>NW_027270918.1:3750000-4950000 GCF_040938485.1 Diadema antillarum
TATATATATATATATATATATATATAAGATTTCATTATTTGACAAGAAACGTGCATAATCTGTCTGATGACATAGTTTTTCCTCGAGTAATTATTTTCATATTCTCAACAGAGAATGCGCGATTTACCAGGGGACGCGGGTGCTTCTTACGACAAAGTTATGATTTGATTTATGTTTCCTCAGCACAAATTTGTCTACGACTCTTGAAGAATGAACACAAATTGATAGTTCCCATGTCCCACTTTGTTCCTCATTGACCTGTAACTGAACTTTTTTTCTTTATTCTTGGACCATGACAATTTCTTGAAGAGATGACGAAGTTGTCAGCATCACCCTGCTGCCGTTTGGTTACCACATTCTCAAACAATCCCTCCTAATCAGAAGTTGTGTTTGGAGATCATCATTCACCGTTTTTGTTTGTCAGTTTTTCCACTGCGGGTCATACATCAATAATTGAAATGCGACTTTTGTTGACGGCCAAAGCGCTGACGTAAACATGTCAGAGAGACAAGGATGAATTGCACTGTCTTTTTATCTGGTACCCCTCTCCTCACGATTATTTTCCTTCCTCGCTCTCTCCGTCCAGGGAGGTGTCCCTCCCTCACTGTCATTTTCTATCCGCCAATTTTATTTTCCTCTTTCTCTAGCTGTCTCTCTGTATGTTTGTCTCTCTGTATGTTTGTCTGCCTCTATCCCCTTTTGTACGTTTGTCTCTTCTCTTCTCACTTTTCTTACTTGTGTCCCCCTTTCCTTTCCATTATCGCTCCCTCTTTCTTCACTATCACTCAATCCACGAGGTTGAGTTCCAGACATAGAATCCCTGTATGACATGATATCCTTGTACGTGTCTTTGTGCTGCCTTCCACGTGAGTTCGGGACAACGTATTTGGGAAAAAAGGGGGAGAAAATAAATGTACAACCATTATGAAGTCCAATCAGTCTGTAAAAAAAGCAGGTTTTGATTTCAGCTTTCAAGTCTTTCTATTCAGAGTGATGGAAGTGGGGGAAGAAAAAAAAAGGAGAAAGAGAAAAGGGGGAGTGAGAGAGAGAGAAAAGGAGTTCTGGAGTCGTAGAGTAATGTAAGGGCGATGGTTTTGAGGGGGCATGTCTCGTCACACAAGCGTGTCGTGTAGCTTGGTCGGGCCGAGGCGGCGGTCCTTTTGTCGCACTCACGTACCGGACCAGCGCGATGTGGCCTAACCCCGCCAACGCCGTGCGATGGAGAGCCAAAGGGGGAAACTATGCATCCACCCATAGGCATTGTTCGGCGTATTTTGTTAAATGATGTCTGTTGGAATCTATAAGGTAGACTTACGGCTTAGAACTCCCGCCAGTTTCTTCCTCTGAAAAACGTGTCCCTTTTCTCTTTTCTCCGTTATTTCTCCACTTTCGGCTCAATCTCACCCCCTCTCTTCCCTTCTGTCTAGCTCTCTTTCTCTCACCCTTTCTTTCCTTGGGTTACATCTCCTACCATCTCTCTTTCCCTACCTTCTCCTTCTTCTGTTCTCACTGAATTGAAAATCAGTCACTTCCGACTCTTTTTCAAAAGCCCGATTATGACACATGCCAATCATAAGGTGCGATCGTGGTCAGATGTCGTATGAAATGGATTTGACGCGGCTGGCCATGACCGACTTGTAACCCTGGTAACAAACGTGTTCACGGAGCAATCCACTGAAGAAAAAAAAAAGGAAAAATGTTCTCAAAACTTCTCCCCTCCTCCTCTTACATTATTTAAGAAATTAAAAAAAAAATGGCCCGAGAGAAGAAAAAAAAGTGTTTAAAATAACCTAGCCTCACATTTTTTTACTTTTGTCATGTAAATACTTAACACACCTTGTCTGGACATCTACACTTGCAGCGATAAAAATCATTTATCTACACACATTTCTCATATCAATCCATCATTGCTGAACGCACTAATTTGCCAGTCATGTTTAGCGTTCAATGTAGTTGAGTCAATTGAAAGTCCATCACCTAAATTTCTTTCGGGGGATTGCGCCGATGAATATTGCTCATTAACACACAAAGACAAGTTTTCCCGCGCGTTGTCAACCTCCTGGTCCCTTGAGCCGTCTCCAAAATGTGGTGTTTTTATGGACTATCGAAACCATCTTAATTCACGTGAATCTTCTTAACTGCGTCAAACAAGCCATGATATCGAAACTGTACTGAAGTTGACTTGCTGCTTAAACGACCAGAAGCAAAGTGCCATGCATTTTTTCCCCTTTTTTCCTTTTTTTTTCCGTGCCGGCAAACCGTGTATAGCATGGAAACGGATGTTGGTCTCGTATGTCGGGTTAATGATTAACCCTGCCTTATCGGAGATCGATTCTGACTACAGCATATTTGAACGACTGAATCGCTACTACTTCGACTGAAGAGAAGTCCGTTTTTAGCCTTTCTTCAATTGAGAGGAAATATTCATAGTCATGTTACTGATACTTATATAGAGTTATATAGAGCTAAGTTTAATGATCGAAGCACTGCAGTGAAATAGAGTCAAAACTGAAGAATTCCCTTTAAATTTCAGGGAGATCCCACTTCGTCGAAAGCTTGGTTTGTGGTAGTTCAGTTTTATCACGATAGGATACAAATTCATTTGAAAGACAAGCGGAAATGATATTATTTATTTCTCTTCTTCAAGTGAGAAATGTCTGTACGAATTATAGTCAGTAATTCAGATTGAGTTTTCCTACCTCAAACTTACAAAAGGGGTCAGAAAGCACGTTTTGTTTCTGATATTGTCTGGCGAATCCAGCGAATCTCATGAGTGTGTTATACAGTGTACTAGTAATTTATTCCAATATTGATCAGTGTGACTATTACGTCATGAGATTTCCAACCCTTCTAACTATGTAATGTATCCATAATACACATGTGTGTGTGGGTGTGTTTGTATTTATGTATGTGTGTATGAAGACTACTTTCAGAAGACAGTTAAATCTATCTCTAACAATCCCAAAAGTTAAAGGTTCTAGATGCATTAGTAAACAAAAAACAAAAATATGTTTGCTCTTAAGCAGTGTTTAGCACACAACTTAAGCCATCACCGTGTACTATTTGATATTGTGGACTGCTAACGTTTCACTGCACTGGTGAATTTCGGAGTTGATATCCGAGGGTATCAAAGACCAGGGCATCGTTTCACAAAAGTTGTCAGCCCTGACAAGTTGTTAGTCTCCGACAATTGCCATAGTAATAGTCAG
Source organism: Diadema antillarum (assembly GCF_040938485.1). NCBI lineage: Eukaryota > Metazoa > Echinodermata > Echinoidea > Diadematoida > Diadematidae > Diadema > Diadema antillarum. The sequence goes on from NW_027270918.1 coordinate 3,753,210, forward strand.
TGACCAGAGCTTCTCAGCCAATCAAAAACCAATGCATTTTTACTGAAATTGTCAGAGACTGACAACTTGTCAGGACTGACAACTTTCTTAAAACGGTGCCCAGAAGTAGCTGGGACTAGCTGTGAAACCATAATTTTGTCGCTTTGTATGTGTTCGAGATTCTAGATATATCAATTAGGTCAAATTCGTATAGGCTCAGCGTAACCCTCTTCAACCATTCTTGCGTTAAATATGGGGTATTACGTAACTTTTTGTTAATATGTAACCTATATGGTTCCCCTTTTGAGAGTAAAATGACACAATTGAAGCACAATACCAGTCTCTACGACATAAATGTCAGTTTTGTGCTTCCACAATGTACATGTGCACATATATATATATTTTTTTTTTTTTAAATTTTCAACTCTTGCGTTTTCCGAAAAGGAGGAACAGTAAGAGGAATAATGATGTCAATGCTACTCACCGATTTCTCCTTCCTTTCTCATATCTCATATATATATATATATATATATATATATATATATATATATATATTATATAATCATATATGTACATACAATATATGTTAATGTATCTACCTTAGATTCAGATTCAGATTTCATCTTATATCATAATAATTATATCAACGTCCATCCTATTTACAGAGATATAAAAGTAGATAGATAGATAGATAGATACTAGTAGATAGATACGGATAAATAGGTGAAGTATGATACATCATGATATTCATGAAGTTGAATGCTAACAGAACTTGGTGCTAACGTATTGGAGTTAAACTGCACCACCGCTTACAGTTTTATTCTTCAGGGATGGAGCACATTTTATAAATAAGTATATGGGTACAGAATCATTTATTTGTTCATAATGATAACTATGCTAATATTGTCTTATTAGTTAAATGTTTTATTGCACCAACATCAGCGAAGATATGCGAAATGCGCGGCGAGAAATCATCAACAGACAGACAGACCAAAAAATCATACAAAGACAGAGAAAGAAAGGACTCAATGTAGAAATAAAGACAAGTATGCCATGAGGAAGATCTTCAAAGATTCTACATCAGATTATGCATTTCGAATGTTTTATTTCCAAATTCAATCCATGTGCCAAGGCCATATCATAATACAATTGTATTACCAAAATTATACGTTTAAGTCAATACTGACACGAATATTCTATTAAATCTGTATTACGTATAAAGATTTCTGTGCGATATGTGCACATATATTTAATGTCATATTCTATATATGATATATTAGGTTGGTAAGTCGGTCGGTAGGGAGATAAACATTGATAAAAATGAATGATCCAACAATAATCACTATTCATATTGTTCAGTTTAGTTTGTTTGTATTTTGTGTGTTTGTTTATTGTTGTTGTTTCTTTGTTTGTGGCGGGGGGTAGCGTGCAATTCTTCCCGTAGTAACGGGGAGGGGCTAACAATCTTAAACGCGCCTATGCTTTTGTCATTCGAACATTAAATTCTGTCTGATTTTATTGAACCAGATGGAATTACATACGCTCATTACTCAAAGGATTCAAAGAAATAGACGCGCCTGGCGCAACATACAAAACAATTCCGTCAGTTTGATTATGATCCAAGTGACGAGCATTCAAGGAATTGATGATTGATGTTTATTCCGGACTTCATTGAACAATGTTTGGCGACATGATATTATTTTTCCCCATCAACAGCTGTTTCAGACCAGACGCATGAATTATTATGTTGTTCTCTAAAATGGTTGCCTTATCCGAATCCGTGAATGAGTCGGTTACTGTGTTCATTGTACAATCAGAAAAGATGGGTTCAGCTTTTAAAGAGAATAAACCTTTGTCCCTTTTATCAGACTGTAGGTTATTGACATGGGTGCATAGTTTATGACAGCTAGCACCTTTTCTGCAGTAGGGCCTACTCTGAAGTTTGAAATCTGCATTTTGCGTACGCTTTGTGCGTGGGTCGAGATAAAAACTATATCATCATTCGTCAAAGTTATGTTGTATTTTCTTCGTTGTTATCACGTAGAGGTGAATATTGTACGTAGAAGTAGAACTGCTGTTCTGTGGTGAATGAATGTGGTGATATAAGCATACGGGCAAGGGTGTACCTGGCTGTCCTGCCTCCTGTGCCCAAGAGTTTCTTGCACAGCCGTTTCCACGTCCACGGGTGTTAATGAAGCAAACAAAACACGGTGTGTGCGTTGACTCCGAGTTTCTCTGGTGGGAACCGTGCATGGGGAGGGTGCGACAGCCGGGGGTTTCGGGGGCCAAGTGATGTGGTTGGTTCGAAGTTTGCTCTTGACTTAATTCCGCGCCACGTACCCGCCCTCCTTCCATCCGAGAGAATAATTTGCGGCCTGCCATTAACAATACCCCCCTTATCCTGCCTTTGTTACTCGCTTCAGAAAACCAATTACATCATTAGCATTCTATTAATTGAAGTCTAGCTCTCTTTTTTTTTTCCTGCGTCATTCTTTCTCCCGCATTCATTCTCTCTCGCCATCTCTCCCTCTCTCATCCCCTCTCCCTTTCTTTCTCCTTCTCTTTCTAGCTTCCCTCACGCCAGGTATTTCTCGTAAAAGCTGGAACCCTTTATTCGCTATGCCCATTATACCACACAGCTTCTGCAAACATGCGAAAATAGCAAGGTATCGGGTCATTATATGTGGGTCTGTATCAGCTTGTCATTAGAGACAGCCGTTGCCTTCATTTCTAGCTCAGTCATCCAGCGCGGTATATAATTAATGCAAAAGGCCAACAGAAATATAGGACTCTTATTACTTCCATCGAATGGTTCCGTAGCACTTTCACTATTCCCAGTTGTATCTGTAGGCTTTTTTGACAAGAGAAGGACAACAATAGTATTTGATTCCATAATAATTCATTATGATATACACCATCGTGTGGCCGTAAGCAGCCGCATAAACTGATTCCATACAACGAACTTTGAACATGCACTGTAGTTCATTACCCCTGGCTCATATAGATCATGAATATAACAAATTGGCATCAACGAGCACGTGTGAGGTGATAGATATATATTCTGGTTTCGATTTGGTTTCGTGGTTCCTGATCACGAAATGTTTAAGAGCTTTGATTTCTGCCTTGCTTTGATAACAGCGAAGGTCTTGATATTCATCAAGTTCATACACCTTGACGACGATGAATCAAACTATCTAGGTTATGCTTGACGATCAAAGGAAGTGGTCATAAAATTCTTTTCCCAATGAGAATCACGTGTTCACTGTCTAGATGAATTATGAGCAACATTCTTCGTTTAGTATACAATGTCATAGCGACTTTCCATCTTTGTGAATTTATTATCACATCTTCCTATCATCTCTTACTAATAGCTTGACAATGTCTAGTAATGGTTACTGAAGAACAATGATATTGTTTTTCATGACTCTGTCAATTTCTGAAGTGTATTCTTACTTATATTGTATAGTTATTTCTACGAGTAGATAGCTAAGGGAAAAGAGAGGGGAAGGTGTTAATATCTGTTCAACAGAGAAAAGGTGCATATTATGAGACATGCATACAACTTCCTAATGTGCCATCCAGTAATACAACAGAAATGACAGAAATTGACATTTTTTTTTTTTGTACAGCATATTCCCATGTACCTTGTTGCACACACAAAATGTTTTATATATTTGTAGATTAAGATGGATAGATAGATAGATAGATAGATGGATAGATAGATAGATAGATAAATACATACATACATACATACATACATACACACATACATACGTACATACATACATACACACATACGCACATACACCCTCACATACACACATACAAAGATGAACAAATAGATAGATGAAATAGAATGGTAGGTAGGTAAGTAAATAGATAAGTAGATAGAGAGATAGATAGATAAATATAGGTAGGAGATATAAGTAGATATTATAAGATACGAATAAAATGTCTTCCGAAGACCTTTTAGCATGCTACATTCATTATGAAAATCAAAAAGTATGTGGTATATACTGTACGTATTTCAAAACATTACAATCTGAAACATGATATCCACATATTTCATTTCATAAAAGTGAAATGATCTTTGCTTTTGTTTTTTTATAGAATAAAAGGAAAAGCTATAATATTGTGACAATGAAATGAAAAGAAGGCAGAAATCGGAGTTGACTGCCGTTTCTTGTTAGCTTTTACTCTTTTTCTTCGAAGTGAGAGAAAAATAATGACATGGGATAAGTTTTCAGCTACAGAAGGTGGAGAGAGTCAAATTGCAGGCCGGGAATGAAGGGGGCATGGTGATGCCCCTCCCAAACGTTCTGGGCCAAAACACGAACAACAAACTGAGCGACACGCAGGTCCCATAATACCTGTCTCTTATTTGGCCTCCCCATTGTTCTCCGGACCCGTTCAAGAGGCTAGATCAGCCGAGAACCTACGTCATTGAGACTTTAACCGAGGGGGTAAAAAAGGGCAAGATAAAAGAAAGAAGGAGAATAATGGACGCCATCCCAAATCCGTCACTTCTGTGATTTTTTTTTTCCTCCCAGCTCTTTACCTTCGGACTTAAAGCTGAGATTTGTGGTCGAGTTGACTTGGACACGACGTGGTCTATGCGGTGGCCGTTCAGTGGCCTTCGACCACACCCACCAACGTGGTCAGTGAAGGACAGATGAGGGTTTCTAGGACAATATTGACGACATCAGAACCACATCCGTCCATTCCGAGAACTGGTCATACAGACAGATGGGAATACGAAGAAAAATGGCGTTGTTGTTGTACATTGAGCAACGAAAAGCGGTTATTTTCCTAGCAACCTCAGTTGTTCCAAAATATCATTCCTCTCCTAAAAATACACCGAATGTAGAAAGAAGCTGCTAAGAGAACTACCAAGCACATCTTACATTCTTAAGGATTTCTATTTCTTTTGAAATAGGGGAAGTACTCCTCAGCATCATTGTAGTTTACTGTGTTCTATTACGTGCCATTGAATCATATTGTAAACTTTTAGGGTATACAAAATCTCAAATCATAGATGTGGGCACATCCGCGTTTGGTGCGTGTCATAGATCAATAGCTTACAATGTAACGCACTACCACTCCTTGAGAAGTGTCTCAAGTGTTGGGAAAATCACGTGTTCTTTGAACTGTAAATTATGTAGAATTATTTGAAATCGAACAACAGCGACAGCGCACTCACGCGATATGTTTGCAATAATGCGGTATACCGCAACGTTTGAGTCCATACTTCCATGTCTTTTTATGAATCATTCCGATAAAATATTCTGTATACCAGGGCTCCGAACTCTCACCTACATTTTGGGCTCTGATACTGACTTTGAACAGATGTCTTTTCATACTGTAGGTGACTGATACCTCGCCGTTTACGGACTGGTGCTTTTGAATACTGTAGGTAACGTGATGCCGAGAGAGGCAGGGAAGAGGTGTGGTGTTATTTCAAGCATTACATGTCCCTTCTTTTCAACAAAGATGGCCACGAGATAAACCCTTTTCAATGTCAAGCAGTTAAATTATTATGTCATTGGCTCCCTCCCCCTACCTTCACTTCTTGGTCTCTCCAACATTGCATAGATTAGTCTTTCTTTCTTATATTCATTTTATAAATATAAATAGATAGATAGATAGATAGATAGATAGATAGATAGATAGATAGATAGATAGATAGATAGATAGATAGATAGATGATAGATAGATAGGACGATATATATATACATATATATATATATATGAATTTAGATACAGATGTGAATATAATTATATTCTTGAAATCAAGTCTATACTTGTGTATGCAAGGCTTCTTACATTATTCTTGAGTCAGCAACATATATTTTGGTAATGTCTTTAAGCGCTATGTGCAGCTATGGCAATATCACAACATCGTTGTCACTAACAACAACGTCGAATATCCAATTAGGCCTACGTACAATGTCATTGCACAGGGGGGAAAATGGTCATTTTTAGTCAACTCGTATAACATTTAAGTCCTTCATGGTCTGTTCCTGTATATTGTAAGTCAATACAATACTATATTGCCTGATAGGTTACGATGGTGAATATGTGCATAAGATTATATTTTTAAAATTCTAACATTTTGATTACGAAAACTGCACCAATTCTTGACCAATCATGTCGGGAAATCTTAAACAATGACCAATCAACTTCCACCGATTGTGAACCAGACTCATTTTGCTGATATGTACTTGTCAAATTGAGCATTCTATATCAATGCACCTTTGCGATTCGTGTTCATAAATCTGTAATGTTTGCATCTCAACTGTAAATAAACATTGTCAGAAGACATTGATATTGGTTTTGCAACTGAGATGAATATGTGTTCATTACCGATGACCGATGATCCATGCTACTGTGTGTATGCTCCGTAGGGATATAAATGAGTGTTTATTTTTCTGTGTCTGTGTTCTACGAAAGTCGAAGGTGCAACCAATATATTGACGACACTTTTGTCATCATGATTATCGCTAACATCTGTTTCAATGTGATTGCCATCGTAGTCATCGATGTCGTCAAGACACCACCGACTACCAACTCCATCACCACCATCACCGTATTCACGACTATTATTATCATCATCACCACCATCGCCTTCAACTGCATTGTCATTTTTAATGGCGCCACCATATCATCTCAACCACCACCACAAGCATTATCATCATCATCATCACCATAATCATCATGATCATATACCATAACGTGGCTTCTGCCATTACCAAGATCAAATCTATCTATCTATATTCTATCTATCAATCTATCATTCTATCTATCTATATATATATAAATATAAATAAATAAATAAATAAATATATATATATATATATATATATATATATATATATATATATATATATATATATATATATATATATAGTAGTTGCTCCGCGTATTGGCAGTACTAGAAATAGCAATGATAATGTCACAACAGAGGAATGCATTAAATGCCAATCTTGACTTTTAATTAAAATCAAGATTGGCATTTAATGCATTCCTCTGTTGTGACATTATTATTGCTATATAAATATATGTATATATATATATATATATACGTGTATATATATATCTATATATATATCTTTCTCTTTATCTATCTATCTATCTATCTATCTATCTATCTATCTATCTTCCTCTTTGTGACAGACGAAGTCGTCATCATTTTGATAAATATATACCCTCTCAGTCCTTGAAATCGTCGATGCATCTGTCGTCGATCTGCGAAGGGTGTCACATCTGGATCGCTGTTGTTATTTACGTTAGTGTTAACGCCATCGGAGATGTTCTACGGGTGTGGCGTACGTAGACTCTGGTAGACTGGGGTGGTAGGCTTACGCACCGCATTGCTGACACCCCTTCTTTCGTTGACGCCCCTTTATCTTTTTAGCTACCATCAGGAAACGATGCGTTGTTGCAATTTGTTGGCCAGTGATTTCTGTTCGTGTGCGTGTATGGGTGATCACGTTTGTGTATGTGTGTTTCTGTGTGTCTGTGCGTGTGTTTCATTAATACCTAATATTGCACCATTATCTGTACTTTTTATAACACTTTTAGTGCCATTAACTTTTTTTGTGAGAGTGGATTAACATAAAAAAAATAACGACCGTCATTCATGTGGTAGAAAGCTGGGATGGATTTAGGAATAATCAAATATTATCTGTGGTTACATCGACAGAATAACATACCAAAAAAGATTTGTTATCAGTTACGTCTGTCATTGAACCCATAGTTAACATTTCTACAGTTATGGATATCATAATAATTGTCATAACTTGTCATAGATCTTCACTGTAAGAGAAAATAGAAAGACAATAATCATCAACTTCTTTTTGTCTTATGTGATAACTCATCAGAGTATCTTTCTTTTTAAGAGCTTTGTTATCGTAGCAATTATGAGGATCTGTTGGGTGGAGACTCCTTGGTAACACACACACACAAAAAAATACATGTACAATATTATACATCAAAACAAGCCCATTTTTGGAAATGAATATTGCAACCAAACCAAATCTATTTTTGTCATTTTCTCGCCTCCTTTGGCCCTTTATCATCTCCAGTCAATGACAGTAAATCCCTCGGTAGTAACTTTTGTGATGAGACAATGATATATTCACATCTTCATTAGTAGTGTCATATGATTATCTGTTTTCTCCCAGTGTTTCTGTTCCTCTCTCTCTCTTTCTCTCTCTTTCTGTAGATATGCATCATAACATACACATATAAACTACACGTATACATAAATACACGTATATATATATATATATATATATATATATATATATATATATATAGATGCGTGTGTATGTATGTATATACACATATGTATCATATTTTCTTATACATGGTCAAATGTATATAGTATATAGTATGTCCTTGTGTTACTTTTCTTCTAACATGCTTCTTTCTATCGTGATCTCCCTGCCACCATTTATGTTGTCAGTGGTTTTTAGGGGGAGTTGTCTTTTCGATCTCTCTTCCTTTGTCTCTTTTCTAGCATTCCACCCATCACTCCCTCTCTCTCTCTCTCTTATGCCAAGTTTATCTGCGAGTTGGCTGTCAATCTTAAGAGCTTGCGTGACCAGTTAATGTTCGGTTTGGTGAGGGTTTTTTTTTTCTTTTTTAGCCCGTCTTTTCTTTCTATCTCCCTCTCCTTCTCTCTCTCTCTCTCTCTCTCTTCCTTCCTTTCTGTTTCTCACTGACTTGATGCCTCGCCTCGGAATGGGATCTTGATCAAACACGATATCAGCGCGCCGCATCCCTGGTATCGATCTATACAACCCATAATATTATTGCATCCACACATTCAAAGAAAGAACTCGCGTGCTCTCGGCCATTTTCCATGAAAGAAGAACGAGGAAGGAAGATGAAGAAATAGGAGGGAGATGGAGCGGGAGAGATTGTGAGAGAGAGAGAGAACGCTCTTCACAGAGGTTCGAAGATTCTGTTGCATAATTTGGCACGCGAGAGAATTAATTGAAGAGAGTTGATGAAGGGAAGAGTTGTAGGCAGGCAGGCAGGCAGGGCTGCGAGAGACGTGCTGAGACTTGGTAAGAAATTCAAAGAAAAAAAAAAACCACACAAACCAAACCTCACCGATATATCGAGAGAGTAACGCATTCCCTTAGCGGCGGGGATACCATTATCATTATTAGCTGTTATATCAATAGAGTTGGACAAATGAGATTCTTACGTCATCATTTCTATCTTCCTCCCTCCAAAGCTTGTCTTTCCCGCCCAATGATGATGACGTCATCTCCGAGTTTGTTTGATTAAGTTTGTTTATGGTCAATAGAAAAGAAAATCCTTTTTTTTTTCTTCTTCTATTCTCCATACATTTGTTTACTTTTATGTTTTCCTATTTGGGTTATTGTCAAGCGTCTATTTTTCACTGGTCTACCGCTAACAAGTCTGTGAATGTGAATGGACAAAGAGCGCTGATCAATGCCAATTTGCTGTTTTAATGCTAGAAACGGCTAATGCGATGCAATGCGTAACCATTCACGTCAATAGAAGTCAAACAGGTCGCAGTGGGCATTTTTATGACTCTATTTATTCTGATGCAGTTATATTGTCTTTGTATGGAATAACAACTTGTTTCAATTTATTTTTTCTTATCCATGTTGGAGTCTAGGACAGGAAGGTAATTTGTAAAGAAGAAGACCCAAAGGGACAAGTACATGATCCAAAGTTCCAAAGTTATATAAAGACAAAAAGTGGCTTGATTTTTGTTTTTTAGCCATCCCTTACTGTGTTAATCTACCTTAGTCGAGGCAAAAAGAAGTCAATAAATTAATGTTTTACACAAAAATAAAAGAAAAAGCAGATTTGATTTGAGTTTAGATCAATTTTGCTTGGAAGGAATGGCCTTCCACCCTGTACGTTTGAAATCTGTTCTTCCACGAATAATCCATGTTTGCCAAGCAGGGCGTAACCTCTCGGTGGCGTCGAAATGCAGCAGAATCAAGCATTAAGCAGCAAAGGCTAACCTATTCTGCATTTGCTTTACCCTCGTGAAAATGATGAACCATTTACTTATCTCTTCCTCTCATGTTAAAGACAAAAAGGAAGTAAAAAATAAGAAACAAAAAAGAATCACAACCACCACCCAATTTCTTGGTATACAGTTCTGGATGATCTCTAGATACATTTCAATGTCAACGTTTTGTACATCCTTTCTCAGTAACACAACTACAGAGTTTCTCTTCTCCTTTCTACAAACGTATGGTAGTTCGATTGCGTATGCGCACACGAGTCTTGAATCTATAGTACTATTCGATATTATGCAAAAACTGGGGGGTCACATATAGAACGGAGAAAAACCGCACGTTCATTATATGAACATATATATATATATATATATATATATATATATATATATATATATATATATATATATATATATATATATATATATTTCTGTGTGCTACTACGAAGAAAACCAAATGTTTTACCACCTTACTTTCTGCAAGCATTTCTGGAAAAAAAAAGACGTGGCAGCTACATCTGAAAGTTTACTTTTAGTGTTTTAATTTGTGATATTTTCCTGCTTTCGTGCGTCACTCCATGACAAAGCTCAGCAGTAGCTTCAAGGTCCTTTGGGAACTCTTGGTGGCGCTTAACTTCCGTATTATACAGGGGAAAGAGAAAATGAGAAAACAAGGAAAAAGAAAGAAGAAGAGAAGGGGTAAGAAGAGAGAGTGAGAGGGAACTTTATTCAAACAGAGGAACGAGTGAAAGGCCACCAAGTCAAGGGCAGGTAGAGAACTCGACACCCATTATCGACTCATTCGGCGTAGCAACCCCTCCGATATTTGAAGTTAACCCATCTCTGTCGTGAAAAGAATATTCACTCTGGAATATTCAAGAGGGGGTTTCTTTCTCTCTTTTCTTTTTTAATGCAGATCCAAGTTCGTCTCTTCTTTTTTTTCTTCATCTGCACCTTGGTTCCATATACCTTGTCTACCTCTCCTGCTTTCTAACTTGCTCTTGTCAAACGTGTTTGTGAATCGACCAGGTGTGCCACTATCGATCTCCAATGGAAGAGAAGAGCAGAAAGAATGAGAAAGAGAGGTAAAGGGGAGATAGGAGAGAGGGAAGATAGTGCGTTTTCCTTCCGCTTACAGCGATAAATTTGCGAAATTTATCGATAAATCCAGGCCTGACTTTACTAGTGCTGTAGTAAGCAAACTCGCCCGCGTGCGAGCTCCAGCTGATGAGGCCCCTTGCCTTCGCCCCCCAGAAGGCCCGGTTCGCTGGGGGAGAGAGGGAGAGGAGCTTGTCTGTTTACTTTCTTAGACAATCTGGAGCTACGGCTCTGGTTATTAGATTAGTTGGCTGCCGCAATATCTGCGAGATGTCGACGGCGCGGTAATCACGCGTCTTGGGTATTAGGGCGGAGAGAGATGGAAGTGAATTCTCCGTGAGAACAAGTGGAGGAGGGGGGCAGAGAGAAGAAAGAAATGATGTCGGAGATTAGATGAGGGCGGGGGACGATGAGGCTGAAGTTGATTAAGGAATCGAATCGTCGGGTATGCAGACGGGGCGGATTTGGGTCGCCGTGATAAAAACGTGACCATAATCTTAATTCGCCTTCTAAAAAATCCTTCCCTCTTCGTATTTTCTCTGATGAGGCAAGAACGTGAGAGAACCTGGTAGGAATTTGGAAGAAATACCTCACTATTTGATTGGCAGATCCACAGACTTCTCCTTTCTCACTCCAACAAATCTTAATGATTTACTTCTTTCTGAACAGTTCTGTAACATTCTCCGACAGTTTTAGGTCGAATGTCTTCCATCATGGTATTTATTCTATGTGTAAATTTGTTTTTAAATCATCGTCAAGTTGTTTTCTTTTTTCTTCTTCTTCTTCTTCTTTTGCCTCAATGATATGGGTCTCCTTCAAGGTAGAGCCTATACACATTATGATTTGAATAAATTTGATGGTCGAAAAATTCGACAGATCAAGGCATGGATTCACGAATGTAGCAGACTTCGGATAATGCTGAAAAAGTATCAAGATGTAAAGGATTTAACGAACACATTTGTTTTTTCTGGTTTGCACACCAGAAATACAATATTTGAGGTGTGCAAACCACCTATTTGTGCAAAAAAAAAAAATCACAGAAACAATAGTAACAATCACAAGCAAATCTCTTTTAGGCAAATTAAGCTAGGGCTAATTGTGTTAAAAGTTTTAATGATGTGGCAATAAAATGGCTGAAAGAGTCCTGAACGTAGTTATTGTCTTCTCTACTGTTGTTGCTGTTGTTATAGCAACATACATTCGCGTTCACTTTCGCATTCACTAACTTATTCAAGTAGGGCCTAAGTTTTCGCAAATCAGGTTGTTATAAAAAAAAAAATCTGAGCTAGTTTATATTGAAAAAGAAGCCTTCCAAGAATTGTTGCTCGAGGTGTGTCTTTTTTGACTGATCCAGATCATAGGTCGACTACACTGCGAACCGTGATATGAGCACACACACACACACACACACACACACCCTAACACGCACGCACACACAGACACACACACACACACGCTGAATCACCAAATGGCGACGTTTGTCACCACTGATGTTGAAATCAACCATGACGATGATAGCGATGATGTGGCACTGATGTTAGTTATGACGATGATGACAATGTGATGCTGCTAATGGAGTTTACGATAAAAACGATGATAATGTATAGTACTCTGTTTAAAAAAGAAGAAGAAGAAGAAGAGGAACGACATCTGCACAAAAATGAATGTAGATGAGGGGGGGGGGGAGAGAAGAAGAGGAAAAAAGGGTCACCAGACAGAGTCTTGGGTCGTCTGGTTGATCATGACCATGGTTTCACACAAGAATGAACAGATTCCTTACTCTCTGACGGAGCGCTTTGGAATCAATGTCAAAATATTTACATCGATGGAGTCAAATCGCTCCGAGCCCTAACAATTACCTGCTTGACTGCCTGATTGAGGTCACGGATGTGGAGAATCAAAAGGATTCGCGTTTCAATTTTTACTGACTGATGGAGATTGCAGACGTGCGCGATGACTTAGAGGGCAGACTAAAGCAAGAGGAGGGCCCCGAGGGGACGGGACTCGTACACAGCCAATGCGATCCACTGCGCACCATCAAAAGGGTTGTATTTTTTAACAGGTTTTGACGCTTTTAACAACCATTTATCTGGTTATTCCGGCCATTGAGCAAGTCGGAGAGTGAAATGCGTCGGAACAATTGCGAGGAGAGCGGTGCCCAGCTAATATCAATCGCAGTGCCGTGCCTTTTATCGGGGAGAGAGTGGGCAGGAAAATCTAGGAGAAGGGATGTGCGTTTCAGAGCGCCGAGTCCGCCATGCAGTACGCACTGCAGTCGACTGTGGTCCAGGCAGCAGACGATTTGTTGCAGAGCGGGAAATCAGGCAGAAGAAGGCGAAAGTGGCGCCGCGGGTTGCCCGACAGACAAGCCCCTCCACAAGAAAGTTCCGCTAAAACCACCAAATGAGGCCCCTGGGATAAGGGGTAAAGCTTTCAGGAATTTTAGCCAATTATTCATTTTATTTTATCGCATTACGACGTGATGTCTCAATTTCGCCGATCAGGCGGAACACCGTTCTAGCTTAACTTCGACCTTTTTTCTTCCGCTGGGGGAAAAGCCGCTAAAAATGAGAAAAGGTAGCAAAAAGTCTATTCACGATACAACGGACATGTCCCGCAGAGTACTAAGTAGGTGTTTACAGCGACCCTTTCAAAATCACTCAATTTCAAGGATTTACATTCACACATATGAAAAATGTATATTTCCCTCCCACTGCGCCGTCAAAAGACGACGACACCACCAGACATTTTTATTAAAACGCATTTCTGTTGAAATACAGACCCACAATTTTGCATGAATATAAAGACAAATACAATGAAGTTCTCGGGTCAATTCTGACCTTTGACCTGCTGAGTGAAGGTCGTACGGTGTCTCTCTTTTTTTTTTACACAGTGTTATTTCTTTCGCTGCCCTAACTTCCTTCTCTTCCGAACTCCACTGCCCTGTATACCAGCAGAAGTTTGTCTCTTCTTTTTTACCACGCTCCTGTCTCGACTTGCTTCTTATACGTTTGTGCCTTGGAAAGTTAGAGGATGAAAGAGGGAAAAAATGTAGGCTTACACCATGAATAGAAAGAGACAATAAGAATGTCAGCCAACTTTCCCTCAAACTGCTTTTATCGTCTGAAAAAAGAAGACAAACGATTTTGGCGCTGCGATCCCTAGAGCAAACTTACGCTGTCACTCCACCCACGAAGCCATTGTTGTACCCTTTTCATTCCTAGCTTCCCCATTCGGTCGAGAACCACATCTCTGTGTTGGGTTATTAATGACCCCCAACTCAAACGAAAAATCAAACACTCCAAAATATTCCTTTGAAAGTTCGCGGTGGTACCAGTCTATAACTCGAGAGAGAGAAACAATGCCTCCTCGACGGAGCGCGGGACCCGGTCGTTTTCAAGTTATCTCCTTTTCTTCTTAACTTTTCGAGATTTTGTTTGTTCTCTTCTTGCGAGTCTTCAGGACGTGGGAATACACGTTTTCAACTCATAACCTTTAAGAATATAATGGAGGGGGAGGGGAGTGGAAAAGCGACACGAAACCCCAAGGGAGCCATACCATTATATTAAGAAATGATAAAACAATTCAACGTCAGGACAGCTATAGTTCATTTGTTTTACTGTTATGGTAAATTACGGTAACCCCAGAAAAGAAAAAAAATGCCTGAAATTTTGAGGGAAAATTCCTTCACATGTAGATTCCTTGAGAGGGACCAAGACAACTTGAATTTGGTATCATCTAGTGGAAGTTTAGAATACAACATCTGTACCCTTATTCTGTAGGTGATATCACAGGGGCATATTTTAAGCTGTTTTGAGTGTGTTGTATTGTTTAATATAAGTAAGGTTTTTTGCCAGTATCTCAGTGAATATGAATACAAATATGAGTCAATAAATGATATCTTTAAAGAGGTTGACTGATGGAATGTTTATGATTTTTACATTGATTTTGATATCATCTCTCTGATTTTCGAACTTCAATAATTTCAGAAAAGATTGTCTAAAAGCTAGCAATAATAACTTAATATCTTAACTTTAAATTTCCGAGTGCGGATGTTAATGGGCTGTTTTGTCATTTAGTTTCAATAACATTGAGACAGCAGTCATAGAAACGCTGAAAGCCAGTTCGGATGAAAGATTTCAAAGAGGTTACAACGCCTTTTACCTGTAAAGACTTTGTTCTATACATTGCTTTCCCAGTAATTGCATTGAAAACAAAACTAAATAAAGGGCCATGTTTTGTTGGGTTTTTTTTTTGCTACGTGGAGGGCTTTACATCAAATCAAATGAACAATGAGAAAAGTCCTCAGCTATTCAGTATTATTTCTGCTAACTTGAACATAGAATTATAGCCTCACGTTGTTAGTGGTGAGTGTATCAGATCACACGGACGTGGTAGAATCAAACCCAGAAAACTTACTGAATATAATACAAACGAAGATTAGATAGCTAAGAATATTAAAACGTACATGAGCACGTAGAACTAAAGTGCGATAAGTGTTAATCATGTTGATATGTATTCTGTTTCTGTCATATCATGATAGTAAAAAGGATCATTGCAATAATTGATTGTTTTGATTTTAGCTTTCTTACAAGTATGTGTGTATGTGTGTTTGTGTTTATGTATTTCTGGTTGTTTCAATATGTTATAATCTGACTTTTATAAATGATATATTAGAACCTTTTATCTATACATAGATAATTTCATATATATTTTTTTTTGGGGGGGGGGAGTTCTGCACAGTGGAGAAATTTGGTGTATACTTCGAACCACAGATGTTTGGGGGTTTTTTTTGAGAGAGAGATGAGCGTAGTAATTTCTTCTCTTTAAATCACAATTCTGTTGGCACATAAAACATCTACTCGATGGGTAAAACAAAAGTGATTGTCTTTCCCACTCGATTTGTCATTTGGCAGTAATGTATTATAAAAATTATGGGTGAAACCCTGACAATTGGAGAGAGTCTCTGCAATAATAGAATTCTATTATTGACTCCTTCCGCTCACTTTTCTCTCCCCAGGAAGAGGGAATCGAGCCCATCAGTGAGCTAATCAGGCGTTGCTAAATGCACCCGTAATTTCATTAGGGCATCATTGTCCATTAAGACTTGCTCTCAGACAAACATCGCGGAATGGATGATTTGGGGCGCGGCTAGCTGGCACGGCAGCCCGGCCTGCCACCGCCGCGCCGCTACAGCGGGGGATTCGTCGGCGCGGAAGGACCGATGTCTATGAGAGACCGGTTAATGGTATCTGTATGATATTTTGTTTTCCCCTACGATTCAACCTTCATTAAAACATTCTTTTTCTCGCTCCCTTTATTCCCCCGACCCCCACCCCCATCTCTCCCACTCTCTCTGTCCAAGTCATAAGCTATTGGTATATGGAATTATGTAATTCGTTTTATTCTCTGGTTCTTAACTATTCAAGCAATACTCAACTGTAGAGGTTCAAATTTGAAGAAAAAAAAACTGGATATGTGTGAGAGAAAAATTATGCTTTAAATACATTTTTTCACATTTCTTAAATAGTGAAATGATATCGGAATTCTATATAACGACAAATGATTCGATACACTTCAAATGTGTACACTTTGAATGCGATGGGATCCGAGGTACCCTGACATCTTAACGAAAGGGAAATATTCAGAAAACTTGTGTAGCCTTTAGATAATAGGTAATATTCTGTATGTGATCAACTGTCTTGTTTGGGCTGTAAACAATATATAAGTGTTTAAAATTGGATATGCAAAATGAATGTTTATATGCCATGCTTAAATGCACTCCGAAGATGGTACAAATTTATGCATTCTTATATTCACATATAAAATTTTTCTTTCTTTCAACATCGACAACAGCTCAGTGATGCGAACTCATCTTTAAACGAGCGGCACCTCATGAAAATTTCTACATAACAATATCTATTTTGTCTTGTTTTTCTCTCTCTCGCCCACCCATTCTTCTTTCTATTTCCTCTATTTCCTTTCTTATCTATCTTATTCAGCAACTGTGTTATATTTCATGGTCTAAATTCTTTCTGGCGTGTATCACTGTTCGTTTAAGGAGAACCATATTGAAAGCAAAGTGAAGGTGTTGATGAATTAGAAGACCAAATATAATTGTTTTTATCAATAGAGAGGTTGATAGTGTATACACACTGTGTACTCATCCAGAAATACAGCAAAAATGCAGCTCCATCATTCTCTCGCTCCAGCCCTCTCCCACCTCTCTCGGCCACCCCCCCCCCTTATTATTATTTTTTTCTTTAAGTGTCTGCCATCCAAACTATACACATGTGATGATGTGCATGTGAGTTTGAAGGGAGAAACAGCGTTCTTTTGGTGTTACAGGCACAGCTCTGTGTCACTTCGTTGAAAAGTTTGACAGAAGTCACCTGAATTAACCTGTTTGATTCTATTGTTAACATGATGTGTTTGATGGAATAACCTTTGTTAATCAACGATGGAATTGAATGTAATAGATG
Source organism: Diadema antillarum (assembly GCF_040938485.1). Lineage (NCBI taxonomy): Eukaryota > Metazoa > Echinodermata > Echinoidea > Diadematoida > Diadematidae > Diadema > Diadema antillarum. The sequence goes on from NW_027270918.1 coordinate 3,770,781, forward strand.
AGAATAAGAATGTTCCGCGCCTTTGTCTCATTAATTGTGTCTAACAATATGTTCTCAATTTCTGTGCATAAAATATACCAGTACTGATGCTGAAATATTATATTTACTTGGCGATCAAAATCATGTCGTTTGTCTCTGTATATTGAATCATTAAAGAGTTTGTTTATTCATTAATGTATAATAAACAGTGTTGGCTAATTTCATTCTCTACGGAAAGCAAAATAAACACAACAGAAATCCAATATTTGCATGTTGGCAAGTCAAGTTTTAATGTCTACTCTGCAGTCCTCGAAATAAATAATTACATTACAAAGACAGTTTGAATCAGTTATCATGTAATGTAAACAATAACTATTATGTACAATTTCTTCCAATGTGATAATATGAAATATTTTATTGAAATTTGAAAGATAGAGGGGAAATGGATACTCATGATCGATTTAATATTTTTGACAGAATAAAATGAAAAGGGCATAAAATCCTTCAAAACTATCCCTAACTTTATGTTAAATGCTAAAGTTGTTGCATGACAGGCTAGTGTAATTTCTTTCAAGCGCGTTACTGTTAAAAAACTGTTGATGAACGTGTAGCGAATGGACGGCAGAAATTCTGACGTGTGTTTTACCATGGGGCCCGCCAATCCGTAGCAAACTTGGAGGTTGCTTTCACTGTGGAGGTAACTGGCGACGAGACGTGGTCACCACTATACGCCGACACCTCCCCGATGTCGAACCGGCAAGCGTCGGGTAAAAGTCGCTGTCAGCTCTCGGATAAATGACTTGTGGAGAAAATCGTGTATCTGCAAGACAGAACAAGATAAAGATAAATGTTGAAAGAGAAACACTGGCTAAACGGAAATGAGATCTCGGACTTTAAGCGTATTCTTCATGTTTGTATAGTAACGACCTGGCATATAACCGATTATAAATTCGCTCATTTCTAAAAGGCGTTTACTTAAACAAAAAGGAATCTAAAGTCTATGTTGTATCCCTGACAATGAGTGATGGACGAGTTTCGTTGTCAAAACGAAGCACATTTGAAATACTTGGTAAAATCAACTTATCACATCAAACAATTAGTAGCGTTCAATGTGTTTAATTTTATAGTTTCTTTCTCTCTACAAAAAGAACATATCCATTTGATGTTGCACACACTAATAATGAAACTTTGTTAACGAATGAGCACAGAGAGTTTGAATTATGCTATAACATCTGAAAGAAACATTATGTCTTTTGTAACGTATGAAGGCGATATACATTTTCTATGTAATAAATTCATGTTTGATTCAATACTTTTTTATATTTTGATCATTTGTAGCCCATATCACTAATAAATATTTTTCTTAACTACACTTACTTGCATGAAAAGGCTAGTGAATGTGATTATGGGTCTACATACATAATCTGCCTATGTGCAGGCGTGCGTTTGTGTCTTAAATGGTGCGATTGTTGAAGTCTGTTTTTCCTCATTCTTATTTTTCTAACCCACAAAGCATGCAATATTGCCGAGCTGTCTGAATTAACTTTGACCTTCGAGCGGCGCACTTGAATTTCACGCAATCCATCAAATATGTATTTGTGCCTCGGCCTCGAAGGGCCATATCCTTCTCTCTTTCAGCTTTGTCGCATTTTTCCCACCAATTAACAAAAATTCGTTAACGCCCTAACACACCCCCTTTTTTTGTCCGGCACGCCAGTGAATGACTTACGGGCTCAAGGAGCGTTGTCCGTGTAATGTATATCGCGAGATGCTAAAACGCCTTGGTGCACGCACGCGTTTGCCAAGTAATACAGCTTATGTCTTTCGAAGGCAGACACCGTGAATTGATTTGCTGGATGCAGGGTATTTTTTTTTTCTTGATTCCCAGGACATCTCAACGACTTTGTTGTCTTCTAAAAAGTGCAGTCAGAGTAGCATTCAAACTAGGTGAAGCGTCGTCTGTTTTTATGTCTATCCTTTGCCTTCTTCCTTTCTCGAATTCCCCCTTTAATTTGGGTCACGGAGTCAGATTGCCAGAATTCCGAGATGGTACAGTATTATGTGACATAACAAACATTTTGATTCAGGATCAGCAGGGAATTGATGGGGAAAATGTTGATTAAGATTTGAATCAACCACGAAAAATGATTGGTGATCATATTCGATTCTCCCTTCCCCCCCCCCCCCCCCGAGAAATAATACGAGTGAACTTGGTATGTTTCATGATACTCGGGGCAAGGAGCCCAACCTTTGTTCATGCCCTGATAATCTGGTTTTTAATTCTATGAAAAACAAAACCTTGATATCGTTAAGTTGTGATGGAGTGAAATGGCTCATGAAAATAAACGTAATTTGAGGACACGATTAAAGGCTGTGTCTTCTACGCATTCAGCCGTATAATCTTGTAACTGTTTTATGTAAAACAAAACAATAATTTGTGTAGCTGGTCAAATCTTGACAAGAAAGAGAAATCATTATCTGTCATCATTATCTGAAATATAAAATGGTCCTAATAATGTCGTTATTTGGCCGCCTGGAGCGATATAATGCGACCCGGTTTAACTTAGACCACATTATTGACTGTATTTATTAAGTTGTTTTCAATACGTCTTCATCACTGTTGAAGCATAATATACCATCACCGTTTTGTCATTTCCATTTGACGGCACTGTATTTACTTACACTTAATGCACTTGCACTTAATACTATCTTCTGATTACGATATTAAAAAGCTTGTCCAAAAAAGGGTTCAAATCATATTTAGCTTTAATATGCATTGCATGGAGCTGTAGCTCCATGCACTAATCAAAACATGACACATACATATGCACGCACACATATATGTATGTATATATGATTTTCATCACCTATTCATCCAGCTATGTATTTATACATACACACGGTGTGCATGTGTGCGTGTATGTAAATTCTGACATTCATAACATTATTTGCAGAAAGCTTATTACTAGGTATTTCACTGAGAATACTCTAAACAGGACATTATCATGAATCATTATCATTCCCATCATGGTAAAGAACAAACAATTTGCATTAATAGCCCCACCCCTGTAAAAAAAAAGAGAACAAATGAAAATTCATCTAGACTTGAGAGTAATGACATGAACGTAATATCCATGCATTCCGAGTTACCCTATCATATTCTTCAACTCATTTAAACTTGTTAAATGCTAGGGAAGAAATGAAATAAAGATAATTCAACACCGCATATTGTTCCATTTAAACAAAGGATTAAATAACTTCGGTATAAAGAGAAATATGCAGTATAAAAACATTAAGTTGAATAAAAGAAGGAAAGCAGTTGATATTTTCTTCGTTCAGAGCGTCACTAATTGATTGTAGAGTTACTGATGTTGTTTTCACGGCCCTTTCTACAGCACTGCCTTTTGCAGTCATGCTCAACATCTCATGAAAGTCCAATAATCTGTCATTTGAAGGGGATTTTAGTTCATTTGAGTTGAACTGGAATTACACAGAAATAGAGAAATGAACTCTCGATTTCTAGCGGGGTGCAATCTTATACTCGCAAAGAACAAGGGCTCGCTGTAGGCAATCTTATCCCCCTAGCCCCACACCTGTTAAATTTTGCTGCTAAGAAGTGCAGTATGTTCGGGGCCAGATGCCACCTATTCTGCGTCCGTAATTCTACCCCGCACGTCAAGCTGACATACTATGGGGAATACGGTCGCGTGATCCGTACTGAAGCGGAGTAATATTGTGTGTCACCATTGTCATGGACTCCACGTCGCAACAAGGAAAGAAAGACGCGCGCGCGCACGCACACACACACACACACACACACACACGCACACACATGCACATGTGGTAATATCCATTGCGCGGGCACACTGGCAGTTCTGTTTGAAGGGATGCAAAATACTGAGCATCGTAAAATCCGATTTAATTTCACAGTTAACATTTTTGATGATGATATTTGTGTATGATTATTAAATTTGTAATATGCATTATCATATATCATTATTTGGTCGATGTTATAATGAGATCGGAAAATCTATACGTCATATAAAAGAAAGTACTTTATTGTTAACATTTGGTGTATGATTATGAAATTTGTAGTATGCATTATCATAATAATCATTATTTGGTCGATGTTATAATGAGATCGGAAAATCTATACGTCATATAAAAGAAAGTACTTTATTGACAGACAACGTTGTATTTGATGACGCTCCGCTTGAATGGTCTTCTTGCGCTAAATTCCCCGGTTTTAATCAATAATAGTAACTGATCATGGAAATATCATGTCATTGTGATTGTTCTGAAAGGCTATCGTGTATGTTGGTATCATTGATAAGTTGAATTTTTTTCACATTGTACTTTACTTATCCTATATCATAGACTTATATTACCGTATTTGAATTACAGTACTCTTGACAGGAGAAAACGCTCATCAATATTTTGATTGATAAGTAGTATCAACTACCAACAGTCTCTGAGAATTACATTTCATGAACAACCATAAGATCATAATGATGAATTGTTCTTGATGACAATTTTTAATGCGCTTTCTCATTTTTTTTTTCCTTCCGGTTTCCAAATATCTTGTCAAATATATAGTACTATTAATTTGTTGCAATTGTTGAATTTGAAAGAGTTTGTAGTACTATAGAAGAAATTTGATTTGAATTTGAACTGAATTAAATTTGACAGAGAGAAAATGCTCATTTGCCAAATGAATTTGCTGTTGGCTTTGCGGCTTTCCATGATTTCTATGCCAACAGTGAGATGTGATACACTCCAGAGCGCGCTATAAGGAAATAAAAAAATCGTAATATTTTAAAATCATTATTATGATCTGTAAACCTACCTGACTTCATAAAAGGATAACTGAATATCCTTTAAAAATATTATGCAAGTTTCCAGATATATTTAAAATTTCAAAACAGTTATGAGTGTAAGGCGTTAACATGTGAACTAAAATAAACAAGCACTTCTGTGTAATTATTGGTCCCTTACTTTAACCCATTCTAGGATTGATTATATCATGAGGATTGTCTCTAATATATAGTATTTTGTATTGTCTACATGAAATTGATATGTATGAAAATGATATGAAGATGACTAATGGCACATCTAACTTTATGTGCCTACGTTTGTGTCTTACTTCTCTATTGGGAAAAAAATGTTTTCTTAAGAGGAAGCGAAACCAGTGTGTCATTCCAATGAAGAGACAAAAAAGGTAAATTTTGTAAGTATAGGAATTTAATAAGATCATATTCATATTTCAGTTGAAAGGTACTATACATCGATGTCATTTACAAAATCTGGACATGCGAACATCTGAATTTGCGCTGTTTCTTGTCAATATTTTCGTCTCTGGCATTGCCACCTTAGGGATCACTGAGCTTTTAAGACTGAGTTTACTTGCACTTATATGCGTGTATTATAGGAGGTCAGAAGACTAAGAATTAATTTATTCACCACTATCAATAGGTATCCTAGGCAAAATAATTTCAAAGTCATTTCCCCTCGACATGGAAATAGTAGCAATAGGAACAAGTACATAAGTAAATTACATGGCGACGATTTGACACCATGGTATACAAATTATCATCATTACAAAATATCTTGTGCATTAAACTCAGAAAGTAGTTAATATTTTGTCATTATTGTTGATTCGTATACTCGCATTTGTCTTCCCATGCAATCTGATGTTTTAATACTTCTGTTTTCATACCAGACCCTGTACATGCTGGGTATAAGCATTGACTTTGCTTTGATAAGGCGCGCGATACAGAGTAAGCAACATCAAGCGGCGCCATTTGCCATCTCCTCGACACTCAAGGTCAGATGATGCACAACTGATGGGAGGCGAAAGGATGACATGCTCTTAAATACATGTATATATATAGATAAATAAATAAATAAATAAATATATATATATATATATATATATATATATATAGATAGATAGATAGATATAAAGATATGTATAATATGTATGAGAGAGAGAGAGTATGTGTCTGTGTGTTGTATCTGTGTGTGTTTGTGAAAGAAAAAAAAGAAAAGAGTGAAAGAATGGAGCTCAGAAAAGAGAGAGCAGACGACATATTGAAGGAGTTAGAGAAGGAGGATAGAAGGGAGAAATGAAGAGAAGGAAAAATGGAGAGAGTCGGGAAGAGGAAAGAAGGAAAATCAGCGTTAGGATAGGAGTGATGGAGACCAAATGGCCCTTAACTAGCGCTGGCCTCGTGGAACCCAAGGGAGCGCACTCGACGCACGCAGCAAAGCTTCCAAAACTTCTTCAGCGTTTTCTCCAGAGGGTCAAAATGGCCACGCTTCATTTCAAGATCAGCTCTTTTCTGGCCTCTATTTTTGCGCCGACTTGTCTGGGAAAAATCTGTCCGTTTCTCCACGAGCTGCAGAGAGCATAGACATGATGGATCTATCGGTTACTTCCAGTCTGAAAACGTACATAACGTTCTATGGGACTCCGGCGTAGATGGTCAAGTGACGGAGAAAACGTCCATTTTTCTTCCAAATGGCTTGAGACTCTCACTTATGAGGGCGCTTTTCACTAAAAATGCTGAAATTATCAGGCGAACTTATGGCACGCTAAGTAAGGGAGTGCTATCCTGTACCAAGAAACATATTCAGCGAAAGTTGTAATTGGCTTGTTTGTCCTGCCCGAATGCTTTTTCGTAAATGTAAATGAAATGAAGACAGCTTTGGGCATATTAACATAACGATATATAAGTGATGTCCATCGGCATGATCGGAGAAAAAATATTTCGAAATGAATTTTATTGTAGTTACTTTGGCAACATGAGTCTCAAGTGCATCCCCACATGCGAATATACCACTGCATTGTAAAGAAAGGAGAAAAATTGATTAAAAAAATATGAAAATATGTAATATAATGTGTTAGCAGAGATAAAGTAAACTTGGGGCGAAATAAATGATCATAGTTTTTGTCATTCACTCGTATTTCAAATCCATAATCAATGACTATGATCATGTTTTGACCCGAAGACAGAGAAATATTCCCCCTTTTAACAAAGAACACGAAACAAGGAAGATCTCAATACTCGTCTCATTCGTAATAATGATTCTATTTGTTGCCGTGTTTTTCGCCTTCTGAGATTAAATTAATTGTCAATTTGAAGTGTATGGAAACTTTTTAAGGCAAATATAGCCAACAGTCAAAGTTTCAGTGTATGTTTGATTTCTCTTTGGTGTCTATTTTTCAAAGTTGCCCAGCACACATGCTTTCGCGTGACAATGTTTTAGCAAAGAAGACTGAGTTTCGGCATGAAAAAAGCCGTTAATTGAGTCGAATTTGCAGAAAACGTATTTTGAATTAGTGCATTAGATATGAAAGCATGGGATTATTGATGAATAGGTCGACTTCGAACTTGTTGATACATATACACTTATATATTATAATGCCCGTCAATCATCCAACATACGAAACCAAATGTGCCCTGTGTAAACGTGACGCACCGTATGCTCATACTAATGGCAGGTATGGACATAGCTGTCATGATACATTCTAAAAGAGTCATGAAATCTGATACTGCCTAACTCTAAATCTTAGTGTTATGCTGAAATTACAATTATTGTTATCGTCATGTTTACAACTATCAACATCATCATTACCATCGATGCTCTCATTATTGATGACAATGTGGCGTTAAGTTAACTGTAGCATATACGCAACGGATGTCTTCCGCTAAGTAGGTAATTTGCGTTGCCATTTTGCAAGAAGGCGCCATGTTGGATTACTCACCGACATTCAAATTACAGTAATTTTTTTCTTATTTGTCCGAAACTTTTTCACATTCAGAAAAGATCTGTTGCCTTGGTTTTCCACTGAGTGTTCAATCAGCTTTTACTTCTCCGAAGTAAAGTGCCCTGTGATTAGGTACGACATGATAGAATAACAAACTTTCACTCCCCGAGAAACTGAGTATCGTTTAATAGTTTAAAATCTTACGGTTAATCTCCAGGAATGAAATCACTGTGACGACATAATTTATGGCATCCCTCACCTCAATCTAGGTATGATGAAAAATGTATTCCTCTGAATCTCACCAAGATGAAGATTCAATAGGAACAACCACATTACGATATTTTAAATCAGAAATGTAGTAAATTATGACTGAGGAATTCATATCATTCTGATATGTCTTTTAGGTTTTTTAGCAACCCTTGTCAGCCTGGTACAACCGTGCACACTTGAGTTGCTATTTGGAGGGTCATATCACTGTAGTTCAGAGTTACAAATGACTCGAATTTCTTTATGAACACCCGAGTGTGCTTGTCGCCACTCTTTGGCAAAATCAGAATAAGACTGGAGTTCATATTTACTGGATTTATCCCGGAAATCCAGCAGACGCCTGCACTTCAAGATCCGCCGTATGACATTATAGCTCGTTCTTCCCTCTGTGTCGGTAAGCATTGGTGAGTGATGCATTTTTTAAACACCGATTTCGCGTCGGTCATATTTTCTGTATCTGACTTGGTAGATAGGACAGCGGGGAGGGAAAAAATAGAGAGACCTTGGACTTATTAAGATTTTGAGATGAACGTTCATATCCTGAGCAAACAGGCAGAAAGTTTACGTTGTCATCCAAAAAACGCCACTTTTCTCCAAATTAAGCTCGCATAAGGCCCGCTCACACGCAGCTCATTTCAGGTGCGAAAAAAAAGAAAGAAATAGCTGAGCGGCGTAATTCGCCACACATCCATATCGATGTTTTAACTAAAGGCTGACGCAGGCAAAAGAAGAAAAAGCAGCTTCGAAGCTTGCGTCGTATTTTAAGGGAGGAGGACATATCCTGTTTAGCATAACAGCTCATGCTCAAGCATAAAACAAGAAAAATCATCTCAATGCTATTGATTATTTGTATCGTGTAGTTTACTCAAACAAAAGTTTGCCATCCATGGCAGGAAATGTTCAGCTTCTGCATGAAAAGAAATGAAAGGGAAGTTTCGATAAAATTGTTATCTGGTTCTTCCTTCTTTCACTGCTCGTTCGAAAAAATACTTGCTATTTGCACAAGCTGTTTTGTCTCCGTGCTGTCGGTACAAAACCCAGTCATCTACAGGCCGAGAACTCGTCAAGTTGACGATACCAGCGCTGTTTGACCAAACGCTCCTCCGATAATTTTATCGGTCAACATGGTGGAAGGGTGGACGAGTTCAAACTCATATTATCTCAAATCAGATGACGAGAAGAGGGAGACCAGAGTGATAGATCAGCCCAAATATTACTCTAGACGCTCGAGATTCGACCCCTTCGTGAAGCAAAGTAACGCATGCTTTCAAGTTTGCCTCGCGCTGGTTATTCGTTATCAACCCAAAGATCCAAGTTTTCATTTACTCCTGCTTAGCATGACAGTGGTGTGTCACATCTCCTATCACTCTAGATCAGGTGTCTTTTCTTTCTCACTTTATCCCCCCACCACCCCATCCAACCCCCTCCACAACAGTCCCCAAGTTTCACCACATTAAGGTCTTGTAATTAATTGAAAGAGAAGTTTCTTGTCTTGAGGAGCGAATGTAGCTAGCTAGCTTGACATCCCACTTTGCATGAAACTGGTTCCCGTTTCTGCTTGACCACCGGAGCCGAAGTGTCGTGTTACTTCTTTTTGCAATGACTCCATTTGTTGGCTACTCTCGACCCGCTTATGACACTTATGAAGCCCTCATGTGGCGTAATAAAGAAAACTGGGTCCAGCGGACAGCTCTGTTGTGTACGACAGATTAAAAGAATGCCACTTGAAAGAGGGAAGAGATGATGGGTAATAAAGATAGGTATTAAAGATGGCATGGTTCTCAGAAAGTGGAGTAGGTATATGACGTAAATGATGAAAGTGGTAACAAATCTGTCAATAGAACTTTACTTGGAAGTTCTGACTACAAAGTCATATCTAAAGAAAAAGAGATAGATAGATAGATATAGATGTGAGAGAGAGACTTATCCGGTAGATTTCAAGCGAAAGCGATTAAATCATCTTTTATTGTCTTTAGAATTGAAGAAAGCCGCAATTCTTATACCAATACTTCTTGGAGAATTAAGGGAATGTTAATGTTACGCAAAACATGCAAAACCTGTTCACAACATGACTACTTGTAATGCATAATGTAAATATGTGTGTGTGTGTGTGTGTGTGTGTGTGTGTGTGTGTGTGTCTGTTTGTCTGTCTGTGTGTGTGTCTGTGTGATTACAACCAAGTGTGTATGTATTCATGATTACAACTAGATATGTATATTTCTGGGCTTTTTTTCTAAGTTTTGTGCAATAAGTATCATTTGCGGACGTAATAACTGCTTGGAATAAAGGACTTTATTGCGTGTGTAATAAAATCTCTCCTTGCAATACGCATTAAAAACATTGTAACAACGGACATTGTTCATCTTTGCTCTTCACATCCGAATCTATCAAAATTATTAATTTCTTTCATTACGCTTTATACTTAATTATTCATTTCACGGAGCTGATCAATGATTCAATAGGAAAACACAATACATTACATATACTCGCACGAATGTGTATTTTTAATGTGTATGATATGATTGTGTGCATTTAGTCTTACCACAACGGAAGAGTCACTGTGTGAATTGAAAAAAATGATAATCTTACAAGCTCTTCCTTTCTGTAAGCAGTCATTAAATGGACAGGGAGACGCAACAATAACACAAACAGCAACTGTTGTTTTTCTAAACGTGATGAAACCTCTCAAATATCCTGCATTATGAAAACACTCGACGCACCACCATTAGATGGACGCCACGGAGAATGGGTTGACTCGCCCGCCAGACGCGCCCCGACTGCGCCAGTCTGTGACCGCTTTCTGCAGGGAGATATTCACCGGGCATTCAGGACCGTGAACAAAGGCGTTGAGAAATGACATAGACGTAATATCATGTCAAGACTTTGAGAGATATGATGGTAGTGTACATGCCATTAATCATCATGGCAGCTCATAATCTCCTAGTACAAAGAAATTACTTTCTTGTTATCGTCTTGTGAATGTATGATATATATATATGAATATGAATTCGACTCTTCCTCTGTTAATATATCGTATAGAGTATAATACTCACCTTCATCAAGACTCTATTCTGTCAGCATTTATGATAACTTACATAATATGTATGTAAACATTATGTGTGTGGGGTATATATTATGTACATATACAAGTATAAACTCAGCTACAAGTAAAAAGAAAAATTGAATCTCATATAGGCATACTCTTCAATTTCGTGTGGTGTTCCACAAGGTTCGTTTTTGTGTCGTTTTTGTTTATTCCATATATTGACGATCTTCTAAATTAAATAAATTGTCTCTTATATTTTGTTTTGCTGATAATTCAAATATTCTCCTTTCACATCGTGACCCAAAATGACTGCTTGAAATAAGAAACATGGAACTTATTTCAATTGAAGTGTGGTTAATACGGTCACACAAACGTTCTTCAAATAAGAAAAGTATAATAGTGTTATTTAGTAACACTGTTCGTCTTTACCTTACATTTATTTTGTTCGGGTACAACCGGAACTTGTTAAACTAAATTTCTTGGTTTAATTAAAGACGATAAATTCCGTCATGAGAATTTTGTAGTCACTTAGGTAAAGTATTAGAAAGATATGTAGGTAATCTGTAGATCCGATAGACTGGGAATATTTATTCCTTTTAAAAATTTTCACTTTTACATCCTTATACCTTGACAATTCTCCCTTGTCTCACTTATGATATTATTGCCTACGGCAATTTTTTTCAAGCAGTATCTGGAAAAATTATGTAATTCAAAAGAAAGCGATGAGGATCATATTTAGGCCTACTGATAGTAGATTATTACCATTGAGTATGACTTTGTAATGTACTTAGATACTTGCGGGATTAAGATCATTTTCACATTGAAACTATTTTCTTTAGACCCTACACAAACAGGAGTGATAGTTTTAGTTTTGATTTGTACACATGTGCTTCATTTTTATTTTTATGCTGACGACAATGATGATTATGTTCTAAGAGGTTAGAGGTTTAGGGTTGAGGGTCGGGTGGAAATCCAGGAATCTCTTACATGTATGTTGACGTATTTTTTTCAGTTTTTGAAATTAATGTATGAATATATTTATAAATGAAGTCAAGGGTTGGATGATTATATTGGAATTGTATAGTGTTTTTTTATGTTTTGAAGTTTGATAAGGATTATGGAGTTAAGGGGTGGGGATCAGGCGTTGAGTGATAATTTTTTAATGATTGTTAAATGTTTCTTAGGGGCAACATGTGTGGGTTCACATGCCTACGGGCAATAGTAAATGTATATACTGTTGTGTGCCCTGACCCTCATGTAGTCTCCATTCATTGCATTTTCACATTGTGTAACGTGTACAGTACAGTGTATCCTTTGTAATGTTAATTCTGGTTTTTGTTTCATGTTTGTGATGTTAATGATATGTATCCTATATTCTTTACCTTGTCGAATAAATGATAATAAATAATAATAATAAGAACTCCCAGCAGCATTATCTATTTTGTTTGTTACAAATAATGTTTTTATCATTACCCCGTAAGACAATAATCATCTCTTTATTTACCTTTGTTGAGAACCCGATTTATTCAAAGAACATTAGTTTACACTTGAAACTTATATCAGAATTCCTGACCATGTAATACAGAACAATCTCCGTTTTTTCTTTTGATTCAAGAGCAAACTTAAAGACTATTTAACAAGCAAATTTATGGATCTCTCTCTCACACATCACATGCTCTCTTTTTCTAGTTGCTTTTCATGTCAGTGTTTTCCGATCGTAATTCATAGCACTCAACCTAATATTGAGATAGCTTTAGGTGCATGAATGTCTTGTGGTAGATAGCCGTAGTAAATTCAGATGAAAACACTTTATTTCAGTCAACGGTATGTTGAGTTATGTAGTTACTACAAGAAGGAAAAATGTTGTAGTAATGATTATTACGTTTTATGTACCTCTGGCCACGACGTTACTTATGGATAACCTTTACTTTACAAAATATATACTTTGGGTGTGTGTTTCCCTCCATTATGATATATTGTATCATTTTTGCCAGATCAAGAAGAGTTATTCTAATATTTATTGTTTATATATTCTGTTCATGTTTTGTAATGTTTTTCATTTGTATATGATTTATGATTATTGTGAAATATAAGTCAAATTAAATCAAATCAAATCAAAATTTTAGCTGATACTAGTGATAGCAATCCAGACGGTAATAAACAAATGAAGTGAATGACTGAAAACAATTTCATTTCGGTATCATTGTCGGATGCTTATAAGCAGTGTCATGATCATGCCAGTACAGGAAGTAAATGTGCATGACGATAATGACAATAATGATAATAACAATAACTATAATAATAATAATAACAGTTGTTGTAGAGGTTGTAACGGTGATATTGATACAATAAAGATAATAGTTATGATAACGATAATAATATTTTAGGGAAAATTTTAGAGAAATTATATCCTGATGAATAAAGAGTTCATTTTATGGCTCTGTAATTATTACTAAGTGCATGCTTAATGTTGATTAGTTGGTAATGTTTCCTTTGTTTATCCAAACAAATAATTTTGGTCAAATACAGTGAATTATCACCAAGCAGTATTTAGTCATTAAACTACACTTTCATTGATAATCTACCCCCGTCATACAGTTATCAAGGAAATAAATATCATAATTTTGTAATTGTAATAAGTTTTCAACTTTCAATTTCAATTTTATTTTCGTATTTCTCGATAGAAAATACATGGTATATAACAAAATATAATATATACATGAAGAAATAGGAATACAAAAATAATACATAACGGTCGATGTGTCATTTTCAATCAAAGTAAAGGATGCAAAGAGAAATACGATGGAACCTACTAAAAAGCAAAGCTTGTTGAGTGTACGTACCAACAAAATGAAAAAGGTGGTTCCAATAAAAACTGAACAATTCTGTCGTAATAACGTCAGACTTACTGTTCCCTCTCTCTTATAATAACTAACAATTCATATTCAAAGGTATTTTGAATGTTACTCATAAGAAGAATTAATTGTATTACATGCGTTCATAAAATTATATTGCTATTGTTGGTCACAGGCGATACATCGGTAGAAGTAACTATTAATATATTATTGTTTATGAAATTGAAACGACAACACAACATAATACTTTGTTGAACAACATACGTTGAATCTCCTGATTACAAATGGTTAAACTCATATGCACGATCAAGTCGTTAACAGAGGATTCAAAAGGTATATTTTGTACAGGTGAATCTCTCTCCGTACTTTCACACCAAATACATTTGCGCAAAAGATCATATGGTAATTTTACTTTTATCATTTAGCATGATGGTATCTCTCTGTTAGTTGTATCATCTGTTCTCTGAAACGAAACTATGAAGTTCAGTTTGCCATTATGGTCTTAAACACTAGCATTATTGTGGTCAGAATTGTAAGTATACTTTCATCATTATAATTCATGATTACAAATTTAGCTGCTCCTATCATTCATTACAATTTTTGACTGCGAACCGAAGTTACCATTTCCATAACGAACTTTGACTAAAACTACCTCGAAAAAAAAAAGAGAGAAAGGGAAGAGATTAGAGTCTTTTTTATTTCATATCTTAGTCTTATTGGCCGTGGACAGTTCTCAGACAGTCATGATGAGTGGTCAATAACCGGTGTGAATGCTAAGCCATTATTATAAGTTGAATGGTGTGGCTTACCTGTTTCATATGTTTTTCTTTCTAGTAGAGAATAACTCTCATCCCGGGACCCTGTCAATGCTAAGCCTTATTATGATGACCACTGGACCTTTAAAGACACGACTCATTACCCTCCGTGTTACTTTGTTTAACCACATAGCAGGAGATTCAATATCATGTCGTTACTATTGTTTTTCTCTCTATTCCTCTGTGTGAAACGTTAGATTAGAAATTATAGAAGAGATTATACTTGAAATAACTACGCATTTCATGAAGATATAGTACTGGATGATTAAGATCTACAAGTCATTTTTATTGTCCTTCGCAATAATGGGCCTATATAACTATTTTGTACTATGCATATCAAATCATAGCTGACCGTTAATGGTCATCTTATGAACCTATATATATACATTTGTACAATTTCATACGTAATGAATGAAATATTCTATTGACATTAAAATTATTCATAATGTATAGGCACCAACGGGGAGCTTTTCAAAGTAGATTAGGACATGTTGTTAGAACAAAAAAAGGTAGCGTTTCTCTAATAAAAGTTGTTATGGTATTTAGGTGGTCAGTAAGTGTTAAAATTTAGTTGAGCATTTTTGTAAACAGAACAAAAATATTGTAGTTATGGGATCTCCAGTTGATTTTAGGATGTGTTACAACTTTTCTCTGTTTGGTATAGTTTACTTTTATTGAATGTTGGTGGCATTTGCAGATAATATATTGCAACATGTTTGTCTTATTTTAGAGGATGTATGTCGATGTTACTCATGCTTTATTAAATTCCCAAGTTCCAAGCACTTACTGAAATGTGTAAAAATGTGAGTTATTGTTTCTAAGTTTATGTTATTATATATGTTTTTGAAATCAATATTGAGCAAACACGTTTTCACATATTCGGCTTGATCGATATTGTATTCTCTTTAATTTTTCAAATGGCGCTTGGTACGGTGATGAAGTCATGAAATAGCATTTAGTTTCTTGAAGTTTTGAAATTTGTTTGATTTAGTCTTTTTACGTTAGAATTTATACAGAGTTATATGATAATCCTTTTAATCTTCTACGTTTGAGCTGTTGCAATAAGTTTTCTAACTATAATTTCACATAACATTCCATTTCCTTAGTGTTTAACTTTTCTTTCTTTATGCCAAGAGAAAACAGTCCTTGGTGCATGTTTTGATTAAAAGGTTGCACATCCCTTAACCAAGTTAGTTCACCAGGTTTCATTTTGTTGAAGAATATTACTTACCCCCACCCTAGTAAGTCTAGTCCACTTTGTCAAAACGTACGCGTACCATTTGGACTAGAGAAGAGAGAAAGCGATAAATAGACTGAATTTAAACAACCGTCACAAACTTTGGAGTCAGGAGTCTGGAATGGGAAACTATTCCTGGTCACGTGTCGACAAGTTTTCTCCTTTCAGAGGCGTATGTTTCCGCCAGTTTTCGTGTCACACCTTACACTTTCCCCCTGAAGTTGGCACCATAACCTTGGAAGGACTGAAATATGAGACACAGACTTGATTAAAACTAGCGAGTCAAGGTGAGTTTCAATCTCCCCGCCCGGCCGGATTGTTCCCCTTCAGTTAAATCCTCTGTTATTGTGGACGACTTAGGACGTTGGTAGGAAAGAATGGAGAAAAATAGGGGGAAAGGACGTGTGAGGGGAAGTGGTATATTCGATATTCCAGTCTGAAACTCTTTCTTCCTCTCCCAGCGACCAGGAAAGAGAGACCTTTTTTTTCTATCTCTTTATATCTGACTGGTTTCACCCTCGCGCTAAAACCCATCGGCTTGGGATTTGTGCTGCGGTGTGTAACAGACGACCGGTGCGCACACCCGGGCACGCAAGTGCTCTTTATGTGTAAACCTAACTCGCTGTTGGCTCGAAATCCCGGAGCGGAGGTTGCCGGCTTCATCCATCGACGCCAGTCAGCATCAACCAAATTCGGAACCAAATCCAACAAGAGATGGAGAGGAGAAAGGGTGGGAGAGAGAGAAAGAAAGAGAACGGAAGAAAATACAAGCGCGGACTGGAGGGGGGGGTTGGTACTTGTTCACCTTGGCAATCAAACTCCAAGGTCGTTCGATCGGGGCCAAGGGGACATCAGGGGAGAGATCGAGCAAACATGGCGGACGAAGGGGAAACAATCCCAAGGTCGGGGCGACATGATCGACACGAGGGTTGGGAGCTTAGAAGCACTACACCTGATGGGTACACAACACCTCGCCTTACAGCAACGCTCAATAGAAACACGCAATCAATTCCTTTCTTCACAGGATCACATTTCCCAGCCATTTTACCGAGGCCTTTTTTTTTTTCGTTTTTTCCCTCCCCATTCTCCCCACAACTTCTGTCTCGTTCTCCCCCTCCATTTTTTCTCTTTTTTTTCAACATTTACTAAACCTCTGTCTCGTTTTCCTTTCTCTTTTCCCTCCAACTTACACCGCCATATCGACACAGCCTTTTACCCGACACACGGTATCCCTCGCGTCAATCACGTGATTGACAGCCTTACTTAAGTAAAGGAGGAAGATCGTGTCATTTTAATGAATATTCATAAAGATCGTGTTTCCTTTCAAAAGTGTACAGCATCGCAGGAATATCGAGCTTACTACTAAGTTTTCGGGGTTTTCACAACTTTTGAAAATGCACCAGTTTGAATGTAATTGGAGATGCTAAAAGAATTTGATAATATGTTTCAGAAGAGAACAGGGAAGTGAGTATCTTATGGGACTCAAGTACACAATCGATAAGCTTTCTGTTTCATTTCATTCGTTTTATTTAGCACATGGAAGAAAAGATGTGATACTGTTTTCAATTTCTCTCTCGAGGCTGCAAACATATCAATTAAAACTTCTAATAATACCCCATTGCAGGGTTAGTCAATAGATCATCTGTGATCTAGCTAAAAGCCAATCATTTCTTTCAGAATGTACATGCCCTCCATTCTTTTCTTCTTCTTTTTTTTTTTTGCACAAATTGTATTCTTCATGTCACAAAAATATTTTTAAGGCTCATTTGATTTCGTTCATGCACTAATAATCATGACATCGTCAAAGTGTTACATAAGATCTTTGTAATAGGAAAAACATTCGAGAAGTTAAACTAACATCACCGTCTCCAATGAGAATCTGTAGAATCGAAATATACCATACAAGGACGAGTTGTTATTGTGAATAAACTTGTGCGAATGCATGTGAACTCTATTTCTATAATAAGGATGATAACAGTAATAATCATAGTAATAATGATGATGATTACAATGATGATTGTTATTCATTCCATTGTTATTACTATCACATTCATTGCAGTTGTTGTTTTCATCATTATTACCATTATTATCATTATGTAGGCCCAATATTTCTTGCTTGTAATTTTGGTATACCCCAATATTACCCTGTCGTGATATTGTTCAGTAAATTTATTGTATTGTATTATATTTGCTCATATTTCGCAATGTCGTCAGAAAAAAATGAAATGAATGAAGTCAAACTATTACAACCTTAGTAATTGTTGTTGTCAACAATAAGATAAAATGCTAGAACCCAACCATGCCCACTGGCTTTAAGAATTGATATCGTATCCAATGTTTATATTGTATATGTTGGGGGCGGGCTTATAGCGTACAAGCCCCTCCTATTTCAATAACTATAAAATGTCACTACATTATTGTAATTCTATATCTACTTAAAATGTAATCAAAAATTGAAACTTGCAGAAGATATGTTTATGATTATGGTTATTTCATGCGCGATGATAATCTCTCAAATAATTTTTTTTTCATTACCAAGATACGGGATAGTTACGAGTTAAATGAAATATTATTCTACTTTCTGACTTTTATCGTATATTTCTATCAATAATCTTATATTTGGCCGCCTTTTGCAATCGAAGAGATGCAAATCCCCCATCCCATTTACAATGGTTTTCGTTTCTATTTTAAATGGATATCGTTAGACTATCCATTCATAACTTTGTGGCGCGATTATTTCTGGCACAGACATATTTGAGGAAGAACAAATGCCAGAACAACAATGCTAACAAATTCTGACAGTTGAAAAATACATATATATATATATTATATATAATTTCACTTTGCTCCTTACAAGGTTGGGTTTCATTTTTTCAGTCCATTCCTTTGTTTGTTTGCCTTGGTCTCATCTCGAAATCTCGAAGAAAGTACATTTGACTTGTAAGAGTAGCAGTAACATTTCCGTCTAGTGACATGTTTCTCCTTCCCCTCCTCCTCTCTCTAACTATCAGAAAACATACAACCAACATTGGAGCTGTTTGAAGTGCAGTGGTTTGGTGCAGTGTAGGTAGCCTGCTTTCGTCGGGAAATTCGGGAGGCAGAAAATAACTTCTTGACTCAACTGTTGTCGAAAATCATTATGATGTTTGCAAACATTCTCTCGACGTGATGTTTACTTCCAAAACAACTGGCCCGCATAATTATCTGTCTCCGATTTGACTGCAAGCATCTCTTACGTGTTTGCAAGTCCAACTCGGGACGGACGCGGGATATTTACCGTTGGCCTATTGACTAAGTGTACAGTGAGGCGCGAGCTGCGTGTGCCGCTTGCAGTCGTACGCGGGCAAAGCCGTTCATAACTAATCTTATCAAAATATTAGGCTTTCAGTTTATAGCTCTTCGGTGTGAACACACTTGATTTCAAGACGCGTAGAGTGAATTTGTCAATATTCAAACGAGCCATTTATAGCAGCTAATCTGCCATGAAATATTTCAACAGAAAATATTTTCATTGATAAAAAAAAAATGACATTTTGGCTTGGCTGCATATGAAACTGAATATATCAAAGAGATTTAATAATAGCCTGCAACCGACGAAATCGCTAGTACTAGTCTTGGGATAAGGACGTCGCATTCACGCCGTTTTCCCCTAAGAGCATGGATAATGTAGCATATGACAAAATTGGCATGTATACGATGCTTTTAATTCGTTATTTACTTATATTTTCCATCGTAAAGTCAACCATTGTGCACTCAAGATCATTACTTTGTTAAATTCGTATATTATTTTATGTTTTCCAAAAGAAGAAAATGAAATAAACTGAGCTGAATTGAAATGAATTGAATTAAAGGAAGTTAATCATACCGTATTCCAGCGTATGAACATGGTGAAATTCCATCAAATAGATTCTACAACATTTGTCCAGACTGTATACTGCTTACTTCAGTTTTATGATATTTCTTTTTTTTTTTTATTATTCTGTCATCTGACATTTATGACACCCTTGAATTAAAAATCATGATTTATATAGATGGCCAATGGGTCATTTACGATGTCAACTTCTGTCGGATGTTAATAAAGACATGTCACTGGACACGGCAGGTCATGGTTGTACCAGACGTGAGTGACAGAAAAGTGTAAGGTAGCCTTAAAGAGACACAAAAGAAAGAAATACGAAACTTTAGCGACGCGGTCAGTCAAATCCGGAGAAAATGTTCTACACTGTTGTGAAGTGCGGCTCGGACGATATGCAAATACCTGTGAAAGTGCACAATAAGGGACCACGTGGGGCATTTTTTATACTGCTTTAATTACAGGAGATCTCGAAATCTTTTGCAGGGATCGCAGGGAAGGTGATGGGCAGATAATTGTCCTCTTAATTGCCGTGTCAAAAGTAGAGCTTGAAAGTGTTCGGCGGAACGTGACAGGGACTCCATTTTGTGCCTTTTCAATCGGAAAGGTCACAGTGCTGGCGATGGCCAATTACATCGCGCTCACCACACTCGGGTAAGTTAGTTAAGAGATAGGCAGGGACGAGGGGGCCCCCAAAACTCACCGTCTGCATCTCACACGCCGGCGAGTAGGGCTGCGTAGAGCCACTTTTTCCCCATCTCGGCTCTTTGTATCTCACCATCGTGCGGTATTTGCTCACTTTATTTGTCGTCTTTTGACAGAAATAGAATTACAAGAAGGGGGACTGAAATCTCATTTCCTCGTCCCAATCTAAGAAATGTCCGAATCAGAGGCTGACTCGGAGTGAAAAATAAGTGGCGGACTTGTATGGCCGGTGAAAGGCGAAGAAAACGAGATGAAGGGTTGGCGAAGACGCAAGAAAGGAGGGGGAAAGAAATAAGGGGGGAGAAAGTTGAATGGAAGAGAAAGAAAGATCGAAAGACAGCTGACAGACATCTGAAATTAGAAGTGAAGGGAAAAAAGCGAAAAGTATTTATCGAAGCGAATAGCTGAATGCCAATAAGGGTAATAGATGACGTCATCGTCGCTTTTCTCCGTTTTTAAGCGTAGTCATAGGTCTGGCATGCTATCAAGTAGCTGCAATCTGTGTCAAAACAAAGTCAATATAGTAAAATTTTCAATCAAAGACAGAACGAAGTGGGGGAAAATGAAATTAAAGCTTCGCATTAGCACTGGCGCTCTCTCCCTGACACAAAGGCAAGAAAATGCCACGACTCGAGTCGTCAGGAAATGAGCATATGTGCATTTTTAGGACAGAAACTTTGAACAAAAAGTCGTATGAAAGATATTGCTTTATTGATAACAACTGTGACTGACTAGAAAAAGGAATAGATTGCCACTGCAACCAGGGAGTCCGCAGGTATTATGCACGTGGGTCATAATGCTGGTAGGGCATAGTCAACTTCGACCTTCTATGAACAAGAAAGAACTGGAAAAAACAACGTTCGTTAAGAGCGCATACAAAGTGAAAGAAAAAAATCATTTCATAAATGAAGCATTATATCTCTGTTTTTCCACTGTTTCTTGAGAAAATACTGTTATAAAACACGGCAAATGACGAGATTCTAAATATATGAAGAAACACGTTGATACAATTTTCACCATGGTTCTTGAAGCCTATAATCTGCAGCAAATCTGCAAAATAAGTTTCAAGTAGTTGTTGCAGATTGGTTTTGGGTTATAGTTGAAACAGAATGTAGAATAGATTTACTACCATTTTGTGTTGTGAGCTAAAATGTGATTGTATTCTACTGGACAAATGAATCCTGCGATCCATAGCTCGTGCTGTTTTTAAAATTCTCCAATTTAAGAGGAAATACTAATGTATAAACTGTTGTATATTTTGCCTAGGTTGATTTTACATATTCCATGACTCTGTAGTGTATTTTTCAAAGTACCAACAGACAATACAATTGACGATTATCGATATGCAAATACATCTGCTTTTTTTGTGCGATTATTGTCAAAAACAAAATTTACTAGATCCGTACGAATGTGTGTATATTTCTGTCTGTAATGTTTATACCCATTTAAACGCAAAATGTTGTTAATTCCTGATTCATTTCACAATATTTCACAAAAGTACGTGTCGACGTCTACCGTTAATCATGTTGCTTTGATGCTATCAAGTCGTTAAAATTTATGCAACTGAAGAAGTTTGATCATCCGTAATTAAAGCTTTCTAAAAAAAAAGCAAGAAACGGAAAATACAGTTAAAATACATTTGGAAATATTATGTTCAAGCCCTCCGGATGTTCACAGGAATTGCAGATATCATAAAGTGATGAAGATAATGCGTTTACAGAGATAACGCACTTTATAAATAACATTGGACGTGGTAAGTTTAGTGTGAAATAGAAATATTATGTTGAACGTAGATCCCTCATTTTCATTCTCACCCCTCTCTTTATTTCCTTAATACTTTATTTGTAACATAGTATGAGGGTTCACATTTCCTGCGCCTTCGTGTGTAGGCCTATCTGACGATTAGACAAAGGATAACTCAATGATATTAATATTCTTCATGGACATTCAATGAGAATATACTCGGAGTTGCAGTATCACTTTAATCTATATATCTTGACAATATTTCTGTGATTACTCTTTCAAATTAGTCAGGTTTCTCAAGCGATATTATGTGGAAACATACATCTCTTTCCTCGAATAAGAGGACTTCTGCGCATTCTCTTAGCCAAAGGCCGAGAAACTTCATGTCGTCGCTTTGTCGTCATGTACATGTACAGGTTAAGTTTCATCGCTGCCCCTGCATATTAGTATTCATTTTTGTTATCTGGCGATTTCGTCCAAAAATGAACTCAAAATATACGTATGCTTAGAAGCCTTATGATTGTCTTTTTGTTTAGAAAAATATAGTTATGCAGTTTGATATAATGAACATCTGTGTGATTGTATTGTTGCTATGTCTCTGTTTTGACCCATAACGTTTGTCATGTTTAAAAACTCTAATAAAACTAAAAGCGATTAACACCACCTACTTGTCAACACATCATAACTTTGACTTTTTAATGGACATCATTTTCATAAATGAATAAGAGTATAGTTACTTATCATTTTCTAAGAAAGTAAGCTGTCTTGAAGGTAAAAATTATACTTCATCTTTAGCAATGATATCTCGTCATGACTATCGCTTACATTGACTTAAAATGATGTTACGTCCAAGCTCATCCAAACGTTTCTGAGTGCAGTAAGTAACCGTATCTATGAAGAACATATCTGGATGTAATGCACTATAATAATAGAATGAGCCTTACTCCCTTGCATAGATAAGCATCCACAATAAACTTTGTCAAGATTTTTTTAGATTTAAGGTGGTATCAAGTCAAAGCACGTCATGTCATGTGTGTCATTACAAAAGTGTCATCATTTGTGATACAAATTACAATGTTGTCAAGTGCTGTACAAGGGATGAAGCGTCCTAGTGAATTGGAGTTATCTATACTATCATCAGTATCATAATCTACTTGAATATTACAGTCAGTACATAGGTGTTTTTTTTAATTCGGGAATATCAGAATGATAATTATTGAGTTACCACCATTACTATATGCATATTATTGTTGATGCCATTTGAATCACAACTGTTGTCTTCATGCAGATTATGATTCGATCTTATACTATCAGGCAGTTAATCAATTTATGATTATATTACACCCTTTCAAATCTTCATGGTGCTACCAAATGTCATCCAATTGAAGAATTGTCGTACAAATTATAAGAACAAATTTGCGACCACTTCTGCTCTCATGAAATTGGCCAACATGTGCGCCACAAAAATCAACAACAAACCCACATCCACACACAGAGTTGATCTCCATAATATCTTAATGGCGTTTATATTCAAATTTGATGTATATTCAAATCGGGCGGGATTGCATTTACACCGTATTGGCAAGGCAATATATTTTCTTAGCGTGTTTATATATCCTTCAAATTTACTTCTCTTCTCTCTCTCTTACGTCATTTCACGCTTCGATATATTTTGTAGTAAAAATTAATTGACTGATAAAGATTGAATGAGATTATTGATTTGAAGTTTGTAGCAGGAAAAAAAGCTGAGCCAGTTGTTAATTGCTGTTTAAAGAATTATTTCAAACTGACCGGGTATTCCTTTTAAAAAAAATCAAAACTCGGTTCAAGTTATTGTATTTCGTATCTTAAAATCAAATACAAACTGTGTACATGTAAATTGTGTTTAAGCAACTTAATTGATTTTGTTTCAGTCTTTACTGTTTTTCCTTTGTAACTGACATCGCTGTACCTGAAGGATGCTGATGAAATACTTCAAGCAAAACTGAGATTTAAAAAAAAAATCAACCAATGCGCCATCGTGCCTTGAATAGAATTTTCATGATATTGCTTTGATTTGATTTGATTTGATATGCTTTGATTTGATTTATTCTCTGTATCAGTTGTGTATAGCATTTCTTTACAAGTATATCAATTCTCAGCAATTTCATGAACATTGCACACATATGGCATTACACAGTAATATGACCATTATCGACAATTTTCATTTTTTTTAAATATGCGTTACGTCTTAATTTCCATACAGAATGTATGTAGAGAAAATGTACTTGTGGTAGTAGATATCAATAATTGTATGATAAAGAATTTCAACAAGGACCTAGTCATTTTAAAGAAATTATCATTGAAACTATCGTATTTCTCCACGTGACACGTTGTAATGTAAAAGAATTAAATGCGACAGTTCATAAACAATCACAGATTGCATTTTAGAACTTAAATATAAAATATGTGTCATGATCAAATCAACAAAAGATTAAAGAATGTCATTTCTCTCGATCAAGACATTTCTAAATAACAATTGGTGATAAATCGTCATAGCATGTCTCCCATTCAAATATGTTGGTTGTTTTTGTTTTTTGTTTTTGTCTTTTACTATTTGAACACTCACATTGTCAATAAAAGTACTGGTAAGCACAGGTAACTTTGTATTGGTATGTAAGTAGCACTAACATTATTTAGAAAGCCGGTTTAATCATTATTTGCAAACTTTGGTAATCTTCAATTAACAAAAAATTATATTCATAAACATGTGATTTGACATTTTAGCAACGATGAAGTTAACGAGCTCTCTCTTTCCAAGTCTTCGTCATCTTACCTTTCATTAAACTTTGTTCGGCATAACTGCTTTTTATTGTTAACAACCATATTGATTATAAACCTTTGTCATCTTGAGTTGCCTTTCGACAAATTTCTTTTTTTTTCTTCGTAATGTCCACATTAAGTTAAAGAATACGACCGCATGATGCAAGCACATACCGCCATATGTGGTACCCCATTTTTAATATAATTTTTCCAACAGCTATCAATATAACAAAGCGCTTTGAAATAATCATTTTTCAGTCTTCATTGATTTCGACATTTGACTTGTGAAACTTGGCCGAAATAAACCGATGCAAATATGAGATTGCATTTAGTCCAATTACTAACGCAACCGCTGAGTCCTTACCTTTTCTGTTTTTTTTTGTACAATATCAAGGTTTATTAATCAATCAATTTCTTCAAGCTTTTTCATCATCTACAGCAACAAGGCCATCAGGAAACACATTTTAAGAGTGTTGGAAGTGAACACTAGAATAACTTGAATGTATATACATATATATATATATATATATATGTACATACATAAATTATAAGAATATGCTTATTAGAAAAAAAAAACATATGCTCAAAAGGTTTGATTACCAAATGTGTGTTTGGTGAAATGACTACATGTAGAGTTGTTTATGGTTTGTTATTTACAGCACATTAATCCTGAATACGACGCTGAATACGGTGCAGATGAAACGTAGGGAATGAGGTGCCTCGTAATAATCCACACGACACACACACACTAACAAGATAAAAACAAGCATACATAGTGAGAATCTGTAGGGCCTATTATATGCTGGTAGGTAAATCAAGGGTTGATCAAAGCATACATGGATTATTGAACATCAATTCTTTATCTCAACTCGGCCTCAGTACCATCTCATGCTTCTCATTTCAATTTCGCCCTCTATACCCCTACAGCAAAATTACATTCATTCCAGAATGAAGTTTACTAATAAAAGACAATGCAAATATGAAAATAATATGAGTTTATTGATCTGGAAAGAGAATAACAACTTGATTTGTTTTGATATCGACTATTGTTTTAATAACATATTGTGGATGGTCGAGAAATTAATTTCAGACCTGCAAGACAATCAAATGCATATTCTGTGTATGTTGAATGTGAATATGAATATGTTCTTATGCTGAATAGTGACATCGTATACTTATATCAATCGCATGTATGTTACTAAAGCGGTAAAATGATTACCCGAAAATGCATGAAAATGAGTGTTGGGGTACATTATACATTTCTTGTGTAAAATTTATTTAAGTTAAATTAGCAGCATGGAATCCATTTCGCGGGTGAATAATTCTCGAATGTTGTTTGTTTGATGTCGTTTTTTACAGTAGTAATTCATTCTTACAGCATGATTATGTCACTGACAAAACTAGTCCTATTAGGTTTGCAATGTCTATGGTATAAATACAGATGTTCAAGATTGCGCCAAATGATTGAAGTTATACCTTTCTAAAAGCATGTCAGATTTCATGATAATTAACTCATTTAGCGAAAGATTATGAGGGAACGCTATATGTAGTGAACCACTCTCATAAAAGCAAATGACATTTGAAAAAATCTACTAAAGGAATGCGTAGGGCTTACTTAACAAACCGACATCAGCTGTAAAAACATGTTTAAAAGATAAAGAAAGTATACCCTTAATGAATACTGCTCCAACTAAACGTAACACTGAATTTATAGACATGATGTGAACATTAATCTGTCGCCGAGTACACACCAGTCATACGAATTTCTTTTGAAAGAAATAGCGATCATAATGATAACCGTAATGACTCTAAAAACAAAAATAATATTTTAAAGCTAAATTTGAATTGCTTTCACTTTCAAGCATCGTTAGGCATTACATTCTTTCTTTTAAGTGAATGTTTACAACCCTTACGCGTTATAAAAATACATTCCTGTTCTGTTTCATGTAGGCTTATATATACATACATACATACATACATATATATATATATATATATATATATATATATATAACCTGAATGAAATAATCCCCCCAGTTCAATTTAGCTATCATCTTTGGAGACCCCTGACACAGTAATACAAATATACTGTATATAATCACTCAGATGACAATTTCACAATTCAATTAATTTGTAAACATAACATATCCATAACTGAAAGAGGAAAATACTTTGGAGTTATGTCTGGGCTCTTTTTTTTCTCGAAGTTTACTCCAATGGACAGGGGTATGGTTTGTACTCAGATATTCCTATATATCATATGGTTTCTGTGTGCATGTGCGTGTGTGCGTTAGTGTGTGTGTGTGTGTGAACGTCTTGGATTCATGCGTTTCTGTGCGTGCGTTTTGGCTTGAGTAAAATGTGAATAATTGTTCTGTATTTTTCGCTCTGTTAACCTCTTGGCATTGATTGATCAGTATGAAGCAACGGAAGCAAACACTGTAAAGGGCAAGAAAACTCAGAAACTACAGCATGAAAACAAAACACACACAAGAAAAAAAAATGTGTACGAGTTGGTTGCTATATGCCCACCAAAATGTAAACGAAGGCACGTACAGTTCTCAACCCTTCCCATTTTAATGGAATTTTGTGATATCTTTGCTATGATTATTACAAAGTTCAAATACGGGGGCAGTCTGCGTGGTATACTACAATAAAGGGGGAAAACATAACCACTGCGTGTACTGTAAGTAAACTTGTACGCGTGATGTTGTAACAAAAAGATCTGAAACAAACGAATACACAATTTTCATTTTGAGAGAAACGGGAAGAAGGCAAGATGTTTCAATGTACCTTGTGCTCATGAGTCACTGTTTTGATTTTGAAGTTTAGTTGTAAGGGATTTACAGTCCATAATATTCAAATCTCTTATCTTCTTTTTTTTTTCTCAATTGAAGACAGTGCAGGGGGCATTTTTTTTTTCGAGTTGTGTTTTCATTTCGCAGTAACCGCGGCCGAGAGAAGTAAGATGGCCTGAAATATTTGATAGAAGTCATTCTTTCACAATCTGCCATGTGCAAGATTGCAACACGTAAATCTTATTAAACACCTTTCTCAAAGCTGATACTTGGGTAAGACCTCTGTTGTTTATATAAAGGGAAAATCTTTCGATGTAATTTTACGATCCGCTAAAGATATGAACATAATACAGAGATAAATAACACCATCACCGGCTGCATTATTCCATTGTGCCGACATGATATATTTTAAGTAAAAACGTTTTTATTCAAACGGTATTTGACGTGAGTTATATCCACTGACAACCACTTAACCTACCTTTACCCACATGAGAAATTATTTGTTAAAATTCATAGAACCACAACAAATTTGAGTATTGAATATAAAGCACGACAAATACTTTCACAGGGAAAGTAGCAAATTTTTATGTTTGCAATCTATAATTTAATGGAAATTGAATTAGTTTTTTCAACGTCATCATATCAAGATATACCTTAACATTTGCGCAGTTGGCTTCCAACAATATACTTTTGAATGCATCTATCAAGCATGACAGATTTAGCATTTACCTTCAGATATACCCTGCTTTTGATCACCTCGAATTCAACAGCTAGCTAAACCTGAAATAGAACTCTTCCTGTAAACCTCTGAATAAAATCTTATCAGACAAACATATTGTTGATGAAATAAATACATAAATGAACAATAGATTCCCTTCTTTCTCCTTTTTAAGAAATTTTTTTTCCGTGAAGCAAACAAACAATTTCCGGATCACATTTCTCTTATTTTGGTTCATCAAATATATGAATGGAACTTTTACAAATATTTCTTCATTTCCTCTTTTCGTAATCCGAATTTCTCGTTTAAAGAGACTTTAACACATCAAATTTACCTCTCTTCATTTTTTTTTCGGGGGGGGGGAGGTCATATATATTCTCATGATGATAAATGAATGTAGAGTACCTCTCTTGTGCTGTGTTGCTCAAGATAATTGACTAAATACTTTGATTAACATGATGTCAGTGAGTACCATGGCCTATTTCGATTGACATTGTATGATAGCGTAATAACATTCTCAACATGAACAGTGTAATAGGATTCCTCGTCCCGAGTTCATATAGAAGAAAATGAGTATGATTATAATTGTTTTTTTTAGTCAAGATTATTCGTTTCTAAACGTAAAAATGACGTGTATATATATATATATATATATATATATATATATATTAGTTATTCTTGCTTAACAAAATGAACAAAGTTCCTCTTGATATCAAGATGACAAAGTATCGATTACAAATTTACAAAGATTAATATGAAAGAGTCTGATTACTGTAAAATCGTTGTGAGGTAAGGATTTAATTTCTAATCGGTGTAGTGCGCTGTTTAATTTCTGTTGAATAATATTGAATCTTATATATATTGAATGATATCATATGGGCATATTCATGTATGAATTCACCAAATTCTATGCAATTCATTTTGTTTCTTTATCATTGACCTTCTTTTTTCATTGTTACTAAATGCCAAAGCTGAAATAGATGTAATGAACCTTATGCTAGAGAACAAGACATTATGTGACATGACATTTATACATAACTGTGCGCCTTGTAGGGACCGAACACTGAGAAATTCATGGTCACATACACAAGCATATCTCTACATGGCAGCCTTTTCTGATCAAACACAGGACTTCATCAAGTCCTGTGTTACAGATTAAGCTCACAAAAAACAACCAGTGCAGTCTTCAAGTGAAACATAATTATACTTTACCGAAAGTAAATCAACTAAACATAGCTTTAAACCAACGAATGCATCATTATGTTTAATTGATATGCTTCCAAAACATACATTCAGCCATCACTGAACTTATATCGTAATGAATAGTAGAAATAGAAAGGTGGGGTGAACATATTCTTCACACAGTCAGAAAAAAAGATACGCATAAACCGAATGTGTTTGTATTATGAATCCCCTTTTCAGAGTATATGAAACTACTTTTCATAAAATTCATTTATAAAATGCAACTTGATAAGAAATGTTTCAACGATATTTCAGAGACACAGGCCTATACTACATCATGTCAACTTTAAAATTGTTAAGTGTTCTTTTTTTTTTTCAAGTAGATATTCCGTGATTACATAGTGCGTGTTTGTTTGTGCTTTGAATTCATTCTAGGCCTTAATCATTTTTCAAAAATAATTTCTAAGTGTTTTTCACTCCGGGATCAAAATTCTGTTTCACGAATATGGCATCGCGCTTTATTATATGTATATTATTCTTAACAATTTCTCTAAATGGCAAAGAAAACGAGAGCATAAGTATTTTTCGCTAACAAGGTCTCGTTAGAGCTACATCATAGCTTCTTGCACGACACGCCGGTAGCAGCCCGTAGGGACATCAGCAGTTGACCGTGCGTTTTCAGCCGCTTGTACGGAACCTACGCGGAAAGAAAAAAAGCTAGTTGGTCTACGAAGAAAACTAAGGCCTAATCCGCACAGGTGCACTTACTGCATGTTTTCTTTTTGATGGGGTAAACGGGAGAAGTTAATGGAACCGGATCCCACAGGAGAGCTATCATCTTATCAATATATAAATACTTCAGATACAACTTATCTTTTTCTTATGAGAGATCTCGTTTAAAGCTGTTGTAATTTCCATTCCATTTAGCTATTCTAATACATATTTTGTCTTTATATAGTACAATACAATTATATTTTCCATTATTCTTGGCATCATTCAAACACCTAGGTTGTGAGAAACATGTTTCGTGATAAAGTCTGCATGTTTTTGTTTGAGTAGACATGACGAATACCGAAGCCTTGCGGCCGATTATTGAATGTCCAAAGGTCGCTACTCGAAACCCGATGGAGACAGCAAGGGAATGCTCGTCTGTAATCGACGCTGAACCATCGGGCTGGTGGTATGGCAGTGAGCCGCTCGTAAGCGGCGACTGGATGTGCTGAAGTGCTAGTTCAAGTTCTGTATATTATAGGGTTTGATTATTGCAGATGATCTATTACAAGTAAAGATTGTTTCGCACACTTTTAATAAACCGTCAAAACTTGAGTGTTGCATATTTACACAACATTTTCTCAGCCATTACATCTCCTTGAATCATACGAATGGAAGAATTACAAATAAAGAAAATATCAAAACGAGACAAAATGATATTGCTATGACACTCAACTAAATAGTCCTTATTTAGAAATATTTCTTCTTCCTCTAGAAGGGATAAAGTATCTCTAATCTGGCAAATGTCATATGGTAACTGTTGGTTTATGTCGATGGTAGCTAGTGGTTGTTATTTCATTTTCAAAATAATAACACATTTTAACGCAGTTACAAGATTTGCGGTGTGAAAGATTCCAAGTCGATAGTGATTTGCTGTAAACTTCCTATGTCTTTCATTTACACGTGAATGCAAGTGAACATTTCTCTTCATTCAAAGTTTATTAGATTACCTGACAATTGTTCCCTGCAAAATTAATCATCACGTGATTTGCAAAGAATAAATTGATGGATGACCACATTAACGCGTTTCGTATCACGGCGCTACTCCATTTAATTTGCCTATCCCGGGTTTGTTAGTTCGTTGTTTCGCTGGGCTGGTATTTGCCTATGTGTACATCCCATTTCAAGCATAATGTTTAATTTAAGGACACCATTGAATTGTGAAAAGTATTATTTATATTCTTGTGCAACTGCATATTCGTAAACGGAAATATCTCCAAAACATATTTACATTTCAAAAGCATCACAAAATGGTGTAAAATGTGTCCTACATTAATCAGTGCTTCTCAATGCATATTTCCCGTACCTATTTCCCCCTGTCTTCCAAGAAAGTGGTCCCTGCTACAGAAGGCTGATAAAGATAACGTGCTTTGACGTTTGAAATCGATTTTGCTGTTTATCATTTTTTCAAGATGATTATCACCAGCTCTTCCTTCACAGCCTAAGTTTAATTTATTTTGAAACATCCAGCTTCCTCCATACCATTCTTGTATATTAACTGGTTTATTACTTACTCTTCAAATTCAAAAACTGTAGACAGTTTACCAAATTGCTATCGCATTTACTTGCTAAAGAAGAACTTGAAATCAGAACAGGATATTAACTTTTACAAACCTCCCCCAGAACCAATACCTCGCGCCGACGCATGTAACTATACACACGAAAGTTATTTGTCGCCAAGGACAAGGATATTCATAATTATTTGCTTTACTCTCCTGTTTTTGTGGGAGTTTTTCGTTTTTGTTTTCCATTTTTCCTCTATTACAAATCGCTATGAGCGTCACCTTGGAATATGATACTATTGATATTTACTCACGAGAATTATAGCTGATAATTCTCTCATTCTATCATTTCTTTTTTACTCTTGTTTGAATGCAATCAGTATGCGCATCACAGAGTATGTATCTGTCGACGCGCCAGCGTTCTGTATAGCGATACTGCATGATGGATGCCTTACACGGGCCTAGACAAGAAACGACGGATGTAATAGGAAGCCCTCCCCTCTTCCCTCCTATCTTGCTCTTCCGTTCTGTTTTTTATTCCTTCTGGCAAAAAGAGAAATAGGCAAAACGAGAGAGAGAGAGAGAGGGAGGAAGACGTACACAGAGAGAAAGAGAAAAAAAGGATCCGAATATGCAATCGATTTCGTCATTTCGCGTTCAGCCTGCAGCTGCGTCTGTCTGGTGATTTACAACAACAGAAAGACAAAGAAGGTATAAGGAGGGGAAAATGAAAGGAAAATTCAGAGGCACGTCGGGAATAAGTAGCATTCGAATTCTAGAGGAGCGCGCCCCTCTTCCGATCGTGCCGGGAGGCCCGAAAATCCCGAAACGTTCCCTACGTTTCATCGTGATCAATCGATGGAATGCGACCTTGGTGTAATGCGCTACCCCTTTTCATTAAAGTCACAACGATTATCAGGTCGGTATCTTGTATCAAAATTCCGTTTCCGCCTACTTTTTTGTATCAGGCCGATATCACGATGCGTGCATTTTGAAACGAACCCCCGCACTCCTTATCTTCTCATCAAATGATATAGCAGAACATCTTCTGGTCCGGAGGTAGGAAGTGTTGTTGTTGTTATTGTTCATATACGTTTGTCATAGCACAACATACACCTTGACAAGTATGAGAGTTAGACAGATTGCTGTAGGTGCCTAGGAAAATGGAAAGGGAAAAGTGTTAAGTGCATTTTTTTTTCAGCTCCTTGTCCTCCTCTCTTTCTATTTTCTCCCTTCTATTTTTTGTTTCCTGCAGCGATCAAGAGGTAATGCTTCCTCCCTCGTAATTTGGCCCCGGTTCACAGGTCCCAGTCCTCAAGAGGGACCCCGGATTGCCGGACGATATCAACAACCAGAACGATCCCTCCATTCCAGCCTGTGGTGTTGGGATAGCAAAGAAGAGCACTGGGCCAACAACTACTGAGGGGAGAAAAAAAAAAAGAGAGGGAAAGACTGAGAAGAGGAAAGAGTGAGAAAAGGGGGAAATTGTGCCGCATAGACTCCGACAAAACGCCAACAAAAAGCTAGAGGATCGCAATTGCTTCCCTTCCGAGACCCAAACACGCAGAATAAAGGGAATTACATGAACGTTTTCCGCTCAATTGGGTCCCTTTCTTGGCTCGAACAAGGGCTTAAGAAAACCAGAGGTGTTGACTTTACCCAGTGCTCCACAGTTCGGCTTTTTTTTCTTTCGCTGGTCGATAAGTCTCCTATTCAGCGATTCGAACCTATCTGGGGGCACACAAAGTTTGCCGGTTTGTTTCACTATTCCCCTACTCTTGTTCCCTTTTCGTCTGTCCTATTTCTTCAGACCTTAAACTTCCCCGTCACTACGATGGGAATCGGCAAAAAGACACAAAATACAGTATCGGCCAGATTGTTATATCGTTTGGCAAAATGTATGTCCATCGGCCGAGTGTCGAAAACCTCAGGATAATTTTGAGGCATAACCGGTGTCATAAAGCGTGCGAGTTTCTACTTTAGACCAATTTATGCTTAACAAGAGGGAATCATTTCGCTGGCGAGCTTGGGGTTAATTGTGATTCGGTTGTGTACAAGTATCAGCTGCTGTTAACGGCGCTGGGTCGCTCGAGCATTGCATGGAAAAAATTACCACTCTCTCCTATGTCCTCTGGGATATTCATTAATTTCATTGTACATTGCTCTCGAATCAAAGATATTATAATCTCTCTTTCATTATTCCAACTTTGTATCTAAACCTTGAACGCATCACCCTAAGATACTAATCAAAGCAGCATTAGGTGATATACCCAGAGGGGGGAAAAATCATCGTTATCAAAAGGTATGGAAGATCTTATGATCAGTGGTGGTGGATGTAATAAGATCCAAGTATACCTCCCCCTTCTAGAGTTCGCTGCCGTAATTTTGGCGCCTTGTATTTTGCTCGCGCGCCATGGCGCTCAATTGTCATGCCCCCCTGACGTCCGCATCGAAGGCGACTCGTCACGTAGGTCGGATGTAGCGTCGCATCGCTCACGTCGTGCCGAGTCTGATCGTAGCCACCACCCCGTCACGAGTGTCCACCCACTCGGGCTTCTGGGGATTCTTTATGAATCCTGTCTACCACTTATCGCCATCTCCACCTCTACATGTTTTTATCAATATTCTCACTAAGCTAAAAAATTTCTTCTACCGAGTTTGAATCACCGATACCGGGGTGATACCTTGAGATAAGATGTTCAGGAATGTTAGTCGCGCGTACATGAAAATTATCAGCAGTATTTTGTGCGACATGTTATGAAAACGTAACGTACGAGCAATAACGTTGGAACTTACCACGTTAAGATGGGCATCAAGATAGGATGGTTTAGCTGCATGTGATCTGATGAAAGTGCAACTCAGCAATGGCGATTTTGCACCTTTCTTTTTCTCTTTTCTTTGGGTGGTTCTATTTTCTTTCTCCTCTTCTCGGTTATAAATTCGTCTGACAGCTTCCAAACGAGGTTGTATGGAGGCAGGCTTGTGTACAGAGTCGCTATGCATACAGTCAACTGCGTTCGTGTGTTTGCTCTTACCCCGACAAGTCTACCAGACAAGTTTGTTCTCTCTCCATCCATTTTCATTCTCACTTTTCCCTTCACACACGGAAAAAATGGAGAAAAAGAAGACAGAAATGGGAGAAACTGATGGTACATCCATAATGTCTGTCCATGTGCTATCGCAGAGAAAATGGTCCTGATAATGTTCTTAGTAAGCGTTTTGAGCTCGAGAGTAGTGAGCTGGTGAGTTTTAGGGCGAATTTATGTCTTGATGCTTTTGGGCTGAAACTCTAACCGGTCATTTTCCCTCGCCATGTTTGCCAGTATGGCGTTTCGCCATTACCTTCTTTTCAGCAACCTCACGAAATGGTCATACGGGGTTTATGCCTGTGTTAGCATTCCCGCCCCAGCGCCGACCCCTTTCTCTCCCGCCGAATATTCGTTTGCTCAATTTTTCCCAGTTTATCTGGAACAAACAGACAACCATTCGATTTCTACTCCACGGTCTTTGCATCGGTAATAGACAGACATTTTGTTAGCAACCACCACTGGCAAATACTAACCAAGATATAAGGGGGGAAATGATGGCAGAACTTACTTGAAGGGCAGGGAAGAAAAAAAGTTTTGTTTGTAATGCATTAACTACGGCAAAATGAAGAACTTAAGATTGAAGTCTTCCACCATTGCTATAAATAGAACACAATTTTTCTCACAACATTTATAAATTAGAATTAGAATGAAAATGTCACCAAACTTGGTTTTGAGTAAAGAAGTTTCTGATGTTTCACTCACTTAGAGGACTTATATGACTATTTTGTTTTTCATATTATAGAATCACCGACTACATAAATGCCTTTCTTTAGACAGACGTATGGCATATACTTAATCTTATGCTCTTTAGAAAAACCCAATGATATAATTCGATACACAGTATCAAATCTAGTAACACAATTTAGCTTTAGAAAAGTGCTACGATGCATTATTGCTTTCAGGGCCCAAATGGTCAACTTGAAAACAAAAATATTTGACTTCCAACCCGCACGCTAACATTGGCTATTTACCTAAATTATCAATAGTTATGCAAATTCGCCTCTGAAAGTAATCTGTTGCTGTATTATTCTGGTCTTGTTCTGTCTTTTTAATTCGTTTGTTATTGTTGCGTGAGAAGTATGTAGATACTCGCCTACTAATACTTTGTCAAGCGCAAAACAAGCTGACCATGAGTTGTGTCAAGCGTCGCGCTCGTAGCGTTGTAGAACTTGTGAGTGTATTTTTTCCTTTTTGGATCAATCAATGTAGAATCTGATTTAATATTATTACGTAAAGATGACAGAAGAATGGAATGTCATGAATTATTTGCAAACGTAATGAACGAAGTCTTTGGAATATCTCATAACTTTCTAAATTATGTGTCTAGATAGCAAGCGTTGCAATTGATGCCAACAAAAGAGATATTTAATTGTGTATACTTTCTTTATTTCATTTTTTGGAAAAAAAATATAACTTGTTTATTAACTTACTAAATTATTCATAAAAAACTATAACTATGGTCGGATTTCGGTGGTAGCGGCAATGCGCTTGTATTATATATGTTAAACATAATATGAGTATTATTATATCTTGGTAGGAGCATTTTGTGTGATATAACGCTATAAGATGCAAATTTTACATGGCTTTTACATTTCACGCAAATCTGCTCAAAAGTGTGGGTTCTCATGCTTTGAGTTTGACATTTTCAGGTAAATTTATATCTCACCTCTACCTTATTTGTCTGTTTGTCAATCTTTTTAAGTTTTACATTGAATACCTACAACAAAACAGTGAAATGGTCAAAATTTTCTTGCAACTTTTAAGTATCTACTTTATCCATTTCCTCTGTTTCGTATCCTCTCTTCCCATCTCTCTCTAATAATGCGGAGCATCAGTTTAAGTTGTTGTTGTTGTTGTTTTGCCATTCTAGTATAAACTCTGTTATGTGTTTAATTGTCTCACTATAATGAGATTTAATTTTCGGGGGCTGAAGTAAAACAACCGTGCTTCTGAATTAGGCTCTCCCACTTTGGTTCTTGCGACCAGTACTTATTTACCATTCGTTGCAAATGTCACACGTTATTATAATATACGTTTCGATTATTTAGAAAAAAGAAAGAAAAATGTAATTGAATAAGAAAAATTCATTGTAACTCAGCTATATTTGTTTCTTTGTTTTTGTAAACATAAAGTGAAAATAAATTCGAATCAAATCAAAAATCAAATCAAATATTTCGGCACAGAAAGAGGGAGAGAGAGAGAATGTCACAATAAATGGTGTCCATATTCAGAAATAGGAATAATTGCACGATCTAATTAATAAAAAGTTACTTTTCGTAACTTGCACATTGTCTGCGGCAATCATTATCGTCACTGCACTTCCGGGAAGTAGGAATCTGGAGCAAACATTTAATGCATTTTTGAGGAGATAATATGTTTAATAACAAATATTTATCTACGATAACATGTTTACATTATGCATGGTACTTATGATTATGCTCCCAAGAAAAGAGCATTTACAAAATAAATGTGATTATCACATTTATATATTATCGCAAAAAGATGATCATTTTCTTTCACTGGCTCTCTTTATTTAATAACTTATGATATCATATAATTATATCATAACGCATGAAAGGAGAGTAATGAGTTCCAGGAAGTTTAGACATATTTGCGTATCACTTTGAAAGCACCATATTTGTGCATTTTTATGTTATTTCTTGAATGTATATTATAATACTTATTAAGTCATGTATTTCTTTAAAGGTCCTGTTTACCTTTGGGAGCAGTGATTTAAAAAGTTTTCAAGATATCACATTTGATGCATATGTGTAGGTCTGTTGTATCACAAAACATCCTACCATATAAAATTTTCGTAATAAAGCCTGAAATATAAGGAAATATCACTATTTTTCTCATTAAACCATAACTGTAGACGGCTTAGTCTGAAAACATGTTTATTATAACTATTGTTCACATTTTGTGTATTTAGCAATACTTAACATCGATTACGCGGATTCAAATTTTTACAGTGGTTGTTTCTATCCCTAACTCACATTTTAAAACTATTTTAAAGCACTAATGCTGGGTTTTTGTTTCATCTGTAAATGGTAAATTATGCCTTTAATGACCACGTGGATTTTACATAGATATTTAATGTATAAATAAACATTAGATGAATGTCTATGTATTTTATATGAATAGTTATGTTTTCGACTGCAATCTTTTTATTTATTATTGGCATGCATACCAATAAAGAGAATAACACTATTATTCTCATACTCACTTTGGGCGTTGTTCTATTGCCAAAGATGCCATTGTCTCACGCACACCTCTGTACATCACGGTTACAAGCGTGATGTTTCTTCGGAGGCTTGATTCCATATATTTAGTGACTACATGGGTACTAATTCTTCCCCATAATGCCGAAAAAAGGGGGCATGTGTGGTGAAACGGTGTAATTAATCTAGATTTATCTTGGCTATCTTGTTATTTTTCGTAGCAAGTGTTTCTGTCTTGCAAACCAACACAAGCTAGTGTGTCTCGTTGTCATTGTTGGGGCGCCGTCTTTATGTCGTAAGTTCCTTCTTCTGAGGTTGTAGTGTATCATGCATCTATAGTATATCGTCTTGTCCCACGTACACTTTCCATTTCATCTCCTTCCCCCATCCTTCCAGTAGTCACTCCTTCTTCTTCTTTTTTTTTTGTCTTTAAACTCTTTTCTTTTCCTTAAATCATTCGCACCCAACCTCGAAACGAAGTTATTTGTCATTCAGACTCCATCGCTTAGTACTCCGTTGTTTCCCGCTCTCCGCATTTCAAACTAGCCCCCTGGTTTCTATACATACCCCCAACACGTCTGCTTGATATGCAGGGGCTAGGGTGGCCTGTCCGAAGTGCAAATTTGCTCAGTTACTGCTGGCCTTGGCTGGCACCAGCCCCCTGTTAAGGGGACACTCCAGCTAAGATATTTCACAATGAAATGAATGGAGAGCTTCAATCACCCTCTCCTTTTCCCTTTCTTCTACTTCTTCTTCTTTCTTTTTTCTTTGTCTACTTCCTTGATGATAATGAACCTTTTTTTTTTCTTCTTTTTGACTCAGATTTTGCCCTCTTTACATTTCCGTCTAAGCATTAAAAAGTTCAACCAACCTCTGGTGACACTCTAAAACTTTGTAAATGGCTCTCTGCTGGAAAGCTTAAATTTTATCAGTTGCTATATTGGTATGAATTGAATATAGTGGTATGAACTGTTGTATGAAGAAAGAACAGGTTATCTCATTTTGTTCTTGCATCTATCGCCAGAAA
The DNA here is from genome assembly GCF_040938485.1 of Diadema antillarum. Taxonomy (NCBI): domain Eukaryota; kingdom Metazoa; phylum Echinodermata; class Echinoidea; order Diadematoida; family Diadematidae; genus Diadema; species Diadema antillarum. The sequence goes on from NW_027270918.1 coordinate 3,810,162, forward strand.
AAAAAATGCAAATATGTATACGAAGTAACACAAATATAAAGAAGCATGTGCACCCACACACATATGTATTACATACATATCACGTTATTATATACCTAACTTCCATACGAATTGATATGTATCACAAATATTTTCGAAAAGTGTGTTTGAGTAAGTTAACGAGTGTTATCAGATATTAATTGGTCATTTATTCACGTTTTCAATTTACATCATAAAGAAATATTTTGTCTCCCTCTTGCTGAACTGTATGTATGCAGTGCTTTTATGATTCCACGGTGCCTCCCATTAGCCAACTGAGATCCTTTCTTGTAGATTACCAGCCTAGTAGTCCTAGATTTATAAAAATGTTAGGCTCTTCGAAATCAAGAATCTTTCCGATGATTATGTCACAAATCTGCTTCCAAGACCTCACTCTGATAAGTTTCGAAATATTCTTGATGTTTTCATTGTACGATCTACAATGCGCAAAAAGAAAAAAAAAGTGCCTGACATTTCTCAGGCCACAGACATTATGAGGTTTTCTCTAAATTTGCTTCACAATCGTAGAAATTGACAATTTGACTGCATCTCCTGCCGATGGCGATGTCAAGTGACGATTTTACCTTTAAGTTACAATTAAAGAGAGCTTCCGAACTAGAGATGCAGATCTAGAGTGTCATTTGGAAGCTCCTTTAGTTTCTGCCATGCATTCTGTGCACCCAAAATGGAGGTAGGGGGAGATGGCACTGCAAACAAACTGAAGGTGTAATGAAACGCGTGCGTTGCATGACGGGATAGTCACTAAAATACGCTCGCCGTAATTTCTTCTCTTCTTCTTATACGATCCATACTTGGACAAATTTATCGCTTACATGTCGGCTATTGCGAATGGCTAGTGAAGGTTGGATTCAAAGGTAAAGCAATAAAAAAAGTACAGTGTTTATTCATTCATTCATTTATTTCATTTCGTTTTATTTATCATATACTGCAGGGTTGGCCTGTCAGTTTTTTCTTATTACCCATTTCCGTGACTTTCGTCTTTTGTGGGTGTAAATGCATATTGTTCAGGTCTAACCATCTACATGTTTTAACAAAAATCATCTTGCAAGTTTTTCTGTACCTCCTTAATTGTTTTACCATGATTAAAAATGGCTGTATCATCAGCATTAAGAAACATTTTAGAATTGACATGCAAGTTTACATTACACACATCATTAATAAAAGACAAAATATCAGCGGTTCTAATATAGACCCATTTAAAAAAAAAAGAAGAAATCAATATAGCAGTTATTCATTTCAACAAATTGTCTCCGGTCTCTCTAAAGTAGGATTCCATCCAGTCGTATCTTTCCCTTTAATACCATAGTACTTAAGTTTTACAAGAATAAAATTGTATGGAATAACATCAAAGGTTTTGCGTTGATCTAAGAAAATACCTATAATGACATGTCTTTGGTCCATTCTATCGCACAAAATAGAAATCTACAATTTCAGTTAAACACGTAGCAATAGAATAGGACTCGTCTACGGCACCTGTTCACCGTTTAAAAAATAAGTGACATTTCGCTAACATATTCAATAACGTATTACTATGTTTTTCCCTACCGTAGTCCTCTTGAAATATACATTGAAGAGTATTTAGACATAACAGTCTCCCCTGATCTCCTGAAATTGAATGCTCCATTGGTTAGCTGGTGCGTAAACTGCAAGCAAACATTTTTGAGAAACTAAATGTGTAGCCGCAAAACTCCAAAATCTATCTGTGAGAAGTTGCAAGTCATAAAGGGTGCAATGTGCTTTGTCCTTTAGAGTAGTTAAGTGTCTGTAGAAAGATAAGGCATTAAGAATTACTTTCGTAGGGAGCCTAGTGTACACACACACACACACACACACACATACACACACACACACACGCACACGCATTTATATGTATATATATATATATATATATGTATATATATATACATATAATATATATATATACACTGTAAAAACATCGGTGTTAGATTTAACACCACGGGTGTAAAATCTAACACCGATCAAACTTCAATAAAGGACCACACCCACAGGTGTTATTTTGACACTGTACTGGTGTTAATTAAAAAATGACACCACATGGTGTTGATTTGATATTTGTTGGTGTTAATATCAATGGTTTAACACCCGTCCAGCTTCAATAAGAGACCACACCAGCTGGTGTTACTTTGGTGTAAATTTATTTTCACATTTTTTCAAAAATCTAGTATTTTAATGTAAAATTCTTGATCGTCTTGTTTAAATTAAAAATCAACAAGAAGTGCAGTTACTAAGAAACTCTTCAAAAAACAGTTTAAAATTTGGAAATGACACCCGGAGGTGTTAATTTAACACCATAAATGAGCACCGAAAATTTAACACCAGCTCGGTGTTCACTATTTAACACCGGACTTTTGCAGTGTACAGTTTGTCATTAAGCAGGTAAAGCTTAGCTTTATATCAACCTTCATTAAAGAAAAAAAAAGGACTACGTATCTTTGTAAAAAGTTACTAAATAATAGCTTTCAAAGATACAAATCCTTCAGATAAAGCTGGCTCATGTGAATGTCGATTATTCCTATACAGCCTTTCCACTTGATCGTTTCATCTCTTTTTTTAGTCGGCCGTTACAATGGCCATGTAACAAAAATAATGGAAACACCGATGTGGTCCTTTTGTTTTAAGGCATAACTCCGTTTTTCCGTGGGCCCTGCCATTGTTATTACCCCATGATCGTCAGGTAAAAATTCCTTTAAGACGTAGGTAAAAAGGGACATTGTAATCAAACTAATCTTGTATTGGGATGTAACGCCTGGCAGGGTTCTATTGCAGGACCTGCAGTTCGAAGGTCCAGAGCCTTGTATATATCATCCCACTGTGTCCCCACTGGTAGCAATATAGAAAGGAACATTAAAAGACACGAATTCAAACGTAACTGATTTTCTCTGAAAAAAGGGGGGAAGATTTGTATGGAAGGTTTCGTATTGATAAAGCCACCGTGACGACACAGTCCCCTCACCGCCCCCCCCCCCCCCCCCCATCTGTCATTTCTTCACATCGAGGCTATCGGTTTACTCAATCTTGGCCTCCATTGTTGATCGAACGTCGATCCAAACTCCTTCTTTTTCCCCCAACTCAGTTCTTCCTTATCAATTACGTCAGCCTAATTGTCTACCATATGACACCCTAGTTCATATCATCTATTCGTCACTGTAGTAATCAAATTTTTCCTCGGCGCGTCGAATCTTCTCGTTTTACTTCCCGGCCAAGTCGAACAGTGCATTTGATCGTAAAGATTTCTTCACAGTCACCCTTTCCTTTATACTTTTTTTATTCCATTGCACTGTCACCCCACACACCTGCCCCTGTTCTCACTTCGAAGTCTAGTTTTCCATATACCGAGTGCCTGCCTAGTTGATAACAGTACGCAGCACACTTCCATCCCTGTCGATCACCGATGTCCATTACACTTTTCTTAAGATTCACAATCGCACTAATTCTTAGGTCTCCAAATCGCCCCCTCTCCCCTTCCCTCCTTCTTCCGCCGTTTGTCCTTTCTTTTCGATTTTTTCTTCTTTTTTTTTGCAAACCCTTCATCTATTGGGCGGCGGAGATAATCACATTATGGAGTTTGTGCTTCCCGATCCCCTCGACTTGCCCTCCCCTGTCCGTGCCGCTCCCGCCGTCACCCGATCGTCACGTCAGCTCCTTCTCTTCCCGCCTCGCTCCTCCCAACAACACATCCGAGACTCCCGACAACACTTCTCACTTCCGGCTTCTCGTGCCCCGCGAGACGAGAGGATGGCCATAACAAAATGGTTGACCTCGGCAAAGTTGCGATCCCGAGTTCCGGTGAACCCTCGGAGGACCAGAATCTAAGTATGGATAATCTTGTATGCTAATGACTATCCCCTCCCCTACCATAGCCGAGTGTGAGATCCAACCTCCAATTTCACATGCGAAACGACTTTGGATATTAGATGCGCAGCCGTCTTTGGGCGTCTGCGAAGCGTGACTGCACTACATCAACTCAATGTCTACTTTACATGAGCAAGATCGTGTAAGATTACGAGGGGAAAACAGCAGAGACTAAAGAAGTGGCGTTTTAAAGCAATGCTCAGACAAATGCCGCCACACCGCAGTCATTTAAGTTGGTCCAAACAGGCCTTTGATGAGTGTATTATTCTGCCTGATACGCACTCATCACATTTTCATTGAGATGTACTGGGGTCGATGACACTGTCCTTGTCTTTCACGCTTCCTTTGTGAAAGCAAAATGCCAATTACCCTCTAAATGAGCATTATCAACGAGCCAAAAAGAGCTTTTCAATTTTCCACTAAAGCGCTGCCATTTTCTGGAAATTTCCGCACAAAGAGAACAGAACGGATACCAAAACAAGTGCATAGAAAACAGCTAGACGGATCACCCTTCGATCATAATAATAGCCTACTTAGTCACCGTGAGTAAGCAATATCGAGGTTTTGGGAGTCAAGGCTTGTTTTGTCTTGGTTTGTATCTGTTAGGAGGGTAGATTTTGGCCCAAGGAGGGAAGATCTTGACCCAAGGAAGTGGTATAGTGGTATTCTGTGTAAACATCTCAAACATCGGCTAGGTTTTGAATATTCTTATCTCACCTGAGGCGGTGCAAAGGGAGGTTATTCCAAGGAAGCTAACTTCGAAAGGTGATTGACACCAGTAGGAACTAGTGCCTAAATGATTGGCCCCTTTTTCTTTCTTCCATGCACTAAAACCCTTTCAGGCACTTTGATTGCAACTTATCTCGAGGTTCCCCAAAGTTGTACCTAATGTGCAGTGACATGAGAACATACAATATATATATATATATATATATATATATATATATGAACAATATATATGTATATATATAATATACATATTTATATATAAATACATATGTATATAATATATATACAAACATATCTGTGTCTGTAATATAGATAGTATTATAGATATGTATATAACAGATTAATTGATATATATTACATGTAAATAATGTGAATGCAATATTACATTTTTTGACTAATTTATATTTTTCTGCGTATGATTCACTAAGAAGATAACGACATAAATATTTCATTCCATGTGTGAGTTCATTTGTCTGTTTGTGCATGGAAGAACATGCGTCTTGCTTATTAGATTATAAACGCTATGCTTGCGGCGATAAATAAATTAAATGTATTTACATTGACCATCCCACTGAAATGCAGGATACATACTCATAGTTCAAGATCAGATTTGTAAGACAAACATCGTCAAATAATGATTGTCTAGCTTCGCCCACTTCATACTAATCATTGCTTCAACACCATTATGCGCCCTTCAGAATATCAAAGAAAACAGTGCTTTCCGTAGGTAGCGCAAAGTACGTACCGAGGAGGGAAGAGGAGGAGGAAGGGGGGGGGGGGGGGGGTGGACTCGATTTTCCTGTGAGCTTTGAATCCAAGATGGCGCCGTAGCAACCGTCGATAGCCATGAATCACGCACGGTGCCCTTGTGGCCGCAAGATAACGTGTCATTGTGTGGAGATGCTGGTTAATGTTTAACTCAGCTCTGGGTCGGCATCGGTGGAGGGCAGAGCTTAAACCTCAATTACTATCAAGACGAATTCAGATTAATCTTTTTTTCGCCAGCAGCGCATGCAGATTTCACGCAATGATACCGACATATCTTATGAAGACTGTGCTTAAAACACTCTGAACTGCGACATACATACTCGCGTGCTAAAACGTTGGGCACAATGTGTACGCAGCATGCCAGACGAGTGTACATTATCATCAACTTGAAGAAAAGACGTAACCGCAGTATTAGCATTATGAAACATTTTAATTAGAAGTACCTTGTTAAACAGACATTTCATCGTACATTATTCTTAATATTCATAAGTATCAATTTTAAAAAAGTCCTTTTGAGTAACTACCGCTTTCTCAAGAAGCCTTCGATATTCTGTACAATCAGTAACATAGTTTTATGTACTAAGCAACGTCACATTTCCAGGAATAAGTCAAGATTATCGGTATAGAGGTGAAGTATATTACTTACGTTTTTTCAGTCATTGTCAACAACCGAACCCTACAATTATTTGTTTTGATATGAAAGATTACTGTTACTCACAGTAACATCATATCTACTAGTACTTTGATGTTCCGTCGAGTGGCGAAGATGTTGAAATATATATATATATATATATATATATATATATATATATATATATATAAAATGAAAAAAAATCATTTATGTACATATTTCATGGTGGTAGAAAGAAGAGCAGAAAGTTGCAAAATCTTATGAAGGATAATTTGCTGGGGGGGGGGGGGGAAATGATATAATTCAATGCATTGTATCCGTCAAGTGACTTATATACATATTGTGTTAATTCATCATAAAAGTAAGATATTTTTCGTCCATTACGCCTTGACGAAAAGCATGAAATCATCAGTCTAATAACACACAAACAACACGTAAACGTTTAAAGGAGCAAGTTAGAGAATGATCTATGCACCCATCAAGTAAAAGTTGTATATGATATGTTAGTAATGACAATGAGGAGAGATGGAACTCAATAATGGGGAAACTCTGGAAGACGATTTCATCTTGCCATAGACAAAGGAAGGCCTTCCTCTATTGGCTTTTAGTCGCACTATTATTCGCTAAAGAGACTAAGACGACATTAAGGTTGACAACATTTGACAGGATTGATCATCAAAAATTCATTCTGTGGGTACAAATGCCGAATAAATGATAATAAATAATTATAACAAAACCGTCGATGAACGCAGCTACGTGTCTGGCACTGTCACACTACTCTTTTTTTACCCTTACATATAGAGCTTGTACAAGCTTGTGAATTGCACATCCCCTAAGAATAAGCCAGATCTTTGCGTCATCTGACTTATTATTTACCCATTATATCAACTATCCATGTTATCATTAACAACGTTCTTGATGTAGTATTACCAATATCTATTCGTTTGAAAATTACAAATGAAATATTTCCAGGTTGAAATATCATTTTTGTCACTTGGATTCGATTATCAATCTTTGAATCATGGTGGTTGAGGATTACATGCTTCGTCATTTTATGTGACAAGGGTTATACTTGAGGGGAATTTCTTGAGAAGTCTTTTTCACGCAAGGCAAGCAGGGATGACAATGCAAACGCTGTTTAATTAAGGAAGGCTGGATATCTCTACGGTATAGTAAATAAGAAGCTGAATATCTCTGGAGTATTTGCTGCATCGAACCAAAACGGACGACACTGAATAAAGCGGCGATCACGTTCCAATCACCGTTTAAATCAATCCCGCCGAATAGTGTGAACAGAATAAAAAAAAAGATGAGCAGAGATCCGAGTGACATTAAATGAGAGGGGATAAAAATAGAGAATTGGAAAAAGCGATTTTTCTTTCCCTTGTACAGAATTGCAACCACAAACAAGACAGGGCGAACTCTAATACGGTGACCTTGATAAGACCGACGTACACACACACTTCGACTCTTTCCCCCTATTCACTGTGGTGGCGGCGGCACCGCCTCGCTCTCTTCCACGGGGTATAGTTTGCACCGAAACGTGTCATCCGGACCCTCCACTTCTGCACACACGCAAAGCAAAATATGTTATGGGAGCATGACGACCATCAATAGCATCTTAAATTGAAAAGCTGTTCTCGACTTAACAAGTTTTGGGTCTGGTTTTTGTCCCGATCACGCCGCACCACACGCCTCTTAATTCTTGTCGTGTATTTTCTTTTCCTCTCTTACGCTCGACTTAAGAAAGACACTACAGAAAAGAGAGCACCTCAATATCTATCATAATTCGGTGATGGAATACTGGCATCCTGTCAGAATGATTACGCCTCAACTACGCAAACGTTTATCTGAATCACCATCTTGTTTGCATTTGAAATTACCAGCATTCCCTTTTTAAATACTTTTCATATGTTTTAATCTTCCGCAATGCAACTATTTTTTGTCGACTGTCGAGGAATTTTCGTAAAGCAATTTAGAATTTGGTATTGAGTTACTCTGTCTAAAGGTCATTTCTGTCTCCGTAGGATTAATCAAAATTAGAACGTGGCGCCTATTTATATATTTCTTCTTTCGTGTGATATGATGGAAATTCAATCCTAAAATTCTCAATTTGTTCTCTTTTTCAATCTACGGATAAAAGCGCATGATTCAAACGCATGTATCTTAAGTTTACATGTACCCTGAAACCCTCAACAGAATTGAATTATCGTACACGGACTTTCAGAATCAAAGATATTTTAGGCAATAGCAATTAAAAACACGGCATCGATTGCAGGCGCGCTAATGACTTCTTCTCTTCTCATCTTTAAAAATTCTGATGGCTTAACGAGTGCAGGAGAAAGGGCCATTGGCTTGATGCTGAGAAATGTAGGTTAACGAATGACTACTCCCGTGGCTGATTCCCTCCGCGCACTATTTGCTCTAGGTTTGCTTCCAGTATAAGACGACCGTTTTCATTGGCTGAAATTTGACCTCTGTCGTCTGTCATTGTTAGGCGAGCAAACACCTTAATCATGGTCAGGTCAGACATTCGTGAAAAAAAAAAATGCAATTATCAGGAATTTTGCTGTGCATTAATGTTTCTTCGCCTTTAATTGTTTATAATGACACGATCTTGTGCTTCTGCCAACATTTCAATAATTTAATTTCTGCCCTGTTTTGTTTGGTATTTATCAACCTGGTCACCTGGCGTAAGAAAAATATGATAATCAAAGTCATCGCAGTCCAATTTGTAGAGAAAAATGCTCACCTCTTTTCTGTCTTTACATCTTAGCCTCCTCAGGGCGTGAAGTTCCATGATGTTATATCACTTCCCGTGATTATGTCGTGGGTGAGACAAATTGATGCGATATTTATTAATATGTTTGCAGACTGTGTGACGAGGAATGTAGATGAGATTTGTAACATGAATTTATACATTCAATTTTCAAACAGCTTGTAGTAAATGTATCTGAAGAGAGCGATCAGTTCTACCAAGAATCGTTATGTATTTCTTAACCCGTTGCTGGAAGGAAAAAAATATGGCCATTCAATAATGATGTTAATTTAGTCATGAACCGAAGGAGTTCTTCAGTCAAATGTATACCGTATCTATTCATAGTTGTATTCTGTATGATTGATGGCAGAATATCATGTGAGACATTTGCATGTTTAGATAGTTTGCTAAATGCATGTGTCGTTATCACTTTAGCTCACTAAAGAGGCAACTTGAGACATACAAAAATCAAGGATGTAGTTCAGTCCAGCAGTCCCTGCTTCTGTGCACGTAAGTCGTCTGACATTTTAGATTATTACCTTTTGAAGCTATAGTTAAATAGAAAACTAATAGTATAGGTACCCCGTGAATCATTATATAGAATTTAATGAATGCTATTTTTCCGAATTGTGAATAAATTCTCAAATAGGAGGAAACTACATTTCCTCACCAAAATATTCAGTCTTCCGTTGACATTGTCACTGAGCAATACTAGATAGATTTACTCCCGTTGTGTTTGTATTTTGTAAGATTTTGGCTTAGGTCTTTTAGCATTACTCAAAGGTTCAATTTGAACAATGAAATATTACAATGAATTTGTTTTTCTAGACTTCTACTCAAATTTCAACACTCAATTTGTAAATGCGATAGTGTACCGATCAATTTCAGTGCTAGAACTTCTACTTCTAGGGTTCAATTACTTTTGGAGGGTTTACCAGGGTTTTGTTGATGAATAACGAGTATGAGAAAACGCCACCAGTGGTGCACAATAGCAAGATAATACCTAACATGTAGGCAGGGTATCGAAGAATGACTTTTTAACGATCTCTTTATCTGTTAAGTCGTGGTAAATCCGCCAGAGTCACTTTGCAAGAACACATAAAACTTGCCTGAACTAATCACTAACACAGTAGAAGACGATGTATCAGTGAAGTAACAACAACAAAAAAGAACAAAAAAGCAAAAAAAAAAAAAATCCTGCGTAGTACAAGCCACAAACAACTACCGCGATTGTCATTATATCAGCGACAAATTCTCTCTTTGAAAATACAGGAGGATTTGCTCGTTCTAGTCATTCACTATAACTATGTCCAAGGGGCTTTTAATCCTTAATGGGTACTCATGGTCATTGATGGTCTTTGTTGTTGTTGTTGTTGTTGTTGTTGTTGTTGTTGTTGTTGTTGTTGTTGTTGTTGTTGTTGGTTTTTGTTTTCTCGACCAACGGGGATTGTCCAATCGAGCTAAATACGAAGTTTGCAAACATGGTTTACCAGGGTGTAAAACCGTGATGCGATGAACGAGACACAACAACCTTGAACATGTATGCATTTTCCTTTGTAGTAACAACCACACATTTCATTTCATTTTCTGCACTGATAGTGTAATCATAATACAGTACAGAATCTAAGACTGACGTCTAAATTCTTGAACCTGGAAATAAAAGGAAAAAAGCTATGAAAATTAACATCAGTTGTATAGGTCGAAAAGCAATTGATTATAATCACATTAAATACATCTCAGGATGCTTTTCAAAACGGTTAAAAAGTTTGGTGGTTTTTTTTTTAACGATATATCAAGGACAAGAGTATTTTTCTCATTGACTTATATGATCGGTGATAGTGTTCAAACTATAGTTTCATGTAGTCACTAATGGTGGTTCATTCAATGTTATGGCACAGTATCTGGTTGATAACCGTTTGCTGACTATTGCTAGTCACCTGGGGCGAACCACGAGGGGTCGGCATCATTCGCCCGTTTTCTTAAACACTCGTTTGTACAAATATAATTCTTAATAACATGATTGCCGACGTCATTTTTTGTTCTCATTTATAGGTGGGAATCGCCGACATGCCCAGATGGTTCATTTTTATTGAACCATACCATGTGGCGGATGTTAGCATTTTCATCGCAAAATAATCATAATAACATATTACTTTCGGCCTCTTAGTAGTATTAAGTTGCACTGATTTGTTACCGGAGAGCGAATTCAACATTAAGGGAATCAGTGTGTATTTTTTATTGATACAGAATACGTACAAATCATCTTTTACTGTCTTCGATATAAACCATCGCTCATTTCAACAAATATGTATAATAAATCTTTCATTCATTACTGGGTACTGAACAAATAGATCAATGTCTTAATTTATCATAAAAACGTTAATTACCTTACGGAACATAAAACACATCAGATATGGAAAAGTACTTTACTTTGTGAATTTTCGCCCAAAAACAAAAATCAAAACAAACAAGCAACCCAAAATCATAGAACTTGATCAAGTTGAGTCTATCTAGACGCAGAAAATAAGCAATAGTTGCTCAACTTTTTCACTTCACACAGACATACTTCTGCATGCCCACACATATACACAAACACACACACACACACACACACAAAAGAAAACCAGACACACATATTACACAGTTATGCGTGTGTGTGTTTGCTACTTGTCTGTATAATTCAGACAATGATACAGTGTAACATGGTCGTTGCGAGATTTGCAGTAGTCTAATGATAATTCAGGTGACCAAGAGGTCTCTGAAAAAGAAAAAAAAACAAGTAAGCCTCATTTTCATACCCTAATGCCTTTAATTACGAGGCCTTTGTAACTCGACAAACAACACGTACGCGTGATATGGACAGATTGAAAAAGCAAGAAAAAAGACTTCAACCTGTTCAAAAGCCAAACACTGCATAATGAGGGATCCTAAGTCATTGACTCGGGTGGTCACTACTTTTTTACCCCCTTTCTGACTCTTGCATCTTATTGAAATTCGACCACGAGATCCTTTCAATAAACATGACGACTCTCGTTCGTTCTCTACCTCGCCTTTGTGTTTTAAAAACAAAGCTGAGTCAAGTATATGCAAACATTTGGTCAATTTAAGTTAGTTTCGCAGAACCATGCGCTCGCCTTCCAGGTTTCATAGCTATCTACAGTCGGTATCACGTGGTTGTTTCTGGCTTGAGGGGGCAAGCGATATCACATCCCCCTCATACACATCATGCCATAAAGTATGATGGCAACAAATCCAAGGTGAATTGAATTCAACAAGCTCAAAGACGTAAACTCAAGTGAATACGACATTTTGTAGGGAAGATAATGGCTGTTGATGGATGTTGATGCACAATTATATATATGTATATATATATATATATAATATAGTGTGTGTGTGTGTGTGTGTGTGTGCGTGTGCTAAATCTAAATCTGATTGTACAGATCTTGGCATGTCTTCGGTAGATGTCTGACTTAATTCAATTCTGTCTAATTCAGTTCAGTTTATTTTCATATATTGAATTGAATTGAATTGAATTGAATATGGAGCAACGGTTAGCATTGTAAATAAATCTGTAAAGTGTCAGTTATAAAAAGATAACACGCACGCACGCACACACACACACGCACACACGCACACACGCACACACACACACACACACACACATACATATATATATATATATATATATATATATATATATATAGATAGATAGATATAGGTATATATAGATAGATAGATATATGATAGTCATAATCTTTAGGTGGTACAAATAAATGAGAAATAATTATGACGGGACCTACTAAAGCAAGCTTGTATCACTGTAACCCCTAAAATAATCAATGGTAGTGAAAATAGGAGAGCGGATTGAAAAGTTTACACCAGACCAAACGATGATACCAAATAAAGATACACACACACACACACACACACACACACACACACACACATATATATATATATATATATATATATATATATATATATATACAGTATATATAATAAAGGTGAATCACAACTGTGACCTAATTTTCATTTGTTTTCAGAAGAGGACGTGATTATTGGATGCTTATATACTTTGGCAAAGTACGAAAATGTTACTGCATTAAGAACTCTTACAAGACTAGTATTCAATATGAATACACAAAAAATGTGCAACGTACATTATATTATACATTACATCATATCACTATAAAGCCGAGGAAGGTTTCCTGGACTTGAGAGGGAATTCAAGTTTATGCAGTCCAAAATGTGAATTCTTTGTGTATATCCTTCATATTCCTTATAATATTAAGATTGTTATATTTGTCTAAATGCTATATCTTCTGTGTGTTTGTCGCGGAGCTGTTTTCATCTTATCACCCTGTTTAACAACGTTTAACATTTCTAACAATCATATGCATCGTATTATTTTTTAAAAAATGAAGCTCTACAATGGAAAGAGCAGAACCAGAAATAATATCTATTGAGGCAACTCTGTCAGAATAAGAAATAGGTATGTAAATACGACAGATGATTAATAGACAAATATACAACGAGTAGACGGATATATAAAGAGAGACGATTTGTCCTAGTCTCAGTCCCACATATTATTTATCATTTCTCATATTTGTCAAGGATGCAGTGCCGTGGCCTGTGTGTAGTGCATGGTGATGTGTGATTCGAAGCCCTCATTACCGAATTTTAAATTTTCAGGTCTTTCTGTTACTCCTTCTCATATATTTCTATTCTGTCTGTATCATTATAGCTGCTTCCTTCTGTATGCCTCCGCTGTTCTCTCGCCCATATGCCTTAATTGGCCACCTTAAGTTTCATTTCTCACCTGTTTTGCATCGTGCACCTGCTGTGCCAAAAGAAATGTACAGGAATAAGATGGAGGCCCAAACACAAGCTGAGATGACTTTTGTTTCGCTTTCTGGTCGAGCTTGTGATGATGGAGATTGATGGCAGGCAGTGCCGGTCACGTGACTCGTAAGCAGGTTTCAGAGTTTTGATTGGGCCACTCTGTCTGATATATAAACACCGTCCTATAAGACAGATCGATTTTAGGTTCAGTGTCAAACACATACACAAGCATATTATGTTTTAATATATAAGTAAATATGTATGGAATATACACGCATACATACATACATACATACACACATGCATGTACATGTGTACATTCTATGTTCATGCAAACGTATGAAAAATAATGAAAAAAAAAGAAAACAGAAAATGCAAACGCACAAAGAGAGAGAGAGAGAGATATTTGAAACAAGGTCTGCAAAATTAACATGACAGATGATGGTAGAATAATTAAATTTATGTCCACACTTTGCTGCAGTACTATTTTCTTAAAACAATACATTTTCTCATTAAGCTTTCGTTCTGTCTTCTTCCGCTCTAGCAATTTGGCTTGCCACTGCCCATTGGTGTCCGAGTGACATACGCGAACATTATTTCCCTATCGGAGGATGATAATGCCGTCGTTCTACAGAGTTGCACCGTTAAAAAGTTCAGTGTTTTGCGTACCGACATTACATGTTGTTCGAGCATTATTTCTATTATAGCTGCTCTACTACAACAAGGGAGATAAGGGAGTACGATGCATCCATTGGAAGGCAATGGCATGACACAACCTCCTCGTGACAATTCTGAGTATAGGTTCAATTTAATTTACTGTAATTAACTAGGAGATGGGTTGATTCGTGCGCACTAAATTTGATAAAAAAATTTAAAACCGTTCACGAGGATCCTTGACAACGATTTCGATAAATTGCCGGAGACTCTGATGAAACCGCCGCCGTAAGTGCTGTGGGCCGGAGTGTAGTTGCCGGGGGTTGACGATACCTGGTAATTAACGTGGTTCTACCGTCAGCACGACGCAACAAAAGCTAAACATGTGTTCCCCGGCTACTAAAGCCCATCGTAAACTAGCCACGTCACCGCGAGATAGCCCGGCCTATTGTGTCGGCGCTCTCGTCCGCCGCTCTGCGCTGGACCCATTCCACGATATTTCTTTCCGGCCGGAGCTATAGAGCATTGCTCTTTCCATGTGATATACACATCGCTTTGGAATGATTTTACTAGACTTCAACGCAAAATTCGAGTCTATTTTCCTTTTTTAACGCTGAATGTATTTCGTTTTTATAGGGTTAGCGTACTATTTTTGTAAACATATTCAGTTTTATTCGCTCAATTTTTCAATTTCACTTTTTGGACAAGATGCTAAAAAAGAGAGCGTGAAATACAACCATGTGGTTTGTATTTTCTACCTCATTATTTTGTATGTGACGTTTTGTTCTTTGTTGTTGAAGGTAATAAAAAGTATGGGGAAAAAAATTAAAAAGGCAATCTGTAGGAGCAGAAATTTGATCAGATTGAAGAAGAGATTGTTTCGTTTGACGTTATACATAGCCATTTACCGAGTTACATCAAGTTACATAATTTTGTTTTATCTGTCAGTCAGACTTTAACTTTGATTTGATTTTTTTTTTAATATTTCCACTGAATACCACAGTAATTTTCAACCTTTTTTGATACGTGATAGTTGGTAATAGAAACATACTACTATTTTCATGTTTGTATTATCCGCGTATATTTTTTGGAATTGAAAATAAAAAAGAAAGAATGAATGAATGAAGGAAGGAAGGAAGGAATGAAGGAATGAACTAATATGTGATTCAAAGCAAAATGTCAATTACTCAGCAGGATAAATTTTATGCTGTGATCTTTAATAGACAGCAGAACTGAAGAGGACTTTTTTTTGCAAGATATATGAGTAGGGTGCGTATGTGCGTCTCTGTATCCGTGTTTGTGGTCACACCATAAATCATACTGCTTCCACCATGAAATCATATTCAATGGTTATGAGGTTCAAGGAACGCGAAGATTTGGGCATCACTTCGCGTTCACTGTGAGGTTCCCGTCTATACATGGTAAACTTTGCGTCTACGCTGTTGTGTGGTCTTCGTTGGTGTGCCTCTACAATTTGAGGCCATCCCTGCGCAGTCCGGCTTGTATTCGAAGCATACGCACATATCCCTTATAGTTCTATCAGCCAGCGGAATGATAGGACCAAAGATTTACCTTTCGTTTTGTCTCGAAGTCATTAAGCATGCTTTGATCATCACTGTAATCCGAAGCAGAATTCAAGCATGAAGTGAAGATCCTCCAAGCTCGCAAGAATTCTTCTACTATGTTGTAATGTCAAAATCATCAGTGATTGTGTTGGTAAAAACAATGACGTGTTGTTTTGTTTCTGTAATCGATGCAACCATTAATTCCGTAGGCAAGCTCAAAAAGATGGAGTGGAAATCTGTTCAAGTGCACCAACAAAAGAAGAAAATATACCATTCCTTTACTGTCTTGCATTACCTAAGTCTTCAACAGATTATTTGCAAATCGTTTACTTTGTCAACGTCACCTAGCCAGAGGTTTGAAAAAATAAAAATAAAGTATCTTTTTTTTTCATACTGAAATGATTTCTATGTGTACGCCGTCCCTCTTTATCGTTGCATAAACGAAGCGGATGTGGTTGTGACGTCAGGAGAACTTTTGTACAGTCACCAACACAACGGTCCCTTATCTCGTAAAGATATGCAATAATAGGTGTGAAAATATTATTACGTCCGCCACATGAAAAGAGACAGGCCGTAATGATCACGCCAATTTCATCATCGCTTGTCATCTCTTGACCCATTCTTCACATTATTTTCACTCCCTCGTTCAGCACCTTAACCGCACACCAGCCGTCTCTCCTCCCCCGAACGTAGATATATTTCGTGGTGGTAGAAACGACTTTTCATTAGAGTGTAAAGCTCTTTTTGATCGTGATTTCATGTCGGCTCGAAATACTTGGTAGGTTATTACAGACCCGCCGTGCCTGAAGGCTATTTGTCCACTAACACGTGTTCCTAGCCGGAGAGTGCACAAAAACCCGCGACTCACGCACTCTCCTCCTAAACACTCCTCAAAATGGTTAACTTGTCTTTTTTTCGCCACTTCCCGTCCTCTCTACCTCCATCTCTATCTCCTGCTCCTCCATCCTTTTTTTTTTCTTCGCTTTGACTGAAACCTCAAATATTTCATTTCTTTTAGGAAGATTAATTACTCTTCCAACACCTGGACTGCCTAATGGATGATGTCACTACAACATAATGGAGTGAAAAGTCCTTTCGCTAGACAGAAATGAGAAGTTTAAAGACTCGAAGACACTAGAAAGACAGGAGAGTTTTTTTGTGAGCTTAGAAGAACATTGTCAAGAACAGCTACTAACTTTGTACTTTAATCTCGCTTATATGTAAGTAAAGTGGATATAGAATGAAACTGACACCAGATTTTATCTTTGTAATATTGCGAAATCAGCTGTATCAGCTGATGATGTGTATAGTGCAGTTTCTCGCCGTCACGCAGTGATAACGCTTGAAAAACAACAAAAAAGTGCTTGCATCGCATGGTTTTCAATCAAATTCCACAACTCATCATTTTTTTTTTACATTCAATATTCATTCAAGTATCTAATTGAAAAGTATCAAAAATTGATATCGATCAGTTTACTGAATGTCTTGAGTGACAATAATTGACGCTTCTCGATATTTACTGTTATAAAGAAATGTGTTACAGTGATGGGTGATAGTCATCTGGGGTTTTATTGTCTTTTGATGTAGGCCTACACAACAAGAATTAGTTTAACCTCTGTTTTGGGTTTTATTGTCTTTTGAAGTATGCCTATATACACAACAAGCACTCCGGATGAGACTTACATTGTTATGCTCACCCAAACATTTCATTATATCAGAATAGATATCAGATTCAATTAAACTATAACCCCGCTTTGCTGCTGCATTTTAATTCTAATGCATTACGTTACTTTTGAGCACTTGTCGAAAATCAACCAAGAATATGTATATAGCCTACAGCAATTTGCAGACAGGACAAAGTGCATAAGATTACAAACTGCCATGAATCACGGAAGTACATGACACACTTACTAGTACTAGTAGAACCTACATACTAGTAATAATATTAAAGTACATTAAAAAACTCACGCACGCACACACACACACACACACACACACACACACACACACAGGTTTCATCAACACAACATCAACTTACAATGATGACATAACCACACATTAGTAGTGGTAGTAGTCATTTATGATCGCGAAACTGAGGATTAATATAATTATTTCGGTAATTGTACACAAATTCAAGATAATTTCACAGTATCCTATAATAATGTAAGAAATGGCAGACTTCATAGTTTTATGATATCAAAAGTCAAACGGCATCATAGAAAAAGTCTTTCCAAGCTTACTAATTAGAATATGAAAATGTGAACTGCTGCAATTTAGAGTAAGAATGCAAAAAAGAAGAAGAAAGCGGAAAAGAAGTGATGAAGAAGGAATTTAAGTAGCAGTCATAACATGACTGTGCATCTATACATCAACATTCTGATGCACGAATGATATGTGGTTCAGAGCCATTGATTCCATTGAATTGTTCAAATGAAATGTAAAAAACAAAGAACAATCCATATTGTAATGTCAGTCTTATTTACCATTGTCATGAATTGTCATCAGTTATCTTCAATATATCCATTATCATTGCTCAATGACAGTATTATAATGGTTAGACAAGTTCTCGGCAACACTCTCAGGTCGAACATATATAACACCTTTATAATCCTGTATTGGAATGGTTCGGTAATTAGTAGAAAGTGAGCAGCTGGCGTCAAATGAGATCGATTTCAATATTAATTTATTTTCTGCTTCGTTTTCTGGGTATAGTATGCATTGCGACTATGACATGGCTTACAGGGATGTTTAGATATAGCAGCTACTATCATTCCGTAGTATAGTTAAGTAAAACTGAATTTTGCGGAGTGCGATCAAAATGCTTGGATATACCAAGAGGTTCCTTTTAAATATATGTATCTATATCTTGTCTCACAGATCATAAACTTAACTATTGAGTGGATGATACTACATCGTTAACCTATATATCTATATGTCCCATATTATACTCTTCAGACTTAAACACTTGATATTAATATCTCGAAGTCCACTTAGATACACAGACGCACACGCATTGTTATTATTATTTTTTTTACTAATTACGTGCACCCAAATTACAGGTTGATTTAGAGGACATTGATCCTGATCGGGGATCAGTAATAATATCTCCGATCAATGAGTATAAATCCCTGATTGTATAATCACATAATATGCAACACCATTTTCTCAATGAATGTACAAGCGTGTATTAACCATCGCCTTTTAGGTAAAGTAAATAATTTTGTAAACATTTAAGAAAGGAATTATAAACGTTTATGTTTGGAAAATGTCAGATTAAACAACGATTACTGTTTTCTGAGTTCTAACAGACAGTAACTTATGATCTCGATCGTTTCATGCAACTTGAATTTATTAATAGATGAATAACCGCTTTGTTCAAATATCGCAAATCAAATATCATTATGACTTCTTTATGATGCTTCCGCGGCCATAATCAGAGCAGACTAAAAGCATTGCATGCTAGAAAATACTGAAGTAATCCTCTTCATGGTGACAGAATGGGATAAAAACATATGCGAAGCTTCTATACCAACAAGGATGTACTCTTATGGATTGCCGCTAATCATAAGAAAGAGAAGAAGAGGAAGGTGAGGACGAAAATGAAGTGGAGGCAGAAATAAAGAAGAAAAAGAAGAACTGAAAGATAAAACGAAGACATAAAGAGGATGAAGAAAAGACGAAGAAAAGCATCAAAGATGATAAGGTGTAGGAGAAGAAAAAAAAGGTCAGAACATGTTTGTGTAAGTATGTACCTACGGTCATGCAATATATTGTAGTTAAATGTTGTTGATTACACTAAGTTGTGACAGTACTAAGTGATTCCACGCTTGTGAATTAGGGAAAACGAATACCACATAGCATGTAATCAATATAGCACGTAGAACTGATTTGTGACTTGTAGTTGTATATCGTCTATAATACTGAATTGTGACACTATACGTGATACCATGATTGTAAATGAGTGAAAATGAATAGCCCATAACATATTAAAGCTAGACTTCATGCCCTATCAATGCGTAAAATACATACATTTTTAGTTCGATAGTAACATACTCACTTAACTTACCTCTGACCTCGGTCGCGCGAGGCCCCGTGTGCGTCACAGTTCTTGCCAGCATGGCGCGCAGTCCCTGCACCATGGCAACCTTTGGTCGTATGTCTCCCCCACGCGGCGATCCATCAAAACATTGTGTCGCCCGTCAACGAGAGATTAGGATCTAAACGGCGACGTCTCTTCCAACACCCCCCAAAAATGGCGCCAAGCGACCACGCCCTGGACCATCCCATCTCCAACATCTTGACCACTTTTGCCTTAGAATTCAAATCGCAGGAGAAAGCTGCACAAATTTGGTAGAAACATTTTGTAATCTTCCTTCTACTTTCAGAGGAAAGAGGAAATGTAGCCAAAGACTTTAGGTTACGTGAGTAGGAGTTGATTTTATTTGGAGCGAAGGAGTCTGCTCCCGCTCCTTGCGAGCTCGCGGGTTAAACTGTTGAGGCTCGTCGTGGTAGGATGTACTTTGAGACGGCCCGGCTGAGGACTTACAAACACGAAGTCGGTCTGTTATTTAACATAGCCAGTGCCGGGGATAAATGACACACTCTGTTATATATTACATTTTTATTTGAAGTTCAGGGTTCCCGTGTTGACTTTACCGAGCAATTGCCCGCACGAGGAGAAGTGTTGTGCGTACGAGCAATTAAGTAAATTTATGTTTGTGATCTGTTTATTGATCAGCTGAAATAAAGAGCTCCTCAATTCCGTAGCACATCATCTGCAACTGATTTATATTGCAGTGTTTGGTGTGAGTGTATTTCATATTAACATCCTTCAAAAAAAAAAAATCCCCGTTATGGCGGGCTAAGAGTGTTGACATATCGTCTGCCGATTTGCTAGCGTCTTCCCAGGGTAGAGGAGTTGATGGATAGAGACGGACAGAAAGTGAGGAAGAGGCAGAGACAGAAGGAATGAGTGAGTGAGGAGACTACACCATAAACGCATCCTCCAGCTTGGATCGGAGCTCCGTGTTCCAGACAGGGCAAGGGGTACAGCGCAACAGGCAAAGTCTCGCCTTCGCCATTCCGTGCGTGCTCCTCCACCGACCCGCCGGATGCCTGCCAAAACAGCTCCAATATAATATCACCAGCTTCGACTAGCTACTCAAGAAAATCCGATTTCAGCTCGGAATTCATGAATTCCTCAACATCCAAATCCGTGTTGTATTTTTCCCCTGCTTTACCCACCCCTTTCGTGCCTCCTTTCTTTCCGCGGAATTTAAGACTTTAAGACACGGGACCAAACGGTAAACACGGCTTGGGGTATTAGTACTGGTCGTTGGTACACATACCAATTTTCTTTCTAAACAGCGCCATATTTGCTAAACATCTAAATATTTAGTCTCTTCTCAAATGCAAATTGGAAACCTGTCCGAAGTTCGAACAAAAGCTAATATGTTTTGTTCTATTTACCGAACAGTTAACTGAGTTGATTCATTAAATACAGTCAGATTATTTTAGTATTATTTACTACAGTCAAACGGAAATCTGTTTTTATTTGTCAAATAGTTTTCGAGCAAATTGGTAATGATTATTGGGAGATAAACAGTTAGAGCCGTCTGCAAGTGTCAATATTTTGGTTTATCGTCTGGCTGGCGAACAGTTCACTGTAGTTCATGCATGAAACTATTTTGTAGACTGCCACTACGGCAATTTGTAGGCGGAATTGCTATGTACCGTGACAGTCGCGAACATACAGCAAACACATGTCGATGAGGCGATTGTTGATCATAATCAGAAATTAATACAAATGTTAAATGCAGGTATATTGCGTCATTGTAACACGGATTGACGCCTGCAGCCCCAGCCAAAGATATCGATTTTCCATTACCTTTTTTTTTCTTTTGTCCTCGGCACGCCTGACACATGGTACTATTTTCTACCACCGGTATGAAAGGAATGATGTTGTCACGGTTTCGTTTGCTTTTGTTTTGTTCAGCGACACATTTACGAAACGGAATGCCTTTAGTTTCATCTTGCTTATGGTTTCCACAATACCATCAACTAGTTACCCATTCCCTCATTGCCATCCCTCGCTCTTAAGAGTACGTCACTACACCTCATAACACCTCTTCGAGCTGGTGACCCATTGTCTTGTAACAGATTCTTCTAAGCGCCTTTTTTTCCAGCTCCGTGTGTGTTCTCCTGGCATTGTCGAACTTGTTGTTCTTATTCTCCTGTTTTCATCCCGAGTTCCAAGTCATCCATCGGCTACCGAGACACTTGAATACCTTCTCCTTCTTCATCCACCTCCTCAGCTAAGACCCTCGGTATCTCGAATTGTCCGTGAGGGAAGCGGAGGTTTCTTCTTTAGCTTGACGGCGTGGTAGGAACAAAGACCAGTCCCTGCTCCCACCCAGGCCTCATAATGGGCAACTGCCGAGGGGCAGCCCGTAAGAGCCTCTTGCTTTACACCTACGCATAAAAAGACTGTAAAAGGGAGTAGACAATTAAGCTTCCTTCTGTATCACAATCCAACACTGACTGACCCCACACACGTAACACACACGCACACACACACACACACACACACACATACACACACGCACACATTCTTGGGGCTAAAATGAGGTTGCGCAAACAAGGTAATGGCGGTCCTTGTTGTTTCCAAATTTCACATTGGTTTTACAAATTGGTGTCAAAGCGAGCAAACAATTTGTTGGGATGGATCTATGCAGCAAGCATCTTCAATTTTGTCAATTGCAAATATTGCAGAGTATTGATGGTAAGAAGTTCGAATTTTGTTTGAATTCATAGAAAAAAGCATTGAAAAATACATTGCCATTTGCACCCAACAAACATTGCTTCTTTAGCATTCCTCCTCATTTTCAGAATTTTCACACACTCATAAAATGTTTTAGCTTTATTCTTGTTAACTCCATTCTTGTAAATTCAGTATAGTGTAAGTTATAATGATTATAGTTATATGCACTTGTTTCCTGTAAAACTTGATATTTGTATTTCTGGTATTCCTATTAGAGATGAAAAAATGAATAAACAAATAAATAAATGAATGAATGAATGAATGAATGAATGAATGAATGAATGGATGGATGAATGAATGCTTGCATGAATGAGGGAATGAATGAATAAATTAATCAATTAATGAATTATGCGTGGCCATAACTCATTTTTTAAAACTGTCTATTAAATAGGCTGTAGGTCGTGGATCATAATCAGCCGACAATCCCAAATGAAACTTATAAGCATGATTATAAAACGTCTTAAATACTCTCGAAAGGTTACTGTATGTGCGCTACTAGTCTTGTTGAGAACACATACTGATATCCATTGATGTTTGTGGCCTATACAAATATATAGTGCTTTTAACTACTAAATGTTGGTATTAGTCTTGCGAAGAATCTTTGCAGTTGGAAAAAAAACTATTCAGAGAAAATTTACGAAAATTGATTTAAGAAGGAGTATTGTCTTTGAATCTCGTGACATGACTTGGCATGACTAGAAATTTCATCGATTTCAGAAATTTCTTACGATGTGAAAAATTGGATTGTTGCATGGCATGTTCAGAACCTGTTTCGAGACACCCGTGAAACGTTATGTCCTCTGACTTACTTCCACTCAAGATGATTCAAATGTTACTCATGCCTGCATGATTTTTCTTAACCCTTCACTAATTTTATGCCTTTGATTCTTTGCATAGCAGTCCTGCTTTCTGCCATATCCTCCCTCTGCGACCTAACCTAAAGTCCCTCTTCTTAACCTTGCATTCCTCACAGAGTGGTCCTCCAACAATATTCAGAAGGTTCGCCTAAGCTTGCCTCCACCAAGAGAAGCTTCATAGCCACTGTTGAATCCATGATTATAGGTTGATGTCTAAGGTTGCCTCTTTCTTGAGATCAGGCCTTCATTATTATGACGTAAGAGAGTTTACCAGGTGGCCAGGTGGTGAGAGTCATCCTTGACAAAATTGAGAGGTCACAATGCATTTTGCTCTATACTTTTCACCCTTAGAGGGAGGAATCTTAATTCCCTGCCGGTCGCTAGGATACTACCTAGTTTTGGCGGCACGAGGAAGTGACTGGACCCCCTTTTTGGCTCTCATCGTCTGCGCTCATCGTCTGCATTATTGCCTTCTCATTGCTTTGCTACAACAGCATTGTCCCTAGCAACAACGGGAAGCAACTTAACCCGTCGAGGACGAGGAGATATTTCTACAGCACGCACTTCCCATAGACACCTGCCCAAGTATGATAGGGACTATAGCTAGTCTACAGTAGGTTATACAGAAGGCGTCAGATTACGTAGGTACCAGATAATCATTACAACGCAGCATATGTTTCATCTTTCATTGTTGCCTCGATCAAATATGAAAAATCTACAGTGACTAAAGATCCGTTATCATATATTGCGTATAACTGAGGCCATAGCATTTTAGTAGGGGTATTTCTTAAACTTTGTACTCTTTATCTAATACAGATTGAATGTTTTGAAATGTTTTCAGCGTTGCTATATTCATTTTTGGACCGTTGATTTAGAATTATTCAAAATCCTCAGAATAAAATTACATGTATAATACACACACGCAAACACATTTTTTTTTAATGAATAGAATAGTCCTATATGGATGTGTGTGTGTGTGTGTGTGTGTGTGTGTGTGTGTGTGTGTGTGTGTGTGTGTGTGTGTGTGTAATCCCTCTAGAGTATAATACTGTGACTACGTAGTAACAGTATCACACTCTAGGGTGCTAACGTAGTCGGATGTTTTTACAATGATTACGTTGTACAGTGCTTTGGAGCACCACCACATTTGAAAGGGGCTATTTTAATAGCTATTCTAATAATCATAATATTGATCATCAAGTCATAACAGTCCTCGACTGCAAGACACCTTAGCAACAAACAATTAGCTTTCAATGTGATCTTCCATTGCTGCTGTGATATAAAAACATTTCAATCCGGGTCACCTTTGTGGTAATTCTTTGAACTGAATCTCTGAATGGAGCACACTTATTGCAACCGGATTCTTTTTAACTATTTCATTTGGGCTATCAGCAGTCCCTCTTTGAGGCGCACCCTTTCATATCGTGCATAATTGTACTGCTACTGTTAAAGAGCAGTTTTGCAGCAAGGAAATGTAATACTCACCCCCGGTTCTTGTCTGTGAGTTACACGATTTTTACATCCACCTTCGCTATGCTGTATAAGTTGAGGAGCTTCGTAATCGTACAGTTCTCAACGCAACGTTGTTTCTGTAACAGTCCTTTTCCATTAATGGTGTCTTACATGTTTTGCACATTTCATACGCAGTTTACTAGTTCTGCTGATTCATTTAATGCTTTGTGCTAATAATCTCCTCGTTCAACTAAAAAAACCATCACATTTTGTTCTGATTGACATTCATTGTCTATTGTAAAGTATGGAATTTCCATTTTCTGTGTGTATCATGCTTAATATCTTGTACTTATCCAATTTAAGGCTACCACATCAATGTAATATAGTGGTCCGCTTTCTTGCTTTAATGTATATTCTCTATGTTATCTAAACGTGTGCACAGAGTCAAGGAACAGAGGTCTTGCTACCGCAGATGGACATAAGATATAGATCAGCAGAATAACTCAATTTTGTTCTTATAAGTAGTATTTGTCCTGTGTTTTTATGCTCTTATGGGATCACCTACTCCCTTAAAAAAGACATTGATTTTCCCCCTCACAGTCGACAATACTCGTGGGATCATCAATTTTTGTGTCAATTAATGATGACGTCAAGAACATGATTTCTTGGTAAAACCACATAAAAGACACAGGGGCAATAAAGCTTCTAAACGATGGTGTAGCATTTCCCAAACTTGCCCGTTCATTAATCGGACAGAACCTCAATGGAAAGTTGCCAACGGTGTTTCGATACCTGGTTAGACTCAGTCACCAGCCCAAACATGAAAATTAAACGTTACTATAAACGATGCACTAAAAATACAAAGAAAAAGAAAATAAAAACACAATGTTTTGTGCATTAACATGCTGCAGGACGCAAGGATTCTTCTTGCCTGTAAGTTTATCGAAGGACAGAGCTCGTTCGACTGTCGTTTCTCTACGTTAGACGGACGTTTATTTACGTTCGACTAACGTTTCTTTACGTTCGACTGACGTTTGTTTACGTTCGACTGACGCTTATTTACGTTCGACTGACGTTTCTTTCCTGACGTCGTGACTAGTTCTCACAGCCTTACATCCTCTTCGTAGCAATTTTTCGACGCTTAGACCTGTAGGTGTCAAACATCATATTCAAACATCATCTGCCCTCGATTACCACGCTTAACTATTGAATTCAAGTATTTCATCGTAAGTATGATGATTGCTGAAAGCGTCAGTGATTGTTTTCCACCTGGTGGTCTCTACAGGGTAAAAGCAGAACCCCCAAACCAAATTCCCCTCTCTGTGACAAGTCACGGAGTAAGCGGAAGAGGTTCGTAGGAGGAGTAACATTTTATGATACTAGACAGAGAGATAATACGGGAAATGGGATATATTTAGAGACATAGAAGAGCTATTGAACTTATGTCAAGGATGGCTGCTATGAATAATAAAGCTGAAAGAAAGCGAGAGAATAATGACTGCACACGTGCATCACTTTGAAATGGCACCGACGAAGACTGGCCTGGAGAAAAATCAAAACATCAACGACAAAAATTTGGAAGGATTATTATGCGATTATACCAGCATTAAACGCATTGTCATTCCAAGCCCGTTCAAGTCAGTGGCGATGGGGACATGCACCATCGAAGTTTCGTCCTTGTAGCGAAAGGAATAATGAGTGGTTATGAATTACAAACATTTTTCTCTCTTTCTATATCTCTTCATCTCTCCCTCTCTCTCTCTGCATCCCTCTCTCTCTCTCTCTTTCTCGCTCTCTCTCTCTCTGTCTCAATTTTCTTGATTGCTAGCACTTTTTTTCGACCTGTTGTCTTACACTTTTTCTCTGTCTCTAATCCTGTCTCTCAAAATATCTTCTTTTTCTATGTCTTTCTCCTATCTCTTCTATTCACCCTATCTCTTTCTCTCCTATCTCTCTCTCCTCTCTCTCTCTCTTCTTGTCAGTAAATCACTTCGTAACAAAGAACATTCTAAACGGGCAGCTTAGGTTCAACCAAGACCTCACCCCTTTACCGAAATTCATCGGCAGGAGGTGCGGGAGTCGGCTCGCAGTCGACGCTGAGATAGCCGAGCCGGAGACGCACATAGCGCATTTTGGGGACAGATGAAAAGGCGAGAAATCTCACCCATACCTCTCTATAACCCTTTCTCGTGCGTCTCCTTCCTTTCATGTGCGTTTTTTAAGGTGAATAGCAGCAACTATGAGAACTTGAAGAGCGACTTGGCTGGGATTGTCCGTAGCGAGGCTATGAAAAAATTATGCTTCCTTGGGCGTCGGTCGCTCCGTCCCGCGAGACCAGGCGACGGCTGGAGGATGGCGCGTCCCCGCGGTCTATCATCCGGAGCGCCGTACGAGAGCTGCGGTGGAGAGCCGAGCGCGCCGAGACCGTACTTCTCCGACCAAAAAAGAAGTAGAAGAGGGAGGGAGGGAGAGAAAAAGAGGAGGAAAAAATCCAAAACTTCGCTCCACTGATCGCCTGCTATCGACTCCCCAGCGCAGTCTCAATACAATGGAGCGGACCTTATTTGCACTCGGCCCCTGTCAAGATATACATATTATATGCAGCCCGCCATGATAGAACGTCGGACACAAGAGTTGGTGTGCGAAGCCGCTATTTATTTCTGAGCGGGGATTATGGATGTTTATTCGAAAAAAATTCATTCGGTTGTCCCAGCAAGGCGCAGGGAAGAAACGTGCACTTGCGAAACAATGTCTTGATGTCGAGCCACACCAGAATTGCGATTACAAACTGAGAAGATGAAAACTTTCCCCAAGGAGAATGAAATCCAATTGTCAAGGTTGATGAACAAGCCGATCTCTACGTGTTCCTATCGGAAAGAAGTGTTTGGCAATAAACGCTAGGATATAATTATTAATCACGTATGCACTATCTCAAATATTACATGCTTGACACTTTATATGTAAATGCATATACATGTTCGGGGAATGTGCGTGGAAGACTATCTAATATAGAGGTCTTTATCGTAAGCGCATATAACGTATAAGTGATCCAACGCGTGTGTGTGCGCGCGTGCGCGTGCGTTGTCACGTTACAATATCAAAACGTATTGCACTTTTGTTATTTTCCACCAAGAAATAATTGACAGCAATATCACATACTAGAGTTCATATTTCGAACACGTACGTACATAATGCACGTTGTCTTAATTTTCGTCTTCATAATGAATAAGTTCGTGCACACATAATGTATAGGCCTACATAATTATGATACGTACAGTAAATTGCATGGTTGTATGTATTCGTTTTCTATGCCTTCATAATGCTCTGACCAGAATGAAGCATGACTCTTACGTTGTTTTGGTGCCCCTATAAAAAGCCATCTTATCAATCGCATTACATTGCTAGCCCCTGTGCCCATGACAGGGCCGAGCGCACTGTTTTCAAAAGTGTGGGGGCCCACTTCCGGGGTTTCATGACCTAACAAGCAAAAAAAAAAAAAAAAAAAAAAGAGTCCTCAGCTCATTCTCCATTGTAGTGCCTCTTACATACTTGCGGGTTGAAAAAAGTGTGGGGGCCCAAAGTGATGACTCCTTATGTATTCCTTTGTATGGTGCACAAAAAGTGTGGGGGCCCGAGCCCCCACGGCTGCGCCGCCCCTGCATGATGCTCTGCGAAAATATAAATGATTTGTACGAATCACATGTGAATACACGCACTGTAGTGACACCGGTCCACCAGTGACACCTGCTCCTCCAGTGCTGATGAATGTATGTTATGTTTTTAAGTTGTAGGTCACCACTACATTGCAGTCTATGTTGTTTTGTCCAAAATACATCAAAACGTGCATACCACCTTGTGATTACTTCATAGACGTGAAATAATGTCTATATAAACGAAACAAAAAAATGTGGGGATGCTTGTTAGCATGTGATTTGGGTTTCCTTGATGAGAAATTAGACAAAGCTGTTTCAGTATTGTGCAAATGTTCTTCAGAAAATGCATAAATAAACATATTATTGTTCATACACACCACACATGAATATGATAATATATAATAATATCAATTTATAAAGCGCAGAACTTATGTACATAATAGGTCTTCTACGCTGCTAGCGCTCATGATACGCTTATGAAATAATATGAATTATGTACACTGTATAATTCATAAAAACTACTTAGTATCCTGCCTTTTTTATATATGAGTGGAAGTGCTAATGGTGCCAGTAGACCTTAAAACTATAAACACCATAACCTTTTACTATTCACGCTGATTACTAACACGCAAAAAAAAAGGAAAGGAAAAAGAAAATGAAAGCATGGCTTCACGTGCCCGTAGTCTTCTTCCAGTCTGTTAAAATACATTCTCCCAGTCTTCATCTTGTCTTCTCCTACATGTTTCTCCTCTTCTCTTTCTCTCCCACACATACACACACACACACACACATACACACACACACTCTCTCCTTCTCTCTCATCTCATTCTCTCACTCAATGTGTACATACCTTTCTCTATGTTTTCATCCTCTTTCTTAATCTCCCTCTCTCTCTCCATCTCTCTCCCTCTCTCTCTTTCCAGTCTCTCCTTATCTCTTCTTTCAGTATATCACGATGTCCTCACTGATTATATTTACCAACACCGAAGAAGAGGGGGAAAGAAGACAATATTAGTTCACAGCAGCTACGCGCTCGTTCGTTCCGCGTGCATGGCCCCCGTGACGAAACTGTTTACAATGGCTTTCCCCGTGCAATCAAACCGTTTGATTGTTTTACGGCGGACTTGGGTACATATTTTCCTGGCGAACATTATGCATACACGAAGGTAGGGGGGGGGCATCCTGAAAGAAGAGGTCAGAGGTCAAATATATGCTATTAGGCGGGAGAACCAAATTAGTCCATCCTTTCATGTACTGCATTCTACGTGCTATTTCCCTTCTGATAAAGTTATTTTATAGCGGTGATTTCTTGCATTATAGAAGGGGACAGATTGACTAAAAGACGCTATTTCATCCCATATCACCTGACACACAACAACCTCTCGCTTAGAAAAAGAAGGAAATAATTTCATTTGAGCACCAGTATTTCTAAATCATTCAGACTTACTCTGATTCGAATTGAGTATAATTCACTGTACCCTCTCCTGTAAAACTAAGAAGACAGATTTTTAAACTGACAATTCACTGTGTTTTTTTAAATAAACGATAAAATCATTAATTTCAGAGAGTCATTAAAAAAATGGGCAATAAGCGTGATTGCTCTGCGTCTTACTTCTCTTTGTTCAACCTCATGTCGAATTTGACCAGTTATTACAATTGCTGTGTTATCACCATGTATATTTTTGTTTTTCTGCACATTGTTTACAAGGTAAAAGAACTTGTACTATTATTTCTGTTGTAATGTTCATAAATGAGAAGTATCAAAATAAAATGAATTGAATTGAATTGAATTGAATTGAATTGAATTGAATTGAATTGAATTGAGTTCTTACAAAACGAGATAAAACTGACATACCCCCGGCTGTTTTTTGTGCCAGTTGTTTGTGTAATATAACTCTCATACAGGGTGTTAATCATTATAAAATTATAATTTATTAAATCATACCCTATATAGATCTATAGATTCCATTGTATAATAAACATTTCGAGAGAAAATTACTCGTTTCTGTTCAGAAAGATTATTACTGTCATACTTAGTTTTGGAAAGTGTGTTCTAGCACGATCTAAACAATATTACTCCAACTCTTGTGAAGATCAGGTACTCCACAAACTACGCCAGTAGTATTATATTATGATTTTCTGTTAAACATTATGTGATAACTTCAAATATAGGTTTGCTATGTTGTTCTTTCATTGGATCCCCGACTGAAACTAATATATCGACATGCGTGGTGTCCATATTGTCTCTAAAGGTTGATGTGAGGTTGACACTTTACTTGGTGCCTGTTTAAGATTCTGTGAATTTTTTGTAACACTGAAAATACCAATCATATCAATATAGATATATATTATGTATGTATATTACATATAACATATATGTGTGTGTATGTGTGTGTGTGTGTGTGTGCGTGTGCATACATAATAGTAGGTACGTACGTGTTACAATGATTTACCAAGTATTCAGCTTCCCACCATTACTCAGATAGAGGTTTGTCATTAAATGGCCAGGTTAGGCATTAAAATCTTCGGGATTTAGGTTTTATCTTCCGCCCTTTTGAGCAAAACAAGATGTAAGAAAAACGGGTTCGATACCCTTCTTGTCATATTTTCTGGCTAACGACGGGGCTGGTGTAATCTAAACTTGATATCTCTTTCCAGTCCCTTTTTATATTCCTTTATCAGATTTTTTTTTATAAGCTTCCCTTTATCACAAGGTGATATTGCTGCCTATCCCTGCATGCCTGCCACTAATAAGTAACTTATTACGTGCGATTAGCCCACCTCTCAACGGATAAAGTTCATATTTTGTGGACCTTAACTACTGTCTTATCGCTCCCTTAAAACTTTGATGGGCTCCACGAGTTATCGCGATTACCTTGATGAGGGTCTTTGTGGTTCCCCCTCTTGATTTTTTTTTCTACCTAGTTTTGTGTTTTATAACCACACCATGATGAAGGGAACTTACGTAGCGAACACGAAAACGGATTAAAGCTAAGAGCTCACGTCCTGTAGTGCGATATGATAATTGCGCGCTGTATCGGTCTTGTGCGTATACACGACCCATCAGTATCCTCTCTTCCATATCACAGATATCAGCTCCATATCCACATAATATCCCGGCTACACCATCACTACATGACGCTCACTTAAATATAGATTCATATCATAGCCATAGACTTTATACGGTTAGGCATGTTGCCATATCCTCTATACCATTTGCACGCACCATGCACTGCCACGAGTTCGCCATCAAATGCCACTTAATAGCCTTGTTTTTATTTTTTCTCCCTTCTGGTGGGGCGGAAAAGGCTAAAACACCCCTAATCGTAAATGAGTTATGGAGATCCGAGCCAATTTCATAGGCGTCCATTACAGGCTCGATAGAGACATTATTATCTCAAATTGGTCAGAATTGAACTCGCTGGCATGGCGAAATCGAATGATGTAGTTAAAACCTCGGAGGTTGGACAAACTGGTTTCAATCATAGCTATCATGAGACCACAGTCACTGAGTGGTTGTGATATTGAGAGTGATGTTGGTGAAAGGAGTGGGGGGGGGGGAGGGGTAGTCTTACGGGAAGCTCAAGTGTCCTACCAAATTACACTTGACCACATAATCTCTTGATGATTAATTTCGATGACTTGCAATTATCTTCCTTGGTGATTGCTTTATGATTGCAGCATTTTGTTTTAATTAGTCTCATTTAGGGTTTCTATAGGGTTTTTTAATCCCTTTGTTTACAGTTTCTTTTTTTCCAATGGTGTTCTGATTGTTTGATGCTGTATTCAGATCTGATGATTCGTACAAAAGTTAGCCCCTAATTAATGCACGTGTCTCCATCTGCGGCCTATAAAGGTTGGCATCAGTGAGTGAAGTGATGTTAAAGGATACACGTTATGCCCTCTGCAGTCGAAAATAGTGATAATTTATATACTTCACTTGCTTAAAGCCCGATAACACTAGCATTATGGGTCTAACGTATCTCAATTAGCAGAAAAACAGATTTAGTATCAGACTGCAAAAATATGACCCCAAATCAATGACTCTTTGATTTAATTTAATTCAGTTTAAATCAATTTCATTTCATTTTATTTTATTTCATTTCTTTTCCATTTCCAGCCACAAATTATACACAATTAAGAACACAACGTAGTTGTTTGATTGCAAAACATTTCAAATATTTACATTAGCACGTATATTGTTATTTGATAAGATATAACTAACAAACTTTAAACTAAGTCATATAGAATTCATAAACGGTGTATCAGACAATGGATGATCACGCAGGCTGTTTGAATAGTTTTGTGGGATAACTTTCATGACATTTATGGAATAACTTTGATTATTTTTTTAACAATTTTCATAAACATTTTAGGTGGTATAGATTCAGTGAGTGTTATCATTCACTGTTAATTAATGTATATAACCTTTTTATTATTTCATAATGATGTTTTCCTTTTATTTTGCTAACTTAATTACTGAAATCATATTCTCACTAAGTCTTGAAAGACGGCCAAAGCAACAGTAATGATATTAATGATATTATTGATCAAAGGACAAATTAGAGAGTTCATGTATTAGTTGCTTTCTATGTCATTTTGTAATGACATTCAAGGTCTGTTCCATATAGACATTATGAATGTGATCGTTGTCTTTTATAAGTTGTTCATCAAGTCGCATTTGATGAGTTGATGACGAATGTAGCAAGTGAATCAGTGTGCGGTTGGGCATTCTCTCGCGTTATTACACGTTCCGAGGGGAAGCAGCCGTGTCGTGTCTGCTTACGGACTCGCCATGAATAATGATGCCGAAGTCAGGGCGAAGTGGACGGGGCAACGAATGGCGGGGCCTGGCATGCCTCACACGGAGAGAAATACCGACATGGTTTTTCACACGTTTGGTTGTTATGAGGTTTACGGCTAACATGGCCATGATATCGGGTGGCAAGCTATTTAGGAGTCTAGTACCTTACATCGGGCCTAATTCACGAAAACTGTCCCGCTCCCGGCTAATGTGCGGCCCACGAAAAGTTAACATGGATATTTATGGCAATTTAGACGGGATCTCGAGGATGTTTTCCTGAGGCTAAAACGAAGGAGTGGGGGAGTTAGAGAGAAGAAGGGAGGGAAAAACAGGGGGTTAGAAGGAGAGGAATGAGGAGGAAAAAAGAATGCAAGAGGAGTTAAAAATCACCTCGGCTTTTGGAGTGGGTATCCACCAGCGTTCATTTCCGCAGCGAGTTTGAGTGGATCGGGGTGCGAGCAGCCGTCACCCGAGCCCGCGAATTTCCGCAGGGCATGCAAGAGCCGCTGATCGCACCGGGGATGCGGCGGCTTGAAGTCAGCGAGGCGCCCCGCTACAAGATTTCTGCGACACACACTCACACACACACACACGCAAGGAGGACTAATCGCTTCCCAAAACCTTCTCAAATCGTTGCATTATCGTTTGCAACACTTGTGTTATGCGGTCTGACAAGTTTAAGGAATTAGATATCGAATATGATACGATGAGTCTTACAGTTTAACGCCCTCCCCCCTCTTTTTCCGACCAGTACTTGGCTCTAAGTTCAGGTACTGATCGAGGTAATTCACATTAACACAAGAAGATGCCAATCCTTAGACATTCCTAATACACGCATCTCCATGAGTCGAATGACGCATTGAAATAACACTGTTGATATGAAATACCCTAGATGTCGAAAATTATGTGCCAAATTTGGTTTTAATATATACATGTATATATGTATATATATATATATATATATATATATATATTAGATTTATTCACGTATTTTCATTTAAATATTAAGTGTCGAGAGATATTGGTAAATGCATTTTACCAATAAGTTATTTCAATTCCAGTTTCAAATGAAATTTCTATTTGAAATTGGAAGCGTAATATTTTGTGTATGCGTATCATTTTCTCATATATTTTGGTTATGATGTCATCAACTTCAACCATCACTCTAGCTTTGAAAACCACATTTGCTGAAAGAAGGAGATTTCTATCAAAGGACCGTTTACTGGGCATAAAGCGCCCCAGGTTTTGATTATATCATAATCTCCCCGTCTCTGGTGCAACTATGTTAAGGATTAAATCGGTCTCAATTAAAGGATTTTACCAGATTTAAGCCACTGTTCTTCAGTCAAGCAAGTTTAAACGAACACACTGCGGTCAGGCAGTATAACTGGCGTTAAATGGTCCTTCCTATTGACAAACGATTATAGCTTTAAACAATGGCCAGGAACATTCATCCCCTTTTTGTTGAAGTTTCGGCTGTTCCCCTTTGCAGGATTAAAAACCTTCCGAAATTACGGCGCCCGCGTCCATTGACAACCAATTAGTGATCCCCTTTTAAGGGCACAAAGAGAATTAGGATACGCATAGGCGGCTTACAGGTGGTAGAGAAAAAAAAACGGCGGATCACTAAAGTTTAATCCTCACTGAATGCTAAGGTGTTATCTATTCATGTCCACAGGAGTTTTCTCTGGCTAGGTCATGACCTCAAGTCTGTGGAAAAGACATCTTCTAACATGCAAATTCTTGAGGACCTATCCCAGTGGGTGCAAATAAGACTACTAACATATGATGCAAGTTGTAATTTCGATACAGAATTCCACAAAAAGCACAATTTCTGTCCTACGAAGAGCAATTGTAAAGTATGAGAAAGGCTCATGACGAAAATGATACATTGAGATTCCCCCCCCCCCAAAAAAAAGTTTTTATACTAACGACATTCAAATGTAAGCTCTATTAAGATTTTTCTACATGATGACATTATAGAGA
This sequence comes from Diadema antillarum, assembly GCF_040938485.1. Lineage (NCBI taxonomy): Eukaryota > Metazoa > Echinodermata > Echinoidea > Diadematoida > Diadematidae > Diadema > Diadema antillarum. The sequence goes on from NW_027270918.1 coordinate 3,845,593, forward strand.
CTAATCATGGCATTTAATCTCTAATATACCTCCATATCTTATAAACCATTGTGTGACTTTCATGTAAGACTGTGCACTTACTCTGTCTGTTTCAGCATAATATGTTAGAAATGGTTTTGTGATATATATTTCTTATCATATCAGATACGATATTATCGTATATAGCCATCAAACAACCTGCTAAGTCAAGAAATCGTAAAAAAGATATAATCAAATCATTTCACATTCAATATAGGGACATTATCAACTACACGACAGGATCCATGAATTCAAACAATAGAGGCCACAACCTTTAATTTGTATGACGATGAATTTCTGCAAGTTTCTGTGCGCTCTTGTGTTTTCTTTATTCTTCAAGACTACATACAGGTCAAGCAGATACTAAGATAGAATGATTCATATTATTTTGGGATATATTTTCACCAATGCTTTTTTTTTTGATATTGAGATGAAAGGACAGTTATGCAGAGTATTCACTTGGTTGGGTTTAAGTGTTTTATATTTCACACGATTTGTAATAACCCCTCAACTGGACTGAGTTTATTTGTCAGAAAGCTTGTTTTTGATGCAGCAATGTGTTATTATGATATGAATTAAAAAAGGATAGATATGCACACTTACAAGAAGGTTTTTGTGTATGAATGTTGTTTCTTAGAGGCACCATCCCGCACTGTGAGTGTGCGTACACAATAACTCTGGCTACGGTGCGTAGCACTTCGGTTAGCGAATCGTTTTGCACCAGTGCCTAAAAACACAGGGTTGGCAAACCTTACAAGCAAAAATGCATCCTGAGAATGCACAGTGAAGGCAAACTACGCTCAAGAAGCTCGAGAAATTTACGAATGTTTTGGTAAGGAGACACATTTACTCACAATGGCACGGTTGCACAAATATCACACATATAACACTCGCACGTTAATACACACAGACACATACAAACGCACACACACACACACACACACACACACACACACACGCACGCACACACACACATACAGACACACGCACACGTATACACAACAACAACAAATCATCAAAACGACATTTATCACATAAGCAATGATCAAACATTCCTGCCTAGTCACGCAAATAACGCCACATTCTGATTTCAAAGTAACGAGATTTTCTTGTGGAAACGCCAAATGTCATTCCTTTCAGCATTTTATTCTAAAGAACAAGAAAAGAATCTTTGCTGAATCAGACTTATTTGGATTCACTTGATTTCAACGGAACATGCAAAAGTTTCATCGAAACTGAACGCGTATTTTACAGGAAAAAAGTATAAACAAGAGTTGTGAGAAAAAGACATCTAACATTCATTGCTTCGTGGCAAAACATAAAGAGAAACATATCCATTTTGATATTCTTTGGTTTGAGATGGGTTATCAAAAAGGAATCACTACTTGAGACATACGTACATTTTTATTACAAATTATCATAATGGCAAATGTATTCATCACATTTGATTTTTTTTTTGGCTACATTTTTTATGCAAAAAACTTATCTGTATCAAAATGGAGATGGGTCTATCTTACATATATGGCATAAAGCTCGAATGACTACAGGTATTTTATATTTTACAGTGTTTACATTACTACACGAAAGACCAACATCGCTTGGTTTAAATTAAGTTTGTTTTCGGAGAGAATGTTTCAGGATAAATAGTTATATATTGCATTTGGCACTTTTGGTGAAACATCTCTCAACCCTACGTTATTCAAGCAATTCATTTTCAGGAAACATCTAGATCATTATTTTCAGTTAATATGCCAACAACGTAAAAAGTAAACGTAACCAAGACGAAGTAAGATAGCAGTTAGATTTTTTGCTGTGATCAAGTGGAGGAAATATTAAAATTGTCAAATCAATTCGGTAGAACAGTAAACATACACAGCTGTTTCGGTACCAACTTACAAAAAAAAAATCATTCCTTTATTGCAGATTAAAAAAAAAAAGAATAATCGCAATTCTTAAAGCAGTGAACTCCTTCTGAATGTTTTTTCCTCTCCAAACGATTTTGATGGTAACAATATAATGTATACATTAACAAATGTATAGCAAAGAGGGAATTTGGAATTTTTCTTGCTCGATTTTGTTTATTAAAAACGTGGATTTTGTGTTCTGTTTCAAGACAGCTAGACCTAATCTCCGACAAGAGCTAAAGCTAACATATACCAAATAAATAACAATGAAATAATAAACTGTGCGGAACTCAAGTTTTAAATCAAATCCATATCAAATGCTTTCCTAGGAATGCAGTCGACGGAAAACCATAGGTGTAATTTCAGAATTACGCGAAATATACATTAATTGGAATCAGTTCGTGGATCTCCGGGTTTACAAATACCGAAAGGTTAAAGCTCTCTTTATATATTCAAAACATGATATTGTATTCTTCTTCTCTGTTTTTGCACAAAAGAGTGTGATTGTCTGTGGTAAAAAAGGGATATATATCTCACTGAATACGAGAAACAGTATCTTCAGCGGTTTCTATGCGTTTCTCCTCCTGAAATCCCCAGAATTGTTAGTTATCTCACCAACAAAGTTTTGTTCCTCCGCATCTCCCCTGACGCACATATTTGATCTGTTTTTGGAAAACGTCAGCTCCCTGATCTCTTTCTCTCGTTATGGTGTTGGACACTTCTCGAGGGGGCGGGGTGACACAGAAGGTGAAACGTTCTAAATATGAGATTCTAGAAACATACCAAAGTTTCAACACACATAGTCATAGTTTGTCTCACATAGCATGATTGGCCTGAGCGGTGGTCAGCTGGGAGTAGGTGGCATCCCCCGCGCCCATGGGTGAGTTGTAGTCCACTGTAGGTTTGGCCATCTGTGCCTGCATACCGGTCATCGAATTATACGGGGCATAACCCATGGCCTCGTAGGCCTTCATGTCCAGTTTATGTTCTGGTGAGATGAGGTTGTTGATGGAGAATGGATGCGTGTGCGTAAACGACGGATGCTGGCCCAACATGCTGGCTGGATGCATTCCCGTCATACCCGACATCCCCATGGACGCCGCCGCCGCTGCCGGGTAGGCGATGGGTCGCGACGGGTTGACGTAGCTGCTCATTGTGTGTGGCGGAGATAGCTGGTGGTTCTCCATTTTATGCAGCGTGGCGGGTTGGTGGTGGTGTTGTGGCGTCGGGACTTGCTGTGGATGTTCCAGTTGTTGGTTCTGGTTGGGGAGAGGGGTGTCCGACGCCACTGAGTCCGTCGGTGTCGAGTGCGATACCGGGGTGGACGAGCCGGTGTTGTTGGGGTCCCCGTTCTCCTGCGGCTGCCCGTCATCACCGGCCGCCTTCTGCGCCTGCCTCTGAGCCTCTTTCTTGGGACATTTGAATCGCTTTTGGCGTCGAAGATAGCAGCCATTCTCAAACATATTACCGGCATCGGGATGCAGAGTCCAAAAACTACCTTTTCCCGGTCGGTCGGGCGTTCTCGGTACTTTGACGAAACAGTCATTGAACGACAGGCTGTGGCGAATCGAATTTTGCCATCGTTGCTGGTTTTGCCGATAGAAAGGGAACAAGTCCATGATAAACTGGTAAATATCGCTCAGCGTTACCATCTTTTGCGGCGACTGCTGGATGGCCATGGTGATGAGGGAGATGTAGGAATAGGGAGGCTTGGCGTGAGTGTACGACCGTCGGTAAGTCTTGTCGGCACGGATACGGTCGATGGAGTTGGCGGCCTGGGCCTGGGCGTAGCGCATCGACATTGCCGCCGGGTTGTTCATGGCGCCCATGGACTGCATGCCGTTGATCGAGCCCATGGTGTTCATACCTCCCATCGTGTTCATAGAATGCTGCCCCATGCCTCCCATTCCGGCGTTCATCCCCATGCCCGACATACTCGACATGCTCGGCATGCTGGAGATCGCACTCGCCGGCATCCCGGACGACATCGAGCTCGCGTAGCTGTTCATCGACGTCATGCTCCCCATCCCCGGCATACTCGTCATCGTGTTCATGGTGACGGGAGACGCCGCCGGGTAGCCGGGCTTCGGGGAGATCATGGCGGGATTTGCCATGGGTTCCTCCTTGAAATCCACGGTGTCAGTTTGGGTGGGCACAGACTCGGGGAAAAAAAGAAGAAAACACACAAAGTTTTAGCACACACGTCGTATCTCCACGACAGGCGTGATTGGAGTGTATATGTTTGTATATACCTACTAAAGTATATAGTCTCAACCTCCACTGATGCGAGCGCGTGTTGACGTGGTAAAGAGTTGTATTCAAACTGTCAGAGTTGACCAAACACTGCGAGAGAGCAGGGAGACTTGTGAGAGCTCCAGTTTGCTCGCCTGACCCGAGTCAACACGCCCCACTGCGGGCTAATTAATACGCCACGCCCACCGATCGCGGAGAGCAAATCAATGGGTCCGCGCGCACGTAGACAGACAGCGGCTTTGCGAACGGACCACCCATTAGCGGCGTACAAAATACTTGATTGACCAGAACTATCGTATGCCAATCAGAAGGCAAAGAGACGAGGGAAATCCAAAGCCATGAACTTGGCCCTCAAGATTTCCAACACCAGATTGGAGGACATCTGATGGTAATTTGAATCTTTGGGGCAGATTTGAAACTGTTGTAATCCTTGCGATACCGCCAGCGACTTAGACACAGTCTAAACTACTGCCCTTGGCTGATCCTGCATACTGTACAGAGCTATGCCATATGTAATACGACTGGCATACAAATGCACGCTCACCATGCACACACATACACACTCATAACTATATTTTCTCACAAGTTTCTATCAAAATACCATTACGAATCTCGCTTTTATTCCGTGCACGACTCGCTACACTTGGCTGTTTTTGCTACCAGGGCTTTATCACGGCGCCTACCAAGCAGAAACGAGATCGCTGAATGCAGACCATAGAATTCATTTCGGTGTCTAACAAAATGTCTTTGCAATTCTTGACGTTGACCTTGAATGCAGCTAATTATACCACAAACTGAGAGCAGTGAGAGAGGGAGAGGGTGCGAGAGAATGTATATAGAGAGACGAAGCAGGTTAAAGTACCGAATAGTTTTGCAATGGGTTGGCGTAAAAGTTCAAAGCATTCTTTGAAACCATCTTGTAAACAGACAATGAAGAGATCATCTTTTAAGTTAAACAGATATTGAGCTAAACTACACCATGCTTACAACGATGACTATGTACACACACACACACACACACACACATACATATATATATATATCTGTATATATATATATATATATATATATATATATAATGTATATATATATATATACACATGATTATGTATATTGAAATTTATATAAACAAGCACATATATCATATGCTTGTGTTCATACATATCTCAATCTCAATTTATCATTCAATTCGTTGTTACCATTTTAGACTTTCTCCAAAGAAAAGCATCAGATTAATCAGAAGTGTAGGTTTGCTGCAATTTTTTTTTTGCGGAAATTTCTAACACTTTATTGTTTTACTGCAGATAACATGTTAAGTAGTAAAATACAGCATTAAAGACATTTTGATATGTTTTATTTAAAATAGAATGGAATATAATTATAAATAAAATGAGATATAACTTCATTATGCCCCCTCTCTTTCGAAAAAAAGTAGTTGCTGAGAACATTATTAATTCCAGCATATCAAAGGAATTCAGGGATATTGCAATAGATATATATAATATGTGTACATTATGTATGTATGTATGTTTGTTTGTAGGTATATATATGCATACAATATACATGTATACATACATACAAACATAGACCTCAACCTCTCAGCGCAAAATATATCTCCAAATCTGGAAATTTGTAGTGTCACAACATTCTGTTTATTATGATTATCATAAATACATATACTGGTATATATACATATGTGTAATACGTGCATGGGGTGTAAATATTTTCATGTATTTGCATGTATATACATATACAACTTATAATAATAATGATAAACAGAATGTTGTGACAAGTAACAAGTTTCCAAATTTTTCAGACTTGATGTAATATGCACTGAGAGGTTGGAATTTGTTTGTATAGGGGGACAACTTGTCCATTCATAAAGTTTTGTTCTCATGCTATTCGCGAGTGACATTTCTCTTTACCATGCAACATAGACTGGGGGTGTTTCCTTGGACGAAACGCGGAAACGGCTCTAGCTCTCGCATGGCAGGGAGAATTTGGTACCATTCGGTTATCATTTCGCTACGAAGTACGAACTATGACTCACCGACAGTCTTGTTTTTTGTTCCTTCTCATTCCCTCTCCGTTTAACGCTATTCTTTCACGCACACCAGAGCACCCCGTTACCCCTTTCTACTCGCGATGTCTTCTCCTTTTATTTACCCCCTCATTGAGCTCATTGTGGCTGTTCTTCTTTTCTTTTCTTGTCTTTTTTTTCCCTTCCTCTTGAGCTCAGGCCGAGTAGTGTCTCTGCGTCTAATAAGGCACAATGCTAGCGGGCATAAAGCCCGTGATTTGCCGCATTGCCTCATAAACTCTTTCAGAGTGCGTGTTTCTCTTCTTCATTTTTCTTGCAGCCTCATCATCCCCTTCTTTAGGACTCCTACTATTTTCAACCCTCTCTCTCTCTCCTCCCCCCCCCCCTTCTCCCTTGGTTGTGGTGGTCCAGCCACTTTGCGCAAGTAGCTAATTAAAACACGTGTTGGATGAGAACACCGGTACCCCTACTCAATGCCACCACTAAACCGTTCGATCGCTCGCACAAAGGCGTGAATAGCACCGCCGTGTGAAAATGCGACAGACTTAACTACGCTCTGACACACCTGTGAATGGATCCTTTTCTTCTAGCTTGCCTTCTTTTCCTCCCCACCCCCCCCCCCCGTTCTCTCCTTCGTCGTATATCTGTCTTTTCTCTCTCTTTCCGTCTTTTTTTAGTCTATTCACCATCTACAACGAGCCTTCGGGGGTCGCGCGCAGATAGGATTGTTGATGGGGGCAGACAGAGCAAGATTTGACATAAACAAATGGAAGAGACATAATGTATGTGTTTTGGAGTGGGAGAAGGATGGTGATGCATTTGTAGGGACAGGAGGGCATACGACTCTGAGTGAATACTTCTCGCGACTGGCAACAGAGGAGAATACAAATTGGACGTTATTGTAAGATGATAGCATGCAGGCTTTCCCAGTAATCATCTAACATAGATTTTTCAGATTAGAAAGCATGTAATTCATGCGTCAGAGTCGGATGATATGATCATATAAATGTTGTTGTTGTTTGTTCGTTTGTTTGTTGTTGTTGTTGTTTTTAACCTAGGAAACGAGAATCAACAAGAATGTTGAGATTGTTGAAAGTCGTGTAAATTTATTAGTTGCCTACGTGGCGCCTCCCGATATATGCCCGGTAACCGTAATCTGAAACTGTAGAAATACTCTCACAAAAGTTTGTTTGGAATATTGTTCGAAGTCATGATGTTAAGCTGTCATCTCTATCTCCCTTTGCGAGAGCTCATCCTTCTTTTTTTCTCTTTTCCAAAGGTGTTCTTTACTTCAGAGTGGAAAATGTGTGGACAATTTAGACCTGTGGTGTCACAATAACAAAACAAAGACTTAGTCGATGAAAACGATTGAAATACTATCTTATCCAGACACAAAAACTGTCCATAGATATGAGTAATTGAAAATGATTTAACACACACGAACCCTGGCTCCATTATATCAGCATATCCATGTTTCTTTCTGCAGTAAAATAAAGTTTGGTGCGGTATTTTTTCTGAAATTATTATCTCATTGATGTCGAAACTGTCATTCCCTTTGTTACCTTTCTTTGGATTATATCCTCCTCTTCTTTTTTTCTTTCTTTTTTTCTTTTTTCTTTTCTAAGCACATTTATCGCCACACAACCCCACTCTAACGATGAACGATCAAAATTATTGTGTGAGAGATAAGCGGCAGACGTTCCGGTTATCGTACGTTTTTATAAAAGTGCTGAAAGGTTTTGGCCCCACTCTACAGGTTCCTTGTTCCTCTCGCTCATCCATCCCACATCCAAAACAGCGTCCCCCTGCACAGATTTTCAAGACCATCGCGTTCAATGCAACAACAATCGGATTGCGGGAAGCAGAATGGTTTCACCAGCTACACCGAGAGAAAAAAAGGAAGAAGAAGAAGAGAAAAGAAAATGGTTCTTTCAAGACTCGATTACCACACAATATAAGCAAACCCGTAAACAGTAAGCAAAGCACGTGCTTTACCCATGGCTCGACCTCGCCTCCCGAGGGCAAATTGTTCGTCAAAGGAGGGTAAGAGATGGGAAACTGGCCAAAAGAATGGCTCGCAATGGGGGTTGGAAGAGGCAGCGTGCGCTAAATAAGATATTTCCGACATAAATTGTGCTTGAAACCTACGTGGTAGGTCGAGTCGGATTAAATGAGACCTGGTATCCACAGGGGAAATGAGGAGAAAAGTGGATCAGTGCAATGGCGGTGAAGGAAAAGAAGATTGTTACTCCTAGAACCCCGCGGGCTTCTTTCTTTTTTCACATAAACACAATAAGATGTTACTCCTCAAAAGCCTTTTCTTAAAACTTCAAAATTAAAACTACAAGATAATTTGCTTTCTTTGCTTGTTGCGAACACTTCGCAACGTTGTAAACACAGTGAGCGAAAAAAGGAAAGAAAAACGATGTTTCTCCATTCGCTCTTCCACCTTTTCTCCGCTCTTAGTTACAGAATGCGTCCAAGGAGAACATTTATTGCCGTGATGTCATGACCTGTGGATGCATTATTCATGAGATTCGTGGCGCCATTATCCTATGCACACACCGGTAGCTGTCCGTCACCCGAGAGTGACGTTGGTTTGTGTGCTCCGAGCAAACATGGCGAGCAGACGACGGGCAGCGGGCGCCAATAGCAGTCACGCCATAGAGCGCCCTCAATCTCCGTGGGCATTTTGGAACCGAAAGTTGCTCTCATTTTAGGCAACAAATAATAATTATAATAACATTCATAATAATGATAATGATAATGATAATAATAACAACAACAAAAACAATAATCATAAGGTACATTTCTACTCCGAAGCTGCTCCACTGCCCTGCAATAGGAAACTCCTGTCTGCTTGTTTTTTTAACAATATATATATATATATATATATATATATATATATATATATATATATACATATATATATACATATATATATACATATATATATGTATATGTTGATATATATATATATATATATATACATATATATTGTGTACTCAACACAGCTGAAATTCGAAAAACAAAAACAATTTCTCAAAGTTGATACATTATAATAAAAAGGTAGATTGTCACCACACAGACAATTTGCTCATACGTGGAGTCCTTGACAGATCTTGAAATGCTCTAATCTTTTAGAGTAATACACAAAATTTACAGGCTATGCTCTTCTTGTGGATTTCTTTCATCAATTAAACAAAAACAGAATGTCAGAGGCTTACTTCTTCATTTTTATTTTATAGGAATATAAACATTAGATTATCATGACTGAATTATGTATTATTGAAGTTTGTGTGATTTAAAATCCTTTACTCATGTCAGCGTTACGTCTTTTACCCTGTATTATTTTATATCGAAATGAAATTATTCAAATTGAATTTAATTGAAGTGAAGTTAACCTTTATGATTTTGAATCTAAATTCCTTCATGAACAGATGAAAAGGGGTGCACTACAAGAATAATAAAAAAGGAACTATAGCCTAAATACTTTAATGGCTTTTGCTAATCTCTCACATCTGCTGTGCTTTCTTGTCTCGGATGAAATGATGTCATCTGACCTTATTTCCATCTTATTATGTTATGTAATAATATTTCAAATTGTATTTCAGTTATGATTCTACTGTGAAATATGCTTTGTAATGTATAAAAATATGTTGCATTTTCTTTATTGCTGAATCTTTTTTTAAAAGATGTGACATAAAAAATCGGGACTTGAAACTTGATGATGTCTTGAAGTAAGAGTCATGTAAACTACTTTTATATACACAGCAACACTTTCAAGTGATATGCTTATGTACATTCCATGTGCATTGCCACAATGTCAGCATGCATATCATAAGTTAGTATTGTGTACTATTTCGAAATTTAACGAAACAATGAGAGAGTATATTGATACAGGCAAATATTGATACGACTGTTGGTATTGATTATTACCAGCAAATAACCGATAAGCTTCCTTGTTCAGATAAGCAATTAGAACAATGTTGCGTCATCCGAATCTCCTTCACAGAGAAGTTTTTAAACTTATAAAAGGTGTGACCTATCTTTCAAAAACTTTTTACGCAAACGCTCAATAACCATTAGTCATTTGAACTTACGGACACTATTCAAGGCTTGTTCTATTAAAGAACTTCTGTAGTAGATAGAATTCTTCCACATCGAAATTCTTTATTTTGAAAAACGTGATACTTACCTGAAATGTGGTCTTAATTTCTGTTAAAATAGCAAAGACGTAGAATATGAAATGTCGTATATTTGACGATAATTGATAATAGAAAAAATCTTCTTCAAATGTTGTCCATACTGCAACACAATAGCTTTGATTTGACAATCTTACACCTAGGTTTCTGCTGATGTCGTAAAACATATACTTTTAATGTCGCACTTTTAATCTTAGCAAGATGGGTAAGTTTTTTTTCCAACTGATTCTGTTTGGCATCATTTAAAACAACCAAGAAAAAAAAAACTATGTATATACTTGAATTAAATATCAAATACTTTGATAACGCTTTGTAAATTCATGAGTGGGAAGGAAAAAAGGTGGGTGATTAAACATCATAAAAGATCATTATTCCTTATGTAAATATGGCACTACCTGCTTGTTTATGTATTTGTGTAAGTATTAGAAAAGAATGTTTTGTTGTCAGAAAACAGCAAACAGCAGACATCTATATTTGCACTAAGTTACATCTTACAGACCCAAAAAAGGCACATGTCAACAATTTTCTACGTGGTGATTTAGTCTCGTCAACAACATGTACACTCTCTATACTATACAGAAAATGTTGTTGACACTTGTACAACGTGATGTTGTGTAGTCAGACTTATCAGATTTTACATACATAATAATTATCAATATACCTGAATAAAATTTTTTTCCAAGGAAAAGAATACAAGCAATGTTTCAAGAAGTGACTCTTAATAATATCCAACTTTCATTTAATTAATTTCATTCATTTCATTTTATTTAATTTCCAACAGTACAAAAGCATCAGCATACACATAATAACACAACATAAAAACAATGTAATAAAGAGGAAAAATACTGTGAATTAAACAACACTACCCTTCACTTTTTGATGATATTGAAAATTAAATTGCTTGAAATGGAGGAGACGTGCTGAAAAGCCAAGACTGCATTTTGCAGTCTCCTCGCGGACAGTATGATGAAATACTGAACACAACTAATAGCACCAAGAAGGCAAGTTGCTTAAATAAAGAAAAAAAAAGGAAACCCGTACACACTCAAACATACCTATACAAACAAATAGACAGACAAACACGAGGAAGCTCTCCTGTTAAAAAGAGAAAAAAAAATGTGTGAAAGAAAAAGAAGGAATTAGTTCGGAAGGAACAACAGAAAGAAACAAACTTCAGCTGGCTTTGAACAACACACAAGCAGGGTCATTCAATCTTTTTATCTTGCCTCAATCAGAACAATGGTGACTGAAAGACAGATACATTGATAAACGTTACAAAAATTATTGAACAAAAAAAAAGTAATTATAATAATGATTATCATCCTCAGTTTAATATTTCTGTTTCCTTAATTTCTGTTACTTTATAATGAAGTTTCCTTCACAAATCACTCTTTGGATGAAATGTATGCTTCTCTATTTTGTCCAGAATTTCCTTTACGAAGATGACATAGAAGCACATTTTGTATGTGTGTGTGTGTGTGTGTGTGTGTGTGTGTGTGTGTATTTGTGTGTTTTATTATGTCTGCATATTTCACCGCTCTTCGCAAAAGCTACATCGACTCTGGGTAACATTCCGGTGTAAATTCGAGACGCGAAACCATTTTAACACCCAGTTAAGGATGGTGATTCACGAAGCAATAAGGGAAGCCCCCCTGGATAAAGGAGAGTTAAAGAAAAAGAAGAAAAAAAAAGGCTGGCTTTCGAACCTCTCCCATGTTTTATTGTGCTCCGAATTTTATGCTCCTTGACGTTCGATGAATCACTTATCCGTTCAGGTGATCCAGCTATGGGGCATTCTTGGTAGCGGTCCATAAACCGGATACTGGTGTGTTTTTCTATCTTGGTTTTCTATATGTATGTGGTTAAGCCTGTATGCATGCATGTTCGCTGCGTGTATGCACATGTTTTTGTGTGTATGCTATTCGTGTGTTTTGATATAATCTTTCTATCAATATATCTCTCTTTCCCACTTACATATCTGTCTATGCACTATCGCAAACCCTACATCATCTGGCACTGTTTACCCCATCTATCTATCTATCTGTCTATAATCTATCTATTCATATAGTTCTTCTATCTACTTATCTGTCTACCAACTCATTGACGCGCTACTTATATTGTTCTGGTTGTTATTCTTCTGTTTGGACATCTATAATTCTTTCTTTACTCTTTTGTCTCACAGCATTCATCTGTCATGGTGAGTATTACATTTCCTCCATTTCTTTATAGGCCGCCAACGATTTGCCTCAGTTGTCTGTCTGTAGTGTGTCTCCTGGGGGTGTTAACCAAGAATTTAAGTCGATTTTTAAAATCAAGATCGATTTATAAAAACATGGTATACATGTGTGTGTGTTCAATTATATTCTAACTTCCTAATTTAAAATATGATTTTGGATTTTTTTTTCCTTGCAGACATTGATATGCAAAATAAGATAAGTGACAAAGGAAGTGTCTAAACATTTTTAGAACAATTTGAAGTGGATTCTTTGAAAAATGAATAAACTTACAGGGAAACCAGTGGCATACTACAATTTTAAGTTGATCTTAACCTTTAAAACTGATTTAAAGTCTTTGTGAGCCCCCACCCCGTCTATCTCATTCTCTTTGTTGTGTCTGTCTGTCTCTCTCTCTGTCTCTCTATCTATCTCTTTCTCTCTCTTTCTCTCTCTCTCTCTCTCTTTCGCTGTATCATGAATCTATAATGCATATATTATGTATCCATTTAGCCATTCATATATCTGTCTGGTCAAAGTATCAAAACTTTATGATTGTATTTTCTTTAGGGTATGCACATTATGGCCATATTGTGTAGGCATTTCACATGCACTGGAAGTGGATACATATGATTTTAATGTAAATCGTGCTTGCCTCTGTTTGAGTGTGTATGTGCGCGTCTGTGTGTGTGGTGAATGTATGTGTGCGCGAGTATAAAACTTAAATATAGTGTGTTTAACTCAACACTTCATCCAACTGCAGTGTTACAAAATAGCTACACTTTCTGTTGTTCAAAGTAATATTTTCATAAATTATGAGCCCACCTGTAATGATATCAAAGTATAATTCTTACCACCAACTCTCCTGAATGAGTCTAGTCATTCGGTCCTACCTTCTATGACACATCTAAGTCCATCGCATTTTTTCATTTATTTTGATAGGATGTTATTACTATGTTCTTTCTTCTATCACTTCATCCTTGATTTGTCTCATTTCAGTCTTTTAGTCTTTGATGCCTCTCGTGGCATGTCACGCAGAAAATCCCCTCTCCACCACAAAACAATCTTTCATTCTCATTATTTCCCATTAAATTTGAGACAAACTATAATCAACAATTCCTTTTACGCAAAGTCTGTGGAAGAGAAGTATGTAACTATTTGACATGCTACCAAGATATTATTCAGAGGGTTGAAGGTTCAGGTGTGAGTTTCTTCAATTTGTCTCCCTGTACAAATGAAATTTGTTAAGATCGCAGCTGCTGATCGGAAAATTAACAAACATGTCGGAAGAAATGCTATTTAAGGGGGGGAAAAAAAGAAAAAATCATCCATTAGATATGAGATTGGAAATATGGAGCCACAATTTAAACAATTCACCAGTTGATGAGTAAACGTGATGTTCCCGTTTCAGGGTTGATCTCATGGATAACAAATGGGTTACTAGTATTACATGTGGTTATAACATGTTATATCAAGTGATCAGTATACAGGTTTAGAGAGTAGAGTAGAGTAGAGCGTAAAACTGTCATGGAAAGCAATTCGAGTAGTTTAGCAAACTTTTTTTTTTAATCATCTTTAAGATGTACAAAGAGAGTTAATTTTGAGCAAGTAGTTGTACAATGATCGCAAGCAAATGTATTTGAGTCAGAAACTTGAACTTCGATTGAATATTAGTAGTTAGTCAATATTGTTCGATTGACATAAATTATTTACTGTCTATTTATTATTAACATTGTACACAAGTATCCATACACACGACACACACACACACACACACACAATCAACATGTCATCTAGTGCTTCAAATGTTAAGTATTGTAGAAATATCAAGTAGTTTTATTTACATGTAATTAGTCCCATCCAAGTAATCGACACATCTGTTTAAAGTTAAAATCAAGTGACCTGAATGGATGGTATCCAAAGAATCAGAGTTTAATGCTTCTCGTGACATCATCAATGTTAGAGGCGGGCTTATGTTTATTTTATGATCACAGTCTAATCTGATCCTTGATCCTGTTCCTACCCACTCGTAAACGAATGAAATTGGGAGAGATTAGATAAATCAGGATGAAACTGGTGTTAAATTGCTCCCAACAAGCTCTGGTAGGTACCATTGACATTCCGCTCTCTTCGCTGACCATTGGAACTCCCGTGTCTTCCCGTTGCAATATCGCCACACCACGTGGTGCCGAATGCATTGCCCAAACAGAACTATTATCTCGAAATCTTGGATGCATATTTACACAGTATACGATTTGTTGGGTCGGACCTGGCATCGCTTCCCCATGGTTAACCCCTATATCCTCTTCTTACCCGATGCCCATCTTTTCTCCCCTGACATTCATGGTCATTTTGCAACATCAAACTTGTTGACTCAACCAAGTATGTACTCGTCAACACTGTATACGCCAAGAAGCTGCCGAGAGTACACATCAACCCCGGGCTGTCGGCCCAACCCATTAGTGTCTTCTCGACTCCACATCTCGCATCCAGCAGGCAGGCTATCAAGCCAAGCGCGCGTCCGTGTGACGAATCAGCGCGGGAATATTGTCCGAGGAGGGTTTTACTAGTGCTATACCGTGTCGGCCAAATTGGACGGAGCGGCCGGGTAGCACGTAGCACGCCACGGACGGTTAATCCGGCTCTCTGTTCAATTCTGGTTATGAATTTCACGCAGAAACGATCTCTTCTCCTCTTCGGTCTCAGAGTCCGATGGTTCATCCCCCATAGTCTCTCTATCTCGACCATTTTAAACGACATTGAAAGTCTTCACTCATACAACGCCTAATTTCATAGCAGTAAATCTGTACTTACGTCCCTTCTCGAGCCTCTTTTAATCCACCTTCTGCTGCTATTCGATATTATGGCCAGTTTCGTGCGGTTCAAACGGGCTTGACATTTTGATCATGCCTATGATTACCACCATGCTCAAAAGCCGGCTCGAAAACATAGACTAGATATTCCCTTCATATCTTGTTCCATTTGACAGGACCCCCCTCTCCAATATAAGTTTCGCGATCCATTCTATTAATCTTTTAAGGCCCGGATTGGGCTGGCGTAGAATTACCCGTTCGAACAAGAGTATGCAGCAATATACACATTATTAAAGGAAGTGCCATAGTGTGCGTGTGCGTACGTCTATGTCTTCGTGTGTATGTGTATGCGTGTGGAAAAGATTGTAACTCTCTCTCTCACAGACAGACAGACAGACAGACAGACACACACACACACACACACACACACACACACACACACAAATGAAAGCGATCATTAAGGTACATTAACACACAGAATGTCAGCGAAGGAAGGGAACAAAGACCTTTTAGGAGATAGACGGCCAGACAAAACAAAACAAAACAAGTCAAAGTCATTTCATTCATTGTCTTGTTTACATCTGTGCAGAGGTTTCACATTACTAGCACTTATAAATATGTAACGTTTAACTTTGATATATGCAACTTTCGCTAGGCTGTAGCTCGTCACATATTTTCTTTCTTACCGTAGCCCCTCTGTTAGACTGCAATATTTCTCTTTGAGGAATATCTCGTCTTGATATTGCCATGGGAACTATTATGTTTTGTTGTTCCTTGTGTTTGTGATGCAATGTATTTTGTTAGGCAGCTCACCACAAGCTCTGCTTCTTTGAGGTTCTGCCTTCCTTGTACAACCTTATGTATGTGATATACAACATGAAAAAGATGGAAAATGAATGTTTTACAAACTTGAACTTGAACTTGAAACAAACACCACCGTACTGAACAGAACTGAATGGAATTTGACCAGTCAGAATGACAAACTCTACTGAAAATTCGATAATGAAATCATTATCAAATCACATGGAATACAGAAAGGTGAATAGTGAACATTAATTTCTTTCTTTTTGCTTCAGAAATTGATTCGGAAAAGTAAAGTAATGTTGGCTTCAACTATATGAATACTGGCGTCATTATCTTCATAGTATTGTTACTATCAGCTACGTTGTACAGAAGGTGACCTATTATAGTTCGTAAACCCCATGACTTGTTGATAGCACAGCCAGCCCTCACTCGTGTTCGCTCCAAAGCAATGAATCTCTAATCGAGTTTTTGAATAATATTGTGTGTGTGTGTGTGTGTGTGTGTGTATGTGTGTAAATGCGTGCGCGTGTATAACATGAACACAGTGATGTCGTTTTGCACATAATTATAGTTACTGTGTTTGACATGCAGACACTCAAGTCAGTCAAAAAAACCGAATGAATGACAATGGCTGGTGCCACTGCAAAATAATAATACAAAAAATACAGATTCGTCCAAGGAGATGGAGGGGGGGGGGATGGGGATAGGGGGACGAAAAGGGACGCGGGAGGAAGCATCAGATGGAAATATCGGGGTGGGGTAGCGGCTCAAATAGGAATATCCCCGCAGATGGAGTTTTGTCGATAGAGAGGAAATACGAAGTATGGATAAAGAGTACAGTCACCGCCTGTTACGAGATACCGGCTTTCCGCAGAAAGTCCCCCCTTTTTCACCAAAAGCTTCGAAAATGCACCAAACTCAGTCATTCTCGCCTTTTCACTGCCGGTGCTGTTATTCATACACGATAAGAGCCTTGAGCTGGTGCGAGTTTCGATTGATTTTTTTTTAAATCCCCCCTCTCTCTCTCCTTCATTTACTGCTGGATTTTGAGCTTACTGCAACTTGATTAGACAAAAAGCGTCATTGTCATGTGAAATCCAACTCGACAGTTTAGACCATAGTAAGCGAGCACAGCGGGCATCCAGACAGACATCTAACATTACATCGCAGGACACAAATCGATGAATGTCCGTGCGATTATATATTCATCTATTTCCATTCTTATCCGTCTACTTCAGGGGCTGTTCACTGTATGTCCAAGCGCTTGATGGTCTTGAGGTCTGAAGAAAAAACAAACAAACAAACAAACGCTATACCAGAAATGATTCTGAGTAACGACCCACTGTATCTAACCGTGTTGCAATTTTAGGGAGGCGATAATGTAACAACTTTAATATTTGCGCTCTTCACTATTTTACTATTCAAACATTGATCCATTAAAACAAAAATCCAGCAATCTTTCCAATATTTCTTCCTCTCATGTGAACAGATAACAGGTGACTCGATACAATGTGTTACAGTCCGTCCGTCCTTGAAGAATATCTCTTATGTCGAAAGTCATTGATTGGACAGAAGTTTCATTCATGCTGTCGGACACACGCAGAGGGGTCTTCGTCGTTGTTATGTTTATGTATA
The DNA here is from genome assembly GCF_040938485.1 of Diadema antillarum. Taxonomy (NCBI): domain Eukaryota; kingdom Metazoa; phylum Echinodermata; class Echinoidea; order Diadematoida; family Diadematidae; genus Diadema; species Diadema antillarum. The sequence continues at coordinate 3,863,479 of NW_027270918.1, forward strand.
TGTATGTACCTTAGAAAAAGGAATTTTTGTTGTTACTCGTGATCACATGTACGTTTTCTTTGAAATTGTTACAAACATGTTTTGTTAATGCATTGTATATACTTTTCCCTGTTTATTCAATGGAAATGGAAATAAAGTTGTAAGTTGGTAAGATGTCGTGTTCGGGTCTCAAATCGTTTGAATGTCGTAAGTTGATAACAAACTCTGCTAATTTGCAAAGTCTGTATGTACCTTTCTAATAGCTTAGGCATGCATGTAGACGTATTCATAATTATGTCAAGATATGCTAGCAGATGAATAAAGTAGGCAAGGATTGCCACCATAACTATTGTTCATACTTTTATCATTATTGCTGTTAGTATTACTACATTATCATCATCATTATCATTATAGTAATTATGAATTTGTAACACATTAATATGGCTTAGCTCAAGAGGGTACCAATTTGAGAGATCTCGCACTAATAACGAGTTTTCATCCAGAATGTTTCAAGCCTCAAGGCCTGTTATTGATTCCCACAGGTGAACTCTTGACATTTTCATTACTTTTTTTTAATATAAATGGCAAAATTCCAAAGAGTTGTCCTTTCTACTCAGCACCGTGTAAGTTACAGTGTGCCTTCTCTAGAAATGCTGTGACATACTTTCTTTTATTGTTTTGCACTCATGGTTACACTCAGGTGCAAGGTTTTTCCACTGGTAGGATCCCAATCTTCCCATAGCGGCTCCAAATCCAATTGTTCAGAATATCCCAGTCGGCATTGAGCGTTTTCAATTGTCGGCTATTTTTTTCTCTCTTTCTTCCTTGATCCATTTCCTTAATAAAGCTTGCGATCATGCTTTCGTAGCCAACTGCGAATCGACACCAGCCATGTGAAAAGATCGAGCTCCGATTTATCAAGGCTTAAAAGAAAAGAACCGGTGAACTCTGAAGTATGGTGGCCTTCACTCGCACCGGGACCGTAAAACTGACACCTACAGGTCCAAAAAGCTGTCAATCTTTTTTCCTGTGGATAGGAAGAAAAAAAAAAAAACCTCTGTGGACATCGTTGGTGGAGAGCAAAACAACTTGGCCTCAAGCAGTGTCTATTCATCCAAATTTCACGCTCTGATTATCCCGTTGTTATTTTGCTCATAGATACTGATCAGCTACAAAAGTAGCCCAGTTACATGCATAATGGAACCAGAAATGGAGGGGGTAATTACAGACGCAACGGAAGAAGAAATATGTGCCGACAGCAGATTTAGCTTACGGCGGATTATCGTAATCGAAGATGATCACGACATAAATGTCCCTTACCGGTCTCCAATAATGTTTCCACGGTTAAAATTTAAACGTTCTGAGAGTGGACAAGGCATGATCACGTTCCATGACATTGAGTGAATATCATAATTGTCTCATGGAACATTAAACATTCCCATGGTTGTGATAACTCCAATCTGCCTCAAAATTTCGTCGTAAGATGATCACCATAACTATACACTTTCAGGGTAGGATCTTTTTAGTCGCCAGTCTACAAACTCCTCGATGTCCTGAAGAAAAGATCCCTCCCTTTTCAAAAAGAAGGTATGAAGAACTCGATTTCGAATGACCAGTGTCAACATTCACAAAGTATGCAGAAGTATCACAAGCTTGCTGTTATTATCGTGATATACCTCAATGCGAATATCAAAGTCTCATTTTGAATGTAACGACTGAGTTTGATATTATGACGTACATGACTTAGATTCTGCTGGCTAATGCTTCTGGCGTTTAATTGTTTCAGTTTCTGTTGTAAAAATTATAACCATAATGGCGGTGTTATCCAAACTGACGGTGAGTCACCGAAACTTGAATGCTCATACGCAATGGACTGTGGGACACAAAATGCCAGGATTGTGTGATGACGTCAGTAACTATGTAGACCGATAATTAATAACCTATCAGAGTGTATTTCATATGATATCTTTGCTCGTGCGTGGAGAAATTTTAAAAGGTGAGGAAAAAACCTCAACCCATTTCCGAGAAGGGTCGTTTTGTGTCCAGCCCACATTGCTTTCTACTCTCGTCAGTGCTAAGGTCGCACCATTGATTGCAGTGGTTGTGATTGCTGAGCGATCATGTACGCTCAATGTCAAGTACTCAAATAAGAAAGAAGGTATAGTTTTGCAAGAGAGCCAACAAGCTCAAGGAAAAACTTAACGAAGTCTGGTTAATCATGAGAACACGATACGACAAACTGCATGGCAGCAAGTCATGTAATATTACCACGAATGGGCAAACTGCGAGACCATTGGTATGATTGTTGTTTCTTGTTCTTCAGGTAAAATGTTATTATTGTCTGATGAGGATTCTGTATGAATTATCAGCAGAATTCGTGAATCGCGTACACAGACAGCAAAGTGAAATTCTTTATTTAGTGTCCCCATGATTATGAGACAGATTCTTCCTAGTTTTTTTTTTGATGATCAAATGATGTATACTGTCCTCAGAATGTGGCAATTTCTTGGATGACTTGCTACCTTTCATCATAAGAAGGGCGAATGGAAGTCAATGAATTGTCACCGCCTTGGGCGAAAGACTTAGGCTGAATTAAGCCAAAATTGACATTTGTCGCACTCAGGAGGAGAAAAAAGAGGGAAACAGAAATCACCGGCATAAAGGGAAGTCAAATATTGTAACAATGCTGCTAAACCAACACCAGAAATGTTTTATCAAAACAGATACACACGGACGCCAGAATAAACTCGCGAAGTGTCCGTGCTCCTCGCTTCGGAACAGAGCAAACAAAACGGAAAACCCCCCAAGGCATGTGGGGCAGAAAATATCAGGCAAGATCATACGAGACCTTAAAAGTGATTTCAGTCAAATATTTAAAGATGGAATTAGAATTGATATAAACATGACACCTGTTGAAGTGATGTACAAATATTGTTGTTGGCGGAGAGAACCGGTGGGGAACGAGTGCGTAACCCGAACGGTAAGGGCTTCCTCGTGCCTCGTGCGCCGCTTGTGTCTCGGTCGCCGTGTACAAACCAACGTGGGTATGACATACAGTGCATATTTGTTTATGTAGATGAAAATAAATATGAACGACGGCGAAGAACGAACACAAATGAGGCTGTCACAGCAGTTCGCGCCGAATCAAGTAGGGGCCGTATATCGACGAACTGTTAGGGCTGGTCGCAATGTATGATCCAGCATTGTGGCTGGTAGACTATGGAAGAAATATTCTCCTATAGCTCCTTTCAACAACAAGAAAGACTGTTTTGCCAGACAGTGCCAGATGATGATCTTGACCTACAGAAATGGAAAATGGGGTGACGTTTTGAAAGAAACTGTCTTTGAGAAATTTGGTGACTGTTTAAGATCTGAGGAACGAAAGAATGCTTTCTATTTTAAAAACTGACGGCCTATTGTACTGCCTGAAAAAAAAAATACAGCGTGGGACATGGCTATTAATTTCGTCGAAAAGACAAACTGACGCGTTTTATTCAATCTTGGCAGTTATATCTGCTGATGTCTGGTATTTCACGGTTTGGTGTGAGTTTTCTTTATGAACACTGGCAATATTTTTTTCTTCCCACACACATTTGGGAATCCAGCACCAGTGCTATAGGAGGTTCATTTTGCTCCGGTTGTCTGTAGAAATTCATCTGAACTTTCCATCGATAACTTCTGTGAGGGCTGGGAGCGAATGCATCCAGAGTAAAAAGCCGGGAAGGTAAAAATTATGCCCGTTATTCTGAAATAGTTACAGTTAATTTTAATGCCGTTGTCTTGCTCCCATTTTGGTTGTGTTTCCCTCCTCCTCTGAAGGAGTGCAATAGGTGACTTTGACAGCGATACTTTTGTCGGTTTCCCATCCAGTCATGGGGAGCCTCATTTATGCTCCGTTAGGCTCGCATAAAAACGTGTCTGCGCTGCACCCATTTGCTTAAAGACCAAGTCACATGGAAATTCCCCATTCTTCAATCAAAACACGGTGAATAGTTCTAAAGTAATACATTCAGTTGTGTCCCGTTGTGATTTTTTTCTCTGCCTTTCCATATTATTTTCTTCTCGTATTCTGTATCCATGCCCTTTAAAAAGACTTTGTTATTTTTTAAAAAGAAATTCACATAGAGGTGTTCAGTTTTGTTATGGCTGACCCATATAGGCAAGGTCTTATGTTAGGAAAGCGTGCATGCAGCATGTTAGCCTAGACTGACAATAATAGAAAAAATGGGTAAAAATCTTCAATGGTTCCATTTCTGCAACTCAAAGTAATGAGACTAGTATGTCACAGATATATCAGGTAAGGTCAATCTTTGATATACCTATGGATTTGTTGAGTGTAGGACTTAGACATTATGCATCATGCATTACATGGTGGAGAAATAGATGTTTATTGTGCACACGTGTGCGTTCTTCAGAATGCGTCTGCTTAGGTCTGCATGTTTTGTGGGTGGGGGTTATAATGATGTGTGGGTGTATTTTTTTGTTCTGCTCCGGCGCGTTACGTTTTCTTCTCGGTACATTCGTGTCGGAAACAATCGGCCAGGCAACGCTCGGAGTTTGGGAAGTCACGCAGGATTATTCATAGCTGATGGAAACCCGCGGAGCCATTGAACAGTTCTGAAAAGCATAATCTTCAACAAAAATTTGTGATTTAGAGACAGAAGTGGCAAACAGACGATGGGATAAAGCGCGGAGAAGCGTGAGAGGCAAGAATAATAATTCATCAAGGTTAGCTCATTCATGTAGCACGTAATGACTTCTATATCTGCAAACAAAGGAGATATATAGATGAAAAGGTGCGATAGCAAGATCAAAATGTGCAATCGATCACTTTTCTGTTGATCGGGTTAAAAAAAACCCACCAAGTTGTGTATGTTGACTTGTTGAACCCAGCACGTGTTTGATAAGTCAAGTTGATGCGGTGTGAAGCCATGAAAAGCAAAAGTGCAGCAGTTATCTTTAGTTCCACTGTGATAAGATGCTTCGAGTCAAGTTGTCCCGAGAAACTAGGCTGATTGATCGGACTTTTGACGTCAATAATCGTCATATTGACAACTCTTTTCCACTATTACTCTCTTTCCCTCTCTCTCCATTCTTTACCTTTCTATCTTGTTTGGGGGGTTTTGTGGGATGATTTTTTATTTATTTTTTAATCCTGTGACAAGACATACCCTTTCAGAGTGGACAGTGATTGACCGATTACTGTATGTCTAGATCTGTGTTTGGCAGGGTGGGGTGCCTTTAAAGGGGAAATCCAGTCCAAATATAAGTTAGTCTGATAAGAAAGAGTAAAATCTTACGAGTTCAACGATAAAAATTTAACTGAAATCGGGAGAAAAATAAGGAAGTTATGACATTTTGAAGATTCACTCATTTTTCAGGAAACAGTTCTTGAACGGTCAATATGAATATGCAAATGGAAAAGTGAGCATGTCATCCCCTCACAACTTGCCATATAGTTTGTACATAAAATTTTGAAATTTCCAGTTTTTCATTCAAACGCAATTATGCCCGAGGCTCAAATCCTGGTATATCCAACTGTTCACTATTCTGAAGTTATTCAATCAAGAATAACATCAAGTTTTATATTTCAATGACAGAAACATTGACTTTTCATCATTTTTTTTGTACAGGATCAATTGAAAATTGTGAGGTTGTGACATGGTTAGCGCACTCATTTCCATATTCATATCCACTGTACAAGAACTGTTTTGCAGAAATTAGTAAAACTTCAAATGTCATAACTTCCTTACTTTTCATCCGATTTCAGTTAAATTGTTACCGTTGAACTCGTAAGATTTACTCTTTTTTTATCAGACTAACTTATATGAATTTGGTCTGGATTTCCCCTTTAAATGCGTCATGTTTGAATCGGTTCTGCCTCACAAACGGCATGATGTAATTGAATCTCGTCTAATTCCTCTATTCTTTAAGGTATTATTCTGCTCGTATGGTCTAGGGGTAGGGGAGGAAGGAGAAAATACATTATTCAAGCAAAACGTGAGATTTCTGGTCACTGCCATAAATGTGTCGCTTTCTTGATCGATGTGGGCACGGAGTGTTTTTGAATGAGTTCAGTCACGTGGGGGTGCGCGCTGCCCCTCCCTAACTTATACTGACAGCATCTGAGTAAACACAAACACCATGGTTCGCGCCAAAAGGTTCACACACTGGGAACAACTGAGCTCATCGTCGGTAGCTTTCGCCTCTGTTCGTCACACGAATGTAAATACAAATGACAATACTTCCTCCAGTGTAATTAAAAAGATCCTCTCAAGCTGTCACAACTGCTGAAACTTCTCTATTTATCTGGTCGCCTTTTCTTGACACGAACACTGGAACGCTTTCCCATCCAAAAATATATGAAAGAAAAACAACAACAACTGCATTCCAAACGGGTTACAGCGTCATGCAGATGACGGAATTCAAAATTGTATGCAATCGCTAATACCTATATAATCACTACTGCTACTATACACTGCTGCCACTTTAACTAAAACATATACAACAACTAACAACAACTATTTCTACTTCTATTACTACTACTACTACTACTACTACTGCCACCACCACTACTACTACGACTTAATTCTACCACCACCACCACTACTACTACTACTACTACTACTACTACTACTACTATTATACTACTACTACTACTACTTCACTATTTCTACTACTTCTATATACAACAGCAACTGCTACTATCGACATTGCTATACCACCTCTACGGATACTATTCCTATAAACGCTGCTCGTTTTGCTTCCCTTGTTCTTCCAACAATTATGATCATAATCACTATGAATGAGCCTTCTCCCTTCTCATTCCTAGCTGTTGTTGTGGCTTTCCTCCTTTTGATATATCTTTCTCCTTTTCAAATTTATACTCTTTATTTTTGTAATCAAAATGTAGCAAAAAGAAAACAGCTGCTGAAAACTGCTTATCCAATAGTGGTGAGCCAATGGAGTAAAATGGAGTCAAAAGGGGCCTGAGCTTTCGATCCTAGCAGAATCTTCGTCAGAGGCAAAATGACCATTTAATCAAATTGTCATTTTGCCTCTGACGAAGATTCTGCTACAAAGGATCAAAAGCTCAGGTCCGTTTTGACTCTATTTTTGTAATCATTACGAACCAAAAATAATACTCCATTACGAAAGAGTAGAAGACTTACATAGAAAGTTAATTACAAATGTGACATAGAGTTTGGAATTATCAGGTTCAGAGTAAGATGGTGAAAGTTGCTTTATTTTGAAATTGCATGTAATACTTGTTTTGCTATATGGCCTTAATTCTGCTATATATAATGAAGCAATTTCATAATTTTTACATGCGCGACAAGAGGAGTTTTGGTTGAAGAAAAGAGAATTCAGCGATTTGTAAAGTAATTCTCCGTTTATATTGTTGACGCGTTTGAATGTACAGTGTATTACTCCCCTTTGAAAGAAAACTGAAAGTTTTTGATAATGTATCAATATTCAAGTAGGTATAGTTTGAAGTTTGTTTATGGACTGTTCTCCACTATGCAGGGGCCGTGTTTCCTTAGACACCATGGCAAAAAAAAATTCTCAGCATTAAACACGATTCTCAGCATTAAACACCTCTATAAGGCCTAACATATCAAATACCGCTGATTTTATGTTGAAAGGCTGCTGATAGTAAAGACAGGGTTAAACGGATTCACTCGCGGGTGCTTTAGTTGTCTGTGTGGTTGTTCTTTTAATGTTATGTACTATGAAAATGGTTTTGGCAAATAAGAGGAAGTGACGTTGAAAAATAATTAGCTAGCTCATCATTTTAGATTATCTATTCTCTCTCTTCATTTATATTCTCTATTCTCTCTCTTCATTTATATTATCTATTCTCTCTCTTCATTTACATTATCTATTCTCTCTCTTCATTTATATTATCTATTCTCTCTCTTCATTTATATCATCTATTCTCTCTCTTCATTTATATTATCTATTCTCTCTCTTCATTTATATTATATATTCTCTCTCTTCATTTATATTATCTATTTTCTCTCTTCATTTACATTATCTATTCTCTCTCTTCATTTATATTCTCTATTTTCTCTCTTCATTTACATTATCTATTCTCTCTCTTCGTTTATATTCTCTATTTTCTCTCTTCATTTACATTATCTATTTTCTCTCTTCATTTATATTATCTATTCACTCTCTTCATTTAGATTATTTATTCGCTCTCTTCATTTATATTTTTTTGATGTTCTTATTGAAGTACCTGTATTGATACGTTGCGGCGTAAATACTAAACTTTTACTCTGCACAGTTTATATACAGTCTATACAGCTTATCAGTAATGTGACGGATTTTAATACTAATGTTTCACAGATATAAAGGTGCAAATTGTTCTAGTTATCACGATACACTCTACTTCCCTACTCTATGTTTTGTGAGCCATTCAAAATGGTATTTCATTATGATATTGTATATTTGCTTATTTGTTTTGTCAACAGTTTTGAATAATTGAGAACTGCAACAATTACTATTTTGAACCTGCCGAACCGTTTTTATTTAAACTATAAAACATCAGTGTGCTCTACCCATCCGAACCCCAATACAATCTGCCAGAAACAGCTTTGAATGGGAAGAGAAAAAAACCCTCCCACAAATATCCAGCAAGACACGGACTAAATGCCCGCCAAAAAAAAAAGTATAATTCGGTCGTGACGCCCAGCCGATCACTACAATTTCCATCCTCATCTTCTGTCACACCAATCATACAATATCTGCCACTGTTAAGCTTTTCAGGACTTCTTCCAACCATTTATATCATTCTCTTCTCTTCTATATATATCTCTTTCTTCTCTCTCTCTCTCTCTCTCTCCCTCTCTCTCACTTCTTTCTATTTTGTTCTCTCTTCTTCGTTGCCCCCTCTTCAGTGTTCATTCCACACGATTTCTTCTATTTTGACTCCCTTTCTCCCACTCTGGACAGCGGCATAGCCCGAAGTCGTCCTAAAATCTCGTGTTTCTAACATCTATTATCCATCGCGGCTAATATAGTTAAAGGAGCGTCGTCTGCAGAGATTGTGACAGGCTAATTCGCAATTTGGCCCCCTCCGACTCCGAGCGGAGGAAAGAAAAGAAGTAAAAGGAAAGATGTTTGAAGGAAAAGCCGGGCAAGAAGAAAAATGAGTTCAGGGGAGATAGAGGGCGGGAGAGGGTAAAATAAAGCTTTTGAATCACCCGTCTAGGCGTCACGTGCCATCTTGTGCTTTCCCTTGTTCTTCCATCGGCTCTCCTTGGCGGGGTTATTGAGTATATTTCCGGTTCCCATTTCCCCTCCTGACACCCTTTTCCGTGCCCATGAGTATTACCCGTTTTTCCCTGCAGGAGCTACGAGTGGTAGAGAGTAGAGATTAAAGGTGAGAGAGAAAAGTTTGTTTGAGAGAGACAAGAGAGACAGACAAACAGACAGACAGATAGCCAGACAGACAGACAGACAGACAGAAACAGAAAGGGATATTTGTCTTATTGTGTGTGTTTGTCTGTGTGTAGTCATATCTATACTTGTACGATATCTCTTGATATCTCTTTGGTATATACGACACACCGATACCGCTAGTTTGTACATGTATTAAGGATACATCAGTGTGAAATAAGGGTAGATATTGGCAATGTGATATGGAAGGCAAGAGAAAGACAGAGAAAAATAAACAATGAAGAAGCCAAAGAGAGAGAGAGAGAGAGATGGAGGGGGGGGGGTAAAAGGGGGATACAGATCAGAAAACATAGAAAGAGATGGGGAGAGAGATGGTGTAGAACGGACGATGATAGGAGGTAGAAAGAGAACGCGAGATAAACACATTTCTCTCCCTAACAGAGAGCTGTGCTGAGCTATCTCACACCATTTACTGCTCACCCCCGCAGCACTATTCAGTCTCAATATCCGCTTTACGCGCGATTAATCGGCGGAGGGGCCACACACTGCGGGCCGCGAAAGGCGCGAGGAGCCCCCATTTAGCCCCGTCAGCCAGCGCGAGGAGCCGATTCGTAATCCAACACCCGCCAACACCTCTCCGTTCATATCTTCTGCTGACGAGAATGAAGACAATATACGCACATCACATATACACATTATAGCACACACACTCCGTTGAATACTCTTGCAATGCCACTGCTTGCAGTATCATAATCACTGCCATACGAAACTGGTCAACCCTTAACAAAGCAGAGCACTAACTCTAATCCACATATTACCTTGTTTTAATTAAACGGAAGTGGAAATAGAAGTGACCTACAGGTGTGAACAGTATTCACTTGCTCTAACGTTGCGTATCTATTAGAATCGATTTATTTTTTTAAGCGATCAAAATGCGTTGAATATGACCTAGTCCTGGTCAAACTTCAAAAAGATCGATTAATATGAGTTTTAAGTGAATGTCATTCAATATACACGTCATTCCCAGCTAGTAAAGAACATAAAATCAATGACAGGAGCGAAATAACGCCAAATGAAACTGTTTGGTAGACGGACATAGCTGAAAGACCTCTTTCTAGTATAAGATTTTTACCCTCGACATTCCTATGACCAATGCTTTTTCCTTCTCTCTCTCTCTCTCTCTCTCTCTCTTCTTATAGCTTTGATTTCGTGTTATCTGCATTGAAATATCCATTGAAATGTCAGCATTTGGCATTCACGTTTTATTATTTTTTTTGTTCATTCGTTTGGTGTGAGTGTGTATGTTTAATATCATTTTTATAACTTCGTACTGAAAAAAGTGCAAAATCTTTTACGCTGTGTTTTCTGAAGCCTCCGAATCCAAGATAGGCTACATTTTTACTATCCCGGTCTATCCAACATCTCCTCGTACACTTGAGTTACACAAAGATGTCTTAATTTCACAGCTGAGACCTAACCGATTTTGGTGGCCATCTAATTCTGATACACGAACGATTCCATCTCTCTCAATAGCTCTCCCGAATCGCTGCACTCGCGCCAAAATGCGTGTGACTGAATGCGTGCGAATCGTTACACGTCTACGACAGTCTCGCGCATCCAATTCTCCGTTTAACTGCAGAAAGTGGCGGGCGGCAGCAGCTTGCGTGGACGAGAAGTCCGTTGCGCCGAATACACGCTCGTCGCTCGGGCATTTATCAATGCTGTTGGGCATGAATGTCTCCCGAATCGATATTTGGAATGTCCGTTCCCCGCGAAAGCGAACCGCCACTGTTCATAATTTCAACACATGCCGCGTTGATGGCCGGTCGTAAACTGTGGTAGCTCCGTTTATGGTGAGGTAGTATCCATGGTTACTTTCTTCGTAAAGAGCACTAGGGCTTATTTCCAGAGGGCTCTCAGAATTATTGGACGCACAGCTTATTTTACTGTATTCCATCAAGAATATACGTTTTTAAATATCTATTATTCCTCGAAGGTACAAGTTTCAAATTTCAACGGTGTGTTTATTTTTACGTTCTATGTAGTAGTATTTTAAACACTGTTTCGAATTGTTGCTGGTGTATGTATAGTCAATGACTGTAAAGTAGTTACCTGCATATAGGAACTGTGGGATTTCGTTGTCTAGCTTCTGTGAGCATTATGCATTACGCTTATCTGGTGCCATATAGAACAAATCTTTTTTTTTTTTTTGCCATGCAATTTCCTACTTCTTCTTAGTCGACAGTTAATCATTGGAAAGCATAAAATAGAAAGATAGATATTCATTAAAAAGACAGAGGAATAAGGAGAGAGAGAGAGAGATAGAGAGAGAGAGAGCAAGAAAATGACATCAAACATTGAGATAGACAAAAATGTTAGCATAATATCACTTTATGTTATTTTCTCCGCATTGTAAAAGCTTCATTAAGGTACTGTTTTTTATAATTAGATGACGTTATGGCTAATAACAATAATGCCGAGCATTTGTTTGCACGTTTCACCAGGGTATCAAGCACAAAGGGCTTATTATAGAGCTGAATCGATTTAACTTACCCGAGTTTCAGAGATGAAGTTTCAGAGATGAAGACAGAAAAATAGACTGTGCGGATGCAGATACAGGGAAATTTAGAAATTTATGAGAAAAAATATAGATATACGCAGAGCAATTATAAAACGGACTTAATAGAGAATGTGTAATGGAAGAGGGAGAGGAAAGAAGGAGAATAAAAGAGGATTAAAGGGGGAGATTAAGTCTCTACTCTGGTCATAACGACCTTGACATAAAAGTGAATTGGTCACAGACTGACGTCGAGAAAGAGAGAGTGAGTGTGTGTGTGTGAGGGAGAGAAGGAGACAAAAATGAAAAGAAAATCGAAATTTGTGGATGGGTCACTACTTTCCCCCTGTCCCCGGACAAGTGAGGAAAAGTGCAGGAGGCGGAGGTGAATCCGGGAACGTGTTCCCGACGGGAATAGAAGCCGGCTGAGTTGCGTGCGACAAGAGGACTTGTGGCTCGTCGTGAAGGGACGGGAAGGGAGGAAGGGAGAATATCGAGCGTGGAAAAGATCGGACACGAATACTGCGAGAGTGAGTGTATAGGAAGCGGAAGAGAGAATGAGATATAGCGAGAGAGTAAGATGGAGAAAGAGAGAAAAAAAAAAGTGGGAGAGAAATGGTTCATTCATTAAGGGTCTGTCTCTATATATGCGCGTGTGTCCCTAAGTGAGATTGGTAGGTGTGTATGCGTGTGTGAGCGTGTGTGTGAGTGTTAAAGAAAGGGAGATGGGAAATGCCCTCAACAGGTAAGGAAAGAGTATATGCAGTATGGGAAGAACGTACACGATGCATTATTAGTGAGATGAAAAACGGAGATGATAATGACGGAGGAAGATGAACCGATGGACAAATGGAAGGAGGGGTGGCGGCGGACATGAAATATGTAATTATGCAATAGCAAACGCCCTGTATGAACGAATGTGCACAATCCTTAGCACACATACATTAATATACATATATATATACACATACGCACACATAGATACACACATTCATACACGCATAGAAACCTTCATACTCACATGATGATATTATAAAATACATACATATATTATTTTATTACGGTATTAACTGCACAAATGACTGCACAAAAATTAATGCTTAGCTGGATATGGAAGGAAAACATTGGGTGACTAGGAATTTGAGCCTCAGCAAGTGACAGCAATAAAGAGTACCATATTGCAGAATTACATCTTGGTTAGATGTTAATAGTGCTAGTTGAGTGACCTTTTATTTCGACGGCAAATTCGATAAATTCTTCGATTATTCCGTTACAATGGAATAAAAAAAAAACATAGCAAAGACTTATTCAACTGACCGTATAGGACGTGCTGGATGACAAAAATTATGTTTTCAAAATCCGATTCTAGTGAGATCTTTGTCATTTGCTTCATATATTGAATTCATTACGTTTACATTATTTTGATTTTCTTTTTGCTCGATTCCCCTTTGTAATACAATGAGATATACATCAGCATAGACAATTAGTCACTCCCGAACCTATTGTGCTACAAGAAGAAGTACCCGTGTAGCTGGTAAAATGTGTTGATACTTGCGACATACTTTATCTATGCAAATGTTAATCATAATGCCGACTCTTCCCTTTCGCTCTCCATTTCTACCTCTTTCTCTATTCTGCCTCTCACTCAATCACTCTATCTGTCTGTCTATCTATCTATCTACCTATTTGTTTATCTATACATTTCCCCTCTATGTCTTTCTCTCTACTTGTTCCCTTGATTAACTTGATTATTTTTGGTATATTATGCATTGTAAGTGTTCGTATGTGCGTGTGTGTGTGTGTGTGCGTGCTTATCTATGGACACCCAGTGGCTGGGTGTTTTACAGAGCAGTCTGGTTAGTGTCGTAACTTACATGCATAACTACTATACAGATGCCGAAATGAGCTGTGAGTCATCTGTAAAACAAAACAAAAAAAAAAGAATCACTGTCCCCCACACCTACGAAGCGTAATTAACGTTAAAGTGTCCTAGCAAGGCATGTGTTAAATGCGTAGAGGTATACGTAAAACCACAGATAATTTAGCGCTATATGGACAGTGTCAGAAACGCACACTCGAACGTCCTAACACTAGCACACACATGGACGGGCTCATGTAATTGTATAGACGTATGGAAGCAACACATCCAAGTACACACATATACACAGACTCAAACACACACACACACCATGAACAATGATATAAGATGAAACAGAACCGAGCGACATTATCAACCTAGCAAGAGAAAAATATAGATATAGATAACTTCGTCTGTTGAGAATGAGAAGGGCGTTAAGTTGTCTCGAACACTATATGGGTTTAGTGACAACTTAACGCCCTTATCATTCTCAACCAACGTTTATTTTGCTCGATGGGAAAGCTAGATAATCATATAGATAGACAGAATGGTAGATTAATAGATAAACAGAATTGTAGATAGATAAATGTATAAACAAAAAGATAAATGTAGATAAAGTGAGAAATGGCGGTACCAGTACTCGATGATTAGATAGATGGACAGAATGGTAGATAGATAAATGTATAGATAAACAGATTTGTAGACAAAGATAGAGTTGAGGAGTAACAGTACTCATATTACTCTGCATATTCACAATACATTATTCATATTCAGACTTAGATAGTCCCTAATCAAGGACGTTCACATCTAGAGGGAGATCGTGACGACATCGATTCAGTGAAGCTGATATTGATTACTGCCATGCGATTTCCGCAGATTTCCTCGCCCACGACCTCGATGGGGATCGAAGTCGATATCCACCAGCATTATAGGACTTGTCCATGTCGGTTGATGACGAGGTAAGCGGACAAAAATGATTTCTCTGTGCACTGTTTGTTTATATTTCTGCTAATATTTCACTTTATCTATTCCTCAAGTTTGAATCGATGTTCAGCATGAAGTCATTTGCTTGTTTGCTAATCCTTAACCTCGGCTGCCGCTTTTAATGTCAGTCTCATGTAACAACTTAACTAAATAAAATCAAAGTGATGTTGTATAGTTTCTCCGTTGACGTATGATATCATATCTAATTTAGATATGGAGGTACCTGTAGTAAATTATCGAGAGTGATGAATACATTACGTGTCTCTCGTGTATTAAATGTAGCGTTGTTTACCTGTTGTGTTTAATAAGACATGCTCGTAGCTGACGAAATCTGCGTTTCCCCATCGCTCAATGTCGAAATGTCGGCATTGTTAGTATGGACAGTGACTCGTCGCGCAGTATACGCGTGAAAGGTACAGGCCGAAACAGCATTTTTGTGAACGTACGTTTCGGTCGTTGATTGCGAAATCGCTGCGTCATTTCTCAAAGGGCATGATCCCAATTTGCAATTAATCATTGTACTTAGGTGCACGTCTGTGGGACGCCATTGTATTTATCGGGAAAATTGGATGGAACGAAACGACCTCTCTATTTATGAATAACTGGAAGGTGATAACTGATAAGATATTATCAGCTAAAATTATCCTTTTCCATGTCCCCATTGCCGCACCCTCTCTTATATTTGTACGCAGTATTATTTTGCATAGAACATGAGAGCACCAGAAAAATGTCAATTAGAGATGAATAATGCATAAAAGATAAGAATCAGCTATAAATAAGTCTCTTATGCTGAACACAAAGATCACAATGCAATGAATAATAAACGAGATACGCATGACTTCACGGAATGCTATACACCTACAATCTGGTAACATGGATATCAGTATGTTGGGCAGCACTGTTTTCGCTCAAATTACGTAGTCACATACTGTTTTCAAATCATTTCAAGAGAGCCAAAATTATTACAACTCAAAATTGGGTGTAAGAGTGTATAGAAAATATCATTTTCTTTTGTACAAGTGCTGTGTTATGACTGTGAGTGAGTAGTAATATGTGTTCGCCAGTGTAAGTCCTTACCACTGGAGGCAATTTTTATGATGTCGTTTGAGACCAGATAGAGGGGTGTAAAATCAGCAATTCTCTCTGCTCTCATCAACAGGCTTGTTCGTGCCTTTGGGCAAGCAGTGTAACAGTCCTTGTCTTTGACCAATGCCGTAGTGTTTTCTTCTCTCTTTTTTCCCAACACTTCTCCTCTCCCTTTCGCTTATTGCCACCCGTTGTCTGCATGTGGTTCGTGCTTATTAAAATTCAGCAGAGATCAAAATACGGAGACGCGAAGATGAGAAAACGGACAGGGAGGTCCGGCAGCCTCTTTAGCCGGCTTACGCTCATTGTGCCTTAATTAGCCAGCAATTAGTTGTCAGGGCAATAGGATTGTGACTGCTAATGGCGGGGCGGAATTTAGCGGGCAGACGACACGTACTGATTATTGTTTCCCTTTTGTTCATTGCCTCGTAGTGGCGTTACTCGCAACTGTCACTCACGTTTTTGTCTTCCATTACAAAGCTTCGAAGAGATTAAACGGGACGGCGAATAAGAAAAGATGGAACTAAGAAAGGAGGGGAGTATAAAGAGGAGGAAAGAAGCCGAGATGTGTTTAGCCGTCGGGTTCGAGCATTAGCGAAAGAGCAACCCGCGCACAGGTGTGTGTACTTGAAAAGTATCGTCGATAAAATGTAACGCTCCGACTTGAAAGAGCTCCAGGCTTCGCACAACGCGACAAACACAGTTTTCGTCAGGGATTCCACGCTTATGTGCGCACCATGTCGTCTGAAAAGAGAGAAACAGAAAGTGAGGGTGAGAAGGAGCGAGAATGGAAACAAAATTTTCACGCCGGACGTGTTGTGATGCTCTGCAGACGACACAAAGTCACTCTGAATAAGTTCAGGGGTAAGGTTTGCCCTCTACCCCTCCTCCTCCCCCCCCCCCCCCCCCCCCCGCCACCTCCTCCTCCTTCCTCACGACTACGCAGTATTTAAATTTGGCGCGCATCCTCGCTTAATTCCCCCTTGGCAGACGAGAATCGAGTACACCTCGGTGTTTGCCGACATTCACTCAAGCACGCGTGATTTGCAAGTGACAACATTCAAGCAGTCAATCACCGGGGCCAGTTTAAAGCAGGGCTCGCGAGCCGTGTGTACACCTCCCATTCTTCGCCTGTTTGCCAACGCATGCTAGTAAATGATCGGCAAATACGTTTGTTTGACGAACCTTTCAGGTCCGTATCAAATCGTCAACATCGTAACTTATCGCCGCTATTTTCAGAATACTGATACTCTAAAAACAGAGTGAGAGACACAGAAAAAGAGTGGGAGAGAGGAAGAGAGGGCGGGAAAAAATAACCTAGAGAGGACGGGGAAAAAGGAACTTCCCTATACGTCTCACATAAGCCGACATTCCAACACTGAGCATTTGCGATATTTACGCGCTCCCACACTTTCGTCTGCCGTAAATTTCCTTACGTGTGGCAATCGTTGTCACCCCCTCTCCTTCTCCTTCTTTCTCACTCTCTCTCTCTCGCTCTCTCTCTCTAATATTCGTCATATCATTACGAGCCGTTATGTGCCTGATCATTAGGCAAGGAAGGAGGTCATCTTCGATCACAAGGTCGATTCGACATATCGATAATCATTCGTGGCATCCGCATGTCGGGGCCGCGCGTTCAAACCTTTCCGGTGACTCGATCGATGAGGGACAAACGATAGTTTGGATTTGTAATTATGTGTATAGTCATTCTTTATCAAATATTGTAGTAGTGAGAACAGTGAGAGAAGTGAAAGCATGACAAATGCAAGATATCAAATTAAAAAAAAAATGTATTTGAAAACATGAAATAAATGACGAGAATATGGTAAAACCTTGTGGTTGCGAGAATGTAGCCGACAAAGTATTATCATACTTTCTTGGTTTTAATTCTATTGTTAGAATTGCGTCATTCTTTGTATGAATATGTAAATGCAGAGGGAGTCAAACAGGCCAAAAGAGAGTTCAAGAAAGAGTTTTCAACAAAGACTTTAAAAAACTCGGCACTCGTCTTTTGTGCATTTTTCTTTAAAAAAGACATTAAAAGGAGTCCCTTGCAATAATTTCTTCACTTTTTATTTTGTAACAGCAGTTACGTCACTCTAAGCGGAAGAAACAAACACAAATAAAACTCGTAATGTCATCCAAAGTTATATCAATATCGTTATACAACTTCGTATGTATGCATGTATGTTTGTACACACACACACATACATCCATTATATTATTTCGTGTATGTGTGTGTACTGTTATCTGCAGGCTGACGCCATGTAGCCTCCCATGTTGTTCAGACACTAATGCACATCTAGCATATGGAGCAGAGAACATTTTCATAAGTATCATGAATATAGAGAGCCGTAAATGGGCTTGCTAATGCAATCATAAGTCAAAACAACAACAATTGGATCAACACACCATATCAGTGAACTCTAAGCAATCACATCTACTTGCCAAAGTCCTTCTTAGTGCTACAGACAGGGGCCTTAAGCATAGATTAAAGCATCTTATTAAAGAACTAACACTTTCCGTCGTGAGTTTGACATATGATACTTGCCCAGCCAAGCGATATCGTCTTCCTTGAAGAAAAAGGGGAGGTTTTTAATCCCTCCGTTAATAGTGACTAAAAAAGACATCTGAAAAAAAAAAAATCAACGTTATCCCCTTGTTCTCTTGCTCTCCCCCAATGTGTATGAGTGTGTGTGTCTCTCTCCCCCTCCCTTTCTTTCCTTTCCCCCTTACTAATCATATACGTAGTGTCGAGCTATGAATTGACACTAGTTGGACCGAACACCTAGGGCCAATATGAAGGGCTTACACCCAAATGTATGCAGTTTGCTTTCTTTTCTTTTCTTTTCTTTTCGCTCATTTTTTTTCTCTCTCTCTACAAGAGTGTCGTTTCGAATACGAGTCCCGGTACGGTGTGGAGAATGAAGAAGTCGCGCCGGCTACCTGCAAGATATCGAGCCGTCATCGACACCCCATCAGTCGCGTGGAAGCAGTAACGGAATGACTATTAGATTTCAGCAATGACTTCGGGCTAATTTGGAGCAATAAAACAAGCCAGTGTGGGAAATGAGAAGGGGTGTGGAAATTGGTGCGCAATTCACGAGTGCATCAGTGTCGGTGGAAACAATACAAGTTGCAATTTTCCCCCTTTTGCGGAGTTTTTTTTTTTTTTGTTAATGAGAAACAGAGTTTAGGTGTAAGCAAGGGGGATGCAAATGTATTATTCTGTTCAGTCAAGATCGTTGTGTGAAAATTTTCCCAAAATTGCCCTCTTCCTCTCTCAAACTCGCGTATCCTTTTTTTTTTTCTTCAAAATCCTTCTTTACACTTCTCGTTGACGTCTTTGTCGTCTGTCTGGCTAACTGTCTGTCTTTATTGTTACTCGCTGCAGATACGGCAGTGTTAATTTTGATGAATACCACACATGTATTACGTTGTTCCTTTTCCTTTTCTTTCTCTCTACATGTTCAGTTCCTCATTGGTATCCTCTACCTCTATGTGTCTTTCTCATTTCATTTCATTTCATTTATTTCTGTCTCTCTATCTAATAGGTTGTGCTGAAATAAACTAGACTATTCTAATTTACATCTACTCCAGCCACTGAAGGCAGACGCAGTCTAGTCACGGCCAGTACCAGTCTTCTATTCTTATAAATTTCCAACTCTCTCTTTCACCTTATTTTTTTTTCCATCTCTGTCTGTCCTCTTCCTGACCCCCCCCCCCCCCCCTCCCTCTCCCCCATCCTCTTTCATCTCCTCTTACGTCCCTCCGCACGGCCACTTCCCTCAGCGCACAGCACAGCCTGGCCACTTGCGCCGTGCAGTCGGGGGCAGCACCGCGCAGGGCGGGTCGCGTTTCAAATTGCAGCTATGAATCGATAGAAGATGGAAACATGCATATTCATACCCGATTTGAAGCACTTTCTGTCGAATATTTTACCAGTGACACATGTAGCAGGTTTTGAATTTGCAGGCCCCAGGCGCGACTTTTTTTTTTGGTCGTTTCTTAATGTTTTGTCCTCGTCGAGGTCTCATTTTCCCCGTTCTGTCTCCATCTCTCTTGTTTTTTTCTGCCTTCTCTCGCTCTCTCTCTCTCTAGTCTACTCGCGTTTTCACTACCAAACCATCAAGTCCTTTATTGTTGCAAGCCCTTTTCAGAAAATTAGAGGTAAGAGCTCGACTCTTTTTAACTCTTGAGGGTAGCCACATGGCATGATGAAGTTATCTGAAAATCAATGATTTCAACTGCGGACGAAAAGAAAAAAAAATCTGAGCGAAACTTAGATTTTTATGGTGACGCTTTTTACCCAGTAGAAATATATGCGATGTTTTCAACTCCGTGAGAGATCTCAAGAATCGTTTCTGCATTATCGATCCCCGATAATATTCCTTCTCCCCTTCTTCCCTCCCCCCCCCCACCAAAATTTCGTGTTGGTCCTTTGCCAGTAGCTTGCTTTTCGACTGCCCCAGTGTTTGTTGAAGGAGCGTGAAGGATGTCATCAAAAAATGATAAAGGGATAAACATGCGCCATAATCTGCAAGATAAATAGGAAATTTGTTTTGGCAAGTGACTCAAGCGTTGGAGCACGACAGCTTTAGACAAAAAAGTAGAACATATCTGAAGACAAGGATTATTTTGTCCCTTGGCTACAAAGTTAAATAGTGTGTTTTCTATTGGAATAATTTTTGAACTAAAAGGAATGCTAATCACAATATTGTGTGTCTGTACATATATATATATATATATCCCTAGTTGGCACCTTAGGGAGACATATTGGGGGGAAGTGTCTTCATTAGGGAGACAACTGGTCATTAAGGAGACAATTTTCGTGTCTCCATTGCGTAAATTGCCATTGAACATGTATTTTAAAATTTGCATATAAAACAAATGGAAATGTCTTCCAAATGACCCATCTAGGAGTATATATATATATATATATATATGTAATATGAATAATAAATAGATAAATATTAGTATGATATATATGCAATTGCTTTGTAACGTTTTCATACTACTGTCTATAGCTGGAGCACCATTCTAAATAAATACCCCGAAGGAATGTTCATGAAGCTTGCCTTCAAGCATTTTATACTGCAGAGTACCTATATTATTCATACCATCGAACACCAAAACAATTGAGTCGTAATTTGGATCAAATGTCTTGCCTGATTTGGAATTACAATAAAGATTACAATTGTTTTCAATCCTCGTCAATTGAAATGAATACGTGACATGTATATTGATAGGCCCAAGATAATAATGTTAAGCCTGTCCTAAAGGAATATTTTACTTCGAGCAAAAATATCGAGTTGGATTAAGTAAAAAAAAAATCATGACTTGTCAAAATGATTTTGTTGTATGTTTGCAAGAATTCAGTTTTGTGATGTTGATAACGTTTTCGTCCAAGCACTAATGAGGTACAGAGCCAGCAGGAGATCATATTATTACTATAAGATTTGTTTGAAATCCCTCCAAATCTTCCGAAACGACACTTAATAACAACTGCTTAATGTAGACGGGTTGTACTCAGTTGGTTATTTCCTTCAGTAATATCACCATGATTGTAGAACGAAACGAGTCAGGTTGAGATCAAAGTTGTTTTGGGCATCCATTAATTCTTTATGCTTCTTCTTTGGTTATAATTGCGGAAGGCCTTTCAGTTCATGAAATATTCAACAAGTACACTTTCAACGCTATCACTTCGTAGTGTTTGTTTATAGGGATACAGTGTGTGTGTGTGTGTTTGTGCGTGTGTCTGTATTTAAAAAAGTATGTATGTGTGCGTTCGTGCGTTTGTGCGTTTCCTAACCCCGATGCACCATGCTTACCCAAGTGTTTATGTGATTATGTTTACAATGTAATAAGTGTCAGTAATGCCCATACATTTTTTGTAGTCATCTTATCAGAACAAAATAGATATTGAAGTTCAGTTGAATAACAAAATAATAGCAGCAGTTTACAATTGAGTTTGATATCAAGAGTGGTTAAGTATCCCATAAACCAATCGGACAAACGTGAACTCACAAAATATCTATTAACACTAGATTGTTACAAGATTACTTCGATGTATGAAATTACCATAGATATACAATTTGACTCATCGTCAACACACAACAGTAAATTGACCCAACATTCAAGTAAAATGTACATGCCACACAGACGTGAGTAAAAGGAATATATACATGCAGGTGTGACAAAGAAAGACAGAAGAACAAAAAAACCCTAGTAAATACATATATTTCTAAAAAGGGGGCGGTTGCTAAGACTAAAAAAATGGCATCGCCGCGAGAAGAGATTACCCCAGGTAGGTCACCCTCCTGGTTCTCTGGCTCGACGCATGTTAGGTGGGGGGGGGGGGGGGAGATGAGACCGCAAATAGAAACTGTCCTTGCCACAGGTCGATTGGTTCATAGCCCCCTCCCACTACCTTAACAAAAGCTAGCTGTCAAAAGTTTTGGCGGAGTGTGAAAAGTGGGATAGTTGGTCTTCAAAAGCGGGGGTATTTGCTCACTAATTGTAGCTTTTGTTGCGATCCGGCGCGATCGATGCGTCGAGCCATGTGTGGTGATAGAATAGCCATTTGTGGCTCGTGACTGCACGTGAATATAATCTCGCCTCACTCCCCTCTTTCTTTCTCGTCTTTTCTTTCAGACACTTACAAAGATGACGAACTATTTTTCACTCTCGCCGGAAAACCCAATTATTTCGAGAAAAGAGGATTGTAATGGTAAAGAAAAAATACGACAGGTAAGATGGGGGTAAGAGAGAAAAAAAGGGGGAGAGAGAGAGAGCTGACGAGAGTTGAGTTGGGAGTGTTTATGGATGAACTATTGACGTCATTCTGGGGATACTTGGAGTATCATCCCTGGCAACGGGGTTACCCCCCCCCCCCTTATGAGTAGGAGGGGTGCTGAGAGGAGGAGGGGAGAAGATTATGACACCTGCGAACAATTGAGATGTCATGACTGTCCTTGGACGAGGTCGCATCCTGTCTCGAACATTAGCCAGCCGTCTTCTCGTCTTCTGTTTTTTTTTTCTTTTTGTCGTTTGCATGAGGGCATGTTGGCCACACCTATTACAATTTTACTACACAACATGCTTACCGACATTAGACAGAAAAACAGCGAAAGTGTCAACGTAGACAGGAATAGAAATAGCAGGACTCATTGTTTACTGGCACGAACTCCTACATGACGAGAAAGTGAGATATTGAGGTATACATATATCACCTTTTGGGCTTTCTTTTGTGTGTGTGTGTCTCTCTCTCTCGGTGGGGAGGGGATGGGGATCGACAATCATTTCGAATCGGGTCACACTGATGACATGGACCCAGTTAGCAGCAATTTGATACAGACATTCGTTGGGAGATATGATTCCTTTGGCACTTGTTGGGGAATAAGAGGGGGGTTAATCCACGGCACCTTCACATCCTTCAACAAGTAGAGTTGTAAGTCAAGAGGTGAATGAATCGGCTTTGATTCCTCTTGTCAAGATCGCTATTTCATACTATTTATTCCTCTACTTCCACACCACCTCTCTACATCCGAAGTCCCATCCCCTCTCCCTTTCGTCTTCTTTTCCCCGGTCTCTTTTGCCTCTCTCTCTCTCTCTCTCTCTCTCTCTCTCTCTCTCTCTCTCTCGGAAATTTTCATTTTCTAGACTGATAGATGGCTCGAATAGTCTCACTCCATGTTACCCCTTCTTATTACCCCTCTTCCTCACTTAAGATGAACGTCAATCTATGCGTGCCTTACAGTGCGTCTTGAGGCGCTGAACCCCTTTTCCCCGCCATGAATACTCAGAAATACTCAAGCGAGCTCCAGCTCAACGGCACCCCGCGCGCTCTACCCCGCCGAACACTCAGCACCTCACCCCCTGGCGATAACCTTTACTTTTCTTCAAGCGATTTGTACCATTAGATTCGGCTTACGCGCGAAATTAACGCAATCTAACACCAGCTCTTCGCCCGACCCTCCCGAGATGGATGCAGTGCGCAAAGCAGACGTTGGAAAGAGCGCACGCGATACATCTCTCTACGTCCTGTTGCAACTGTTTGTGACAGAGTAGAGTGTGCAAACAGCATAGATTTACATTTACGGCCCGTACAAATACAAGCAAGTGAAGCGATATTGAGTCAACATCACAATGCCTTGACAAACACGGGACGCTTTGATAAAAAGTCAATCCCCGATAAACGTCTTGTGTTTGAACGCTACGCTTTACCAAATAGATTTGTAGCGAGATTAGCACACTTCGTTTGAAATCGAGGAGGTACATTTTATCGTGATTTGTTCTGGAAATAAAATTGCCATACGAAGAGCAAATACGGAGATTATCGGAAATCACTCTGGTGGAGGAACGCGTGTCGACTTTTTTTTCGTGGACTTAAAGACATATTTGCGACAAAATGGTTCTACAGCGATTTAACAGGGCCGATCCTGTATACCATGCTCGTGAAATCCAAATGAGAGAAAGACGTCATAACAAGGTACTCATCAATGTACTCACAGCAACTGCATGTGAGGGGGAAAAATAGCCTATTGTATTCATCGTTCTTCTAAAGGCACTTAAGAACATTTTAGCATGTCCAAACGAATTGTCGCCGAAGAGAATGGGCGTTATGAAGACATTCTCCGCACGTATTTAGGTGGCATCAACAGCTATTCTTGTGAACGTGCCTCGAACCTCTTCCCCTCCCCCTCCCTCTCTCTCTTCCCCCCTCCCCTTCTCTTTCTCCCTCTCTCCGTCTCCGTGCGCCCCCCTTTTTTACCACCGTTATTCCACTCTCCTTTTATGTCGGTCGCATTTCGAGAGTGATCAGCGCTGCTCTTTGATTGACACTCAAGCCAAGAACAAAGGCCCAATCATCGGCGGACAATACGCGGGGAAGTCGAAGGCGATTCTATACGCCACAAGTCCCCTTCACTTCGTTTCTATTCACCTCTTAGCCCCCGTTGAGCCCGCACAGGTGTGACAGTCCGCCTCGGGCACAAAAACGACCTGGAAATCCGTCTCTTTACAAGCGATTGATGTTTTCGTGTACGATGGTGTCAGGGTAACCGGTGTGTACGCGAGCAGTCGTGGCGTGATAGAGGGAGAAAGGGTGAGAATGGAATAGAATGGGGGGGGGGGGGACTGAGACACTAAGTGGTCCTGTGTAATACCATACCATTCTGCACCTGACTTCAAAACATTATCACCGCGGTGGGATTGTAGCATGAATACATGCCCGCCCGTAACTCTTCCTCTAAAAGCATATGTTGTTTACGATGCACCCTTTCACTGGGTTCAAGAATGATTACATCCTAGTGTGCCCCCTGCCCCATAGATGGAATGCAAAACACACACACACGCACACACACACACACACACACACACACACTCGCAATTTCCCAATACTTTTCTCTCTCTCTCTACCCCTACCCGTCTCTCTCTTTATCCTATGTCTACTTCTCCCTGCCTCCCTTCTACCATGCCTGGTTTCTCCACCCTTCAAGTCTTCATGACGCCAAGAGCCCACAACATCTGGTCATGATGTGAACATGGTGAACGTACTATTTTCTTTCCAATTGATGCGATTAAACCGTTCAATTAGGGAAACACAAATTACTCTGCGTAATAAAAAATGAGTTTGATTATGGAATGAAAAATATGAGCCAACTGTTAATGGCGTGTAGAAGATTGTCATGTAAAGATTTAACGCACATAAGAATACACTCTGTATTACAAAACAAACGATATAGCTATCTTGCACGTCTTTTCGATAATTTCATTCATTCAATTCATTTATTTGTCCATCTCAAACAGAAGCATAATCATAGATATGATTTTGACAGAAAATAAGAGCATAATATTAATATCACAATGAACAATAAACGATATCTATACGTATATAAATGTGACGTTATGCCTTTGATTTATTCATATTTCTAGAAATTAAGAGGAAAATAGATTTCGCAAGAACGGTAAAATGCTGTTCAAGGTATTAACCTTAGATACTAAAAAATACTTCAAGGCGTTGTGGTTGTTGTTGTTGTTGTTATTTTTTACAGAAAGGCTATGACGTATGCTGCGTTCCAGTCATTGAGACCAAATCGAAAATATCTAATGGTCAGGCTTCCCACTCATTTACAACATCAATGGCGAGTTCTGCAAGTTTGTGTACACAAATTGCTGTTTTCTTGTTGATATTTATCCTTTTAGATCGCGTCCTCTCTCACCAATAATTACTAAATATTTGTTCTTGAAAGGTATAAACACGTACAAAAACTGAGGTCATCCGTAAGGAGAAAATATTATTTTACCACAATGGTATAAAAATAGTATCTCATTTGTTTTATATTTACTGTATTGGTAAAGTCAACGTACAACTATAGATATATGATATTTAATTGTAACCATGGAAACGCGCTTTTTTTTCACAGAAATGGTATTTCCTGTCCGTTGAAACTTTGTCATCGCCTGCGGTGATTTGGGTTTGTCGTTCTATTTAACAGGGATGATATAAATATTTGATCTACGTCGTTTTCCTATTCATTCTTTCATACCGCTTCATGTAAGACCTTCGTAGACAAGGGCAAAGATAATTTCAACACTTTTGGAAATCGTTAACACACTCTCTCTCACACACACGTACCTATACACACATGAGCTCACACACACACACACACACACAGGCACACACACACTTTGTCCATCTTGTTTGTATGTTTAGAGAAACTTGCGTAGTAGTCATACATACCTTGTGTGCGATTTTGACACGTACGTATTTACAGATGCAGACGATTATTTTTTTTTCTGAATCAATTGACTTGTATGGGGTAGAATAGTGAATCAAGTTGGGTTTGATCATAATGTATGTTCACGAATAACTGGAACATTTACCGCTATATCATGGATATGAACATGACTTGTGTGACTTCACTTCCAAATTATAGGCAAACCCCATACAAATATAACTACATCACGAAAGTCATGATTTTTTTTTTCAAAAAAAAAATGATTAAAAACACTTGATACACGATTCAACCAAACAACTGATAAACAATCAATAAAAACCTATTAAGATCAGTAGAAGTTGGCATGGACACAGGACCGGAATGGGATGTCAGGTGGTTTAACCACGCCCTGTTGTCAACATCTCTGACGTATAACCCGTGATCACTGGAAAAAAATTAATTGACCGATTAATGGGTTAAATGCATTCGAAGTGGAATTGCGCTATTGAAATTCCACCCCCAAATCGTTTCATCAGTGTAACTGAACTTGAAGCACAAATGCCGTAGTTGTCAAGAGAAGAAGAAAATTTAAAGTGAAATGATAGGCGCATTTACAATCGTGTTATCATGATGACATCTTCAATTGGTGTGATTTTTTAGGGTAATCTGCCTATTTCAATCCTGAAGACTATTGCAGATATCAGCCTGTTTTAGTGTGATTGACCACTTCACGATATTTTAGGCTTCTCTTTACGAGAGAAGTTTTTGCTTGCATAGTATACTATGTGAACTACTCCCCAATGAGAACACACCCCATGCATGCTTGTCCAAGCCCTCAAGACTAACCACTAGCGGATTCCACTGCAGCCCAACGTGATCCCTCTCCCTCCCCTCCCTCTCGGTCTCATTGCGTATCTCAGCCCCCCCCCCCCCTTGAATGGTGGTGATGAGCACAATTATCATCTCCCTCCTACACACTGGGTTTTGAGCCAGCTCTGAATAACTGCCGAAAGGCATGGCCAAGAGCCTTGCAAAAGGGTGCCACTGCTGGGCTGAGACTCGAACCTCATTACGTGCATGGAAACTCGTGATCTCATCAGTTAGTTCAGATCAACTGAGATTTATTTCCATTCCATTACAAAATATCATGAAGTATGATTAAATATACATACAATTTCATTAGATAACCAAGACAACAAGTACACTTGAAAGATTGACAAAAAAGTAAGTATAAAAATGGAAAAAAGGTGACCCACTGAAAAGCAGGGCTTTTAAGACATGGGTCACTTGAGACATAAGTTGTACTAAATATCATCCGGAATGAATTTATAATATGTAACCATTTATCCGCGCTCAGTCACGACAGCTCCCCGGTTTCATCGTCACAAAGGTCATGGAATTCCCACGTTATGATGGCAGTCAGATGAGGACACTTTGGACATAAAACGTATGGTTGCAAGAAAGATGATAATCGAAAGTCGAAAGCTTCAAAATACTCGCAAAAGATGACATATGACACCACATGAGTTGCCTTCACGAGGTTATAGTATTGTGTACTCCGTGCGTGCCCTTACATGAGAATGTCGCGTTGTCGAATAGTTAAAAGACACAAAGACACAAACATACACACATATACACATACACACCCTCACACACGCACGCACACACACATACCCACACATCACACTACAAATTGTTGTGACGTCATCATCCCAACAATGATTATCTTTATCACTGAAGGTAAGTCATAGTAAGGCGTGCCAGAATGATAATGGCCGTGTTTCAACGAAAGCGCGTCGATACTTCAACGGGTCCACCACACCTCCCCATCCCCCCCCCCCAAAAAAAAAAAAACAACAACAACAACAACAACGTGGAAAAGGAAAAAGAGAGAAGAAAAAAAGTGAGAGAGAATCTGCTATAGGAGACCATGTCATTCTGAGTTCTGAAATGGGTACAGCTCGCATTCAGTTCTTCACAATAGGAAGGAAGTTACATGCCTCCGTGATTTGAAATAGCGTCGGAGCATAATTTCGTTCAGTGAAGTGAAAGAGTCACCATAATTGAGTCGCCGGCGCAGAGGCATTTAAATTCCTCGGCGAGGTAGGGGAAAAAGTATAATAAAGGACAGTGACGCAGTAAGGAAGGCAGATGTTAGGAATATAAGAGAGAGAGAGAGACTGAGTGAGAGATAGGTGTTTATTATGCCCTTGGACTTGAATGTTGGAACCGCGCTAAACTGGAGACAGCATGTCGCAATGGTGCCGATGGAGGGGTTTCAGATCTTTTTAAAAAGATGTTTGATATCACGTTTCCGAAACGCGCATAATCTGAACGTATCAATATTACGTTTTGTTGAGACATTTGGATTAGTCTCCTCGCCAATCGCTGACTGTAAACATAAGTCCACCCATTAGCTGTGCCGAATACTCTGGTCTGTTGAACATTAATTTTCGATACGCTTGAATGTGCATATATTGTGTACGCATCAAGGCGGAAGTGAAGACAAGGTCAAACTAAAGCTTCTTCCTCCTCAATCGCTTTGTAGCCGCGGTCAAACCACTCGGACAATAAATAGTATACGCAGAAGCCACAGTCGAGCAAAAACGAGAGTTGGAAAACGTGTTTGGGAGAAACGCATTTTCAAACAAGTTTTCTACGTTCAGACTCACAAAAGCTAACTCGATTGGCATAAATTTGTTTCCAAACAAGTTTTCAACAAGTTGTATCTGTCAGTCTGAAACATAGTATCCCGTGTCACACCTATGGAGCGCCTTCGTTGCATATCAGTACGTTGGTTGAGACATTGCGGGGGAAGTGTGTGCATGGCCCCTTGCCTCCATACACTGAGTTTAATAAACCATGTCGGGGATATAAGTAAAAAAAATGCAGGTTAGTCTACTATTCGCACTGTTCTGTAGGTTTATCACTCAAGGGAATAATCTTTATTCATGCATGAGACCAAAAAAGTTTTATGGGACTCGGAGTTACAAATATGATATGAATGATGTCCGGAACTCCCCCTTTTGAGGTGGCAATGGCATATAGTTTTCGTTGAGACTTAACTTCAGGTTTTTTTTTTTTTTTTTTTTTTTTGGTGAGATAGTGAGAAACCTCTTATGAAATATGAAAGAGCATGTAATTCCATGAGGACTTCAACGTTTATTTGATGGAAATTGATTTTATAATGACTGAGATATCCAAAACAAAGTGATCTTAATAAAGTGTGGGACCCACATTTTATTACGATTGATTTGTTTTACTTTGTTTGTGGATGTTTCAGCTATTCCAAACCCGATTTTCATCAAATAAACTTTGAATTCCTCTTAAAGGTAGGGGATACCTTTTACAGAACTCCCAAAATGCAGCAAAACATTAAATATGAACCTCAGGGGACTTGTTTAGGCCACTGCTTAGATATTGGGAAGTCAACAGTTATCTACAATTTGAATAATGCACAAAACTCAACTACTCAGTAGTTCTGTGTGTCAGCCACACTTAAGCCTTTTTGTTGCAGTCTTCTGTATTTTTTTATCTATAAACACAAATCTAAAAGTATAAGAGCTGATGTAATAACATATAGAGAGTGTGGCAAGAATGTATATAGAAATGTTTGTAAGTTTTGATGAACTTTTATTCACAAAATATACATGATGGACACACATGCAGTGCATGGGTCTGCAAAGGTAGCCTAGTAATGTACTGGAATTTACGGTGAGCCCCGAAAAAAATTCAATTCAAAATCTAACGGTCAATAAAAATGTACTAAAAAACCTTCCACTTTCAATACTTCATGGGAGTTTCTAAAATGATACTCTGTTCAACATACCACTGTGTTTACACAACTCTTCATTTAAGGCATGCAAATGGGATTCCCTACCTTTAAAATGGTATGCTCTGTATCATTTCATAAGTGTTTTCTTGGTATCTCGCAAAAAAAGTTAAAGCCCAATTTTCATCTTCACCAATACTGTACCATCCCTTTAAAGTATTGTCAAGAGACAACATCATTTATAATGACGTCACAGAGCCGCAGGGATCCATGGGGAAAATAGCGACCACAGAACCGGACCCCCGCAAAAAGTCACCAGTGCATGAGACACTATTCGGCAGTCCATTTGTTAGTGAAAAAAAAAAATCACCGGCTACTGACGGCGTTTTTATTGTCTTTCATGTTGGGGTAGGTCCATGGGATCCTGAAAAATATGAACTAGCTGTCCGTAATACCTCTAGCTGTCACAACCCCCTCCCTCAAAACCCTCATCCCCCCCCCCCCCCCCACACACACACACAAAACGAATCCGGTAGTCCATACGTGATATGAATAAAACAGGACATCAAACGGGCGAGGGTGTACTGGCAGCTTAGCTAACAATATGATACTTTGGATCTTTATTATTGTTGTTATCAGGTATGATGGGTTGGATTACATCCGGGAATCTTAAACGCAAATAATGTTAGGGAGGGCCTACAGTTAAAGTGTCTGTAGAGTACAATATGTATATGCTTTTATGAGCGAATTTCAAATACATCTATGTAAATGAAGGTATTTATGACTTTAGAATAGCTGAATTTACTGTCTAATAACTTTGACTTCGACCTGAACTAATAATGTCACCTCTATTTGTCTTACACTATGTAATTCTATATAATCTGTGATGTGTATGTACATAATCGAAAAAAAAAGTGAGACATGCACTGAAATCACATTTCTTTAAAATAAACAAGGAAAATAATAAGCCCTCCTAAGCCATATAAACGTGTAAAAAGATATATTTCTTAACTAGATCTCTTAACTTTGTGACCTTACCATTGGTAAGATGGCTCTTTGCAGTATATTAATGACTTTTTAAGAACCTGAAACCAAGCTCTGATTCGACACTACAAGCAAACAAACAATATGGTTGACTACTTATAGTAATTGCATTATGATGCTTTTTTTTCTTCTATAAGCATCGTTAAAAGCTTCGGAGAATGATACACACACACTGCTGATCAGATGCCTTTAACGTCACAAACATTGTATACGTCGATGTAGGGCAATTTGTCAATCAGTTGCAACAAAAAAATATATCTTCATTTAGTATCAGTCACGGGGTTGTGTACACTGATCGATTAGTGAAGTCTGTCAGTAATGCATACGGAGTGATGTTCCTTCCAAGCTATCTATCCTTTAGACCGATTAATTACAGGGCCGGCGGAGCGTTTTCAAAAGTGTGGGGGCCCACTTCCGGGTTTCATGAGCTAACAAGCAAAAAAAAAAAAAAAAAAGGGTCCTCAGCTCATCTCTCCTCTTCCATTTCTGGGTTTCTCCAGCTGACAAGCAAAAAAAAAAGTCTTCAGTGCAAAATCGTAACTTACTGCGCTCGCACTTCAAGATCTCTATCTATTTCTATTTAGTGCCACTTACGTACTTCCGGGTTTAAAAAAAGTGTGGGGGCCCAAATTGATAACACCTTATGTATTCCTTTGTAATGTGCACAAAAAGTGTGGGGGCCCGAGCCCCCACGGCCCCCACGGCTCCGCCGGCCATGAATTAAACAAATATATACGAAAGGTAATGCTCCCTTGCGACAGTGTTCATATAATTATAATGGGGGAAGGCAGAGAAACGTTATCGGGGATTGTATGTTTTTGTTTATGTTAGTGTAAGTGTGTATGTGTGTGTGTAAGTATGTTTTTAAAGTGTGTGCGCGCGTTCGAGTGCGCGTGTGATCGCACCCGTCCATTTGTTTGTTATTGTTTGTGAAAGGCAGGCAACATAGCCTATATAGTTTTATAACCTGTTGCTCATCAGAAATTATGAAATTCCAATTCTTTTGTCTCTTCCCTCTTAAATCTGTGCCAATTGATGTTAATGTTCACGTGACCTCCGGATGCAAGAAACAGGTGAGAACTCACGTCTTTTCCTTAGTTGCATGGAGAATGCAGAAGCGTCACTGATGTTCTATACGTGGTCTCACATGAACGCATGAGAAAAGCAATTACTGTAGCCCCTCGATTTTCCAATTCCTGTGTATTCTTTTTCCCCTCTTTTCCCCCTATCCCTGTCTGTTCTCTCCATATGACGTTCCAAGCAAATTATGTTTGTCAGAAATCTTAGTTCTTAAACAATTGTCATAATGACTTAGCAAACCCAATGGTGTTTTGTGGGGTAGTCAATGAACCATCAACGCCGAGCACAATGGCTTTTTGTACCCTGCGACCTTCATCGTTCAGTAACGAACACGTACTGAAGGGATGCCACTGTGTATTATGGGAAGTCAAGTGGTGGAAACGAAGTCCCTGCACAGTCACACGATTGTACAAGTGAGCTTAAAGTGCTTGTTCAACAACGTTTTGAAGTTCACTGTAATAAGTCGAGTAAAAGTAGGCAAACATAAAGGTATAAGTTTCAACGAAGTCGGATAAAAGATCAAGAAAGTTACTAGTATGGGCTGTGCGCTTTCACATACTTTTCGTTGAATAGTTATTTTACAGATTAGCTAAGATGATGATGTAATCAACACACAACTTTCCCATTGGATATCATCAAAACGATCTTTTTAATACAAATTTGGTAACTACAACCATTAAACACTAGAGGTCAACACTGCTAGACTGTTGCAACGCAACAGCAGAAGATGCAGTAAAAATTACGAAGGATGCAACTTTTGTTTTTTATGTTTACGTTCATAAGGAAATATTGTGAACATTTGTACAAATTTTTAATGGGAAGTTTTGCGGCCAATAACAGCGTCACCGTATCTTATTTGAACATGTGGTTGTCATTAACATGGCTGTTTAAAACACATTGAAACTTTGATAATTAATTTATAACGATTTTACTTTTAACCTGATATTTAAAGACCTGACAATTTTGTGTGATGGATTTTAATACTTTCATGAAAGGCAAATATAACTACATACTGTGGTATTTCACTTTATAAGACAAAAAAAAATGTGGCTAAACGCATGAACGGAAGCTAGCAACGTACAATGCCAAAATAACGCGTTGATTAAGAGTTGAATTAGGAGATCTAAAACACACACATGAAACGTGTCGGTATGATTCCACGCACAGGTAAAGTAGTTGTCCTAAGACATCACTCTTTATATGAACGTTGATATTGGGAATATCGAATCAGTGCATATGAGCAAAAAAGGGTGGGTGGTTACGAGCTTTAGCAATGATCGAAATCCATGTAGTCACTCAAAACTGACATTTGTTGTCATGGAGCTCGAAGAAAACACTCCACAGTATCACTCATGCGTCAGGGAATGTGATTGGAGAACAAAATAAAGGGACAAATTGCTGAGCAAGTGGCAGAAATAGAGGATCGTATCATAACATTGCCTTCGTGATTCCATTCCAAACTCAATTCTACATTTTTGTTTGAATGACTCACGTGTAATTCGTCTACTACGCGAGACATTTTTTTCCATCTGAATTGGAATACACACATCAAAATAAACACCAGTCTCAGATCAGAATGGAATCCTCGTTAATCACAGGTCGTATTGACAATGTCTATTTGATTTTTGAGTTCACAGCAGGGCTTTTGTTGAGAGCCGACGTTTCACTATTTTGCCAGAGCGATTAGACGCTGGGTTGACACACGTCTTGTTCACCATTCTTTCCATGTTTGACTATTTGCTGATAATCGCTAATTTGTATTTACCGTAATTTGCTAAGTATACATATCATAAACACTTCCCTCCATTGAAAACCATCACCTCATGAAGGGGAGCTAGTCGGGAAGTGAAAAGCGAGCATGTTGACAGAGTTAGGACGACAAAATAGTGAGGGGAAAATAAGGTGCTCGATCAGCCGGAAATAAACCAACAAGGATACAAAACAAACGTCAAATATGACTTATTTGCTCTCCAAACGCATCGCCATTCCCGATCAAACAGCACACAGACCACCACTCTCCTCAGTGTAGTTCTAAACACAATCGGCCTCTAATTACTCAATGACGCGTGGCGGAAAGAAAAAATGGCTGCCATATATAATGACGATTTCGTCTACCTGACATTCTCGCGGTGATAAATCGTTCCGCTGCCTTCTTCTCTCCCATATCCCCATTGCTTTCTGATACCACACTACGTTGACATCCCATTTGTGATGTCCCTAAACCCCCCTGTATCATCAATAGAGAAGGATGACAATTTCAGCATTGACGCTGAGCACGTGTCCACGAAGTATCTTTTTTTTTCTTTCTTTTTTTAGGAGGGGGTTTCTTTGTTTGGTAAAAAGGAGTTGAAAATGAACAAAGTCAACACAACGGATTTTGTGCGGAAGTATTGATGGTTCTGCCGTATTTGCTTGTCTCGGCTCGGCTTTCTTGTTGGTGTTTACTTAAGAGTTTGGTGTGTGGATGAGGCTTTTGTAAATAAAAGCATTGACACTTCGATCGATTCCCGCCACGTGGAGTTGTATTTAGGTCAAATCTACGACTGGCTTGTACATTTTGTGTGGGAATTTAGCTCCAGGTACTCAGCGAAGTGAGTTCCCCTTCCTCTTGCCCTTTCAACACGTCTCACGATACGTACGTGACGACATGCGCCCAATCGTCATTCAATATTACTCCGCGTGAAATTCTGCGTGAGGATCTCAACTGGCTGCCAAAACG
Source organism: Diadema antillarum (assembly GCF_040938485.1). Lineage (NCBI taxonomy): Eukaryota > Metazoa > Echinodermata > Echinoidea > Diadematoida > Diadematidae > Diadema > Diadema antillarum. Next base: position 3,898,684 of record NW_027270918.1, read on the forward strand.
ACAGCTCTGCCACAGACTTCATGGCGTGGATCCATGCCACTGAAACCACCTGACACAATAATCAGCTATCATGCAGAAAGTACTGCAGTAAAAGGATGACGAGACAGCAAAAAGTTATTTCCATTTTTATCATCTACTGTAGATTTGGCAGATTGCTGCTGCTACACCCTAAGTATGTGAACAGCGTCCCAAAACGACACCGTATCAAGGCAAATACAATTTTATATAACGACACATTCTATGTTTCCCTTTTCTTTTCGGTCCAGTAGGCAAGCTTTTGTCTTCTGTGATTTGAGATGATTACCAGGAAGCGTTTACGAGAGCTATGTTGTTAACTCTCGTCGCGGGATCGAAACGTTCGTCATGCTCATTTGGGTATGGCTGTAGCCATGGCAACCAGTGAGTTAAACTAGACGATCATTCGTGCTTGCTTTCTTAACTCTCTCGGGACCACTGCCTCAAAGATCCCAGTGTTTTTGTATACGGTTACATTGTCATTCAATGTGAAAGAGTACACAAAGTTTTCACAAGTGTTCACTTACATATCAATATCAATCATGTACACACACACACATATTTATATGTATGTATACACATATGTGTGTGTGAGTATGTGTGTGAGTGTATTCCATGTGTAAGTGCGTGTGGTGTGTATGTGTATGTGTACATACACATAGTAAGATAATGTGCGTCTCCATGTAATATAAAAAATAGAGGACGCATTCGTCAACTTTATCAATTCTACAATCTGCAAGTTTAAATGGATCGTCATCATCCTCATCTTAACCCTTCTGATCTTAGCGTTCTTGTTCACTGCGTTTTGATCAGATTGAAGTCATGTTTCTCACCTGGCCAGTCTCATATTCTTGATTTGATATCTTTAGTTACTAATACCGGCATTATCATTATTATTTCTGGGGGGAGGGGGCGGCAAGCTTTGATATCAACCTGTCTCGTCGCCATTGTGCGTTTTACTTCCGGTGACAAGCTGACAGCCACATTTGCATAACAATCAGGTTTTGAGTGAGTCAAGAGTAGGATTCGCATGGAAGGAGACAGTGTGGGCGAGAAACAAAACGTAGAGAGGAATTACAAACGAACATTGAATAGGGATGCATAGGGAGAGAGATTGCAATGTAAGGCAATTTCATTGAGTAGTCCTCCGCCTTTAATACTTAGCATATTCTTCGTTCTGCTCAGCGTAAGGGGGAACTTTTCAGAGAAACACGAATTTTGTTGGGTATTCAGAGATCTTGTTTTCCGAGCAGCAGCCGTGGGGCAACAATGTGGAGACAGGGTAGCACTTTGCAACGAATAGTACGTTCATTCGCAAATGTTGTGGTGAGATAGACCCGAACTTTTTTCCCCTTTGTATTAAAATAAGAATGAGAAGAAAAAGGCAGAGAAGTAAGAGGGGAGAGAGGGGTAGAAAAAAAGGTGAAAGGAATGGGATCGTGTTGAGGCATGCAATAAGGCAAGCGCAGATCGCCAAGTGCAGGATAACACCCCTGCCAGCCGCCACGACACGGCGAGCCTGCCAAACGTGCCAATAATCGCTGGAATCGGCAGGGCCTACCTCCCAAGGTCGCGGCCACAATGGGCGACAGTAAGCCATACACAAGTAGGGCGACAAGCCCCGGGTAAGATGAATGCAGGGACTGATGGGCGAAAAGTGCAGCCACTTCGTCACAGGTGACCTGGTAAGAAGCAGACCAATTCAATCAAAATTTCCCGAACTTTTTTTTCTTCCCATTCCCATCGGTTCTATGCATATCCTAATTTTGTTTCTCTCTCTCCCTCCCTTTCCACCTCGCTCCCCAGTGGATTGTTGATCTGTTGACATAAATAGCTTCCAAGTTCAGATTTCAGACTGGTTGTTGTCAAGGTCATTTGTTGCCTGTTGTGTACGGTTAATTGTGGTTTTAATCCGTGCCTGCATTCATGGGCCAGTGGCGTGTAGTAATGGAGCTCCAACGCCAAATTGGTTGTCCCTCTAACCACGCAATGCAATCCATCAACTCAATACAGAAATTTCTATCGATTGTAGATGGGCGAGATACTTTTCTTGTAAAACCGCTCCTACCTTCCCCAACTATTTTCCCCTCAGAATTCTTCACTGGAACGATATTTTTCTGGAAAGACACTTCATCTGAAAGACCATGACACGGAAAATTTGCCTTCAACCCCCTTTTTTATGGCATGAATCTGCTTCGTTAGTTTGACTGTTTTCTTCTATCCTCCACAATCATGAAAATGCACTTTCTCAAATCAATTCTGCGGCACGCTTCTAACGCATCACCCCTACCACCGACATCCAACCATAGTTAGACCAAAGTTAATCAGAGCTTTTCTTTTTTCCAGAAAGAAAACCCCCAACGCGTAATCTCCCTTTCCCCGAATGAACAATAATTTCACTTGTCGATGAGGTCTGAAATAGTTCTCCCCTCTCATTTTCGTGGCAGTAATACGGCTAAATCTTTAGGACTAGGTACAACGGGACGCTGCAATCATCTATACTGGTCCTACGAGGAGCCCGCGGGGCACTGTTACAGAACTATTTGGGCTTTGCATAGAAACTTACACGTCCGTGGAAGATAGAATTGTGGAGTCACACTCGCGCTTACATCTCTAGACAAAAGGAAAGTGATTTGGCGGGAGAAGGCAGCGTGTAGTTTGGTTTTCGATTGAATCTGCAATCAGCATCACAATGTTTGTTGTGACAAACGGAGGAATATTTCTGGACAAACAAATTGTAATCAATGAGAAGATGGCGAACCCCGTATTGATAGGGGATGACGTATCACAAACCGCGATCTCTTTCTTTCTCTCTTTCATTCGTTCTTTCTCTCTTTCATTCGTTCTTTCTCTCTTTCAGTCTTTCTTTCACGACTCTTTCTCTTCTTGTATCACCATTTTTTCAGTCTTGGTTCCAGTCTTCCTCCGGCCTCTCTTTCTCTCTGATTCACTTGCTCATTTAGTCACGTGCTCTCTTCCCAGTGGAAACATCTTCAAATGCTACTAGTACATTATTTCTCCCAATGGGTTATCTTTCTATCCACCAGAGTGTTGATGAGATAATAGTACTGTCATGTCCGTCATTCCAGTTCAGTTCTGTAGTGAGCAGATTTTTTTTTCCTTGTAAAAATGTCCTCGGAAAACATCGCGAAGCTGTCGATCCTCGCCCCGTGTGAGCAAACGTTCGAGAACGAAGAACAAGAGGAAAGAGTGGCTCTACGTTAATACTTCAGTTTATGTAACAATTGTAAGCTCGTGTTCCCCGTATATTCCCGAGTATTGGGTCTCTTTTCAATTTGTTTAAAAGTTGACTGAGGCACGTGCTATGCATTTTCTGTCAAACCTTTTAGTTCGGTTCCATCTTGTAAGAAAAAAAACCCAACAACAATAAACCGGTAATAATTGCCCAGAATTATAAGCATTGCTATGTCATTGACAATGTCATCATATTATTATGTGCTTAATACTAAATGAAAACAATAAACTATGCATTTGCATGATTGGAAGTGTGTTATCTTATGAGTGTGTGTTGTCCGTGTTTTGTCCTTTGAGATATTCTGATTTACTTACCTAATTGGCAATGATCACTTGCGCTTAATTTCTACTATCACCAACAATCAATTAAAGCGTGTTGCCTGTGATACACTATTGGTAGGTGGAAACTTAACTACCACCCGCCAATCACCACTCGCAACTCCATTTTTGTTAGCCGCAAACATATCAGATAATAATCAGTTTTTAAATCAAGGTTGATGAAAACAAATCTAAAATAAAAACTGGGCGGGTCTCCATGAGATTTGCATCAGTTATGTAGGTCAAGTGCACTTAATTGTGTCAAGAATTGTGTCAATAATTGTGTCAATGTCGGAAAGATGATGTGCATGACTACGTCCGAAACGCTGGACGTCTGTCAAGATTGTAATCTTTGTAGAACAAGTTGAATCAGTTGCGTTGTCTGTCTGTTTGTTTGTTTGTGTGTATATATATGTGTGTGTGTGTGTGTGTGTGTGTGTGTGTGTGTGTGTGTGTGTGTGTGTGAAAGAGAAAGAGGGGGATAAGGAAGAGGGAGAGACGGATGGAATAGGGGTGAAGGGCGGGACTAATAATTCAGTTTCAATTCCATTATACTTTATTTCTATCCAACAAAACGTGAAAAGTAATACAATGTATACATTTGACAATTAATATTGTTTAATAATTTGAAAGAAATACAAGTCATGAAATATAATGCAAAATACATGTAAGAATCATTTTGTGACAGGAAAACAATGCACACTTTGCAATAATGACAAAATAGGTAAACATGGCGAAAAGAGTCGTGATCTATTGAAAAGCGGAGTTTGTAAGATGTGGATCACTCGAAAAACAATATGCCAACAACATATAATATATGCAGAATTATTCTATATGTGCCTTTAGAGCATTTGATAACTGATATATAGGATGCTAATAGTATCAATGAATTGCAATGTTGCAGCTAGTGATGAACCAAAAATCATGAGTTCATAATCATTTCTGGGGGTAGACGAAGCAAGTGAATGACTTTATCACAATTCTCATTAACGTAATTAATCATGCTGTTTTGTGATTCGCAAAGCGGGTTGATGAGGAAAACATTACACAAAACAGCTAAACAAAAGGTAAAGCACAGTAAGGAAAGAGAAAAGAATTGTAAGCAACAATAAAAAAGTCCCCCATCCCACACACACATAAACGCCAACCTCACATATACGAATAAAATGTTCGAGAATTGGTCAGGAAACGTTCACATTAGAGAAATTTCAGAATGGAAAATAAGAAAAAAGTTTTATCATCAATTCAAAAGTATATAAAGATGCAAAAAAATCGTATGACTATGCAAAACAATTTTCATTTTCTTATCGTCATCAAACCAACATATTTGTTATTGATCATCAATCAATCAGATTTTCCTTTTAAAGGAAAAGTCCACCTTCATATTAGTAGAACACATCAGTGAAACATTAAGGAATATCAGATAATTTGTTCAAAAGATATGAATTTGTGAAGTTTCTGCACAGTCACTGCTGGATGAGAAGACTACTACACTTTTATGATGACACATGCGTGGAACGATATAAGGAAAATATAAAGAGAATTTCACAAAATTGATTTTTTTTTGAAGAAAGCTCACCTTGTTCACTCGTTCAACTTGTCACTGACGTATGTCATGAGTAACATTGTTCCCCCTTCCTTCTGAAAGAGGCAAGTCAAGTTCTCTTTTATTGTGCGAGAAAAGTGAAAATATGTTAATTTTTAAAATTTTTCTTTATTTCGTTCTACACATTTGACATCACAAGCTTTAATAGTTTCTCATCCAGCGATGGCGGCACTGAAACTTCAAAAATGTATAACTTTTGAACGGATTGTCCGATTTTCCTCAAATTTTCATTGATGTGTTCTACTAATATTGCTGTTTTTTCTTAGTTCACATGTATATAAAGGTGAACTTGTCCTTTAAGGTGAATCATATATCTCACATTTTCTTTTCAAAATCTGGGCCAAATGTCATTTGCTTGAAGACAATATGTTTATTTTCAAAAACAGCAGTTTACCTGCCTTATCTAGGCCTACACGTACTACTAGGTTTCATACAAATCTGTCCAATCTTAAATATCCTACCAGGCGATCAGGAGAGTTTTAAAACACCTTTTGTAAGGTCACTTACACGCACAAAACACGTTTACATATGACGAACCGAAATTTTGGAATGCCCTGTGAATGATGACATTAAAAATGCCCCAAATGTTTCAATTCTTCATTCTCATCAATAGTTTAATGCACACAGCTTTTTATTACTTATATTTACATCTCTTTCCTCATATTATGATTTCGATTTTACTTATGTGCTGTTTATTGAGTTGGCGATGGAGAAAAAAAGAAATAAACTTGAAATTGAACTTTACACGCGACTCCCTTTGATTTCTTCTTTTGTCTTTGTCCCTCTAATTTTTTGGATTCTCCTACCGAACTCTCATCACAGACACTTCTTTCAAAAATAAACTTTTGATTTTCTTTAGATAGCACAGGAATTACTATTTTTCTGATACTACTCATTTGTCAATCAGAGAAGGACCGGTCGAATCTTGAAAACAACATGTCCATTCTTCCGGCTCGAAAGAGTAACATAAATTCCCCAAGGAGCAATTGTTTACGTCAAAATCGACGCGGAAACAAAACAATTGCCTCAAAGAAAACAAACAAACTAGCCTTGAAAACAGTATAAAGAACGCAATACTTAATGTACAGAATGTATATGTATATTACAATATTATTGTTAAGAGCTCAACAGGCTATTCATATGTTAATGTAGAAACAAAGTGGAGACAAAAACAAAAAGGCAAGTCATGGAACATGAGCAGCTGACGCAAACTACAACCCCACCGGTGTCTCACTGGAGCCTGGACCGTACCGCTTCACCACGCCACCTTGCGCTCGACCATCGGTTGGAGTCTGCATGTGCGTGGGACCAATCAAGGTGGCGAATGGCCGCCGACAAATGGCGTCGAATAAGCCGTGTACACGACGTTCTAAACCATGATTGATCGGTGTGACGACATGGCTCGATGGCAGCGACTTTGGTGCGGCATTCACACACAGCTGACTGAGTGAGAGATGGAAAAAAGATGTAATGATTCCACCAAATCAACATGTGTGTGATATGTTCACTATACACTCCCACACGCGCACAGACACATACACAAAGACATATACATATTATATATGTATATTCGTTTCTTTGTTTGCTTGCTTTTTATTTTCTGCGTGTTTTTGTTCGAACAGCCTTCTAGGATTATGTGAACAACGATTAGAGTTCTCTTTTAAGAACAAAAAGTTTGATAATCACAAAGTATACCTCCCAAGGGAATCATGGCTCTTGCGATCTGTGAGCCAACGGTATTGACTTTACTTCCATAGAACTCCCCCCCCCAAAAAAAAAAACAACAACAACAAACAACAAACAAACAAAAAACAAAAACAAAAACAAAAACAAAACAAAACAAAACAAAACAAACAACAATAACAACAACAGCAAACAATCAAGCAATTCAAACTGTGAGGAGCTCCTTTGCTATACTATAAACAAACACAAATACTGACAAGAGTGCATTCTATTTTCTATGGACTTTTTATGAAACAGTTTGCACATGAACATACCCGCTTTGTTTTAAATGTGTTTATTCGTCATTACTGCAATTTTCTCCGAAATTGTTACATTGAACCAGAGACACAAAATGCCCATAAATTTTCAGCCGACACCGTATCGAACGGACTGTGCTCTTCTTTACATTGTAGGTAGGCTTCACAAGCGGTGGAATAAAAACGGACATATTGATGCACGGTGTACGTGATGAGAATGAAAGAACGAGTGCGTGAGTGTGAACGCACCTCATCTGAAAAGAGAGTGTGCGTGTGGATGCAACCCGCTCTGACGATAGAGGATGCAAGACGATTGCAGCGCCGCATAAATCCCATTTTGTCATTAATGTGATCACAACGAGGGAAGGTGCCCCGTCGACACGATCACGGCGATCGTCCCGGTTTAATTAAGGCGCTAAAAATTTGTCGTCTGCGTGGATAACCACCCACCCTGGTATCGGAATTTATTTCCAAATGTCTTCTTTCTTTCTCTCTCTCTCTCTCCCCTTTCTCTCCGTATCTATCTATCTATCTATCTATCTATCTATCTATTATCTATCTATCTATCTATCTATCTATCTATCTATCTATCTATCTATCTATCTTTCTATCTATCTATCTATCTATCTATCTATCTATCTATCTATCTAGTATCTATCTATCTATCCATCCATCTATCTATCTATCTATCTATCTATCTATCTATCTTTCTATCTATCTATCTATCTATCTATCTATCTATCTATCTATCTATCTATCTATCTATCTATTTATTATATATCTATCTATTGTCTATCTGTCTGTCTTTTTTTCCTTTCTGTGTCTCGTTATACATAATGGATATTGCTCACTCCATCTCTCTTCCTTCCCTCCCGCATTCTTTATCTCTCTGGCTGTCTTACCCTCTCAAGGGCATCTCTTTGTGAGCTTAATTAATGCTAAAAGCAGTTCCATCTACTTACTTCTCGGTCAATAATTCTCTGTCGTTGGGATTTCATTAAGATAATTTTCAACCAGTGATGTCACGATTTTGGGTAATTACAACGTGTTGCTATTTTCATTCAAGCAACGTTAGCGTAACAGCTAGAATCAAGTGTTTCCTTCTACTTTACTGTGCTTTCGTCAGAGCAGCAACACTAAGTTACAGAACTGTGCCACATCACTTGGCATCAAGAAAATCAGATAAATTTTGCTCCGGTAGTATGATTGTGGTTGCGCAAGACTTTGCACGCATGACAGGGGAATAACATTGTCTTTTGTTTTTTTGGGGGGTTTGCATGTTTTGGAGTGGTTGTTGTTCAAGATTGAACATAGCATGATTAAAAGATATCTTATTGTCTTCGATTGTCTATCTCATAAGTCAGACCCTGTAATAATTGATGTCATTATCATCTCGAAAACAACAAGTTAATATGCAATACGGATAATATAACCACAGTATTTTCTTGTTCTCTGGTAATTCTTGATTAAAGTCATGCTTTATTAATTATTGCATATCAGAACTTCCGCGCGGAATGACCATATAAATGTAATAACCATTCAATGTTACACTTGGTATTTTAAAAGTGGAATGACGTCAGTGTAGGGAAATTATTACCCAAAGAAGCTCGCGATTGATTAAAGACGAAATCACGTTGCTGGAAAAAAATATGATTTTTCTGACAAAGCCATTTCCCTTAACTGACTGATGTTCTGAATACTGGTATCCGTGGAATGTAATCTCACCACGTATACCGTTTCATAAAGCAATTATGTACAAGCATATTATTTAAATGAGCCCATTTCAGTACTCGTAGTACTCCATTTCACCCATCAAGTATGACGTCACAACTTCCGCGTATGTAGTATAGGTTCGTCGGTGGATGTCTTTCTTGGACGCGAGTACCGCACTACGGTTGTTAAGGCCCATGGTCACCAAACAGAAAACATTTTAGTGGTTCCTCGTTCTGTTCCGCCATGTGTTCGTGATGGATGGATGTCGAATCGTTCGAAACAGATTACGAACGGCATCTGGCGGGAATTAAGTATAATTTCCCCAATTTCGATGGCATAACGAAACGTATCCCTTGTAGGACACGATTGTCTGGATCTGCCATTTCTGCTTGCCTGGCATTGGTATGCATGCTTCTTCGTGTCTAACCCCCTCTCACTAAAAAGCTATCATTGAGGTATAGGCCAGCTACTATCATTTGCTATCATGTTAAACGCGGGTGCACGTAAAATGCGTGTGGATGTTCCTGGCATGATACTCAAAGTGATGTTATAGTCTGCAAGCCGAGAAAGGCGGGAAATCTCACAGTTTATTTTTACGGATTATGTGAATAGTTCCGGTGACCAATCCAAATCATATGCGATACTGTATACATGTACCTCTTCAGGTTTCCTCTTCAGGCCTCTTTCCCTTCTTCGACTGGTGCTTTACCAGTTCTCAAGTTTCTAACATGACCGCTCAGAATAAGGTAGCGATACTAACAAATGCACATAGAAAAAAAACTGTTAGCATTCAGACAAGTAAAAAACAAAGAGTCTCTGCAAGGGCTATTACAATCTGCGAGAATGATCATTTATTTTGTATATTCTGTCCTTTACCCGGGGCGCTGGGATAAAGACTTGTAAGGGTAAGGCAACTCCGCTCGCTACAATTTGGATTTTATCTATGCCACACCACAAGTCACTCTCAAAAGTCGTGTATACTCTTCAGGTTGAGTTGTCCACGCAGTCGATGACCCTGCATGTATGGTTATAATTCATAGAATTCTCGGCCATTTGAGGTGGCTGACCTACCGACCATTGTCTGCATCACCCCTTCTAAAAATAACGGTCATTCTGAGCGAGAGAGAAAAAAAAGAGGGTTTCGTGGTAGGACCCTGGTCTTGAAGACGTAATTAATCCTTTATGTAACTGTCATGCTAACACTATGCGCACACAGAAGACCTACGTGTCCACGTAAACATTGGGCAGTGAAACGCGTTTCGCTGAATGTACTCGGAAACTGTTTCCCCTTTGTCCCCAAAGTCGCTGATAATTCAAAAGGCATGTTATTTCCCCTGTGTTTAGACAACATTGACCAGTAATTGTTAACTTAAGTTAGTATATTTTCTGGTCACTTTGGTTTACCCCTTGACCATTTGCATGTGGTTTCCGAAGAGCCTTTCCAATGGCTCAAATGATAGCTAGATATTCTGTCCTGATTCATCTGATGTGGAAAAGTGGTACGTACTGTTTCCGCACTGTTATGGCTCTGTCAACATAGACCCTTAACATTTCACTGCCATGATATCTATTTGAGAACATACATTTATTTCTATTCAGGCTGGGTTAAGGTGTACTACAATTAGTGGTCCTGTGAAATGTAAATTCTTCCGTTTTATCCAATGATTCCTTGTTTCTATTCTTTTGATAATTTCTTGATTTCAAGAATTGTCCGTTTTCGATCAAGAAGTGTTCCATATATTTCAAACTCTTCGTTAATTTAATCATATTTTCATGTTAAGATATTAGTCTAAGTATATTTCAAATCAAATTATCATTTGTTGGTTCCCCTTGGTCTGCCCCCCCCCCCCCCGTCTCTCTCTTTCTCACCTTACTTTCCTGCAATACACATATCTGATTCTTCTCGCACACTATGAGACCCAACATTTCTTCTGATTAGCCTATTCTCAACAATCATTTTTCTTCATTAGGCTCATTCCTTTCACTTTCTATCTCATTGTCTCATAAGATCTGCCCACACAATAAAATGCTATTTCACAAAACTTTGTCCCTTTGTTTTCGTTGTTGTTGGTAATGTTTTGTATGGTTCTTGTGCACATCGGTATTATGTACAATGTAATATTGTATGATGTTACAAATATATTTTGTTTGTATTACTTTCGAACGTGGAGCAACACAGTGAAATTTAATGAATAAGTGAGAAAATCAATATGTAGGTGAAAGTATCATCAACCTCCACCTCCAAAGTTTTTTTGTCCAATTTTTTGTTTGTTTTATTTATATATATGTCTCATATATAAATGAAAGTATATAACAAGATTCAATTGTAGCTTTCCAAATTAAATTTTATCCAAATGAGTTATAACACACATGTAGATATATTTCCACAAATACTACAATACGTATGGGCCTACCTATAGTTTACTAATCACATGGAGTTAACTTGCAAGTTGGTAAGAGGCTTTTATCGTGAGTAGAGCAGTTGCATTAATGCTCTGATTTGCTGTGTAACAGCATACAAAGTATTTTGTGCAAGAAGCAGTGAGATTTTTTTCACTGTGTTTTCCACTCTACTTTGTTTTTATACATTAATTGTGACAAAGCTCTGTGCATTTGTGGAGGAGAAACAAATGAATCTACTAAGCAAGTATTGTTGTTGTTTTAAAGAAAAAAGCAAGTGGTGAAATATTTATAGTATTCACAATCTGATAGCTAAAAAAGTTCCTGATATTGTGGCCACCATTCAATCGATCAAACAGCAATAATCTTAAAATCTCAAAAGAAACCCTCAAAATCTAAAAAAGAGAGAACTGATCAAAATAGCTGGATTAAGAGTTTCTTTTGATATCTGCAATATAAGGGTGTTATCGTAGAGCAAAGATCACGATGAAGGGCCTTATGTATGACGTACTTTGTAAATTGAAGTACAATATATATTGACTGAACGGAATGCAAACACTAGATGGCGCTTGACAATTCGTTTTCCTTCGAGAAACCAACTGAATACACAGTTTATGGAAATGAACTCGACTATTAGTGGACACTCTGGAAGTGCAGATGATTTGTTCGTGTTGATACTATTTAGTAGAGTCATGTAAATGTACAATTTATAGCATAAATCTAATGTGGACAGTTATTTAAATGGATGTGTTTTTTTTTTCCACTGAGGCCTGGTGCGGCATATCGGATTTACATAAATGTAACTAACACAACCCCTGTTGTAATTTGGGTATCCCAACAGGTGGGTATTTTCTATGGCACTTTGCATTGGTACGTGATACAGTTATTGCTGTGAATAAGATGGTTATGAGATTATATATATATTATATTCCTCATGCTAAGCAGTAAGTAATAATTACCATTTCAAACATGGTAGGGAATATACAGTTGTCATACTCCGGGGAAATTAATCCCTATCTTGCTTCACATGGAATAGAAAGGAATAAAAATCAAACGGATTCTTATATCACTGTTCTTATGAGCATTGACGTGTGAATCAAAAGAGAATGCTGCAAGAAACTAACTCTCACATGGTCATGCACAAATCTGTTTGGCTCAATTCAACCGGACACATGATAGGAAAAGCGATAATACGAATGCATGTTGACTCCTAGATCATAAATACTCTTACATGTCAACCAGCCAAGCATATTGCAGAGAACCTGAGACCTCTCCATCAATTACAATCACATCTGCAAAATACTAGTACAGTGTACATGTAAAACATATTGGCATCGATCATCTGTGAATGACAGGTAATACAGAAAATATCGACTTAGGCTGATCGATGCTATGCAGTGCGCGATGCGTCCGGCAACCGCCGCCACTCGTTTTTGTTTGTCACCCTCTATCGACGCAGCAGACGACAGGCTGTGGCGTAATTTTGCGGTGCCCGTAACGTTAACGTTGGGACCTAAAACAAAACGCCAAAATCATCAATCAATATTTGTGGTGGAATTGGACAAATGTAAGTAATTATCTTATCTATTTATGAATTTTCTATGTTGAAAGCCTTTTATCAAAATGGAACTGTGTTACCAGTCACTATGGAAGAGAAATATCTGAAGGCTATGCGAGTTGTGGTGTGTCAGGAAGAGCGTAAAGGATGCAGTCCGACGTGTACAATTCTGTGTTAGTTACGTCAAACGTATTTGACTGATCTTTCACAGTGAGTGGGGGCTGCCGGCTGGTGGCCCACGACGTTTTGATGCAGTGTGGATCTGTCCGAGATCTAGTAATTTACATTGAACAAGCATAGCCAGTCTATCTTCTGGTATACCTCCCCATGTACTGTATTTCACGTCAAGAGAGAATGAACTGTTGTAACTTCGACAAGTTTTGATTAATAGGATCGATGACCACCCACTTTCAGTGCCAGTGCAGTTGCTGTTCTGTGGTACATGGTAGTGCGGTGGTTACCTATCTGCTGCGGCATTCTTCCCTTGGCCTTGGTCCAAACTAAAGGCTTCATGTTGCGTGTTGTGCTTATGCTCTGCATAATGTGCAGTTTTAGAATGTATAGATCTACTCTCAGTTGGAAAGACTTCCTTTTGTACCCCAGTAAAATTGCATTTGGGGGATTCTTTTCCAACATTTTAAGTAAAAGAGGATGACACTTGATGGGTGTCAAATTAAAATGAGTCACAATATCTTTTTAGGGGGAACCACATAAAAGACATATGAGATATTATGTACTAACCCAAAGTATGGAATCTGCATACCCTAGGACTCTAGAATCCAGCAAAGACTTCATTCCCCCTAACTTTCTCACTCCTATGTCCTATGAGCAATATACATTGCTGGAAATATTATTTCCAGCTATAGAAGACATTTTTTTCATTCAAATTATTTGCAGGGGGGGGGGTGCTTTTATATGACTCTGCTTGTATTTTTGTATATCAATGTCACAGTCTCTTTTCTCTCTCTCCCTCTCTTCTCCAAGGTATGTGAGATGGCATCAGATAAAGAGACAGACACGACTGCAACAGCTTCATTCAAAGATATGGCATATGAGACATTTCTTTCCCCAAATGTCCACCATCTCATATGTGATGTAGGAACAACTGTACATACCAGCGTAGACATGCTACAGTGTCTCAATGCAAATGGTCTGCTAGATTGGGATGCCATAACAGCAGTAGCTTTTGAGGGCAAACTCGGTAAGAATAAAAATACTTCCAAGCATCAGATGATTATTTTGTTTCCTTAAGATCTTGATTTGTTGTCTTACATTTTTGAAATTGTATGAAGAAACACAATAAAGAGATTGCCAAGCTGATACACAAATACTAAAGATAGGTATATTTGTTCATTTTGAAATTTGTCAGTCATAATCGTCTTGTAGGAAGGAAAAAAATAGTGTGAAAGAGCAGATACTTATAAGAAATGAAAGATCATTACAACTGTAATGATTAAGTATTACTCAGTACTGTAAAGAAAGGAAATATATTCAAGAATTCAGTGCAATAGGTATACGCCCGTGAATGTAAAGAATACAGAAAAAAAAATGAGATGAGGAAAAATTGACATGACAATGGATGTTTATTTGCCACCCAACATTTTTCACACCCAACCAACATGTCATTACAGTTACCTATTATAGTAAAGTAGTCTGTATATTTCCTGCCATGAATAATGCTCACCCCCCCCAAAAAAAAAAAAAAAACAAAACCCACCAAACCAACAAAAAAAAAACACACACACCAAAAACCAACTAAACACCTTCTTGAGAGTGTTTGAATGTGTTTGCATTTACCTACCTCATTTAGCAACATGGGACACTCAGACAGATTTTGTGGATGTGGTGAAAAAATTTGCGCCTGTGTGTCAAGATATTCACTCAAGAGTGATGGTCAACAGTCTATCAGAGCTAGAAGCCAGGTATGGACCATGGTTCAAGTGGACTGGCTGCCCAGAGGTAAGATGAATATGCTAACTGTAAAACAAGGAATGTTTGTGGGCATTTTGATTTTGCGAATTTCACGACAGACAAGATTAGCAAAAGAAAAATGCTTGTGAAAGTTCTTGTCTACACTATATGCATTGAATGCCATTGACAATTCAGGAAAATTTCATGTTGCGAAAAAGGCCATTGGCTCCAACTCACAAAAATTTCACGCCGCGAAAATATCTTGCTGTGCAGTGTATATGTGTGCTCTTGTGAAAATGGAAGGATTTTAGCACTGAACATTATAAATGTCATGCTATCATTGTTTTAGACCAAGGTGCATTTTTTTTTTGTTTTTGTTTAGTTTAGATCCTTCACATATATGGAAGAGATGATATGCAGAAATTGGGTCAAACCTATAATTGTTCTCATTGCTATAGTGAATTCATTATACAGTAAAAATGGTGTAGTTTTGGACATCAAACTTGTGAGATGCATCTACAGCATAGGCACACAAAAAGGAAGCCAGTTATTGGACTTATTTCAAATGAGTGCATACAATTTTCAGATTTAATTCCCTGCAAATAGATGTACTCTAGATTGAATATCAAAAAATTCCACTGAAATTGTAAAAGAAAGCCTTGAGTCAAATAGTTTTCTTTCTTTTCTTCATCCATGTAAAGCACATTTCTCTAAGTATCCCCACTTTTTTTAAAACAAATAATGATACACCATGCATTATACCTTAAAGATTAGACAGAAGAGTGAAATGTCTCTGGTCTGAAGATTCCTTTTTATCTACCCCACTCTCTGTTCCACAATTTAGTGATAATAGAGGGCTTCCATTTGCTATGAAAACTAATCCATGAAAGTTTCTGTGGAATTGCTTTCAGGTCTTCATATCTGCATTTGAGCTTTTAGTGGCTGATACCACAAGAGGGACTGAAATGAGTCTACTGCTCACTACAGCAGCATTGGAGAGGGCCCTGGGAGATGTGAGTATAGACCAATTCGGGTTCGTTGAGGGCAGCAGACAATTTGTGGCACTGGGCGCAGCCATTAGCTCAAATTGCGGTGTCCCAGCATACCCCCCCCCCCTCCTCTCCCCCACCCCCCGGGCAACATGTTTATCGCGCACTTTTAACAAAGGTTCGCGCACTAAGCAAGCATTCGCGCTCTCAGTACGAGACGCCTATTGGCTAAAACAACCATGCATCAGTTTTTCATTCTGCACGCGTGCTAATGTAGGGAGAGGGGTGGGGGAGTGGGGGGGGGGGGGTTGGCTGAGACACCGCAGTAATGGCGCTGCCCATGCCAATGATACACATAGCGCATCACAGAATGGGTCAATACTTTCTCTTTTAATCGTGCTGAGTGAAAGTGAAAAAACAGACATGCTCGTCTTGATGTAGTCCCAACCAACAGACCATATTTTGCTCTGTATTCCTTTACTCTTCTTTATCTGTTTATGTAACCAATTTATTTTACCTGTTTATGTCTGAAATGCCAGATAAATTTGTAATGATAACAGCACTGTTGGTAATGATGATGATAATGATGATAATGATTGTGATACTATGTTTGTCAACACATGACAGATCTGCATCACTCTGTGAAAGGATTTGATGTTTTGGTCATGGATGATGGTATGGGGACGCTTCATATTTAGTGTAATGTGAGTGTTTTTGTTTTTTTCATATTCTTGCATGCAAAGCTGCACAATTTACTTAACTTTCACTATGGAATTTATTTTGTAGAATTTTCAACCTCTTTATTTTACAGGTTTACTTGATGAAAAATTCACCATGTCCATCTCTGCTAAAAGATCTGTTGGTCACACAAGAGCTTCGGCAGATATTTGGAATTCCAGCAGTAAGTTGCAAGATGAGTGGAAATAGAAAGTGACTCAATCACATTTGATCCTGACCAGTATTACCTTCTTCCATTATCCTTTAATGCATTTCATTGTGTCCTGTCAATCTGCTAGTGTAGAAAGTAAGTCACAATGCAACACACAAAAAAAGCATCTGAATGCAATGTCCTCAGATGTTGTCATATGCCTGGCTGGCATGCATTTTTTTTAATGCAATGAATTTTTTTTTCGTGTTATGTTGACATTATTTTAACAGCATCAATATATATAAGAAAATGCACACATCTAAAAACACACAAGACATCAGCACATCAGTAAAAAGATTGTATATGTTCATATAAAATGTCATTATCATGTTTGTAGTAACTTCTGAGAGAATTTCTGTATCTATCATCAATCTTAAAGTTATTTTGTCTGAGGACGCTGATGGGACCCCCTACAAGCCTCAACCTCCGGAATATCCTCTGGCATGGCTTTGCTGCCCCTGGAGAAATCCCAACAAGGTGCTAGTTTAGAAGATACTCTGACAGAGCATGTTTCAATTTCCAATCCTCTATCATTTGAGAGGTTAGCATAGAAAAAAAGAAGAAGAAATGCATTCAGTATTTGATAAATTGATTTGTGTAAATTGGTATTTTCCATGGGATACTCATATACTGTTCTCACTTATACAGCTAGTTTGTATTATGAATGTGTTGACTTTCCATCACCGTAAAATCTTGATGCATGATAAGCCGTGTGATGAGGTATTTGGTACTGCAATTTGCCAACTAGAAATACCCTACTGCTGTGTTGAATTCATCTTTTTTTTTTCTTCAGTGCTCTACCCTGAGTTACCACAAAATGGATAAAAGTAATTTGTAGTGCTTTATACAAGAATGAGTTGTTGTGTTTGTAGTTTCAAGACAATAGTAAGTGAATGCGAATACATCAAATAAATCCCATAATTTGATTATTTTTATCTCTCTCTAATGACCAAACAGTTTGACACCAATGCCTTGCCACTGTAGTGGTGGTATCAGTGGTGCATGCATGTGCAGCTCAGCAGCAGTGTTCAGCAGCAATGCTCAGCAGCACTGCTCTGTGCATTATAATGAGAACACAAACAAAAATAAGTAATCATGGACTGAATTTGTTGAGTTAAATGGTTTCTATTTGATTTGCTGTCCAAAATTATAATGATATTATAAGAAAGTAATAGACAAAATGTATTATCGCTTATGTAAATATGTTAAACATTTCAAAACAAGGATGAGTTGGCATTGAGATTATTATCACCAGTTGCTAGAACTTGACTGCTATGATAGCAATGTGTAATTGTATTATTAAGAAAACGAGGTGGCACTCAACAATGCTGTAACCCAAGGTAGAATGGTAT
Organism: Diadema antillarum; assembly: GCF_040938485.1. Taxonomy (NCBI): domain Eukaryota; kingdom Metazoa; phylum Echinodermata; class Echinoidea; order Diadematoida; family Diadematidae; genus Diadema; species Diadema antillarum. The sequence goes on from NW_027270918.1 coordinate 3,916,708, forward strand.
TGCAGGTTATGCCATACTGAATCATTTTCATATGATGTATTTAATGGCGGTTTGTTGTTTTTTGTCACTTTTTTTTTTGTTTCATTGCAATAGATATGCATCTTTCCTGCTGCTGCTAACAGCAAGCCTTGGACATATCCTGAGTGAGGTTGGCATTCATGTACCTGATATACCACACCGAAGGCCCATAGAATTCAACAAACAGGTTCAACGTGTAGGAAAGGTTTTGCCAGGTGAGTTCCTCGTACGCCATAGCCAATCCAACTTACGTCAGCTGGATGGGATGGAAATTGCCTCACCACTATCAAAGTGGACATTGTTATTCAGTAGTTGGTTCAGTATATGTGACCTGCTGCAACTAAAGGATCCGAAAGTTGGGGGAGGACGATTTTCTGAAAATTACATGACATTATTCCCTTATTCTTCCGCTTTAATTTCATATATAATGCGACTCATAAAAGTACTCGGTTGCGGAGATATAGATGCTTTTATTAACGCATGTCGAGTGGTTTAGGAAATCAGTGTTTCAAGAAAACTGCCTTCAAAGTTTTCTTTCCGACGCTATCATGATCAAGGGGAGGCAAGACAGTTTTCACCTCTTGAAAATAGAAGGCATGCTCCTAGCAACCTCCGCGATGTTAATTCAAGCTCGGCGCCAGCGGTCTGCGCACAACCAATCAGTGACCAGGATGCCTCGCACTGACCAATAAGATCACTCCCTCGTTGCTAGGGGCGGAGTCTATCTGCGGTGCTATAACCAAATCTTCGGACATGTTTCTATTCCATTGAAAATCATGGCCAAGAGAAACGCTAATTTCTTGCCTTTCCTTTGACCATTCAAGATTTTAGCAGATGATAGACAATACATTAGACTGCAAAATTATGTCAAAAACAGAAATCCAATCGTTTTGACTAATTTTGATGATCTGACTTCAAACTTGATTTTCTTGGGTCAGCCGTCAGCGACTTTCGGATCCTTTTTTTGTGGTGGGTCACATATGATGGCGTCAGCTCACAGCTGTTTATTGTTTATGACACACTGTGGACTTGTTTTTTTTTCTTGGTCATTATCTAACATGATCAGGTCTATAACATGCATTTTGCTCAATGTGATCATACAAATATATATTTTTTTTCATTGCTTGGAATAATCATCTTCAAAATGAAGAAATCTGTAGAATTCCAGCTCTCATATCGAAAGCTGTAACACACTAGTCAGTCCTATGCAATTAAGATGAGGTATGGTGATGAACAAGTGTTCAGTATCATTTTTAATGTTGTGCATAAAATTGCAAACAATTCACAAGCTACACTGAAAATATGGACACATTATGCTAACTTTGATAATCTGTATGATAATTGAATTAATATTGTTCTTCTGTTTTTGTTAGAGACAGAAATGGCTGATTTTGAACAGTTGAGAATTACCTAGTTACCTTCTAATTACATGCTGACAGTACTTGCAGATCCCTAGCAGTAGAATGGCACCATCCTCTCAACCCCACAACAAAGCTCACAGGAGATGTGAAATTGCAAAGCCATAGTATCTCCAGAGGATACTTCCGAGCTCGTCATGGCCCTGAATAAAATTTTGCACACCAGTAGTCACTGAACAACGCAAGCAAAATGAAAAAATGAAAAAAAAAAATTAATATCTTGACTGTAGCACTATGTAGTTGTCAAATCACTAGTTATAGTTTGTGTGCATGACATATGTTTAATGATGATTTTATAAACATCTTCACAAAGTCATATTCTTGGCAAATGATATGGGTGTCAGTTCTGTTATGACAGAGTGATCAATTTGAAAAATAGTTTCTTTTCCCCTTCCCAGACATTATTGGCAGTGAGACCAAAGAACTGACTGTCGTCATGCGCAATGCTACGACACTTGTCTGTCAAGGACAAGCCTCCATGTGGGAACTCGCTGTGGAGTATTACGAAACCAGAAGGTGAGCACATGCACCAAAAGTAGCGGTGGTACTTACTAGCTTCAAATATTTGTTCTCCAATGTGTAAGACATACTTACTACCAGAAAAAGAAGAAGAAGAAGAAGAAGAAAAAGAAAAAAAAAAAAAGGACAGCCAGCCTGTGTCTGCATTTGTTGGAAAGAAAATTCCTGTTATCATTTTTTGATCCGCCTCTGTTGTACTCTATTATTAACCCATTGAGGACTAGCTGATTTTGCTATATTTACACATATTTCCCATCAACGCCAGCCCGAGTATACTCCTCATTAGTTTTCAATTGGTTGAACCAAGGAGGTTTTTATACATGGAGTTCCAACTGGCTGTAATTATTCAAACAGTTGTCAGATTTCTATTGATGTACAAAAGAATTCCACAGGTGCACTTGTGCCTTTGATGATCGATGTTCCAAGCCGCCGTCTTGCTGAGCAATCTGAAGATTCATTTTGATCGTTATCATAATGTTGGCCATATTTTGCATATCTATTTATTAAATGAAATGAAATTTCACTTAATAATAAAGCATGTAAAACAAAAGTCAATTCCGTTCACAAATTTGCGCAAAAGTGTAAATCAGAGCTGTATTATGTGAAAATGTTAAAACTGTACCATCCTGGAAAGCTGGTTATACCCCCGCCAAACGAAGTTTGAAGGGGGTATATAGGAATCAGCGGACGGTCGGGCGGTCGGGTGGTCGGTCGGGCGGTCGGGTGGTCGGGCGGTCGGGCGGGCGGTCGGTCGGGCGGTCGGTCGGGCGGTCGGTCGGGCGGTCGGTCGGGCGGTCGGTCCGTCGGTCCGTTGCAAATCTTGCGTCGCGAACTACTTCCTCAGTTTTCAACCGATTCCCATAAAACTTGGCACAGATGTGTGCCTTGGGTTGTAGATGTGCAAGACGTATTTTTTGACAGTACCCAAAAGTACGTTGCCATGGTAACGGCATATTATTGGCAAAAATGGGTACAAATCTTGCGTCGCGAACTCCTCCCACAGTTTTTGATCAATTTTTATGAAATTAGGTACAGATGTTCATCTGAATATGTTAATGTGCAAGACACATATTTCCGCAGTGGCAAAAAGTGCGTTGCCATGGTAACGGCATGTTATTGGTAAAATATAGGGCAAAATGCTTCATGGCAAAACTGCTTCATCAGTGTTCTTCCAATTCTCATGGAATTCATATTGAATTTTTGTCTTAGGATATAGGTCAGCATGACACATTTCTTGACAGTGACAAAAAGTATGTTGCCATGGTAACAGCTCACATATTATGAGCCAAAATGATGGAAAATTTTGTGTTGCAAACTACTTCCTCAGTTTTTGCCCAATTTCCATGAAACTTGGTACAGATGTGTGCCTTTGGTTGTAGATGTGCAAGACGCATTTTTCGACAGTACCCGAAAGTACGTTGCCATGGTAACGGCATATTAATGGCAGAAGATCAAGGAAAGATCTTGCGGATTTAACTACTTCCTCAGTTTTTTGACCAAAGCTTATGAAATGTTGTTTTGACCAAAGCTTATGAAATGTTGTTTGGCGGGGGTATAACCAGTCGCTGTAGCGACATTTCTAGTTTTATCACTTTTCGACTTAATTTCCCCAAATGAAACTAACATGTATTAATCTTCAAGTATAATTCCTTATGAGAGATATATCAGATTAGTGCCCGCGTATGCCCAGTCGAGTAATTTTCATCTTCATTTCAGCATTTTTCCTCAATTTCTGTTCGCGCATCCTCGTGTCTGTACCACCTAGTTTTTATAAGAAGAGATAGCGTAAAGTAATTACCATCACAAAGACATATCTTCCTTTGAAAGTAGCTGGTGATTATGCAATGAGACACGAGTCAATTGTCTTCGTATCGGCGCGGCAGATCCTGTTTGGCACATGCTTCAAATATTTTTGAGCGGCGGCTTCGGACATAGATCAAAGGGAATAACTCTGTTGTTACTCCATCTCTTCAACCTCCTTGGTTGAACATGGTGAGATGCTCAAAATGATCACAGCTTCCTGTGTGATGTAGAATATTAGCTTGCTATGGCTCTAATCATGAAGATGATTGATGCTGTCATAGCAGGTAATATATCACTGTGTGCATTGCACACATCTGTTTGCATTGGACGTCATGTGCTGACCAGACAATTGTAATAAAGCTCATGCCTGCTTAGTTACAGATACATTTTGTAATATATATTTGTGTGTTATCAATCATTATAAAATCTATGTGGCAGTTATGGAAGTGAAAACATTTGTGACCCGCTACAACAAAAGGATCCTAAAGTCGCTGACGGGTGAGCCGAGAAAATTGAGTTTGAAGTCGGATCACCAAAATCTGTCAAAACGTTCGGATTTTTGTTTTTAACATAATTTTGTAGTCTAATGTATCTTCTATCATCTGCCGAAATTTCGAACCTAAATGATCAAAGGAAAGTCCTGAAAATAGCATTTTTCTGGGCCTTGCTTGGCTCGCCCATCAGCGACTTTAGGATCCTTTTGTTGTAGCGGGTCACATTTGATTCACACATCTTTCTGCCTCTAACTTATGTCAGAACATTCATGACGGCAGGATGACTTTTAAGTGTAAACAGTACGGCCAGAATTGTCACATTTTGCCCATGGATTACACAATTTTTTTTGCGTCGAGGGAATAATTTTGGGGTATCACATAGCAATATGCTATGCATTTTGGTATGACTGCTATACAAATTGTAATTTGTCACATTTCATGACATAGAATTGTATGTCATTTTGTTTAAAGTATATGTCCATTGACTAAAATTGCTATTCAATTTTGAGAAGGGAAATTACTCCTTGGCGTAAATGTGCATGACTGATCACGTATGCCAACAGACATCCAGAAATGAACTCACACTGATACATGTATATGAAAGGTACGCCTATTTCATGATTGTTTTAGTCCATGGACTTAAAGATAATATAAAGTTTTGGTTTCTCAAAAGTTTCCCTGAGTTTCCTTGTCTTGGTTTGTGTTTCAGGTTAAAGTACCTTTCATATAACTAACACTGTGAGACTTACTCGCCCCAAAGTGCTCTCATGTCTTAGTAATCATGCAATAATGGTTTCGTACAATACGTGTATATTGATTGTCGCGGTACCGCGTCGAGTCAAACTAACGGCTCATTCGAATTTTTCAGAGCCCGCTCTGCTCTGGTACGAAACCATTATTGCATGATTACTAAGACATGAGAGCACTTTGGGGCGAGTAATTCTCACAGTGTTAGTTATATGAAAGATACTTTAACCTGAAACACAAACTAAGACAAGGAAACTCAGGGAAACTTTTGTGGTACCAAAACTTTATATTATCTTTAATCTAAACCATGGATTTCATTTGAACCACCTTTAGTGATTTCAAGCCTATGATAACATCATCACTTTAATGGAAGACATTTATGATACTTGATGACACACAAGACATCAAAATAATCCGAATGTCTCTCCATGGGATGTACATGTACATGCAGGTATGGCTGGTGTGTGTCAATTCTGTGCCCCCTCCTGGAGCATGTGGTAAGGATGGCCTTTGGATCAGCCAATAGCTGCCCAGACAGGGTGTTGACTGCAGAGGTATGTTGAACTCCATCAATAAGTATTTAAGGACAGTAGCCCTCATCTGTAGAGCATCATGTTAGCTGTCCTAAATAACAACATAATGATGAATGAATAAGAAAATAAACACATTTTCAACAGAAATACTGCGTTATTGACTTTCGAGGACTTTACAATGTTAGGTCATAAAGAGACAATTTCCAAATGAAGATTTAGACTTTGTTTCTCTGAAGATACAGAAAAATTGCCAGAAAGATGCAAAGGTCAGAGAACTTTAGAAATGCATGTTGCCAGATCAAAATTTAGTTTAACTAGAAATAGAAAAACATTAAAAAAAACCACTGTGTTACAGTCACATGTTTGTAGGGATTAGAATTGTATTTCACATAGCATCATTCCCTATCATGTGCACACAAAGAATCTTAACAATCTCCAAAGAAGAGAAGAAAAATACTTTTTGCAGGGTATATACATTGTAGCAAGTAGACTATAACCACCCCTTACTTCTGCATTTAAAGTGATGGATGTGTGTGGTCTAAATGCCTGGTTATTAGCACCACTTACTCCATTTAGATCCAATTTCTTAGGGGCTCTTGAATGAATGAGTTGTGTTAAGATAAAAATAAATATACCAGTACTAAGTTAAATCCCTTAGATCTCTAGTGTTTCACCACTCATCGCAAGAACTAGACCTACTCTTTGTGAAAGAGGCAGTGCTTTTCAATCATCTTCGCTTACATTTTAAGTAAAGCAGAACTAGATAAAGCTCAGTCAATATGTCAGTTGATCAGTGATTTGAATAGGGAAGCCTTCTGACTTATAAATGATTTTCTTCTATCTTTCTTTACCTGAAAAACAGTCATCTGTACTATTCACCACATTTGATGAGGTAAGCATTTGGAGTATTCAAAAAAGTTGATTCTTGGAAAAATAGTGAAGTGAAATACTGTAAAACGAGGAATTTTTGAGTGCATTTTAATTTCGCGAATTTCGCGAGCGCCAAAATTCGCGAAATTAAAATGCACGCGAAAGCTTTTGTCTACACTACATGCATTGAATGCCCGTAGCAATTCGCGAAAATTACGTGCCACGAAAAAGGCTGTCAGCTCTAATTCGCGGAAATTTCATGCCGCGAATATATCATGTTTTACAGTATCCCTGTTTTGAGTCATTGTTTATATTCAGCTTCCATTTTCCTTTCATCATGAGGCAGGGCAGTACTTTCAAATACAACTCATTCCAAGTGATGTCAGTTTTAGGTGTCTTGTATGACAAAAGCTTGCTGACCCTCAAGCTTATGTTAGAAATAATTTTGGGACTTTATTCACACGGTGTGCATCAGTCCATGCCGATGGCATGTTCTGCATGAGGAAATTTCATCTGAATTGCATTTCATACCATGAGCTATAATTATGCGCAAGAAATAACTGACGTTCACCAGAGCAGCAATGTTCACCTCCAAATGAAACAAATTCATATCTTTAAGAGTTTTCTTTTCTCTAGCAACATATATGAAATGTAAAAAATTGCGACAAAATCCTGCGAACGTTAAGTGAGAAAATGTAGTGCTTTAGTCTAAGTGTTTGAAATATATTCTAAAACTGCATTTGTGTTTGTTTTGAATGTCCAGATGTTATGTGCTGAATTACCAGATGGGACTCCTAATCTTCTGATTCCAGCATATTCGGAACCTTACATGGTAGGTGTCCATCATAAACCTGTTCCTCATGAGAACCTGCAGTACCAGGTTCCTGTGGCATCAATTTATTTACGGGAACCTGGTATACCAGGTTCCCAAACTGTCAACAAGAGTGTCAGCGTTCATCCCCTAAATTCATGTTTATTTGTGTTGTGCTTACCAGAAAAATGACTGTGATCAAAAGATTAGAGTTTCTTCTTCCAATATGTGGTCCTTTTCTGTACCAAAACTGCATGTATTTTTGTCAAATTTACCTTTTTTCAAACATAGTAGTGTGCTTGTTTTGTTATAAACTCATTTGAAGAAGTACTAGTACATACCAATCAAGACTGAGCTCACTAGATTTTGATTTCCACTGTGCCCATTTGGGTGCCCTTACATTGTATATGAAAAGAATTTGCAAGCCCATCAGCGCACACTGTATTCATATCTCACGTTTGATCAATATTTTGCATTGGTCGATGGCGCATGCAGTTGATCGTGGAAAGGGAAAACGTGTACTAGTTGACTGCTTTCGCACGGATGGGTTACCAACCTGTCCATTCTTTGTTGACGGGGCAAAAAAGAAACTTGTTTGGAGGCATTAAAGTCTGTCGGAGCATTGTTGGAGGAACTGGTTAAGTAGCTATACCAGGGGGGGTGTTTCATCAACGTTTGTCAGCGCTGACAAACGTTGATGAAGCACCCCCCTGGTCATAAATGAAACCTTCCATGGTACATCATCAGAAAAATGTGAGGGGATCCTGACAGTTTTACCATTGAATGCATCATCCATACAAGGTATCGCTCATGACAAATATGGCAAGATTGAAATATTGGGGAGACATTGCCTTAATTGGTCATACACAATTTTGTAGTGTTACTGATGATTTAGTTGACAATATCCACGTATAGTCAGTGATAAGAACAAAAACTTTTGTTCATTTAATCATTGGACATTGAAGAATAGCCTTGATTGTTTTAATTCTACTTCAATTAAGGCAGCAACTACTTGTTCTACAATTACCTTGTAGTGGTATCAATGTTTTATGGATACTATTGGCAGAAAAGTACCTAACATTGACTCTTAGATAACCATTAGTTGTAATACCTTTCTTTACTTTTGTTGGTACTGAAGATGATGAAAAAGATGTCAAACATGAGAATTGGTCAATGCTTTGTTGCAACAGTAAAGCAGAAGCCACAAGCCTTTATCAGGACCACCTGCACTCCCCTTTTAACCCGCTGAGGACAGGCTGATTTTGCTACGAGTATACTTGGAACTCGTCCTCAACAGGTGAAGGCTCTTCTGTATAGGGCATAGTATCAGACAAGTGTGTGTCAAAGTTTACCTTAGCATACCATTCAGTGGTTTCTCATCAAGAATTAAAAGCATGTAATTTTAATCTTTCTCTTGTTGAAGTGTCAAGAACATAAATGATTCATGTAAAGGTAAGGAGCCAAATTTATCGGGCACACATAGATTTGAGCAATGAGTTGTTGTTGAAAGCGTTGACAAGGTTTAATATCCCTTTAAGATACCAAGGATGTGAGGGTTAATACTAAAGAGACTTTACCCCATGATACCAGTATCATAGAGTCTCTACCCCTTTTTGATGGAAATCACTCCCCTAGGACATGCTGATGGATCTTCTGCTCCATCCTGATGGACCCCGGCTCAGGGATCACGCCAGCCATGGCGAGGTGGACCTCGACCGTGTCCCCCAGGATCTGGCCACCTACACGATGTGTGTCTTCATCGCCAGTTGCACCAGGACGGCAGCCATCATCCAGCCAGGGTCAGCTGATGGAGAGGTCAGGATTCTCCCCGTGAGGTTGTTATTGTCTCTCTAAATTTTGCCTCATGTATCCGCCCTCCTTTTTGTCTTTTTTTTTAATCTTGGTAGTGTAATCAGCTCCTTTGGCTTTCATTACAATGTGAATTGGCATGAATGGAAAGTTAACATACATTCACAGAGTACTCAACTATGCCCATTCGGCCACAAAAAGTATATTACATGTGTGACGTGGTGCATTACTGCATGCATGCGAAGTCACATGTATGCCATATATTTGAAAATCATGATAAAGAAAAGAAAACAAAGAAAAGGGGAGTTATTGTAATGCTGGTTGTATAACTTTTCATTGAAGTTCATTTCAAGGTAAGAGCAGCTCCTTGAAATTTCAAATAATTAGGATTCCCATTGTTTTTATCAGTATTACCAGGGTTTAGGGACTGTGTGAAGATACCATTTGTAGTGGAGCTTGTCTCAGAGAATTAAGATGAATGATATGATTATGTTATGTCTATATTTTTACGAAATTTGTCATTTACATCCACACATTGACAAAGTGATTGTGAAATCAGTGGTCATCACACACCAATTTGTATTGTATTTGTTAGTATTTTTTTAAGCAGGGAATATCTTAAAGAATGTTTTAAACATAGTTCTGGGCCCCGTCTTATAAAGCCTTCAAATCAATCACAAGTCCCCAAATCAATCGCAACTTGCATTGAAGCTCACATGAAACTTGTGATTGATTTCTATCACAAGTCTTTATAAGACAGGCCCCTGGACATACAGCTTCAAGATGCAAGCCAATCTTTCCAGTTTTGTTTTTCCTATATTTTGTTTTGCTCTGTTTTGTTCACTACATTACAATTTTATGCAGAGAGAGATTATTGCTTATCAACATGTAACATACAATGTCTGTTCTCTTTTTTCCTCAGCATCCATTGCTCTGGAAGATCCAAGATTGGGCAGCATCCTACGTCTCTCTCTTCCATCCCCTGGCCTCTTGCAGACATCTCGTCTCTTCCTTCCTCACCGGTCTAGCCCAGTGGGGGTCACTGCCCAGACCCTCACCCGGAGACGAGCTGGACTACGCCTCCTGGGAAACGGGTGGATCCGGAGGAGATGACCATCACGGAGAAGACAGTGGAACTGGGCTGAAGGACCAAGAGCTTGTATCACTGGTGCTTAGGATGTCACCAGGCCTCAATGGAGATGACATCACTCCCATTTTAAAGTGGTAATTATAATTTTAATGCTTTCATGATTCTGTAAACGGCATATATTTTGCAAGTATGCTTTTTCATGGATTGGGACTTGTAAGACAATTTTGTGAGTGATTGAATGTGCTATTCATAATCACAGTGACAGAATAAGAAATCAGTTTTCCTTTTTCAGGAAAAAGTTAGCGATTTTCACTGTGGACAAGGATCTGCAATGCAGTTGTGTTGCGGAAGGCAATATTTTTGCGAGTAGTTCATTTCCTGAACATTTCAGCTGACTTGCAGGATTCATTAAAGTACAAACGTGGCAAAATATAATGTGTATACAGTATTACAAAGAAAGAAAGAGTTAGATTTTTTCAGACATATGTATGCAGGGAGAGAGAGTGTTAGAGAAAGAGAATCAGACAGACACACAGAGTAGAATAAAGATATCACATAATTATCATGTTGTGATCTCTTGCATGTTGATATTATCTACCCATACCCTTGGCTTTCAGCTGAATCAACTACTCTGGAATTGCAGTCATTACGTGGGCTACATGCACTGCTGATTTCACTCAACTTACAAGAATACTAGAATTTCTCTCATAATTAACACAGGAATTTCTCTTGACATTAATGTTACTAAAAGTTGCACATTTAAAGGTAAAACATCGTTTTCGTATGCCTGCAGAACTGTCAAACTTTGCTCCCAAATGTACAAATGCATGCCCAAGAAATGTCGGGAATAATGCTGTAATCACAAGATATTTGTTGGGTAACGACAAAAATGTGAAATATCAACCAGTCGCAATCTCGAAACTCAATCGGGGTCAGGCTAACTCAGACTCGGGGACAACTCAGCCTCTCTTTGACAGCGGGGCCAAGTTGTCCCTCTGAATTGTACAGTTGTGCTATGGGAGCACTTTGCGTTCTGGCTGGTCGCATTTAGGGGCCAAGTTGATACAATGCGCGCATCAAAGAGGTTCTAGAATAGAACCTCTTTGGCGTGCATACAAAATGATCATGCGCCTATGTATAAAATATGATGATCATGAACTGCGTGTAAATTGTCTGAATAGGGCCGAGTTGTCCCCAAGTCCGAGTTAGCCTGGATCCTATATGGAATAAAAGTCGTTATACTGACTTTTATCATTCTATACGTTTAATCTCAAAATACTCCAAAACTACTCATCATCCTGGCAAATTGCATCGTCCAGGTAAGTTTCTTGGTAGACCCTTATGATATATTGCAAGCAAATATGATATGGTGCAAGACAGGTTCTCAAACCCTTACCAGAACTATGCTTACCTTTAAGATACAGAAATTTGCACGTACAACCAACATTGTGTAAGTAATGTCTCAATCTTGCAATTTATTTATTTTTTTCCAGATTTGCCATGTTTGAAAAAAAAAAAGTTCTCAGTCATTATTTGATACGTGTATTCCACTTCTCTGATGTCAATTCAGCGTCACACGTCCCTTCTCTTCCACTGAGCCACTGATGCACCGGATCCGCAGCATGGCAATCTGTACCCTGTTCAGACCCCGTCGGGAGCTGGAGATGGCAGGCATCCTGCATCAGATCATGTCGCGGTGTCTGGTGGTCGACGATCAGGTACGCAGCCTGGCTGCTCTGCGGTTCAGCCAGTGGCGGGACAAGCAACTCAGGTCCAGGCAGAGAGCAAACTACATCCGCTTCCTCAACAGGTCAGTTTTACTGCAAGTTTCGCTGAAAACACCCAATGTTTCTCATTCTTTTCACTTTTTGAAGTCGTGTGCATCACAGTTCAAGTGCTCCATTGATATAAAATGTAATTGTTATATCTTAATTAATTAAATCTTGTTCATGATCGGTCTACATTGCAGCATGTGACTAAATATAACATCGCTATGTTGAAGTCAGTGACAGAAATGGCACTATTCCTGCCATTTCAGAACCCATTATTTCAATTAGAGCCTCTTAGAGCATGGTATGTTGGTTTACTGTTGTCTACAAAATGATGGTGAACAGCAAGATGCATGGAAGTTGCTTGTGCTACTTTTTTGAATACCATCCCTTCTTGTTACCTGTCAAACTTTGATTGACAATACAAATGTAAGTGGCAGGACAAACTTCTGTCATGAATCTTGTCAGTGCCTTTGTCTGGTTGTTCTGAATCTTGAGTGTGACATTTTCCCAGAATCAAAGACAGTATGTTCCTGTTACACTAGCCGTAATCACACACCGCAAAACTAGGTGTAGTTTACTTCCCGACAATTTCCAGAAGTTTGAGCACACAGTCACACTACAGACAAAACTATGCATAGTTTGAGTGATGCGAAACTACCCATGATGTCAGTCTCGAACACGCATACTCAACAGGAGCCAAAACTGTGCACTGTCCATGTATATAAAGAATGCAAACTAGCAACAGCCTGCCAAAGAATGCACAATGTGCATTTACAACATAAAATGAATCTAATCACTTGACAAACTTTTCAAAGTTTCAGGTACGTGTGTACAGTCACACTAAACAAAAACTATGCTTAGCTTTGCAAGAAGTGAGACACTTCCCAAGTGCATGCAGGACGTTTCGCGGGAAGTTTTGTTGGTAACTTTTCGAGAAATTTGCTGTCACACTGCTGAAACTATGCAAAGCAAAATAAATGTAACTACGCATTTTGCATAGTGTGACTGTGGCTATTGTGTTTCGCAGCAAACTACAGATCAGCACATGTAGGTCTGAATTTGGTTGATTTGTATTTGGTGTTGATAATAAATCGAATTTTCATGGCCACTAGAGGAACAATCAAATGCTTATTAGCAAGTAACTTCAGGACCAGTCGCTCTAATAGAGAGTCTTGATTATAAGGGACCTGCTGCTGATACAATATAACTCAAGGCAGGGACCTCATGATTGAGAAACCATGGCCGAATCCACTGATAGCTGAAACAGCATATATGCTTGTAAATGGCTCACTAACTAACGCCATAGGGCTGTCCTCTGTTTTGTGATCAACACAAATAACATATTGTAATTCATATTTGTTTGGTTGATAAGACATTCACAAAGTCATGCCGCTCAATTTAATATCTTTCATTACCATAGCATAGCTGTCTAGGATCTGAGAGGTGGAGTTAGATAAAAGGCTAAAAATGTCCCCTTGCAAAACAAAGTCGGTTGCAAAGAGAAAGCCAAATACCATAATAAACATACTGCTAGTGGCTGGAATACAAAGAGAGCAGTATGCATGTACATGTACTTCTTAGTAGCTATATGTTGGGCCTCAAAATCAGAAAAATACTTGTAAAGGTAGGTCATGATCACATTCTTTTATATACAAGTATTGCCATCATTTTTGGAGAAACTTTTAACGTGTTCGACACTCTGCAACAGTGTACTTGTGTGCTCCCATACAAAACATTGCTATGATACACAGCAAATAAGATATTGTATTATTTGATGACTCAATGTGTATGACATGGCTCTGTGTAAGTCATTTTGGACCCATTTCTTTTTCCGAGCACTTGATTTTCATGGGCCAACAAGGTGGGCAGTTTAAGCATAAACTTTAAACAGCTGGATGCTCTGATAATTCCTAAGTGTCCATCATGGCATGTTGAAAAGATGTTATCCAGTATATAGGCGACTGCTTACAGGGAGGTATTTTTGTTTTTATTGGAACCCATTTCATTTCCTTTCACCTTCTGCATTATCAGGCAGCAGTCAGACTGTTTTTCCCCTCCGAACTATTAAAAGTCGGTATCATGATACACTCAGATGGAAAGTTGGCATGGCCCCGTGCATAGTTTTGTTTGATTTACAACTAGCCAAGCCTTTTGTTGGATTCGATGCAGATTATACTTATGTGTGTCAAGGACACTACCTCTAGGTTCCTCTCTTCCTCTCTCTCTTTCTTTCTCTTTCTTTCATTGTTTTGATTGTTAGCAAAGTTTGCATTGTTTCAGTCACGGTCCTTCAGATTACCCTTGTCAGGAAAAAATCCAGGCTCATTTCTCACTCCCTGGAGATAAATGTCTCCGAGCAAAAAAAAAAAAAAAAAAGAGAAAAAGTATGAGTCAAGTCGCTGGCAAAATATTCACACAGAGACCAGGGCTCCATTTCACAAAAAGTTGATATGATAGCAACTCTTGCTGAAATGGCAATTGTCATGGTAACGGCAAGAATTGAGGTTCCTGATTGGATGTTGCCATGGGAAGTTGCCATGGGAAGTTGCCATTCCAGCAAGAGTTGCTATCCTAACATCTTTTATGAAATGGGCCCCTGGTCTGCGCACTCACACATGTCAGCTGTCAATTTCATTTGACCAAAAGTTACAAAACTATAAATAAAGCCACTTTATGCAGTCTGAGTCATGTTTTCAGTGAGTAATCCTCACATAAGAATTATTTGTTATTTGTTAATCAAAAACTATCGCTGTCATGTTAGGTGTAACATTGCAAGTTTGGAGTTCTTTGTCAATACTCAACTGAAATCGATAACCTCTCTAAATTAAGTCATGTGTGCACATAGGAGGATCATCATTACTGAAATTGGTAGTGTCATGGGTGTACACACATCATTTGCAAAAAAAATGACAGATGATAAAATGATAGTCATGCACCTTACCACAATTAAAAGACATCTGAAAATGTCTTTTTGTAGAGTGTTTTTTTTTTTTTTTAAAAGCATTACAATCGTGGCGAGTGGTTTGTGCGGCACGGAGATGAACGCAACACGCTGCCTCCCCCCATTCTGTATCAAATGTTGTGACACCGAATGAGAATAGCGCTGGCTCAATGGGTCAGCGAACACACACTGGTCTAAAAAATCACCTGACCCAAAATGGCTGTCCGAGCCAGGCGAGCTTCCGAAGGGATCTGAATGGACGCACACTCACAATGCGCATGCGCATGAAGAGAGACCAAAAGAGCCAGGCATCTTCTGGCCTCTCTCCTCCAATCACCGCAGCTCGCAGTCACAATGTTTGTGTGTGATGCGTACACACACACACACACACACGTGTCTCAGTGGCAGCATTGTCCCACACGTTTATGGATAGCACTGCAGTCTGGCATTGCGCAATTGCATGCACAAATTTTGTTCGTTCGTTCATAGTTACGCAATAATGTACCATAAGGGGTGACGATCGTCCGACTGTATAAGGCAGGAGAGAGTGAATTATTTATGGATGTGTAAAAGTCCTTTGAAATTTCACCTGCTTACCAAGGATTACTAGACATTGTAAATATTGCGGTATTTGGGAATTCAATACACCGTTACATGACATCATGCCAAGCATTAGTAAAAGTTACCATGATAATCAACCTATTGATTGTGGGCATCTTCAGCAAGACAAGACAAGTACTTATGTCTGCCCCTTTTGAGGTTTGCATGTAGGAATTTATGTAATAGTCTAGGGACAAGACTAAACCAAAGTAACAGTCGTCATTGTTGTGAGTAATACTCAATGTAGAATTAGACACAGATGATAAATCCCAGTGAATTAAGTGTATCAAGTTGGCACGTGATGTACATGTATGTTACACAAGGCTAGCTGCAGTCATGTTCTCTCAGTGAAACCATACTCCGAGAAGAAAAATCATGTGCCCACCCCTTTACGCACACAGACAAACTCTTTATGTGTATCACTGACTGATATCATGACATGAAATGGTAGCCTTGATCTATTTGTACTGCTTAATTTAGATTGGTTACACCTGTGCATCTATACCTGTCCCTCTTATACCTTTTGCAACTAGTTACATAAGCCTGTTCACAATGCCAGTGAGGAAGGGAAGGAGAGAAAGAAATAAATGTTCCCTTTCTTGCTCCCTTCAAGACATCCAGACTCATAAAATAATTTGAGCACCGTAAAAGTGGGAATTTCTGATGTGTGGAAATTTGTGCACATTTTGTATGATAAGAAACTAGCGTGGAAATACAAGCATGCAAATTGTTTTGTTTGTTTATATATATATGTATGTAACACTATTGAGGTTTTGATTCCACAGAATTAAAATCATGCAAAATTCATCTTACCCAGGCTGAGTGCAAAAAAATTGCTCACACAAAACTCTCCTCCTTCACAGTACTGAGAAGGCAGTTATTCATTTCAATGATACAAATGTCGCAAATGATACAAAGTCTATAATATGGTCGCTTGTAGTATTGTAACTGATTGACAAATTGCCCTTAAATAACCACTGATTATTCAGTTTTTGTCCCCGCCGAACGAGTTCGAGCAGGGGACTATGAAACGGGCTCCTTACGTGTGTGTGTCCGTGTGTTCGTGTGTACGTCTGTCCGTCTGTCCGTCCGTGCGTCTGTGTGTGATCAAAATGTTCAAAATGCTACTCCTTCGCCATTTCTAACCCGATTTTGATTCTGTTTGCTTTATATGATAGCACTACATGGGAGCTTTGAAACTTCTATACAGAATTTCAGTTGTGACCTTTGACCTTGACCTTTGACCTATATTGTACATTTTGCTTCAAAATGGTACTCCTTCGCCATTTCTAACCTGATTTTGATTCCGTTTGCTTTATATGATGGCACTAGGTGAGGGCTTCAAAACTTCTACACAGAATTTTGACCTTTGACTTCTTTGACCTTTGACCTTGATTTTTGACCTGTATTGTACATTTTGCTACCAAATGCTACTCCTTCGCCATTTCTAACCCGATTTCGATTCCGTTTGCTTTATGTGATGGCACTAGGTGAGGGCTTCAAAACTTCTACACAGAATTTTGACCTTTGACTTCTTTGACCTTTGACCTTGATTTTTGACCTATATTGTACATTGGCTACAAAATGCTACTCCTTCGCCATTTCTAACCCGATTTCGATTCCGTTTGCTTTATGTGATGGCACTAGGTGAGGGCTTCAAAACTTCTACATAGAATTTTGACCTTTGACTTCTTTGACCTTTGACCTTGATCTTTTTACCTATATTGTACATTTTGCTACTAAATGGTACTTCCGGCGGGGACATATATTACACACCGCGTAATTTCTTCTTTTCCTTGTTGTTTTAGTAATAGCCATGGTGATAATCAAGGGCATATACTCAAGTGGGATTAGAACCTACAACCTCGTAATTGCTAGACAGGCATTATAGTCACTAGACTACTGAGCTTCTGTCCAATACCCAGTGATGGTTCCGATCCCTTGTAGCAGCAGGTACTCAACTACACTTTATTAAAAGTAATGCTTCTTGCATCAAGTTGTTTCGAATTGTTTCCTTGTAGTATTGTTTGCATTTTTGCAGTGTATCCACTGTTAGAGGCTAACATTCAATGCATATCAATGTACATGCCCTCAGTAAGCCACAAGTTTGTCTATGGCTTAAAGGAAAAGTTCACCCAAATACAGGTATATGTATGGATTGGGTACCTGGGAAATGCAGCAACATAGGTATAACACATCAGTGAAAGTTTTGAGAAAAATCAGACTATGTGTTTAAAAGTTATGAGTTTTTCAAAGTTTGAGTACCACCATCACCGGATTAGAAGGCTGCAACAGTTTGTGTTGCCACTGCAGTAGGACTATAAGGAAAATATAAACAGAATTCAACATATTTTCACATATCTAGCAAATTGAAAGAGCGCTTGACTTACCTCCTTCAGAAAGCAGGGGAAACAATTTTACCCTTAACATGTGTCAGTAACAAGTCGAGGGAATGTGCACCTTTTCACAAAAGATGAAATTTTATGGAATTCTCTTTATACTTTCTTTTACTCAATCCACGCATATGTTTGGATGAACTTGTCCTTTAAGACTGAAGAGCTTCCTAGCGTGTAGATGAGTAATTTATAGTAACGAAGATAAGATATGTTTTCCTCAAAGAAGCACTAATTCGGATAGGCGGCAGTAAAGATAAGATTTGTTTTCACATACACTGATCTCATTACTCTACAATGTTGTGTATACATTAATGTTGTTTCTACCAGTACCTTCAAGTGATTGAGGGCCAACAGCAGATTATATGGATATTTATGGCATCATATTGGGTAATAGGTATACAATCCACAACAGATGCCAAGATCTTATGCAAACGTATGTGTGGCATGGTGCTCACTTTCTTTTTTGTGCTTGATTATGCATATTAGCTCTTTATGTGCCACATTTGCATGCCCGCTTCAGTTGACTGTGTGCCAAGTTCGCATATTTTGCTCAAATGCACAAACCAGCCCAAACCAGTCGATAGTCACCAAATGCCACAATACAATGAAAGAATCACTCCTGATGCCATTTCTAACACAGATAGTTTGCATTGTTTGGTGATTATATAATGGTTAAGCGGGGTTCCCACTATCACGATTGGCGCCACGATTGAAATCGTGGTCCTAATCGTGAAGCAATCGTGGTGATCTTATTAGATCGTATCAGATTGTATCAGATCTTGAGGTTAATCGTGGCAATTGCATTAATCTTTGTGCACATTTGCCCTTATTTTACTCTCAAATCGTATATATTTTGTATTCCGCGAGGTTGAATAAGGGAGGGGTGGCACAATAAACTATAAAATAACAACACCACTGAAACATCCACCAGAAGCAGAATGATTCACATACCCCACACATTAACTTTTGTGACTTTTGAAAAGTGACCATTGTCGTGGATGTAAGGTCACTCATGCATGACTATAAAGATCATTTTTCTTTCTTTCTCTTCTTTCTTTAAAACAACAACAACATAAAGATCACTGTCATTATTATTCACATAGACGTTTGTCAAGAAGTGTAGCAATACCCCTGCAAAATAATTTTGCTTAAGACTTTTTTGTTTGTTTGTTACAAAGTGACATTATTTTAGGGAAGTTACCTTTCTGTTGTGTGTGTATGTCGGTTTTGTTAAACACTGTGTAATAAAACAATAAATCAAGCCAAACCAACCAAACTTCCAATACCCCATGAGATAACGACATTTTGAAATAAATATGCATATGATACATACTATGCAAATATGAAATCAAACACACAAGCAATGCTATCAGTTCGGCCAACTTTCTTATATTGAGCGTATATAACACATACTATGTTAGCATTCAAAAAGATCCCATCCTCTTTTTTAGCTTCAATTTCATATTTCCTACATGTATTTCAAAGGAAGGTGGAAACATTTATTTTGTCTTGATCCTTTTTGGGTGAGCACGTCGAGTCAATAATCTATTAATTTCTTTACGTTAAATTAGAGGAGGGACTATCTCAGGTTCTGGCTGGCCTAGGTGAAGCTTTCTATCTGATGATAACGTAATCGTCATTCCCAATACTGCAGAAGGTCACGTTGTCGTCATCCTCAACCTGTCAACCCTTGCCATCATCAATGGTTGTGGATAGTAGGCCTAATCACTCTGCAGAAGTTAAGGAAACAATGAAATCCATGGTCAGCCGGACTATAATATTTCCATTCGGGTCCAATCACACCTTAAATGAGGGTCGCTTTTGATCCCGATCGTGAAAGATATTGTATCTGATCTCAACAGCCCGCATTGGTTCGCGGTATTCGTATTGGAACGTATCAGAACATAGCTGCACCCGCCAAATTGGGGATCCCGATCAAAATGATCATGGTAGATCGGAACCAATCATGGACTCAATCAGGACAATCCTATCGGATCGTATTTAAATTGGAGACCAGGTCGTGATAGATCGTATTGCTTGAAATAGATCAATCGTGACCATATCGCATCCAAGCGAACCAACACGTATTGCCTCGCATAACCTCGTATCCAAACGTGAAATTTCAGACGAGTTCAACGAAAATTTCACGATCAGTTATGAATGTCCAATCGTGGCATTCGTAATAGATCGTACGATAGTGGGAACCCCGCTTTATCCATCGGGGTTTTTGAGAAAATTCTAATTTTCTGTCACGGTTGTGCACACGTCTGCAAAAGTCATGCCTCCCATATCTTGACAATAACTTACATTGTAGCTCCTGGCCATTTGCAAGAAAAACGATCATTGTTTTGATACATTATAGGATTTACATCACAGTAAAGCTTAGAATTTTCTCTACAATTTTGTTTTTCTTTTTTTTTTAAATGCATATCTAGCATAGACGTTTCTATGAAAAGTTACATGGCTTTGAAATTTTAGATCTGGACAATAACTTGGCTACTGACATCAGAGCAAAGCTTTGAATTTTTTTTCTACAATTTTGTTTAATTCATGTCTAGCATATGCATTTCTATGAAAAGTTACATGGCTCTGAAATTTCTGAATGTGGTCCTGCGTTGCAGTCTCAGAATAATGTGGCATGCTGGGAGTTTACACCCTGGCACACAATATAGAGTTAAAAGTTAGAATAGTAAGTCTAGATAGCAGTTGGATCAATATAACTCCTTGCCATTTTTTCTTTCTTTTTAACCATTAGGAAAGCAAAAAAAAAAACAACAACAACATCAAACAGCTTCAGAATGTCATGAAAAAGACAAACACACTTGCGTATTTGTCAAAGGAAAAGCATCAGCCAGGAAATAATAAAAGAGTGATAAAAACCTTGACATTTCACATTCCCATCTTGCTGGCTAAACAAACATAATGACACTCATAATCACATGTTTATCTCTCCTAGATTTAAATGCTGGTAGTTTTCGAGCTCAGGTGGTTAACATCATGTCTCTTTGTTTGTTTTTTAGTGCTCTGTAATGTTATTTGAAAACAAAATAATTTCTTCATCCTTTTGCAATGTGTAGATTTAAATGCTGGTATTTCTTTTTTTAAAGCTCAGATAGTTAATGTCATGTCTCTGTGTATGTTTTTTTAATGCTCCATATAATGTTACTTGAAAACAATGTAATTTCCTCATCCTCTTGCTGTCTCATTACCAGGGCTATGCGTGGTCTGAATGTGAATCAATAACTCTTCAAAAGAAAAAACAGCAGACAAACAAACAAACAAAGTTTTCCCTGTGATTAAGAATACTTCTTGCCGCTCTCGGTGAAGTAGTCCTTGAAAATTAAAAAAAAGAAGAATTAAATTAAATGCACATTAGTTGTTGTTTATTTTGTTCAGGAAGAAGTAATAGTAATGCTCTGGTTTATTTACTTTCCTGAATGAGACCATTTCAAAGTTCATGAACTATTGCAACTCTATATCCAGTTTTGTCTCCTTGGATTTTAGTGAATGAACAGTTTGACATACAAATTTCCAATGTGTTCTGCACGAGTCATGTTTTAGATATTCTTTCCTCCACTCATGCTCCAAGTAGGATTATTTCATGAGAGCCAGATATTGTGCAATTGATTCAATAGTATTTTGAAAATCGCATCAAAAGTGTCATTTTACCCTCCCGGAATTTCCCAGTGGATGTTCTATGCCAGGTAGTCAATCAGAGAAAAAACAGAATCCCCCCATGAAACTGTGGCTTTGAATGGGTTAACGGTAGCATGAGGAGGAAGGGCTGGTCTGCCTATGTGGGCAGTCTGGTGTAGCCACGAGGAAATCGCCGCCTTCCGCCGCCGCCGAGTCTGAGAGCTCTGAGGCGATATATACCTTGAGTTGGCACCGAGCCTTATCCCAATATTGCAGTTAATATTACAGAGTCGCACGCATTGAGCAGGTCTTGAAAATGAGGAGGACCTGATTGAAAGGTTCCCACGATCACCTTAACCGTCCTTGCATTGACCCCCTTCACCTGCCTATCAAGTTACAGACAGCTTTGAGACGGTACTTCATGTTGGATGTTCCGTCGTTAAATGTCACCCGCGTGATGGGCATGATTCCAGGTCTTGTACGTGGAGTGCCAAACTCAAGGACGATTTGTTTTGACGAGCCTGAAAATTCAGATTAATTTCTGACATTTACCAGATACTTGCGTAGATGTAGCTGGATTATAAATGTCTTTGTGTCAGTATGCTTTCATATAACTGCAATTTAATGGATCCTGTGCCTGCAGAAACTGTCAATTTTTGCCCTGAAAGGGACACATGTTCATGAAAAATGTGTGAAATAATACTGTTATAATGCAATTTCAGTTAGGTAAATCCCCCCCCACCCCGGCACACCGACAGTATTGCAATCTTAGAACATATCAGATCGTGGTTGTTACGCAGTGTTTTATCATCGATAACAAATTGGGCCATATCGTTATCCATCTAGATCTTGAAAGTGAACTGCATGCAGCTTGTGAGGAAATACTACTGGTAGGGTTTCATTGCTTAACGTTCTACTTTCCCATTACTGAAAGGAATAAAATTATAAAGATTATTCTACACTTTTGATCTCAAAATACTCCAAAGCGACTCATTGACCAGGCAAATCACTTCAGCTAGGCAAGTTTGTTGGTAGACCCTTTTGATATATTGCAAACAAATTCCAAAGGGTGGAAGATGAATCTTGAGCCCTTGTCCGAACTATGTTACAGATTTAAAGTGCAATACCACGCTGTATTTCATTTCACTTTGATAGATTGAGTCAAATCAGATGACATCAAAATCAGATGTGAAAAATGATAGTTATGGAATTTCATAATTTCACATATTTTCTTGATACTTTTACTGTATATGCCATATATTTTAAATAGTGAGTCCAATTTTTAGCGAATCGGGACTTTGAAACAAATTTATGAGTGGTTACATTTGTAATTGTGGAGTACGGTACTGAACGGAGAAATGTATGCGTGCACGTCACATTTATGTGGCGATTAGAGTTAATATTTCTGTGTGTTTTTATATTTGCGAGTAGCAACGGGCTCGCAAATTCGCCAAGATTAATAACTCGCAAAATATTCAGAATATGCAGTATATTAGGAGGAATCACAAATGCAAATTGGAGTTGGCGATGATGTCATGACTTTGCAACTCTTCCATTGGTTTGTAGGCAAACAAATCCTGCCAATCACGTTTTTGGGTGGTACAATTGAGACCCATTCCCCCAAAAATTCTATAATTATCGTTAACATTACTGTATACGCCATCTATTTAATGGGGTTTTTATTTTTACGAATTTCACCAGTTGGGAGCTATTTGTGAATCATACAACACAAAAAATATCAATTCTGAACCAGACATGATTGAGTCATACATGTATGCATACATTTCTCGGTTTATGACTGTATGGGTACTGCATGATCGCAAATTCAACAACTCACAAAATTGTCGGGAAGCCCAATTCACCAAAAAACCACACAAAAAACAAAACACACACACACACACACACACACAAATGTATATATACATATAGTCTCGCTTAATGTATGGCATACACAGTATACAATAAATTTAATGCAAGGAATAAAATTATTCTCATTGATTTAATGTGAAATACCCCCCCCCCCCAAAAAAAAAAAAAAAAAAAAAAATTCTAATGAGCTCATGTAAATGATTAAGTTGGCTTCAGTGATATTTGGGAACGGCTGTGAAGTATTAGGAGAGTTCTATCAATTAGAACATCAGCAAGCCGTTTAAACGACAATCTGAGGGGATCCCTGCTGGGACCTTAGATAGTTATATCTTAGTCACATGATTACGATATCGCTTGCGCAAAGACTGTCATTCATGTTTTTGTCCTTAACAAGACCGAAATACAAGTTTTTCTTGACTTGGAGTGAATCAACTTCCTCCACTTCGGAGGATGTGTGATAACATGATATCCTTTGCGATATCTAAAGTACAGCAAGAAGGACCGTATTCCATTCAAGTATTAACCCATTGAGAACGAGTTCCGAGTGTACTCGGGCAAGTGTCTATGGGAAATATGTGTTGTAGCAAAATCAGCCCGTCCTCAACGGGTTAAAAGGTTAAATTAGTGACATTTCATGCACAGAGAAAATGGGAAGTACATTGCATTACTCATGCAACAGCATGCACCGTTTGCTAAATGATGCAATCATTTTGCTGTACCCAGTAAATTTGAGTGAACACAATGTGGACTGACTTACCGACATTCTACACGTGATGGCTGAAACACTCTCCATGTGTGTGTCCTATTTTGCTCAAACTTTTTTATTGCTCTCTCTCTCTCTCTCTCTCTCTCTCTCTCTCATTCTCACTCTTCCCTGCAATATGAATCTTTTCCATGGGTATGTTCTTAATTTCAATGTAAAGGGGAAGTTTCCCCAGGTATGCACAAGGATTGAGTGAATGCAGCAATGTCAGTAGAACACATCAGTCAAGTTCGAGGCAAATTGGACAATCCGTCCAATACGTATGAATTTTTACAATTTCAGTACCACCAGCACTGAATGAGAAGACTTCATTAGTTTGTGACATCTTTGCAGAACAATGATAAAAAAAGAATGTAAAGATAATTCCACAAAATGAATTCTTTTTAAGGACTTCTCATTCCTTTGACTTGTTACTGACATATATTATGGGTAATATTATTGCCCCTGCTTTCTGAAAGAGGTAAGCCAACTGCTATTTCATTATGCTATGCTAGATAACGCCACCCTACACTGATGCATAAAAGCAGCTGTGAAAGACCACTAAGTAAAAATTCAGTCAGATTCTTGTAAGTGTCACACAGTTATATCCTCAATGCATTCTTACTCACCTACATGTACCTGATGGCTGATAGCCAAACTTCTAGTAAGGGTTGTTTTGTCAGGATGTCAACAGTGATAACTTGATAAACTGTTTTCTGCATGTGCAGTTTGGACAGATTCCCAATTTTGAATTAACTTAGTGAATCCTTGAATATTAGTCATTTTTTTGTTAAATTCTATATTTTCAGAGGTGTTGATAGGCACCATCTTGTGTTTAGATCGAAATGACAGAGTATGCTGTTCAGTTCAAAATGTCAAAGTTTGTTTTCATCATCTGCTGACTTCAAGTTAAACTAATATAGATTGTAGGCAAATAATCAGTTACAATGACATGTGTATGAGTGCATATTGTGTGCGTGCTCTCTTGAATGTAGAAAAACTTAATCTTCAATTCATGGATTATTTAAGAATATTTGAATGTTTAGTCATATGTGTAGTATACTGTATTCCCAGAAAGCCACTTGAAAAAGTTTATAGCAACATGGACCGTGTATTCACTGGATTTTGTGTTCGATAGTGATGAAATGTGTTGAGGCGTGTGTTCTTGTAAGGAAGTCGTGCCTGCATCTCGTTTGTGCCAGCTTTGGTTGCTTTAATCTTGATTCACAGCACGGTTTGTGATGGAAATGATTTAAGTAAGTGATTTTCCCTAGCACAGTGTTGGACTTGGACTAGATGACATGCATGCCAATCCCGTGGCTTCACTCATTAACTTGCCTGGGATGATCGCCACAAATAAACACACCCCTGCGGCACTTTCTGTGTACTTCACTCGAGCCTGCATGCTAGGCCCTTATGTATGGCAACGAAGAAGGCTAAACTTGGGAGTTTTGATGTGTAAGCATGCCTGCCCACACGGATTAGAGCAGTTTGATCCTATTCCAAACAACAGTGGTTTTTAACTCCTTTTTTTTTCCTCACTCCCCTTCTTTCTCTCTTATCATGCTATTTTCAAACCTTTGAATAATGACATATCTTATGCCTGTTTTTCTTTAACTTTCTTGAGACCAGACCTCCTCCCAAACCCCCCTCCTTTTTTTTTTTTTCTAATCTGAGAAAATTCAGATAATTGGGACAAGACGGAAGTGGTCAATATTGCTTGCCCTGGGATTCCTTCGCTTGCCCTTGACATCCAATCATGGAGATTTCCAGACCAAACACACCCTGGGAGAGAGGGGGGATGGGACGGGCATGAAATTCTCTTGGGTTATCATTGTCTTGGGTCACTGCCTCGTGATGAAATCGTATATTCACAATGGACATAGTTGAACGATTCTCAAATTAGAACCGAAGGGGGCAAATGTTAACATACGTGAAGAGAGAAAAAAAACCCGGTGTAGATGGACGGCTGCTCCCTGTCGTCCACGTGCAAGTAAAGTCCAAGGTCGCTGAACTGGCAAGTCGTAAATTACGAGCAGTGGGTGCTGTGGGTGATGCGATGCTCGCGGATGATATGCTCCACGAAGCGCAGGCTCCTGCACGGTTTAAATTTTCAGACATAAGCGTCAGTTTGAAAAGTCTGCTCTGGTAATTTTGATTTCATTATCCTGTCCTAGCAAGGCTTCACGTGTCGCCGAGCGAGTAGGCATTTGCTAGAGTGATAAGGTTTGTTCGTAAAGCAACCACTTAAGAGCTTCTGTGAAGGTGTATACTGCATGATCTTCCTTCAGTCTTTATTTTCATGCATTGATTTAAAGTTGTTTCCCCTAATCATTGTTGCCATTCAGGAAGCATTGCTGCAGAACAAGATAGGTATTAACCCCAATTTTTCTGTCTTTAAATTGTGCATTTGAAAATTACATCATCTATTTTTGTTCACAGAAAGCAGGTATATTAGCCTGGTATATATCAAGCTTGGATGCCTTTCGTATATACATTTTATCTTATAATTGCTTCAAAGTGCCACTTGATTTGAGGCGAATGCTGTCAAAATTTACGACCTTTTCCACTTTATTGAAATATTTTGTTTTCAACCTAATAATGACATAAATTTGAGAATGAACACCCATTATGTCTTACAAGAACCAGCTGTATGCGCTGGTAGCAATCACTCATCAAAACCCTGAGTTTCACAGCCGCCTGGCAGTTTTGTCCGTACAAATTCTGATCACGCCCAGTGCAGCAGTGCTATTTTCAGCAAGTGGCAAGGAACTAATTTGTGACCTGTCCCCTGGAGACCTGGACAAAACTGTCTGGGAGGATTTTCCCCTCAAAGTTTTTTGTAGAATTTCTTCAAGCTCAGATTGATCTTTTTTTCTCTCTCACTCTCAGTTCACCCATTTTACTGTGTCTTCGTGTCATTGACTTTCTTCTCTTAATAAACTTAGCCAAAGAGAATCTTTTGCATTTGTTTTTCAATGCATGCAATCTTTTTAAGGGTGCCAATAAGTCCTTTTCAGTATAAATTAGTAGTACTGGATGTTAATAAGTACATCAAAAGAAAAAAGAAATATATTATTATGTAATGATAGGATTGTAGCCTGAAGATTTCGGCCAGATGGTGTGGTACTGTAATGCCAGAAATATTTGCATGCATGAAACTTTCGCGAATTTTGGGAGGAGCTAAGATTTGTGAGAGTAAAATGCATATCACCCGTGCAGAAAGTTTCTATCTCCACAAAACATTGAATGCCAGTACAAACCTGTGGGTACTACACTATCATGACCAGCCACCTGCAAAAGTTTCATGTCACGAAAAAAGGCCAGCGACTGCCATTCGTGAAAATTTCATGCTGTGAATATTTCTGATTTTGCAGTATGTATGTGTCAGCATTTAAAATAAAAGCTGCTGTGTAGAATTTCTAGAATTTTATTGACTCTTTTGACTCCCTCTTGGGTATGAGAGTACAAACAAACATGAAATATGAATAACAGTATAACAGACTAGTGAATACAATTCTTGTAGATCTCCCGATACGTGATGAAACAAAGATATAAAAGATAATATAGTATATGAGAGTACAAACATGAGTAAAATGAAAAAAAAAAACACAAGCAAAATATGAGACAAAACAATGCATGTAGTAATGAAACACAAACTTGTAAACTACTAGGGGCCATGCCATAGACAGTCTCCATGTATATAATAGTCTTTTACAAGCTAAACAAGGCAGGCTGTTTCACTATCCTACTGTTATGTGTAGGTACAACTTTATTTGTACCATCTACTGTAAAAGTGGATATTTTCGCGCGACTAATTTTTGGCGCTTGGCCGGGTAAGAAGAGTTTCGAGTGTTTTAATTCTGTGGAATCAAGACATTACGCACAGGAACATATGGCAGGCAAAAATATTTGCGTGCTTTTATTTTCGCGTTAGTTTCTGGTTGCGCGAAATGCGCGAAAATTTCAGCATCACGAAAATTTCAACTTTTACGGTATGTTGCTTAAACAATTTTCTTTCCCAGAAATTTGAGAAAATTGCAACATAAGGCAAGTAAATCTTGTGCTCTACGAAGAGAACTTTAATAAGCATTGGTAGCAGCACAAAATAGTATTTACACCATGTGATTCATGGAAATCGGCTGTTGGTTTTGTATAAGGTTACCACAATTGAACGTCACACAGGAAACAGTCGGTTCATGAACTCACAAACAGTGGAAAAACAACAAAATAACAGCCCCCTTATGACAAACATGATCGCCAAAACAGGGTGCTACATGGTGGTGATGCACAGAAATTGAGTCAAGAAACCAAAACTTTACCCTTAATATGCTTTCTTCCCCGATAGGCACATCTACTGGAGTGCTTCCTTTGTCTGGGTACATGAAGGGTTAATTATGTGTGCCTTGTGATTGTTTACTTGTAACATTTACTGCTATGGCATTATGTATCACTTACAAGGCCACAGGCTTTTTTCCCACAGAAAATCATCCCCAAGACTTAATAATTACCTCCGCCAAGGGAGAAGGTTATGTTTTCATCGGCGTTGGTTTGTTGGTCTGTTTTTTTTTTTTTATTGTTTGTTTGTTTGTCTGTGTGCAAAATAACTGGGAGAGTTGTGCACAGATTTCAATGAAACTTGCAGGTAAGGTTGAAAATAACACAAGGAACAGATGATCAAATTTAGGTAGTGATCTGGAAGTTTTCATAGATTTTATGAAGAATTTTCTATATTTTGGCAAGTAGGGTCAATGAACTTGGGAGTTTAAGCTGCGCATTTTGGAGGTTTTCATACGCGCATGAAAGTGCATGCTGTAGTTTCTGCTAGCGCAAGGTGTGCCATGCAGCTGAAGGTTTATGATGTTACAAAGGCTTCTATATTGAGAAAACAGGCAATTTTCAGCATGCATACATATGGGTGGAAATTACTGATCTCTACAGAAGAGCAAGATCAGCGATTGGAAGTAGCCACTTGGTGGAGGTCTGCGCTCTCAGTGTGCTTTTCTAGTTATGTAATGGAACTGTGGCTATCAAAGTTGATGGGTGTTGTCAAAAGAGCCATCTACATCCCATTTACACTTCTCCCCTTAAAGGTCCAGTTTACCTTTGGGAGCAGTCATTTGAAAAATGTTCAAGATATCGCTTTTCATGCATATGTGTAGGTCTGTTATACCACAAAACACCCTCCCATATAAAAGTTTTGCAATAAAGCCTAAGATATAAGGAGATGTCAGTGTTTTTCTCAATAAACCGTAACGGTATATGGTTTAGTCTGGAAACATTTTGATTATAACTATTGTTCAAATTTTGTATATTTAACGGTACTTAGCATCGATTTTACTGATTCAAATTTTCACAGTGGTTGTTTCTATCCCCAACTCACATTTTAGAACTATTTTAAAGCACTAATGCTGGGTTTTTGTTTCATCTGCAAATGGTAAATTATGCCTTTAAGCGTTGACAAATCTACATCGGTTCTAAACATGTTGTGATTCTGTAGAGCTCCCACCTGTGGAATCATGCTTGCTATGTGAAAATGAGATCCATTTACACATAAGCACATGAGATTTTAGAATTTCACCAAAAAAAAAAAAGACACTGTTTAGAAGTGGTTGATTGATTGATGTAATTTTTCTGTTGTGTTTGTCGATAAATTAAACATCAGTATCTTGTCAACAGCTGAAGTCTCTCAGATATCTCACTAAATCTGAAGGGCATGAAACAGTTCTAATGAAATCCCTTTGCCCTTCCCAAATTTGAGCGTGCACTATTCCAAATGGATCTTTTGATGGATGACCAGTGTACCCATTGCATTGCAGCTGACAGCTTTATTCATTGTCCATAATGATGCATCTGTGGATTTGTATTGTTAGGCTATATATGTAATGCTGGTCATTGCTGTACTAGTTAAAATGCATTTGTTGTGAAACTTGTTGTTTTAATTACTTCTTGTGAAACATTTGTTTCTGTTATTCATCCATCAACTAGAGATTTGAGATATGCAATACCACAAACCAGTGGTGTATTGTATTTTAGAAAAGACAGAAGTAGGATAATCAAAATCCCACTGTAGTTGTGTATTGGAAAATAAAAATCTTTATGGATGCAACATGTAGTGCACATGACTGAACAATCTGGTGCTCGCTATAAAATTCCATATTTTTCATCAGCCTAGCAACAGCAAAAGTGGCCTGTGTTCTCAGTGGCAAATGAGGTGCAAGGAAGCGTGCTGAGTCATGCTTTATTTAATGATTCTTTTATATCAAATGTCTTCATTATAGTTGCCATCTTCGTTGTCGGAGTCATGAACGCGTAATCCCTACCCAAGCACCACATAATTACCGAAATATCTCATCACCAGCGCAGTATACAGAGAACTACGGAGTAATTCTCCCAGGTTAATGCCCCCATGTGCTTGGCACAGCGCCAAGGAAATGCTCATTGGCTTAGAGCTTAGGGATGCCTCGATTTGGCACTATGTGAGGTTTGCCAGAAGTTTCTTCAGTGCATGCTTCGCTCATAAACCATACTTGGCATGATTCCACAGCAGACAGGGGTGTAACTCAGAATTTTTATCCTCTTGTGAAACCTTTGCTATCACATTATCCATACAGACAAGTAACAAACCTACCATGTGTATTTTACAGAGTCAATTTAAAACACAAAGATGCGTACAGAAAACCTCTAAGAGATCAGTAGTCTGAAACACCAGTTTTGTTCTTTTACTTTTTATCAATTGATTGAAGAGGGCAATATATTTGGAATGAAGGAGATGATGGTGAAGAGATAAATGTTGATATGATATAAATTCACTTTAAAAAAAGAGATGTAGTGTAAATGTCAAAGATGACAGAGTTTGAAATTTTTCCGTTGAGATGTTTTCATTGCAACTGATCAGTGTGATCAATTCAGTGCTTATTTACGTTGATGTAGGGCAATTTGTCATTCAGTTGCAATGACAGAGTTAGTAGGAATCTCTCAGAGTGAGAAGTGCGTGTAGGAAAACATGCCTATTTTTCAAACAGCTTCATGAGAAAAATTTTTGTCCAAATTACTTGAGATCTATGACTTCTAGTGTGTTTTATGATGCTGCGGGTTTATGTGTCTTTTCTTTGTGTAACTGAATGATTCCATCATAAAAGGGCTTAAGTCTCGTGACTTGATGACTAACTGTGGGGTTGTGAACGTGAGCACTTCTTCCCCAGATATGCGCTTATAAAACTGCCTTGAAAACATGCTGTTCGGTCTCACTGACTTGCATAACTGTGTCCTCACCACGGTTTTCTGCCGAGGGTCATTCACCTTTTGGAGGTGCCGTAACTCTTGGTGTCAACATCTGTAGCAATGTCATCATCTCAGGGCTTACAAGAAGAGGTTATGAGTGTGTGGGGGAAGGCAGTGGATTCACAGAATTGGCAGGATACTCATACAGTTGTGTCATCATATCACAGTCATGACAATTTGTACCACACTGATGACTGCGTAAAAGTGGAAGCTGCAGTGAAGCAATCTTGCTGATGAAGTAATGAGATAGCACTGATCTATTTATACATCTTTCTTTTTTTTTTTAACTGGAATGCTGCACCAGAAAATTAACAAGAAAAGAAATATGAGTCCTTGTTTTAATTGGAACACTTTGCAAAAAAAAAAAATAAATAAATAAAAGATGAGAAAAGAAATATGAGCACTAGTATTAATGTGATATATGACCCAGCACCTAGACAAAAATGACACCACAATTACAATTCATCGTAATCTCAAATTGCTGCATATTGCTAGTGTCAGTGTACTTGCCACAGACACACACAAATGTAGATCATACATGTACAGACGAAAGCAGACACACACAAACCCAGGCAGACACACACAGACACAGACACATGCAGACACGTGCAGACACAGATGAAGATAAACACAGAGAGACACAGGCACCCATACACAGATACACATAGACACACACAGACATACATGCAGGCAGACACATACAGACACACATACAGACATGGGCAGACACATACGGAAACAAGTCATCAGAAAGATGTCATTTTTCATCACACTATCCAATACATTATTTTTGTTGAATTTTGTTCCTGTATTTTTTTATTTTTGTACTTAAATCGAATGTTTCTATGGAACAGCAGTTAAAAAAAAAAAAGATCTTTTTTCCCATTCCTCCTCCTTTGTTCCTTTAGATGCCTAAAGAGCCTCAGGTTTCCCTTCGTGACAAAGGTGACAGATCAGATGTGTGTGCATGTATGCTACATTTTTTACCTCAAATCAAAAGATGTGATGTTTTCACCTGAGTTAAAGTGTCATCTGAGGTGAAGATGAGCCTTCTGAATGAAAGTGAGAACGTGGCAGTAATTTGCAAATCCGAGCTTGCAACCTTGACTGCATTGCTTAGAATGAAGATGATTGCATACGTTTTGAAGATATAGATTGGTAGAAAAATAGAACACCAGCACTAAAGTGAAATTGGAGATACAGTGTGACTATGCAATTCTTTCTTTTTCTTTGTACATGTGAATATGTTGCGCTTCATCCACAAATCATTTCATTTTCCACAGCACAGAGCAATGCAGTTCCTTCCTGAATCCAGACTTTTTACTTCTTATGATTCACTATGAAAACTTCTTCGTCACTGCATTAATGTGTTTGATTTGGCAAATGATTGCCATTTTGTGCCAAATATGAAAGGAGCCAGAAATAACATCAGCCCAAAATAGAACTGAACTTGGAGCACATTGTTTGCTTTTGCGTGTGTTCGCGACTAATGTTATCTGCATTTTTTTTTCATGCCCTGAAGCATATAGACATACAGTCTGTATTCCTTTTGGAATACAGATTCATTTTTTCATGATATGTAGAGATGGATTCATTTCAACAGTAATGTACATGCAGTTTGCCTCGGGCACCCTGTAGATGCTTGGTGTTACGTGCCAATTCGGAAGGGAGCCAATGCTAAGGATTAGATGACCATGATCTGGTTTGAGTGCTTAGCAAGCACATCCACGCGAGGGTTATAAAATAAATCCAATATTGATATATATACCAATATCTATAAGTCAAATGCCAGCTAGAGATAGATTCGTGGAAATGGCATTCCCAGATTAATTAATAACACCTCAATGTAGCCATCCTGGAGGTAAAAACCCAGGAGATTTGTCAATCAGTGTTTCCACATAGCGTGTGTGCAATTCAATTACAAAAGCTTTACTGTTTACTGTTTAACATACAATTTGATTTAACCCAATAGTCTGGCTTTCAGACCTGATATGTTTTGAAAATAAAATGATCATTAAATCCTCATCCTATAGACCATGATTGAGATTCTGAAGTCGTAGATCCATTGACTACCGACACAGATCATGCTTCACATTTTTTTTTTCTGATTGTGTGATTACCTGTCTAGAACATGGACTAGTAATAAATGAGAGAGCAATGTAGCTAGTGATAGATGTGCCATTACAACTGGTCTTATTTGTGTGTTTAATTATACCTCACAGAGAGATTTACTCTCAAACCTCAGGCAACTGGCAGCTTCCTGTGTGAATATTCAGCACTTACCACACAAGCTCAGAGGGGTTATTTCCAGAAAACCGGGCAGTGATAGCTGGAATCTTGCCAGACTGTTTGTGGGTCATCATGTTACTTGTTTTTGTCAATGTCTCTTTATGTTTGGTAAGGGGTAGATGTCAGATACCTGAAGGTGTTGTGTATCTTGGTTTGGGGAAGATGACAACCGAGATATTTTTCAAGAGACCACACTGAGTGGCTGTCCAATATTCTCTGTCTACCACACCCATCAGTGTGGATATTGGCTGAATGCCCTGTTTCCATTCTTACATATTTCTCTCTCCATACATATTTGATTTGATGTTATACATCTGTTGACTAATCTGGTGGTCAGGGTGTGTATCATTGTGCAACAGCCACTTGAACTTTTGAGATAAATATTCAGCTCGTCGTAGGTAACGAACAATTTCTGAGTAACATTGTGGAAGTCGGAGACTTTCCTGATGACGGTTTTCCCCCAGCAACTGACAACACCTATGCTACCTCTAACAATTGTACCTATCAATTGATGTTCACCTATCATAGACAGTCCAGACGTGATCGACAAGCACACTTAATGGTTACTGTACTTGCTTTAGAGAAACTGCTGGCTGCTCATGCAATGAATTATATGACAGATCTATATAAAGAAAGAATTGAAAACAAAAGATAAAAGTGATGAAATGGTGCAAGATGAATTCTGAAGGTCTTGAAGAGCACCTCACGTAATTTTCTCACCTGTCCTTGTCAAGTTAGGCCACTCATCAATCTGCCGATCAGATGTAGAAATTCAGAAGGTATGGTAGCTTAATGCAACTCAACTGAACACTGAATTTTCTTTCTATCTGCATCTACATGTGTGTTTGTGTGTTTATGTTTTGTTTCCTTTGGTGTCTCCATCTGCTACAGCTAAAAGAGATTTAGACATTCTTCATAAATATATATGTGACTATAGAGTTTTGTAGCAATCACTTTCCAGTGAACGAAAGCAATGTGACACAGTCCTGTGTTTTTGTTTAAAGAGATGCCGTTTCAGATCCACTAGAAGTTGCCAAACCAGTGTGGATCTCGTGCCTATGTGGTGCTGTGTTGCAAGCTTTTTGATCTGTTTGATCTGATCTTGATATGCCATGCTGTTTTATGCTGAGGTGACTACATAACATTTTTTAGTGGAACTAAAAGAATTTGTTTTATAAGACAAATCTAAGCATAATGGGTCCCACCTGTTGTTAGGACCACTTTGTTTTCGGATATCTCGGTCATTTCAAAAGATATATTCATCAAATAAGCTTTGAATTTCTCTTAGAATTGTATGATCTTTCATATCTTATAAGTGATTTGATGAATATTAGTTTTGAAATGGTTGAGATATCCCCCAAATAAAATGATCCTAATAAAAGGTGGGTCCCACCTTTTCTTTAGACCACAACCAAAAACTATACCATCCCTGTAATGATATATTGATGAGACTTAAAAGCTCCTTAGGTCAGTATTTATGGATTCGAGTCAACAGAAAGAACAGTAAGGTCAAAGCTCAAGCAATGACCTGCATTATAACAATCAATGGTATTCCATCAAATTTGGCTTTATTATAAACCATGGTAAGGGCATTCACCTATTTGGTTTTGTGGGATGGCTTTAATGACAACCGAAAGTGAAGGTCAAATTCTGTGACAGTGTGGTTTCTGCCATCACTCCATTCAGTTGCTAAAATGAAACAAGATACAATCTTATGAGCATTTGCAGGGTACTTCAACCAGAGTGATTCTGTCATGGACCTGAGGAAGGCTACAAATGAGAGGTTAAGGTCCCATATCTGAAATTTGACTCTCTGGCAATGATTCAAGAAATATGTGACCCTGCACCTCAAAACAAACAAAAAGTCGCCAGACATGAATTTTTAGTTAAGACCATATTCTGAAAGAGCAGACTTTAAGCTTTAAAATGATGTATAACTCAAATCAAATGGACTCTCTTAACCTATATAAATATTGGAAAGAAAGCACAAACTCAGGAAAAGTGTGAACTGAGAAAAGAGGCTCTGAAGTACAGTGTCGATATTCAAGCGCTTAATCTTTACCAAACCGTGCTGGCTGTGCGATGAATGGGACAAAAAACAGGAAGTAAACCACCAGAGTAACAACAATGAAGGGATTATCGGATTAAACTGAAATTAAGCATGCCTCATTAACACGTTCTGTCCATAATTAATGCCAACTTTCAAAGCAGTAGCACTATCCTTTCAAAAGTTATTAGAGTTGAAAGTGAAGAGTGTGGAAAAGGTTTTTCAGAAATGAAAAAGGGATTCTAAAGACACACCTGATCACACTATTCTACCAAAAATGTTCGAGATAAACTGCTAGAAAAACACACTTTCCTGCCCGTTTTATGATACCAAATTTTAGCATAATGTAAAAGAAGACACGCTCTTTCAGAAAATATGAAAAAGTCAAGTTCAGCTAGGTTGACCCATTTCACTTATTTTCAGTCCTTACGCAAAATCAGTGTGTGCGACTTTATGTTTGTTTTGAGGTGCACGGTCACATATGATTTTCATCTGTATTTCATAAAAGATGGTACAATGTACATTGATCTAGTAGCAGAAAGCAGTTGGCTATAATCACATCTTGTGCAGAATGTCTTGGTGGTTATGAATGTCTTATACCTGCAATTAATGGGTAATCAGTCGACATGGAATGCAAGGGTATTCACGTACACGCTTATATGTAAACATTGGTATAAATGATGAATAGTGCAATGACTCCAATTTCAATGGCATCTTATTTGGCTTGGTACTTGATTCCTTCAAAGAGTGTATATCATATATTTAGAGAATTGGGCTTCGTTATTCAACAAAAGAGCATGAAGTTATCTGGAATGTAACCATGGCGGGGAAAAAATATTCTCTGTTGGGTGGACTGAAGCATGAGTCAGGTCTCGTCTACCACGTGTTGCTTCTGTGAAGGAGACGCCGCACTTGATCAAAGCTAATTAGTCTCTAATGTGCAATTATTCCCATTAATCTAACCATGATGAGTGAAAAACCAACCTCCCTCTCCCCTCCCCCCTCTCCCCCTCCCCTTCCCCCAACAGTTTCTCTCAGAATGCTTTAATTGAGTTCAAACTTTGGAGAACGCAAGGTCTTTCAGTAATTAAAAATGACAGGCCATGAAGACATTGGCGTTTCTCCTTTTGCAGCTTGTAGGAAAGACACAGATTAATTGCATCCCCACAGGGATCACCATTCATGGCAACTGTCCAATCAATTCAAACTGGTAACATTATCACACCTTTAGGCCTACTGGAAATACGCCATAAAGGAATATGATTACAGGTTTCTTTGTTGCTCCGTTAAGATCCTTTGAAGCTATCGTCAATATTCAGAATGTGATAGCCTCTTTACATCTTACGTTACAAACATGACTGATGAGGATCGCTGGTGAAGTATTGACCGAGAGTAAAAAGTCATCTAAATTCTAGGAAATACAGCGTATGGGAGTGCATTACCTGTAAAATTAAGTGCTGCAAAGGCCGGTGAGTTTGTGATTAAAAGCAAAAAAAAAAAAAAAAGCAAAGAAAAGAAAAGAAAAGGAAAAAGAAAGAAAGATGAAATAAAGAAGAAACAAATAAAACAGGCATTGAAAAGAATTTTACACACAGATATGAATCAAATTATACATACTATCATTTTCCTAACGTGATGAAAGAGCAATTGACTTACCTTTTTCAGAGGGCAGGGGGATTATTACTCTGAATATATATCATGAGCAAGGGGGAAGGGGATTGTGTATTCTGTAGAAATTATCTTTATAATTTCTGCATTTCATTCCATTAAATGTGACAACACAATTTCGTCAGTTGAGAATGAGAAGGGCGTTAAGTTATCTTGAATGCTATGGGGTCAGTGGCAACTTTAATAACGCCCTTCTCATTCTCACCCGACGAATTTTGCTGGACATAGCTTTGTCGTCCAGTGATTTAAAAAATCAGGTTAACTTTTGAATGAACTGTGCAATATTCCTCAAACTTCACTTATGTTTTGGAAAGATTCTCTTTAATGTTCAAAGGTCATATTCTCATTTTAAACCTCATCCTATCATGATGATATGGTATACGTAAGTGCCAGTTCGCACCGATCGAAACCCTACCTGTAGTGGGTGGTCACAGGATTGGGAATATATTATACGAAACCACAAAGTGAGAACCCCCAGGTCTCACTGAAAGACCATCCCTACGTGGCTCCGGTGCCAAGTTCCTGAGGACCATCAATTAAGCAATTACTGGCAATCACCAAGCACCAGGAAAGGAGGAAATGGTCATTTGGGGGGATAGTTCCAGAGGTGTGGTGACAGCTGCAGCAGTGCCGAAC
Organism: Diadema antillarum; assembly: GCF_040938485.1. NCBI lineage: Eukaryota > Metazoa > Echinodermata > Echinoidea > Diadematoida > Diadematidae > Diadema > Diadema antillarum. Next base: position 3,954,700 of record NW_027270918.1, read on the forward strand.
CCTTGGACAGGTACACTCCCACACACGCCTACACACCCACAGCCTCTAAAATAGCATGATTTGAAATCTTGTATGAAAAAAACATTACCAACAACAGATAACAACAAGACAAAACAAGACAAAATAAAACAAGGAGTGCGTGATAGGCAGTATAATCCTCAGATCTCAAACTTATGGCAACCTTTTGCTCCACCCCCCCCCTTTTCTTGAGAGCTTTTACGCATTTGGTCATCCCAATTAAGGAGTATCGTCTAGTACCGTCTTGGTCATCTATGACTCAGAGCAGGTTTACCTCAAGGTTTGGGTGAAGTCTCATTCAATCGAACAGTCACGCTGAAATAGTTTCTGACGACAGCTCGCAACTTATGACACCGATCGTTGACTTCTTTCACCCTCTGCTCAAAATGTTTGTGTCAACTACGTGTTTCTTATCCCCGTAATCCCCCACAGTTTACAGAAATTCTTTCTTAGGGTAACTTGGTATCACGCCTTCCACCTGTTAAATACTTCAAGAGATTTATCTGATCCTACTACCAGAGTACCCGAACAAAGACAAAATCTGGCTGGAAATCATGAAATTTGATATTGAAAAAATTGAATGTTTGATATCTTGTCTTTAAAGGGATGGTACAGTATTGGTGGAGATGAGAATTGGGCTTTTAACTTTTTGCGAGATATCAAGAAAACACTTATGATATAGTACAGAACATACCATTTTAAGAGGAATTCAAAATTGATTTGATGAAAATCGGGTTTGGAATTACTGAAACATCCAAAAGCAAAGTAAAACAAAGCGATCGTAATAAAGTGTGGGTCCCACACTTTCTAAGAATCGCTCTTTTTTGGATATGCATCTCTTCCATTTCAAAACCAATTTTTCTCAAATAAACGTTGAATTCCTCATAGAATTACATGCTCTTTCATATTTCATAAGAGGTTTCTCATTATCTCACCAAAAAATGTTGGAAACCTGAAATTAGGCCTCAACCAAAACTGTACGATCCCTTTAACTTGTCTGTGTTTTAAAATCCTTTATGATTTTTTTTTTTGTCTTATGAAAGATGTTTTGGTGCTTTGAGTTGACCTCTTGGGTATATTGGCTCATTCTGCCAGATGTCTTACTGTACATTAACATTATTGACATTCTTCTCAATATTGTTTTTTTTTTGTGGTGGCTGACTGTAGTACTGATTCTGTTTTAAGTTTTCATTTAGTTTAGTTCCGTTTGACATGAGATGTAACAATTAAGATTATATCATGCAAAGCGTGAAAGCAAAGAGAATGTGAAAAATCCCTAATCAGAAAATTAATGTTCTGTAGCACTTACAGGTTTTCACGGAGACGGCAGGTCACATGTGAAGAGTTTAAATGCAAAAACTGATCTATCTTTATTTTTATCAGTGCGAGATATTTGAGATTGAATCTGCTGACAAACAATTGAGAAAATGATTGATATGTGTGTGGTAATTTTGATATCTTCAGAAATATTCCTTGTTATGTAATGAGTGTAGTATCATTGAAAGATTTTTTTCGTTTAGTTGCTCACCTTAATTAAAAAAAAACAACTTTGAAAACAGTGTTCATCTGTTTTTTACACTCAAACTCTTCATATACAATATGTGGTAGTGAAGCCTTTAACTCATTGATGAAGAGTGTTTCCTTTATTCCAGTTCTCTGTACCTGGCATGAATGCATGGGAATTTAAGCTGGATGCAGTGGGCATTGCCAAATTCTTTTGAATGTATAGCTTTCAGTCTCTTAAAGGTCTTCAACAGCAGTGCGAGGATAAAAGTATTTAAAACCACATATTCCTAGGGCAAAAACATGTACTCGAGTGTATCCTCAGGTGGCATAATTGATTACAGTTGAATCAGAATATATCTAGCAAAATATTCTTGAGATCCCTGAATTCTGCAATTGAAGATTGATTTTGTTGATCCCAAACTTGGGAAGTCAAAATTTTGTCCGTTAACACTGTATTTACCCTATAAAAAGACTCTGTACATGGTTTTGAATGAAAAATAAGCATTTGAAGATAAGTGACTGTAATGTTTACAGGGTTGTTTGTTGTTTGTTTTAACTTGGGTTATTTATCACGATTAAGGAGAAAGTAACCCAAAGATGAATTCTCTCCGTGATGTATCTGCCGCTTAAAATCATTCTATGTTTACATAACAAAGATGAGTTATAATCAGAAAACACCATTCACAAGATAAAAATGTCACATGGCCGATAGAATCTTCATTGGTTGCCCCCACATAATTCTTTCTGTAATTTAGCTCAGAATCTAGGCTTCCATCTTCCTTTAAAGGGTGTGTACAGTTCTGGTCGTGGTGAGGATTTAGCTTTTAACGTTTTGTGAGATATTCAGAAACCACTCTAAGAGATGTCAAAGAGCATGCAGTTCTAAGGGGTATGAAAAGTTTATTCGATGAAAATCGGTTTTGAAATGGCCGAGATATCCAAAAACAAGGTGAAACAAAGAGATCCTAATAAAGTTGTGGCATGTCGCCTTTTATCATTAGTACTTTTTTGGATATCTCAGGCATTTGAAAACCAATTTTCATCAAATAAACATTGAATCCTTCTTAAAATTACATGCTCTTTCATATTTCATAAGAGGCTTTTCATTATCTCACTTAGGAATGTTCAAAACATGAATCCCCACCTCAACCAGTACTGTACAGTCCCTTTAATGTTTTTACTGTAAAGAGCTCACATGCCATGTTGGGATAACTTTCCATCTAAATCACATCATCAATATGTGCAACAAAACCTGGAAAAAAAAATCAGCCACGCATTTTTTTTTTTCCCTGCAGGCCACCGAAGGCCAAGGAGTGGAAGTTAGAGGTGTATGATATGAACCCTACGTGAACCTTCAACTCGAAAGATCCGAGTCTGTGTACGGATGTTCCATTCTGTGAAGCCTCCCCCTCAAATTGAGACACACAAAGTAGACGGCAAAAATACGAATGGGACTCCTCCTTTTCGGCTTCCTCTTGCCTCCTTAGCACATTTCCCTGACATGTTTGAGATAATATCACCCCTAGATTAGTATTCCCTCATTTCCACATGGTGGGTTAAGTATGCCAATTAAGTGCACTAACTCCAATTTCCATCCCATACCACTCCCTTCGCATGTAAGGCTTTCCAACCAGCCAAATGTGTTTTCCCCTGCGGTGCTTATCAAATGCCCCTCACTCCCACAATGTTGGAACGAGGTCATCCGCTATATCTGGAAATGGGTCTTTCCCTACTGCTGCCGTATCAAGTTTTGCTCACCAAGAAAATTTGTTGTTGAGTTTGCATAGGGTGACCCCAATGTCATAACACCCCTATAAAGTTCACATACAACAGATGTGTGCAGAAACTGCACCAGAAAGTGATGTGACTGAAAGAAAAAAAAATAAGGAATTTAGATTTTTTCATTCTACAAGATTATAAACTTTCTCTCTTTCAAATTTAACAGGTTATATAGGAATGTTTATAAATTTTATGAGGAGCATTTTGATTCTACTTCCTGTGAATAAAATGGCTGATCGCTGGAACACTTCACTGCATCTTAATTTCTTTTTTTCCCCTAAAATATGTTTGTCTACTAACCAGTTTGATGATATGTCACTGTATATGGCTGTCATGTTGGAGAGTCACATGTACTTTCAATCACCACACCATAGTCAAAAAGTTATGTTTCAGTTAGTCATCAAAGTTAAGGCTACAATATCTACTCACTAAACATAGGGGGAAAATACGTTAAAAAAAGCCCATCTGCGTTCTACAGGCAAGTATACTAAGGATGAGCTTAGAACCAGAAGAGAATCAACTATCTTTCTTTTTTTTTTACAGTGTGAATGCCTTTCTTGCTCTTACCAGATGTGGGCTCCTTCATGGAGCTCACCTCCAAGTAAACTACATTATGTATCTTTCTAAAACTTTTGTTCTTACCCCTCAAGTAATTTTGCGAACTTTTGCTGGCATTTTAATTTTGCAAATCCTGGTTCTCGCTAAATTTACGAAATTAAAATGCATGTGAAAATTTCTGATCTTACAGTATCATCACATGGTAGCTCTTAGTTTCCTTGACAATATTTATCTATTTATCCATCTATCTGTATGTACTTATATACTGAGACATATCTAGAGACAGAGACCCCTGTTACCCTAAAAAATTTGCGGCACCGATTCCGGCCTTGGGTAAACGCATGCTAGCCCGATTGCCATACCAAATTTGGTCTTCTTTTTAGAGGTAGTCTTGGACTGGCCTCGGGCCAGCCCACTTTTGATGTAAATGTGGTACCAAATTCATCATGTGATATGTACTCGTATAGGGCACATCATGTGCAGCATGCCCACCGTAACTACCACATTTCAGCTGTCTTATGATACTCATCTGCTGTTGAATGCACAACACTTTTTTTATTTTAAACATTCCAGTTATCATAATTCTAATGTAATTATATCACACAAAGAAGTAGGTTATTTGTGTGTTCCTTGTGGGAAATAAAATTTTGTTGATCAACTATGAGTAAAACGCTTTTGCAAGCGCATTTTGAGCTCATCACCTTTACATTATGTAAATTGTTTTACTAAATTACTTTTCCATAATCTTCATTAATAGTACAATACTAATTTACTGTTCCATAATGGAAAACAAGATTTATCAAAGGTGCAGGTGCATGACTTGCAGTGAAAATTGCACGTAAGATTAAGATCATTAATCTCGATAAGATGATGCACTGATCATTCGATCGATCAATGCACAAAGTAAATATGTGATGTGACTAAATCCAAGTCCCACATACCACTACTGCTTCATATATCGTACCCCCCCCCCCCCATTAAAAAAAGATCTCTGTTCACATGCTGAACACCACTCTGACGAAAATATTAACATGTTTTCATTTAGGCTGGTCTAACATTGTTGGCGTAAAGGCACAAATTGTGAGCTCAAGTATTGCAGCTGGGGCTGGCCTCTAGCCAGTAGTATAAATGGGGTTAGAGAGAGATAGAGAGAGGGGTATTACTATTAAAAGAAATATGAAATATGTATATGCACGTGCATGCGTGCATGTGGGTGTGCATGTGTGTATGAAATATGCCAACCTGCACTTTTCCAAAGTATGAAAAAAAGCATAAAAAGGTCACGTGTTAGAACTATTCATTCTCGTCTCTGTTTCTGTCTCTGCAAGTTTTCATTCATCTTGATTACCTCCCCTACCCCTACAACCCCCCTCCCCCTTTTTTTTTTCGGGTGTCGTTTAAATATTGCAACTACAAGTTGCTGAAGTTGGCCAACCCATAATGAGTTAACAGGTGTCTTCCTCTTGCGGGATGTGATTTTCTACCCTCTTGCACGTCATGTCAAGGCTATTACTGCGCTATCAAACGCTCATTTAGGATCCCTTTTTGAATGTTTCGAATTACGGGCTGTCGACGAGGATGACGCGACCCCCTGGTTCTGGAACTGAATCAGAATTAATTTTTGCATCAGATTCCGACATGCCTGCTGTCAACATTATTTGACCAACAGTATCAACGATGACACATCTGAAATGCTGCCATCTTTGATCTGTGAGATTTCAGGATGTTGTGGGCAGCATGCTGCAGAAAATGTCAGTGGTAGCAGTACGCTTTTGGAGTCATGCACTTTTATAGTAGTACACTTTTATAGAAGTGCACTTTTATACATGTACCGAGGTGAACTGTTGCAAGGGTCCACAGAGATTCAGATATGCCATATATGCAGTTTATATAGCTCATTTACATCATGTAATTTCATGTTCATATATTCTCCATCTATTTATCCCTTTGTTACATGTTTTCTTTCCTCTCTCATTCCTTTTTCTCTCTCCCTTTCTGTTTTGCTCCATATAACAGTGGTTGATCCCCCCTTTTATTTTTTGTTAAAACAAAAGAAATAGAAAGATAAAATGGGTTTGTAAAGGCAACCCCCCCTTTATGGAATTCCTGGATCCACCCTGATATGTTATTATATATATATATATATATATATATATATATATATATATATATATATATATATATACATATACTATATATTCATTTATGTTCATATTACAAGTTTAAAACTGTTTTGATGATTATTATGTCTATATATGTGAGCACTTCCTGTTGGTGACCATTTATATTTTCTGTGTGATCTGCCAAATAAATGTTTATACTGAATGTTTGCATTTTGGAGTACAGACAGCTCATTTTTAGTACCCCGTTGTTTTTATCAAATTAAGTACCACCCCAGATTATCAAACTGGATTTAGTTTTGATGGGCTTGCTGTTTCACAGATCATATTTCATTTTACAAAGCCAACTCATTAGTCATAGCCAAAATTAAGCACACAATGTATAAATATTATTTGTCTCAAGTTCAAGTTGATCTTTCATTGAAACTCGATAGGACAGGCATATTATTAGTGCACACATTTCAAGATAGCTGTGCAAAATCTTTCACTCAGTTTTTTTTAAATTACTTTAGGTTGCATCAGATTTGTAGGACCCTGCAAGTTAAAGTCATTCTGTTTCTTTTTTTCCCCTTGGTATTGTAATCTGTGCCAACATTGAGATTTTCATCCAACCACATTTCCATAAATAAAGCCTGGCAGTGGTTTTTCTCTCGTTAAGACCAATGACATTGAATTAAAAAACTGCCAGCCACCTGTCAAATGATTGTGGTGAATATTTCTCCCACACCATTTATTATACACCTACTCCCTCCCTCACCCACACTTATTCTCTCCCTCTTGACTCTTTTTTTTCTCTCTCTCTATTTGATTTAATATACTAGTTGCTTTCTCTGCTTATTTTAACACTTTTTTTTTTCAGATTCACACATGATTAAATTCAGTTTCATTGCAAAATCAATTCATGGAGATTTTGTTCAAGCAATTTTGTTTCTGGCCTCCAATTTTCACACATGGTCATTCACTTTCAATGTATGCCATACCATTTGTGTTATGTCATTCAATTTCATTGCCCGAACTTAATACACTATCGTTAGATCAGTTTTGTTTTGTAACATTCAAATCAAGGAGATGTGCATTCAAATTTGTCCAAGTATAATCAAATACTTTCATTTTTGGTGTTCAGGTAATAAGTTGAATTTGATTTGCTTAGTTTTTTTCATTTGTGTTTTTGAAACTGATATAAAGCTGCTGATACTATACAATGTACATGGTAACTGGCCCTGCCAGGACTGAAGCCATTCACTGGGATATACCAACCTGCAATCATTAAAAGCATGTAATGTGGTTCATTATTACAAAATATAAAGACACCACATACATGTCCATGCACATGGAAGGATTATTATCCCTGCTGTGTTAAAGAACAAAATGGTTTAACCTGCATTATTCAACAAATTCTGCCTGACATTAAATGGTTCATAGCCAATATGTACAATTTTTGATAAACTTGGAATATGATGTAATGTTATGGTCATATTTTGATAAATTGCCATTGCTAAAATCATACCTATTATTTGGATAGTGTTTCATGCCATTTAATCAATCATATTTTTACAGTAATTGGAAATACAACAAGCTTTTATTGTGGCTTTTGTTTGACCAATCACGCTCCATAGACTGGAGTGCTGTAGGGCTGTACTTGGTATGTTTTATTCAACATTTTGATTTTACTTTTTATAGTTATGACACATCTAGCTCTCTCAGTTTTAAGGCGACAATGTGCTAACTTGTCATCTAGATGTTAATCAGACCTCAATGCTAATCGAACATCTATTCCTAATCTAACCAACTAATCTTCAGCATCATTTAATAATTTGTTCCTCTTCCTAGAACCATCCCTACCCTCAACTTAAGCCTTGAGTGATTGACAAAGGGAATGAACTTCCACAATGACATGATTCTTTAAAGGACAAGTCCACCTTCATATACATGTTGATTGAGTGGATGCAGCAATATTAGTAGAACACATCAGTGAAAGTTTGGGAGAAAGCAGACAGTCCGTTCAAAAGTTATGAACTTTTTAAGTATCTGCACAGTCACTGCTGGATGAGAAGACTACTACAGTGAATGATGTCGCATGCATACAACGCTATAAGGAAAATATAAAGAGAATTTCACAAAATTTTGCTTTTTGAAAACAAGTGCACATTTCCTCTACTCGTCACTGATGTATGTTAAGGGTAATACTATTCTCCCTTGCCTTCTGAAAGAGGGAAGTCAAGTTTTCTTTTTTTGTGCGAGAAAGTGAAAATATGTTGAATTTTCTTTATATTTTCTTTATGTCGTTGTACACATGTGACATCACAAGCTGTGGTAGTCTTCTCATCCAGCAGTTACTGAGCAGAAACTTAAAAAATTCATAACTTTTAAACGCATTGTCCGATTTTCCTCAAACTCATCTGATGTGTTCTATTAATGTTGCTGCATTCATTCAATCCACATGTCTATGAAGGTGGACTTGTCCTTTAACTCTCTGCCTGCCACATTAATTTCCAGTCCATAGATACGTATGAGAAGTTTGTGTACGTTTGACTCATTGGCAAAGTCAACATGATTCAAACTCTCCCCTGTGAGAAACAAGTTCATCTATGGAGCAACATCTTATAATCATATGCGTGGTCTGGGGTCTGTTTCATGAAAGTATTATGAGAGAGTTTTCGCTCATAAGACACATTTATGAGAGAATCCATGAAATGGATTTGAAAGTCTCATATAGCTACATATAAGTGACTTTGGCCATTCTGGAGATTTATGTAAAGACTTTTATGTGATGACTTCATGAAATGGATCCCAGGTACGTAGAGTTCAGCTCTCAGTAACACTTCTTGTATCATGCTTGTTTCATCGAATATGTCAGTGTATTTCTCCGAGCCAGCAGGTTATCACCACATCGCCGCAGCTGCTGCGGATGATATTACCATTCATTGGCATTAATTCTGTATCTTTCCTGATGAACTGCTGGCCAACTGAAAAGTTCAGGTGCCAACTGAATTTAAGGAGTCTCCCGATCAATATTGCTTGCTGGCACCGCAGACAAAGTTTTCCTCACACAATCAAAGTCGTGCAATAGTGGTTTATGTGTGCCCTTTAGAACTAACATTAATGAAGTCAGTTGTCATAGAAAGAAAATAACAAGAAAAATAAATCAACGCCATAAAAGTAAAAAGAAATCACCTGCAGCAATTGTGCAGTGTACAGGACGTTCCTTTCAACTGCACGTGTGATGCGACCTTTATGTGCGTTTTTTGTGCGTATGTTTATTTCTAGTGTGTCTGATTTCCAGTAAGATTTATCTTCAACTTTGCAGGATGTTTGTCCATACTGCCAATGGCAGAGGGGAAGGAAAGGAAGTTGTTCTGTCATTTGCGACAGATAATCTCTCATGACTCATTCGTGATCTCTATGGAAGAATCTAGAATGTAACGCAAAGATGAATTTTAGCAGAGCCACAGTGTAAACAATATCTTTGCCAAGTGAATGAGAAGAAAAGATAACAGTCCCACTCAATTTAGAACATAGATAAACTTTGCAGACTGTTGTGCATTGTTTCCCTCTCAGTGACAGCGGAGAGTTTGTGTGATTAACCCATTGAGAACAAGTCCCAAGTATACTTGGGCAGGGGTCTATCAGAAATGCATACTGTAGCAAAATCAAGCTGTCCTCAATGGGTTAACAACGTACAAATGTAAGTCTACCCAAGTGAAAACATGACATGAAGTTGCAAAACTTATTCATGAACAATGATTATTGCCAGTTGAAATTTTCTAACTGTACAAGGAAAAACAAGTATGTTCCAGAAAAGGAATTAATATTGAAAAGGTTGTCTTCTCTCACATACCATGATATCATGCCATGTCCGTATGACACACAATCATAATGCATCTGTATGCATGCATAGACTGTATGATGTTGTTGAATAAATATGGTGTAAATATCAAGGAAATATCCGTATGATTAAAGATTGGACTCTTACTTGCACAGAATGTGCTGAATTACTCAAGACATGCTTTACAAACAATTATCAAGTGAACTTGTATTCATGCATTTGTTCAAATCAATACCAGAATATAAGGTTTGAAAAAAAAGGGGGGGGGGGGACCCCAACACTGGTATGATTTTATAATCACAAAAAGGTAATTGGATGATCTAATGCTGTTTTATCTACTCAAGAGACTGCTCCCATATGTTAAGCTCATACTTCATATCCACCAAAGTATTTCATTTTGTAGTTTTTGCAGGCTCACACTGTGCAGAATGTGTAGGAATCAGCAAAAATGACCAGTAACACCAAAACTCAGCCTGCTTCTTTTTTTAGTACTGTCATTATCAAATTATATCAGAACTTAGAAACAAAAGAGAGAAAAGCTCTAGAATTTCATGAACAGCCTCATGTTACCTGTTACTATTTAGTATAATAGAAATGTGGATATGACAAAATAAAATTGGCAGTTGTTGGCTATTGAATGTGTATAGTTCAGTGGTCTACTGTAAAGCTTTTGCCTCTTGCAGTTTAGCAGGCTTTATTTATTTCAAGCGATGTATAAAGGGATCGTACAGTTTTGGTTGAGACCTAATTTGAGGTTTCTAACATTTTTTGGTGAGATAATGAGAAACCTCTTATGAAATATGAAAGAGCATGTAATTCCATGAGGAATTCAACATTTATTTGATTAAAATTGGTTTTGGAATGGCTGAGATATCCAAACAGAGCGATTCTAATAAAGTGTGGGACCCACACTTTATTACGATTGCTTTGTTTTACTTTGTTTTTGGATGTGTCAGTCATTCCAAACCCAATTTTCATCAAATAAACTTTGAATTCCTCTTAGAATGGTGTGCTTTGTACTATTTCATACGTGTTTTCTTGGTATCTCACAAAAAGTTAAAAGCCCAATTCTCATCTCCACCAATACTGTACTATCCCTATAAAATCTGTTTTTGTCTTCAAATGCATTCTTTGAAAATGTGCTTTTACCACATTTCTGTCAATACCCCTATTTGATAGTCTGTGTCTCGGAGTGTTTGAAATAGATTTCATGAATCACAGTGAATAACATTGCAATGAAAACTAAAGACATTGTTGTGATTTTAGTGTAGCTGTGGGAACTGCAAAACTTTTGTGTATGTTTATATTCACAAATAGATCTCTGAATATCCTTATTTTCAAGCACACAAAGAAGTATTAGTTCTGAGCTAATATCAGTCAACTAGTCAGAATTAATCCATTTAAGGGAGCTCTGTATTGCAACATACAGATCTGCCATGTCCTAAACGGAATTTCAGTCATTTAAGTCATAAACTGAGAATGACTCATAATATGGTTACAACAGCTGTTGTGGCATTTATATTAGGGAAGAGTTAAAAAAAAATGCTGTACATAATCACATCACCCCCTTGTCTCTAGGGCAGAGCTGGGATTAATTCGCTATATTTTGAGGTCTCTCCAAAATTTCATTCATGCACTGTTTGACCTTGCTTTGGTGGGTACATGAACTGAGATAGCTGTGCATGATAATCACCCTGACTGAAACCACAGTTGTTGGATAGGTGTCACAATTTGTGCCAACATACTAGTAAACGCGCAGCGTTCATGGGAATTCATGCTTTAGTTTCCCTTTTACCCAACATTTGAAATATTTTCTGTATGATACACTTGTATACTGTAAAACGAGGAATGTTCGCATGGATTTTAATTTCGCGAATTTCGCGAGCGCCAAGATTCGCAAAAATAAAATGCACACGAAAGTTCTTGTCTACACTGTATGCATTGCACGCCAGTGGCAGTTCGTGAAAATTTAATGCCACAAAAGAGGCCGTTGGCTCCAATTCGCAAAAATTTCATGCCGTGAATATATTGTGTTTTCAGTATCCCCATGTTAGATATTTGTCTTTCATATTATCATGTGATGGCAATTATTACTCATTTTCAAGGATCATTTCAATGTGCCGGTGAATCCATGAATTTCATTCTTTTAAATACTTAAATACCGTTTAACAAACACACACATACCCAAATGCATACTCTGTGCAAGTATGCAATTAGGAAAGGTATGATACATGTGTAAACTAGCACACTATGAAATTACATCTTTGAAACATAAATTGCTCACAATAAAGGTTTAACAGGACATATGTAGACTGAACTAAGATTCTTATCTAATACCGTGCTTGTCACATGCTAATGCTTATCTCTTGTTTGTGCAGAACTGATAGGAAAAGATGGCCATTGTCAATGAATGAATATCTTTTGATGAAACCAGATACAAGGTTAAATGAATTCAGATTAACAAGTTCAAGCAAATTATTTATTTTGGCTCAGCTGGGTTGCGTAAAGTCACATGATTGAGCATGTTAACTTGGCAATGTGAGTTGGTTGGGTTAGAGGACACAAAACATTTAGAATTTTCAATTCAGAGATTCTCTAGATCTATACATCAACCATCAATTGCAAAAGAAATTAAGAATGACACAATTTCATGGTTATTCTGAAATGTTTAAAGGAACTAAATACACTATGTCCACTAACTCCTCCACTGAGTCAACTTTTAAATTTTACTAGGGTACCCTCAAACAAACGCAAACAGAAAAACTGACCAGAAATGAATAATATTTATTAGAAAATAGGATTCCATCAGTAAAATCCTATTTTCTTTGCTCAATTTTCCACTAATTGATATACCCTCTATTAGAATTGGAGTGCCTAGAACATCTTGAACTGCTGACATTACTAAGGGAGGGGATTTGAACATTAAATGTTGCATAACATCATGTCCCTGCTAAATCTACAAGATTGAGTTTTAATCATTCTTATCTTGTCCATGTATGGATGCATTCTCTCATAGCTGCATTTGCAAATATTTCTTTATACATTACTGTCAATTTGTTTCTCCTTTTTTCAGTCAAGATATAGACAGTGAATTGTAAGACCAGCCTGTTAGCCAGTGAAACACGACACTTTCTGAGCAATTGATGGTTAGTGATGGACTATAGCCTCGTGGTGGATATGCATCATTAATGGATCACTTATCAAATCAATGGTAATGCCCTATGGCTTTCATTTTCTCACTCATTGACTTGATAACAAACTTAATTAACTTAATTATGGTTACAATTATACATTCATTCTTGGTAATGTCATGGTTTGTCCTCGTCATTTGCATGATGAGAATCTTGACTCGCTCTTGACTTCCACAGATGTCTGCTTCCATGCCCCTTGGGTTGGGCTGGTGCCAAGCGGAACTATTGGTCGGCCCCCTTGGAGCTTTGCTATAGAAACCATGAAACTTGCAAATTTCTGTGACATGAAAATCCTTCTTCGCAACCAGTCTAACACTTTTGTAACTATATAATTGTATTACAATAATTGCAAAGTCTAGTTTTCCTGGTATGGTTGAAAATCAATGGAATGAAAGATTGATGATAACTTAAAGGTGACATAGAATCTCTGTAGGGGTTTCTTGACAAATGAAAAAAAGAAAAAAGAAAAGAAGAAGGTGTCCAAAAGAAAAGAACCTAGATGGCACACTTCGGCAGCTGAACATGAGGTCCCTACCCAAAGATTTTGTATCAAATATGATCCCCCCTCATCCCATAAAACATCCCATTTGCTCGGAAGTTGCCAAACACAAGCCGGCTTGTTCAGTGGGGTTACCCATGCAAGATCTTTAATATGCAATGCAGTCCAGGCTCCAGTAATCATTGCTTCATGCGTTGTATCTTGACATTTCCGTATCATTTCATTTCATTTCAATTTATTTTCATATTTCTCACATAATCATACCACAATAAAGTATATGAATATAAAAATCATACAAAACATATGAATTAGATGAAACTTCACCAAAACTTCAGTGATTATCGTTGCAATATCTTTTCTGTGAAGAGACTTTTTTAGACAACTTTCCCTGTACTTCACTGTTCTACACAGGAACCTCATCCATTGAGTTTGTAATATTTGAGAATTTGAAGTCACAGGGAGGCAATGCTGATTTATAAACTCATGTTTATACAAACGTGTGGTCCAGGAACAACTGGCATTGCATTACACTTAAAGGGGAAATCCACCCTGATGATTGATTTGTTTGAATAGATGCAGAAAATGACAGGACCGTGAAAGTTGAAGCAAACTCTGATCAAAACTAAGAAGGTTTCAATTTTTTGAAGTTGTAATCAGTCTAACACAAATTAGCAGGTCTGTGATGCCACATGTGTGCTCACGCCCCATTTTTTGTGCTATAGAACAAGAAATGTTCATTTTCCTTTCAAGTAAATTTCTAGTCGTACATGCACAATTAATACAATCATTGTAAATATACTTCCAATCTTTACAATCCCATGTATGTAAAAAAATTCAGTCATCGGTAATGACAAAAAGAGAAATTGTATAAAATTTTATGCACAGGACAAGTGGAAAGTTTGCTTACATGTTGCATTACAGTATTGTCAATTTCTGATTAATTGGTCATATCAGTAACTTCTCAAAATTTTTACACTAAAGTTTGTCAAACTTTGACCATCCTGTTCCTCTTATTTTTCAGGTTTTGTTTGACAAACCTTTTTTTTTAGTGGACTGCCCCTTTAATTTAACACTCATGCATTCATACACACAGAACACAGACAACACACACACTTACAACACACATCATTCACACACACACACACACACACACACACACTCAGGAGCGTGCATGTATATACATTATATATGTTTGCGCTACAAGATAAATTGAATTATGTCCGAAATAATTGATACGTACGCAAGATTTCTCCCCGATGCAAAAGAAATGAGATGTCACCAGTAATTGCATTACTTTCACCAATTATGCAGTACACAGGTAGAAATTTGCTTCAGATACGATGAACAAGGTTGTGCACTTCCCCGCTGGCCATGGGTGTGGTAATCCATTAGGAGACACTTCCTTCTCCAGAACTGTGTCAGTTAGCCCAGCTCTCATAATGCCCATAATTGCAGTAACAAGGTAATTTGTTAGGCAAGTTAGGCACATATTTCTTTCCACCTGCCACTGCATAGAAGACAAGCCATTGACCTGCAAATGCATCAGCTCCAACTACGGAGTGACTGAACACATTCAATTCATACATTGTGTCCTCCACGTTAGGATGCATTGTTGGCGTGTCATTTGCTAAATTCAAAAAGTCTTCAAGTTCATACTCATCTTCACAATGTATCATCACATGGCTTCAGATTCAAAATAACCAGGGATGCAAACTTTAAAGGTGAAGCATAGTTCTGGGAAGGGCTCAAAATTTATCTTCCACCGTCTGGCATTTGCTTGCAGTATATCGAAAAGGGTATATACTGAGAAACTTGTCTGGCTAATGTGATTTGTCAGGATAATGAGTTGTTTTGGAGTATTTTCAAATCAGAAGTGTAAAATAGATTAGCTTGTAGTACACAACTTTTATCCCTGAATAAATGAATAATGCCCTGCCCATTCAGTAATTGGTAGGTATAATGTGATGATTGGTTGTGCTTTAGCAGTATTGTTTCCCAATAACTGCATGCAGTCCACTCTCGCACAGAAAGACCAATGGCTGCTGCTATGTCCCGATATGTAATTAATTATAAAACATTATGCAGCAACTATGATTGGATATGCTCTGATATTGCAATACTGTTGATGTATCTTTTTATGCCTCCGCCACGAAGTGGTGCCGGAGGCATTATGTTTTCGGGTTGTCCGTCCGTCCGTACGTACGTCCGTACGTACGTCCGTACGTCTGTACGTCCGTACGTCCGTCCGCTTTCGTTTACGCGATAACTTGAGTAATATTGACTTAAATTCTACCAAACTTGGTCCAAGTATGAAGTATGATGGGGCAATTAGTTGATTAGATTTTGGGTGAAATCCGCCAAAGGTCAAAGGTCAAAGGTCAAGGTCAAATCATGAAATTGTATCCGTTTACGCGATAACTCAAGACTGGATCGAGCAAATTTCACCAAACTTTGTCAGAGGATGATGTATGATGGGACAATTACTTGATTAGTTTTTTAGTGAAATCGGACTGAGGTCAAAGATCAAAGATCAAGGTCAAATCCTGAAATTTATCTGTTTACGTGATAACTCAAAACTGGATGAAGCAGCTTTCACCAAACTTGGTCCAAGGATGATGTATGATGGGACAATTAGTTGAGTAGATTTTAGTGACATTGGCAAGAGGTCAAAGGTCAAAAGGTCAAGGTCAAATGCTAAAAATGTTGCTATTTCCCCAATATCTATGCAATGCCCTAAGGTATGTTCTTGAAACTTGGTGTAGACATGTACTACTGCATGAAGATTCTCCAGAGAGAGTTTCATGTCATAAGGTCAAAGGTCAAAAGGTCAAAGGTTAGGGGAAAATGTTGTAATATCACTTTTCTCACAAATGGTTCAATGTATCTTCATGGAACTTGGTACATACGCATGTACTGACTGGCATAGATTATGTAGGGAATGTAGAGGTCATAGGTCAATAGTCATGGGGTCAAAGGTGATGGTCAACTCCTCAATATTTTACTATTTCCCTCATACACTAGTGTATGAAATGCTTGCATTATTAGTTTTCAAACTTAATATATACACTGTACATGCATTACCTAATGGAGATTCTCCAGGAAATTTCCAGCCAGAATGTCAAAGGTCAAAGATTAAGGGTCAGAGGCCAGGTTTCAATGCCCCCCCCCCCCCCAATAAAAAAAAGAAAAAAAAGTACTTTGTACTGTAATTACACTCTTTCTTCATACCTTGGAAATTACTCAATGCATAAACTTATAAAAGAGTCCGTCAGAATTCAAGTAGAAATTCTCAGTTCCCCAAATATGTGTACCTGCACTCTTCGACAATTATAGCAAACCCAGTTCAAGGAAAGTGAACATTCAAGTCATTTCTGACAAACCTGTCATATCAATATTTTGTCAGTTATGTGAAACTGTCATGGATCACACATTGTGAAGACATTGTACTATACGCCTATTGGGAGAATCATGCATTATGGCGGAGGCATCAGTCGCCATAGCGACATTTCTAGTTTGGTTATATTTTGCATTTTCATCATTACCCAACTGAAATTGTGTATTCACAGCATCATTTCACATGTTTTTTAAACATATGTGTCCATTTTAGAGTAAAAATCAACAGTCTCTGCAGGCACTATATGTAAACATGTTGCCTTAGGACTCTATGGCAGCATGTTTACATGTAATGTCTGTGGGATTTTGAGATGGTGATTTTGAAAAGGTTAATTAGAATTCCAGAATTCAACTTCAGCATGAGTTGTAATGGGCAGAAAGAAAAACAGGTACCGGTTTCCCCAGATCAACCCGTAAGTAGTTCATACACTATTAAAAATGTGAAATTCAAGATTTAGATTTGCTGTATTTTTTTGTTGATAGAAAGCATGAATGAGTATGAAAGGTATAAATCACATAAAGATTTTCATGGCTCAAGGCATGACTCATTAAAAGATACTGTACATAAAAAAAGGGTTCATTATTTCACTTGTGTGCTGTATTACAGCAATTAAGCTATTAGCATTGTTAATATAATTGTCCCCGCTGAACGAGTTCGAGCAGGGGACTATGAAACGGGCTCCGTACGTGTGTGTGTCCGTGTGTCCGTCCGTCCGTCTGTGCGTCCGTGTGTGATCAAAATGTTCAATTTGCTACTTCTCTGTCATTTATGAGCCAATTTTGATTCTGTTTGCTTTATATGATAGCATTACATGGGAGCTTTGAAACTTCTACACAGAATTTCAGTTGTGACCTTTGACCTTGACCTTTGACCTATATTGTACATTTTGCTTCAAAATGCTACTCCTTCGCCATTTCTAACCTGATTTCGATTCCGTTTGCTTTATGTGATGGCACTAGGTGAGGGCTTCAAAACTTCTACACAGAATTTTGACCTTTGACTTCTTTGACCTTTGACCTTGATTTTTGACCTATATTGTACATTTTGCTACAAAATGCTACTCCTTCGCCATTTCTTACCCGATTTCGATTCTGTTTGCTTTAAGTGATGGCACTAGGTGAGGGCTTCAAAACTTCTACACAGAATTTTGACCTTTGACTTCTTTGATCTTTGACCTTGATTTTTTACCTATATTGTACATTTTGCTTCAAAATGCTACTCCTTCGCCATTTCTAACCCGATTTCGATTCCGTTTGCTTTATGTGATGGCACTAGGTGAGGGCTTCAAAACTTCTACACAGAATTTTGACCTTTGACTTCTTTGACCTTTGACCTTGATTTTTGACCTATATTGTACATTTTGCTACAAAATGCTACTCCTTCGCCATTTCTTACCCGATTTCGATTCCGTTTGCTTTAAGTGATGGCACTAGGTGAGGGCTTCAAAACTTCTACACAGAATTTTGACCTTTGACTTCTTTGATCTTTGACCTTGATTTTTTACCTATATTGTACATTTTGCTTCAAAATGCTACTCCTTCGCCATTTCTAACCCGATTTCGATTCCGTTTGCTTTATGTGATGGCACTAGGTGAGGGCTTCAAAACTTCTACACAGAATTTTGACCTTTGACTTCTTTGACCTTTGACCTTGATTTTTTACCTATATTGTACATTTTGCTACAAAATGCTACTCCTTCGCCATTTCTAACCCGATTTTGATTCCGTTTGCTTTATGTGATGGCACTAGGTGAGGGCTTCAAAACTTCTACACAGAATTTTGACCTTTGACCTTGATTTTTGACCTATATTGTACATTGGCTACAAAATGCTACTCCTTCGCCATTTCTAACCCGATTTCGATTCCGTTTGCTTTATGTGATGGCACTAGGTGAGGGCTTCAAAACTTCTACACAGAATTTTGACCTTTGACTTCTTTGACCTTTGACCTTGATATGTTACGCACCACGTAATTTCTACTTTTCCTTGTTTTGATTGTTAGTATCATTATGATGATGATCATTATTATTATGAAAATATCAATGTTCTATCATTATGATTTTTATATATCATAATTTTGTCATATTATCATTATCATCATCATCACCACCATCATCATCATAGTTATCTTATAGCATTCTATCATGTTTAGACAAACGATTCCCGAGGACACAGGGTGCAAAGAAAATGATAAGTCTTTCATTAATTTTGTTCTAAGTCAAGGAAAAGAATGCGGGTGAAATCTACTGTCTAGCTGCCAGCTGTAACAACATGAACTTAAATTCATATCATGTCTGTGTAGTGTAATTTGCACATCAAAGCACAACAGCTACTTTATGTACACAAAGCCCACAGACTGCAGCAGAGTATGAATTTACATGGCTTCCCAGTATCTGACTTTGGTGTGTTTTATTACTGAGATGGGACAAATATAGCACACTCTACGATGTACTTTCACCAGTTTAATTCAGGGAGAAGGAAATTGAGTAGACCTTCTTAATTAGAGGGAGAAACAGACAAAATCTTTTCTTTTTACTGTTGCTTGGACTGAATCGTTTGCTCATCGTGCTCTTGACATAGCAACAATAGACTTGCCTTGCCCAGGAGCTGGAGTTGCATGCAGCAAACTTGAGTTAATGAAATATATACTCTGTGTGTGTACATCTCCTCACTGCTAAGCTTGCTTTTGCGCAGTCCAGCTTCCGGACTGTCGCCCATGTTCAAACTCTCCCTCCCCCCCCCCCTCCCATCCTCTCTCTCTTCTATTTCCAAGTGATGTGTGTTGTTTGATTACTCACCTGTTCCTTGTCCAATTCAACGAATGGATGTCATTCTAGGGAGAGTCCATCTCTTCTGACATGTCCAGTGCCCTGGAATGTCCAGAGTGCTCTGGGAGTATAGTGGTCTTCAACGTGAAAGGCCACTCACACGTAGACCGTTGACTTTAATTGATAGAGTGAAACCAAGCAAACAAAATAGTAGAGGATGACCTCCTCCTTCATTGTGACTCTGTGTGCACAAAGTTTGTATGCCCGACTCAGTCGATGGCTCGCCAACTTTTGCATATTTTGCTTAGATGCACAACCGCGCACACACCGACCTATAGATCCCAACATGCCAAAGTATATTGAAAGCATCATTTATTTTTAGAGCAGAATTAATGATTATGTAGGCCCTGTATGCATTTGTAGTAAATTATTTGTTATTCTAAGCTGATTTGTATGTTTGGTTGTTTAGCATTGTAAAGTGCTTAGAAACACGTTGTATTAAGCGCTAAATAAATATTTTATATTATTATTATTATTATCATAGAGTTAGCTCTAGTCGTAATATTTATGTTACAGCAGAGCTTGCAACTTCCTCGACAACTTTGCTGCACTGCATTTTAGCATGAATCCATCTCTAAAAAGTTGCGTGGCTTTGAAAAACCAGAGATTTTTTCATAAAGTCCTCATGCATTGCCATCTCAGAACATTTTGGCACACAGAGGATTTACCCCTTTGCAAACAAAGAGTTAAATATTAGACATGAAGCGAGAAAGTAAAGAACAATGATACTGATCATGACCAAATATGAAGATTGGATGAGATTATGATGCCAATGGTCTCTCAGATCCCTCACCTACCTCCCCCCCCCCCCCCCGAAATCTCCAAAAATTTCATTTTTTAAGAAATAAAACAAGAAGGAATTCATTACATCCATTGCAATAATGATTTTAGAGTTGTAATAATTCAGCACTGATGACTATTGTAGTTGCTTTGTTGTCAACTAAAGACGAGTTTCTCAATATTCTCTCACATTGCTGCCGTATTAGAAATATGAAAATTTGAAAATTTGTTTCAAAGTCACCAAAATGGTCTCGTTCCTCTGGCTTGTTTGGCTGTTGTTGTTGCCAAATCTGTTCTTGTATATCAACAATTTTCTGTGAGTACTTGGGCATTGGGATCAGTAGGCATTTTTCCAGTTTTGCAGTATTTTTGTCTCTCATTCTTGGACTGCCATGACATGAATGCTTCAAATTAGAGGACATTTAGCTAGTTTTAATTTCACAATCATTCTTTGCAGTTGTTTCTGCTATTATGATCTGGCATACGTGATATCTCAGGCATGATGCCAGTTCTTCTTATCGGTAGTTTAGGGGATTGGAAGCATCACTTCACATTACTGTTTGGTCAACATTAAAGGAACCGTACATAAGTATTCCATTTTTCTTTCTTTTTTTCACGTGTCAGAACACGTTGCAATAGTCATTCTCAATCAAAGTCAGAATTCGAGACTGTGAAAGCGGGGAGGACCCACCTCCCTGGTTAAAGCATTAACTAAACAGTGAACTACTAGTATACCGGGCAGATTCTGTACCTCCTGCCCAGTCCACGTGCATGACATTTACATTACGTGATGTGGAGATGTTAAACCTGAACGTGCCACATGTAACCCAGCTCAAATAACTTAGGTAATTGATTGCAAATGTTCTCAAAACTGGGGGGGGGGGGGGGGGGGGGGGACAAGAAAGCAGTAAGCTTCTAGCAGGAAAATCCTTTTCATCTACTTGTAGGGAATTATTTGTCCGTTTTCAATTGTTTTAAATGATGCGATTGAATTTCAAGAAAATTGCAGATCAATAACCATCCAGCAGGGTAAACAAAAAATGACCCTTTCTGTTCCAGCCAAGGAGGATGATTAAGTTGCCTAAAAACTCCCCCACAATCTCAGCTGGACTGACCGCAAGGTGAATCTTCATGTGGAGGGACACGTGCGGGCAGGGCTGGACTTTAAGCGATTAACCATCGGATTGCTGCTGGGAATAAGTGGCTCCCCAGTCCCCCCCTCCCCCCCCCCCAAAAAAAAAAAAATCATTTCCTTCTTCACTTCTCTTACTGTGCATGTCCTCATTAGGTGCTGAATTGAACTAAGCACACGTACTTGAAAGAGAAAATAAATTGTTGTCAAGACAGAAAGGAAAGAGTGCCGAGAAGAAACGGGATGAAACCAGGACCTGGGAATCGTCGGAGTATTTTTTTTTTTTTCAACAAGGCAATCTAGCTGTGGAGTGGCATGCTCCAGCCCATGTGGCTGTGATGTCACATGGGATCAAAAGCTGCTAGCTCATTGGCTGTAGAGCAGGCAGCCTGTCGAGGCAACGGACA
Source organism: Diadema antillarum (assembly GCF_040938485.1). Classification (NCBI taxonomy): domain Eukaryota; kingdom Metazoa; phylum Echinodermata; class Echinoidea; order Diadematoida; family Diadematidae; genus Diadema; species Diadema antillarum. The sequence continues at coordinate 3,976,737 of NW_027270918.1, forward strand.
CGCTAATCAAGTTGGAAACTCTGAAATTGGAAAATAACTTTTGGAAAAATATGGAGATCATAATCTTCAGCAGAGGCAAAACCACAGTGTAGAAGAAAAAGGATTTTGAGAGCCACAGATTTATAAAAACAATAAAAGTTTTAGCAAATCAAGATGTATTTGATACTCAAGCTGTTTCCCTCACCCACTTTGTGTGTTTGTTTGCCTGCTTGCTTGCATGAGCCTAAAAAAGCAGGATATGAGGCGTTACTCAACATCAACATTTTTTTTTTCATCAGATATGAAATACTCCACTTTTATGCATGCCTCTAAAAGTACAAACTCTCACAAGCAAACGGTACTTGCCCATTGTGGCATTGAACTGCATCAGAACTTTAAAATGACTGTGAGAATGTAAAGAAATAAAGCAAAGAAACTGTAAAAGGAATTTTTATTTGTCTGTTTAACTTGCAGAAGTGCCATCTGCTTCATTTTCTTTTTGCAGTATTTTGTACTGTCATTTGCCAAAAACACTGCAGGTTTCATGGAAAATTCTATCTTTTCCAATTCATATTACTCCACATGTCTATTGCAGAAAAGGGAAAAAAATACTGTTTTTTTTACCAGAAATGCTCCTTTTCATCTCTCAAAATACTGCAATATGTTTACAAGGTTGGCATCCCTGAGCTTGATCATTTGACTTGTGAAGTGGGTACTGCTGATGATTGTTAATGTTCTACTGTGTTCATAGATTTCCACAAATACTTGTTTTACATGTGAACAAAAATAACAGTCATCAGTGCACTATTCTGTATTTTCAAGCCAAAGTACACCGTAGCTGTGTCTTCTAGAATATTGTATTTTTTGTATAAGGTTGTCCATGATGACATCATGAACTGCAGTAGTCTTCTTATCCGGCAATAAAATTTTAGTAATTCATAACTTTTGAATTGATCATCCGATTTTCCTCAAAGTTTCACTGATGAGTTCTACTGATATTGCTGGTTTTTTTTTTCTTCACACAATCCACATTTATATTTGGGTTTGGGTTTCCTTTCGGAAAGATGTGTCTCTGGTTGACAGATACATGTATGTGTAATAAAGAGCACATTTGCAGGCTAGTCTGCCTGTCTGTGTGTCTGTGTGTCTGTGTGTCTGTGTTTGTGTCTCTGTCTGTCTGTCTGTCTCTCATTTTCAAGCACATCATCCTGTGGTTGCACCTGAAACAAAACTTTAGAAAGAAATTATGCAAGCCAACAAAAGACAATTGAAACTTTGTTCCCTCAAGGGATGTAACAAGAAACGGGTTGTAATTTCCGTGCTGTCCTCCGTCGAAATTAGCAGTTTTAAAGATGTCCTATACCCTACAGTCTTCATCTAGATGTGTTTGAGCAACGTTTTAGTAGTAAAGAAGCAGGCAAAATATTTGTTTTATGTGGTGTTGAAATGACAGGTGTATCATGTCTTTTGTGTAAGTTTTTGTCAGGTTTTATGTGTGTGTGTGTGAGAAAAAAAAATGTTTTATATATTTCTTTCTCTTTTTTTAGATGAGATGTTACCTAAATTTTCCTTTTTATGGCTCTTTGGTTATGTCACCAAAGTTTTCTATGTTTTTTTTAAGTGAGATGATTACAGAAATGTTCTTATGTATGACTTCTTTGTTATGTCACCAGAGTTTTTTATTCTTTTTTTTTTTGGGGGGGGGGGGGGGAGATACAATTTTTTTTAATGACTTCGTGGTTATGTCATGAAAGTTTCAGTCAACTCAGTGCAGTTCATTTTTGAAGAAGCGATTTCTTGTAAACTTATATGTCTAAGACTGACCTTCAATCTATTGCCCCTTTGATAGTAACACTTAATTCAGAAAAAAAAAACATTAGGAATTACTGGTATGTCAATGGCAATTGCCAATGATAATTCAGGGGAAACCATGAAAGTGCAGTAAAGTGCAACTTGCAGTTAGCTAATTTCTGTCTGTTTTATTGTGTTTCTGGCCTTGTTAGTGTAAAAGTAGGATATACAATAACAAAAATAAAGCAATGCCCAACTCAAGGACTGATTCCAAGAATTCCTCTCCATTTTCTCCAAGTGTCCTAGCCCCATTATAGATAGGATGATCCGTTTTCAAATATGAGCTACTGTTTTATCAATGGTAAGAGGAACCTTGCCATACGTACCACTTCTTTTAACCTTGGTTGTTTTATAAAAGTTTACAACTGCCATGATTACTCTGAAGGCACCTGTTATATATACCTATAGGCATAACATTTTAAAGCTACCGCGATCTTGATGACACAGCAGTCTCAATGTAAAGCCTTTATGTTTGACATAGTACATGCACCTCAACATCAATCAAAAGAAAAGCAGCAAAGTCATCAAATGTCTTTGTCATACAAATATCTACAGATATTACATGTATTTGAACATTTTGAACACTGAATGAAATTGTACAGTATATACAGATACTGAAAAGGGATAATTGCCCATTTGGGGAAAAAAGTGAAACTTCAACTTTAATATGAAAATTAGACACTCCTCAAGTCTGTTGATGCATTGGCACTTTTGGGGGGTAAGTACTTTGTTTTTTTAGGTACTAAAAGTTTGAAAATCAATGGTCTTACTTGCTTGATGGGCAAATATAGGAAAAAATTGATAACTTGCCCTGCATACACAAATGCACACAATACTTATGATAGATATACACTAGCCTGACCAGATGCTGTGCGAAGCACGGCTCCTTACTGTGAGCTCGTACACCGACTGAGCTGGACCCCTCACACAGCTACAAAACTGTTGACAATTTCTACTACATTCCAACACAAATTTTACGTTATACACTGTACTCACATGGAATTAGAGCATGGTACGTTGTATAAAATATTATCAGTCCATAGTGAGCCCTTTTGTGATATCCACGGAACAAAATTTCAATTTCTAGAGCAAAGCCTGACCATTACTGCGCTAATTCAAAATACATCGTAATGGCTTTGACGAAAGACATTTACTACTTAAATGGAAGCGCTCCACATAACTAGTGCTGCATGTGTGTTGAAAGAGTCGCGCAAACCTTGTACTGTTCCGTAGATGTTTGTACCGCTGGGCGCAAGGTGGCCATTTTCGACAACCCTTCCAAATGCTACTGAAGCGATCACTTTGAACTGAGAAGCGACAACCATGCGAAGAAATTTGATATGCACAGTGGAGAAAAATGTGAATTCAGTGTGCATACGATCTTTGTTTTTGATGAGTTTTAAATTGTGTTTGTCAATATCGATAATACGCATTGGAAGCTAAATTGATCAAGATAATGAATATACAGGTCTCGGTTAAAAAAACATGATGTGATGAATTAAAAATTCACGTCGTCGGTTGGATATTATTAAGAGGTGACCTTTCAGATCTGGCTCGGTACAGCCCTGTCCCGACTTCTGTACAGAGACAGGGTTGCATATAGTTAGACACGTAATACCTACAATAATAGAAATCATTACATTTCTGAAAGTTGAAGAACGATATACCAGTGCTATGTCATTTGTCTCTCCTTGACAAAGTTTGTATTGAGCATTTTTCTCGGTAACGTTTTCTCAAGAGAAGGGTACAGTGACTCTTTCGTGGAAACATAAAGCCTTAGGTCACCATGTGATGTAGATTGGTAATAGATAATGTCCTTCTGCATTGAACTAATAAAAACCGCCCTAAAGATTTATAGTAAATTCAATTATCTGCTCTAGGCCATCTGGAAGGCAGCATAACTGTATTTCCAAGGGACTGAATGTTTCAGTGAGAGTAATACATCCCAGTAAATTTGGGTAAATTCTTTTTGTTGCTTTGGAATGTTGGTAGGCCTAGATGCTCCATGAAAAATAATCATGCCTAAAACTAAAATACTTATGTTTATGACTTCAGCGAAAAGAAAAAGAGTCATGGATACTGTACCTCAATGACTTCATTTTACCTCAGTGAAATGTTATCTTTTTGTGTGATATTCTTAGTATTTATTTTAAGGTTGCTGGCTTTGAGCATTGTCATTCCCACTCCCAAGTTATACAATTATACCAGGCTAATTCTTACTGTGAAATATTGGGATACGAAAAATCATAGTATCTGACCTTTCTTTTGAAACTGCAGTGGAATGTCACACAGTTAGAATTGTTACATTTGTGGGTTGTTGTTTTTTTGCCACTGCAATCTACATGTATGATTGGATCAACAGTATATCACATGCAACAACTGCTATGACATAGGAATGGCCCAGGGGAAGGGGGGGGGGGGGGGTCTGGCTACGTGCATTCTTTGTGGTAACAATGAGGAGTAGATGCATCTTAGGCGTTTTCACATCAGCCCGATAAAAATCCAAGCTCGAGATATTTTCCTATTTCCCAAGCCAGAAAATAGCGCGCTATTTCGAAACATCGGGCTGATGTGAAAACGCCTACTGTGGAAGTCACTCTATTTCTATTGTGATCTTTGTCTTTGCTAAATGTCACAGCAAATTTTACATGAGGTTAGAAACAGTCATACTTTATTCTGTGATTTTTATATTTCTTTTTCTAACGATGCTTCAGTAGGCTTTTGGACACTTGCCTAGCAACTTTCATTGCAATTTTATCATTTTTTTCTAATGTCAAATGAGATGCCATAGAACATGACATTTCAGTTTATGTACAAACTATGCTCTCCTGGTTCCCACCTGACTATTCTTCAATGCTCCAAGTCATGGCCATACTTTATGTACAGAGTTCTTGCCTTTATAGATTGCACTTATTAGCATGCTCTTCATTTAATATCATTTCAGAATTAAGTGCCCTTTTCCCTTTCCCATGCGTCATGTATTTTCTTGAATTAAGAATCATCATTTTTAAGAAATATGCAGTAGGAGCTTACCCTCTGCTACAAGGGATCAAAACCATCACTGGCTGGTGGGGAAGAGTTTTGGTAATGTAGTGAATATGACACCTGTCAAGCAGTCAGGAGGTGGTGCGTTTGAATCCCACCCGAGTGCGTATGCCCATGATTTTTATCATGGCCATTACTCGAAAAACAAAACACTGAATAATTGATGTGAATTTATGTCGAAGAAGGGCACTTTGTCAATCAGTTGCAATTATGTATTTGTGTGTGTGTGTGTTTTTTGCATTGTAGTTGTCTATGTGAAATTAGTGTCATGGTGCAACTGATTGACAAATTGCCCTACATCGATGTAAATAAGCACTGACTTGATCAGTGTGTTAGTAGATATCATGATAAGAAAAAAAGATTATCTTCAAGTTGGCATCTACTAAAACACTGATCAATTCGGTGCTTATGTACGTCAATATTTTTTAATCAGTTGCAATGAAAACATTTAAATGGAAGAATTTCATGAATTTGAATAGTGTAACTTGTTTTTTTTCATTTGCTCCTCATGACAGATTGCCTAGAATAGGGACTGGTCTTCGGTTTGCAGCTCTGGTTACCATAGCTCACCTATCTACCATCAACAGCATCTGTCACCATACTCAGCAGCATGTACAAATCCAGACAAAGTGAGTATTTTTTCCATTTCAATTTCAGCTTCAATTTTAATTTCATTTTCATATATCTCAATGAAAAAATACATGGTCGTCGATCTATGAAAGTTTGAATCTAAGTACAAGTGCGAAAAGAAATATGACGGAGCCTACTTAAAAGCAAGTTTGTTTTAATTTAGTGGTTGCGGAGGTCTAGTAATAGTGTGCAGTACTTTACCATTCATGAAATAAATGAGTAACAAGAGACAATACTAGTACTGAATGTTTTTACTCAGTAATTTCCTGTACATAAACAAGTAGCATATTGTTACGCCCAAGGTATCGCATCATGGCCCACGCAGCATGCTACACCTACATTGTACAGTAGTTATCAGTTGCATGTGATCCAGCACTTGCATGGCGTGACTTTTCTTTTGCTGTTGTTGTTGTTGTTGTTGTTGTTGTTGAAATGATGCTTTAGGGCATTGTCAGTTTTGTGCATTTTGAAATTTGTGAAAATTAAACCGCCGTGAAAATGTCAGCTTGCACAGTAAATTGATATCGTCCCTCAGAGCGTGAGCGTGTCATGCGTACAGACATGTGGCTTGTGGTAATAACGGACATAGCTGGTAATGACAGACATAGCTGGTCAAGTCCAAAAAACCACATTTCTGTTGTTTGATGTTCCACGCTTCTACTATCATTTTTTTTTTTTATCATTCATTGCTCTTTCCACAAGGTAGAATTAAAACCTATCTTTCATTTGAGCCCCATCATGGTCACATACCATTGTTTTCATTGCAACTGATTGACAAATTGCCCTACATCGACATACATGTAAATAAGCACTGAATTGATCAATGTTTTAGTAGTAGCCGTGATAAAAGAGATCATGGGCGCACGTATGTTTATTTCTCGATGGAAGAATTTCATGAATTTGGACACCATTGTTTGTTTTGGTTTCTGAATCATCAAAATATCAGTCTCTCTCAATTTGTAATTGATCCTTGAATAGACAACACATACTGGGAGATTAGACTTTAGATTTTGTGAATTTAAGCAGCTTATCTGTCTTTAATATAAGATATGCAGTAAAATTCAGAGTTGCCAATTTAACAAGACCATATATTTGACCCTGCATCACAAAACCAACAATGAATTTTTAAAGGTAAATGGCAGAATTTGAAAAATCAGACTCTAAGCTGTAGAATGATGTATAACTCAATATAAATAGTTTCCTAACCTATCTAAATAATGGAAGGAAAGTGCACACTCTGAAAAAAATTATCATGCGAAAGAGCTTTTAGATTTAGGGTCTATTCAGGGGCATCATCCTTATCAAGCCACACTCTGTGCAATGAATTGGACAAAAAAAAAAAAAAGGATTCAAAATTTCACAGTGAACACAGTGAAGGGATTATGATATTAAGCTGAAAATTTGCACACTTTGCACATGTATACTCTATTCCCAACTTCTACCAGCTTTCAAAGCAGTAGCAGCATCCTCTGAAAAGTTATTTGAGTTGAAAGTGAAGAGTATATAAAGGATTTTAAGAAATTATAAAGGGACCAGTAAACCATGCATAATTACACTACTCTACCATAAAGTGTTGTAGAAAAACTGCACAAAAGCAAATTTTCCCAGTCACTTTATGATCCCAAACTTTACAATTATGTAAAAGAAGAATTGCCCATTCAAAATATAAAAAACTAAAGATTTTCCTTGTTGACCCATTTTGCCTATTTTGAGTCCTCACATAAAATCAGGGTATACAATGTTTTGTTGATTTCATGAAGCACGATTCGTCCCACTTTTCATGAAGTGACGGAAGCCGCACGGTTTCCGTGCGGCTTTCCGTCACTTCGTGAAAAGTGGGACGAATTATATATGATAACTCTCACAGTGGCATTACTCCAGGATTTAAGGAGCAAATAAACTCTTACAGCACACACTTTAGTAGTAGCATGGATTTGAAACTTCGCACCTTTCTTCTAGAAGGCCAAATCAGACTGAATCATGCAGTGCAGCATGAGCTGAACATGAATTACTGATATTAATGTCAGTAGGGCAGTGATTTGGCTCAGTAGGTAGCTCATCTGCCTCCAGATCCAAGGGACCCGGGTTCAATACCTGAGTCTAACTGAGTAATGTTGTGCGTAATCATACTGTCCCGTCTAGTAAGAGGCAAAACACTCTGTCCCTCAGATAGGACATAATATGGAGGTCCCGTGTGTGTGAGAGAGCCACAACTCACGCCACAAGCTAGACCACCTGGTGCAGCTGAATATGGGCTATCCAGCCATCTTCTCAGATGGAAAAATGAAACAAACAAGCGAACAGATCTAGTGTATTTTGCAGTATTTTGGGTCAGGTTGAATGCGTGACCACACCATTATATTTGAGAGTGCTGCAGCTAGTTGGATACATGCACTACATCAGCCCATCTGAACGAGAGCTTTCTTGATGTACACAGGGAAATAACACCACGCAACCACTGAACGCTCAGAATTTGTGTATTTTGTTCGCTGAGACTAAATGCAGCGTAGACTTACTAGTTTTCCATTGCAACTGGAATAGATTTTCTTTTTTTTTTGCTGCTCTCTGCACGTATGCATCCCCCATTGTTCCAACGGCTCCCAATGTGGACAAATGTTTCTGTCTTCCTGTGAGCAAAGCAGACGATTAATACCGGGCATGAACAGACATTGTCACAAAGCAGATAATTCTGAGGAGTCCATGGGAGCGACAAAAAAGAAGAAGTAAAAAAAAAAAAATCTTGCTGTCATATTGAAGTCATAACAACTTTTTTTTTTCTGATTGGTTGTCACTCCACGTGTCAGTAACAATGTTATGTTTAGGATAAATCCCCTCAAGCATTTCTTACTCAGTTGACATGTACAAGTTGTATCATGTCTTGCTTTATGAGAATTTTATCACCAACTTTGACACCTTACATGATCCACCAAAAACAGCAATTGATATAAAAATGTGTGACACTGTATGGGGATCGAGTCAATGGCATAAAGTAACGAGTATACATATTGTATTGTTACCTCAACTATTGTCTAGAAAGACCTACTTGTCCTCCATGAAGCATATTTCTCATACCTTAAGTAAAATTTTTCTTCTCATTCCCAGACAATCTAAATTCCCTCCTTGCAGAACAGAAAGGAGTACAGGTTAATTATTGGATGAATACTAAATCACTATCTTCCACATTTTAGGGATATAAATACTTCAGAAACCAAACAAGAAAATCTAGGAATTCACTGATTTCCACATATAAACAATTAGCAAAAACCTGGAGAGGAGGGTGCACCAACTTACATGCTTATTTCAACATCTTCCTTAGATTTGAAATGATGCCAAGATGGGAGCAGCGAGGCATACCCTTGGGAGACGAGTTGAACAACCATGTTCCATGCATGAATTCATGAATGTAGAAAGTAATTTAGGCACTGGTACATTCTAGGACATTGATACATGTCTTAATTAAGACCATGGTGTCTAATTATATATGGCATGCTTTTATTACCCTGACATTAGCAGCTTTTGAGGGGTCTTTGTTTTTGCATCCATCTTTTTTCTTCAGCTTCTTTTGGTTGACGTCAGGGCCTTGTGCGAGATGACAATATATAGATGATGCCCGGCTTCATTGCTTTTGTTATAGACTCTGTATCAATGTAATGAAGTGTGTCCCCCATCCTCCACTCTGTGGGACAAAGCAAGCAAATAATTTCCCATCTCAGTACTGAGTGCGGGAGCTGTGTTCCATATTTGGGACAGTCAGTATATAGGGCCTGAATTATGAAGGGGACTTGCGTCATGGCTGGTATCGGACATGGCGATGTAGCTCTCCTGTTCATTATGTCTATGTTATTCTCGTGGCATCGGTGTATCAGCAGGGATAATTAGCAACTCTCTGAAAAGAAGCATCTTTAAATAGACCCAGACGGGCCCTAAGAAAGGCATTTTTGTTGTTGTTATTGTTCCTTTCTTTGACCTATTGTATGTCTTTCCAGTGCTTTTATATTCATCAAATGCCAGACGTAGTTACTGGTGTGTTTCACACATGAAGACAGACTGTCAGCAGTACACACAAACTCAAACCTTATGAAATCGATAGATCTCACAGACAATCATGGTTCTCTATGGAAAGAGTTGCAACTTGCGCAAAGTGAAATATTACATGATCTAAGGCTCGACTAATGCAAAATATCAGGAATAATATTTGCATAACAAGTTGCTTCAGATAGTTGGCTAAAAAGAAAATTGTTAGTGTTAAAGGGTGTGTACAGTTCTAGTCGAGGTGAGGATTTAGCTTTTAACGTTTTGCGAGATATTCAGGAACCACCCTGTGAGATGTCAAGGAGCATGCAATTCTAAGGGGTATCAAAAGTTTATTTGGTAAAAATCGGTTTTGAAATGGCTGAGATATCCAAAAACAAGGTGATACAAAGAGATCCTAATAAAGTTGTGGCATGTCGCCTTTTATTATTATCACTCTTTTGGAAATCTCAGCCATTTGAAAACCAATTTTCATCAAATAAACGTTGAATCCTTCTTAAAATTACATGCTCTTTCATATTTCATATGAGGTTTCTCATTATCTCACTTAAAGGGATAGTACAGTATTGGTGGAGATGAGAATTGGACTTTTAAATTTTTGCGTGATACCAAGAAAACACTTATGATATAGCACAGAGCATACCATTTTAAGAGGAATTCAAAGTTTATTTGATGAAAATCGGGTTTGGAATAACTGAAACATCCAAAAACAAAGTAAAACAAAGCAATCGTTACAAAGTGTGGGTCCCACACTTTATTAGAATCGCTCTTTTTTGGATATCTCAGCCATTTCAAAACCAATTTTTATCAAATAAATGTTGAATTCCTCATAGAATTACATGCTCTTTCATATTTCATAAGAGATTTCTCATTATCTCACCTAAAAATGTTAGAAACCTAAAATTAGATCTCAACCAGAACCATACGATCCCTTTAAGAATGTTCAAAACATGAATTCCCACCAGAACCAGTACTGTACAGTCCCTTTAATGCATTTCAAGGTTTGTAATATAGAAACACTTGCCCCTCCCCAGCTGCAAGATATGTGTGTCAAAATTGACTAGGGAATTTGATTGGCAAAGAGCAGCGTGGACAACACAAGAGCAACATTTCTGGACCAAACTAAGAGCATGTGCGGACACATAGCAAAGCCAGGCACAGGTTTATATTTGAACGCAAACCACACAAATACACACTCATGTGAGGGGATGGTATTGCAATTAATCTGTTGGGGATAAAGTTTAATCTAATTTCATGGTCATTTGAATGGCTGCTATTTAAACTGAGGTTGAATCATATTCACCCAGGCACTTCACCAGGGAAAAGTATTAAGTTTGCACCCAGGTCGCCACTATCATGGTCACTCTGGGCTATTTTTAGATTTTTTTTTCAGATTGTATTATAATTTCTTTCATATATCATGCTCTGAAAAGTATAACTCTGTCCTGAAGGATACCACAATAGTTCATATGCAGTGCAGAGAACAGATGAATGCATTCTCATCAAATGTGAGTTACAGTAGAGAAGTAATCAGTTAAGAAATACCAAATAAAAGGCTGTTTTCCTTCAAGTTATCATTTGCTGTACCATCAAGTGCTCTTCCACAGAGGCACTTGTTTCTCTTTTCTAACAATAACACAAACAAAATCTCATATGGTAGATTACAAAAGAAATGAAGACATAAAGTTTTAACTGCCAAAGAAAAAAAGTAAGCTCAAAAGTAAAACTAGTGATTGCATGTCCTTAGTACCAAATCATATCAACAGAATGTGATAGCAGTGAAAGCCATGCCTCAAGCCATGTAGTTGCTGCTTTAAAGGCTACTCATTTTAGTTCATTTTGTTTTGCAACATGTCAATATTTTGATTATCCATTAGTCTGCCAATTTGATGCACATTATATGAGATCTGAATGTGATTGATGCCTGGTAGCATGACCACAATCATTGAATCCCATCAAGTTATTAATTCCCTGGCTAAATGACAAGGTGTCCAACGTCACTTTCGTCAATTCCTGATTGTGAATCACAAAATGTCTAGACAAATCTGACACATGTGAAGATGACTGACAAGAGACCGGTGGTAAAGTCCATTTGAGCGAGACAGCTGACCTAATCTTGGTGCACCAGTGCAACATTTGCATAGCAAACAAGAGTTGGGACGGTGGCGACGTGCTGTCGAGACAAAGGATGCATTATGGGGACCATACAATAGCTGGCTCATTTTGGAGACTTTCACATGTTCTGTCGCTCCCTAATGAGATACAGCCTGCACAATGTTCCTCTGAATTGATATGATATGCTATAATCGATATATGATATTATATTATATGATATGATAATACTGTAAAACGAGGAATGTTCACATGCATTTTAATTTTGTGAATTTTGCGAGAGTCAAGATTCATGAAAGTAAAGTGCATGCGAAGGCTCTTGTCTACACTATATGCATTGAAAGCCAGAGGCACTTCACGAAAATTTCATGCCGTGAAAAAGGCTGTCCGCTCCAATTCGCGAAGATTTCATTCCGCTAAAATTTCATGTTTTACAGTATAGTATGACGTGATGTGATGTGATATGATATGATGTGATATATTATGATATAATTATGATATATGGTATGACATGATGTGATGTGATGACATTGTGATGTGATGTGATGTGATGTGATGAGATGAGATGTGATGCGATGCGATGCGATGCGATGCGATGCGATGCGATGCGATGTTATGCGATGTAATGTGATATGGTATGATGTTGCATGATGCAATATGATAAAATATGTGATGAGGTGTGTGATATGGTATGGTAGGTTACAGTTATTAGTAACTTTCCTAATTTGTCTTGAAAAATAAGGAGGAAAATGAATGTATACAGACTTCACTCACCTTATGCAAGTATACTAAAACGTGAGTGAATTCAACAGGTATAGATTAAAGAAAAAATTCCAACATTATGAAATTTTTCGCACAAATAGAAACATTCCTGGAACTTTTGTATTGTCACAGAGTGGTCATTTGAAAAGTGAGGTATACATAGAAACCACTTGTAGGCCCTCCAATGACTCTGTGCTGGCAGAAAAGGAAATATGTGATTTTATTGCATTCTTTTATCTTCTATTTAGCTGTAAAATATATGCAAAGGTCATTAGGGTTGAATGAGTTCCTTCTATAAACATTATGGCACAATGATAGTGCATTCTGAGCAATAAATCATTATATACAATGTATATGCAGGGTACTGTTCTTCACTGCTACAAGTAGCCCCTGGACTTGCCATACCTCGGCATCACCATATAAGGCAATGTGGTAGGCATGCGCACAGAAGCGCTGTGCAGGCTGCAGTGGAGCATAAGAGCTCTTTAATGATGAGATCCACTCAAGTGAATTGTACATGTATACATGTGTATTTTATGTGCTTGCCACATGGTTTGAGTAGTACTAGTAACATCCTATTCCTTGCTTTTCACCTGAAATGATGATACACCATGTAAAGTTATGCAATGTTGCTGCACAATGTGCAGTAAACCCCTCCAATATTTGCTTCAGATATGATACATGCAGTATGATTCCTGTGAAAGTTCTGAAGATTGAGGGGAAAGAATAAGGATTTCAAAGTATCAGAATAAATTTCTACATTGCTTTGATGCAGAAGATATTCATGGAAGATACAACAGAAAAAAAAAATGCTTTTTAAATCAGCATTTTTCACAAAATTTTTACCTACACTATCACGCCTTAAAGGAGTTGTAAAAAAAGGTGGTCAGTGAATGCAAGGCGTGGTGAAAACAAATTGTATGTTATAGATGTTACTACCCCATCACATGGCCGATTGGTTTGGCTTTACTAGAGTCGAGGATTAAGTGCAGACCACTTCCGTCGCCAGAAAATGCAAATGATTCTGGAGAAAAAGCAGCCTGGTCTTTTATTGGAGACTAAACAGAAATACTGACTAACATGTATGAGAATTGTCAAGGAACTCTGTGTATTTCAGAGGTTTCCATGGAATCTGCTCTTGTTATTAGTTACTAGGGCTCTTGTGCCAAAAATAGAATAAATGAGTATAAAGGCCGGGAGGTTAATTTTTCACTGTGTCCAAAATAGAAGTCACGGTTTGAAAAGTTTTAATCATGTGGTGATTAAACAAATGGTAATGCGACCTTATAAGTTTTCAAACAATGGCAATGTTTGTGACTGAAGCCATACGAGTTTTTAGCCCTTATTCAAGTGGCTGTGGAGAGCTTTCATGGAAAATTAGCTGTGAATGTGTTTATTGTACAGGGAAGCCATACATATGCACAATACTGATGAGTTAAAAGGCAATTACACCCTGTCTTAAGATGCATGATGACCAATACCTTTTGCATGTAATTGTTTACTTTAAGTCTTCTGCTTTGTATTCCGAAGACATATACAAGCAGAACCTGTACTTTCAAATACGTTTTCGAAGAAATGGCCTTTGAAGGAATGCTCAATCTCTTCCTTCCAGTGTAATTCTAAAGAGGTATAATTTTTCAAGGATTTGTGTGATTTTTTAAAGGGAATTGTGTGATATTTAGTAGAGTCATTTAGGCCTGCAATGATGAAATTATATACTTGTCAGAGCAACTCAGTGTTGAATACTCATACCATTTCATCAAATATTAGATTCAAAGTGCAGGATTTTTCAAACACACATGTTTTTCTCAATCTGTACATGGTTTATAAATGCAAATTCCTTGTCCTCCCCCCCCCCCAGAAAAATAAAGGAGAAAAGTAAAGAGCAGTTGCATCTGATGAGAGCAAGATTAGATGAGGTGCTCAAACCAAGAATACACACATACCACCCACCTAAGATGCGTAACAACTTACCGGAAGTATGAAAAGTCATGGAAGCAGCAAAAATGTCATGCAAAACACTGGTCATTTGGCCTTGTGCTTTTTATTAGCATTGGCTATAGCATGAGGTATCAGTTTTAAGATGTACACCTTTTATCAGGTTGAAAGAAATATCAGTTTATGATATTGCTTTGTAGGATAATGTTTTCAGGCATATGTTTCAGAATTTTGTATATTTGTACTTTTTTTTTTACTCATAGGTCCTCAGTGGACAGCCATCACAACAGTAACTTCATGTTGCCATATACTCTGCGTCATATTGTTTGGGAGCTTATTAAAGATATTGTCAAGTGTTCACGGAAAATAAAAGGAGACTGACCAATTGCCTTTTTATGCCTCCGCCACAAAGTGGTGCCGGAGGCATTATGTTTTCGGGTTGTCCGTCCGTCCGTAATGAATTTTGTGGACAAGGTAACTATCAAAACCTTTTGAGGTATCCTAATGAAACTTGGCATGTATGTGTATTAGGGGGTGAAGTTGTGCCTATCAAGTTTTGGGTGCACATGCTCAAGGTCAAAGGTCAAAAGGTCTAGGTCAAATACATAAAATGTCACTATTTCCATCATATCTATGCAATGCCTGAAGATGTTTTCTTGAAACTGAGTGTATACATGTATTACCCAATTAAGATTCTCTGGTGAAAGTTCTGGTCATGAGGTCAAAGGTCAAAGGTCAAAAGGTCAAGTAAAAATATTAAAACTTCACCTTTTTCCTCTGTACCTTGGAAATTGTTTAAGGTCTCTTCATGGAACATAATGTATATACATGTACTGGCTGCCAGTGATTATCTAGAGAATTTAGGGTTCATGGGGTCAAAGGTCAAGGGCAACACTTCAAAATTTACTTTTTCCCTCATGTTTATGCAATGCCAGCAGGATTATTTTTTTTTTTACACTAGGTGTATGCATGTTTAACCTAATAGAGACTATCTGGACAGTTTTTTTTCTTTTGTTTTTGCCTCAAAGGTCAAAAGGTCAAAGATCAAGTAAAAGTGCTAAACGTAGTTTTTCCTCCATATCTCGGTTATCCTGAAACGTACTACATATTTATGCATCTTCTGCCTGACAGTGATTATCTTATGAATTTTAAAGTCAAAGGTGATATGAAAATGGTAACAATTTACTATTCAATACAGAAATTGCACTTTTTCTCCGTACCTTGAAAATAACTCAATGCATAAAGGTATGAATGGGTCAAAGTCAAGTTAAAGTCCGTAAATCCCAAATACATGATCTCCTATTCATCCAATTAAACCTAGGTCAAGGAAGGTGAGCATTCAACACATTTGTGACAAACTTGTCATTTTAACATTTTGCCAATTTTGTGAAAATGTAATCACACATTGTCCACATGTACTATCTAGACCTATTAGGAGAATCATGCATTATGTCGGAGGCATACCAGTCGCCATAGCGACATTTCTAGTTTGTTTGTTTGGTTTTTTTTTACTGCAAGACTAGAAAGAAATCTAAGCACAAATTTGACACATGTAATACCCTGACAATTTCTGGTCTCTCTCAATACAAAATATAGGTGGAAGTTGAGAGATTCAGCAAAAAAAAAAGAAAAGAAAAGAAAACAAGTCTTGACCCTGAAAGAATCTGTGATGCTGTGAGTTTTAACTGGTGCTGCATGGTGCCAACCACACCATGGCACGATTAAAAAAAAAAACTATGAGAGAAGAACAGATAGCAGATGTATGGTGGGGTTAAGAAATATAGAGATGTTGATGCAAAGAAGCTTTGCTGTAGTTCAAACCATGTCACTAGTCAAAGGTGTGTCTGATATTATCATTCCTTATATAGAAGTATATTGCTCCTGCCTGTCTATAGCTTCTTCTTTTTTTTTTTTGGACTTTCTATTCTGCTTTTAGGAATATATGAAGTATATTCTGTCTCTTGAGTAAAGGGTGTATAATAAGAGAGGAAAAATGGAGGATGATGTCTTTCTCCTTTCTCCATCACTCACTCCCCTTCCTCCTTTTCTCTCTCACATTCACTGAATGTGTGCAAGGACTTTACAGTGTCTGTGTTCAGTCTTTATTGGAAATGAAAAGAGAGGAAGTATATCTAGTGCTAAAAAAAAAAAAATCCAAACAAACAGCACCATCGTACACACACATATTATACTAAGTTAACATCTCCCCCTGATAAACGCACAACATCCATGAGGTGAACCTTAAAGGGAAATTTGTTGTTGATGTTGTTATTGATATGAACAAATCCTGCCTTTTGGTTTTCTGCACAACTGAATCAAAACTTGATTTAGACTACAGTCATTAATTCATCTTTGTGTTGGAGAATTATCCTTTATCGGATCCTCAAAACAAAGACACTACAGGAACTACCACGGGTTAAAGGTCAACTTGTGTTGTCATGAGAGGTGTTAGCTGCAGTCTTAAGAACTACACAGTAAGTGTGTATCATGAGCTCAACGCTCAATCACCTACCTTCAGTAAATGTATCAGCCCGAATCCAAGGGACATGTCATCAAGAGTATGTCATGATATCATATCTTCATCTTTCAAATCTACCACCTGTTCTCCCTTCACTGTCGGCGGTATTTTGCTTTTTTGTCACATCTATTAACCATGAATCTGAAACGTGATGGCCATGCTGATGAAGCGATTTTCTTCAAGGTCTTTAGTTCTAAAGAACATCTCCCTCTGGTCTCTTTCTCTCTCTCTTGCCTACTCTCTCTACTTTGGTCTAATTCACTGAGTTAGGACACACAGAGACGCCAACCACAAGCAACTTCTGATCTGGAGATTCTCCCGCCTGAAACCTCTAGCAAACGGGAGACTCCAACTTGGCGCAGATCATGAGCGCAAAGTCCCTTGTGGTTCTGGATGCTCTCTCGCGCTATTTAAGGCTTATTTTTCAACATATAATGAAATTAAGTAAGAAATCATTTCAAGCGGGAGAAATTAAATCTCAAGTGGGAGAACGGGAGATTCTGCAAAAATGGGCTTTCGGTGGGAGAGTTGGAGTCTCTGGACACATGTTGTGATAGTCATAAAGTTGAAAAAGACAACCTAGTGATAAGATAGACATCAAAACCTCAACAAGAAAGGAATGGATCTCAACAAAAAAGGAATATCAAAGATGTACTTAGTAATTTGTGCCAGTATCAAGATGCTTAGAACTAAAACAATTCGATGAATAAAGACAATTAATGCCCCACATGGCCACTTGCGATGAAAAAATGTGGTGACACAACATTTGCTCCTGCAACAGTTGCTCTGGTCCTATTTTCTCGAAGAGACTGAGGGTTAAGGTTAGGGTTGTGACAGGGTTTTAGGTTTAGTTAGATGTTAGGATTAGGATTAGGGTTAGTGTTATGTTTGTGGCTAGAATTTATAACTGGCTGAGCATGCAGATATTTCATGAGAGCAATTGTCACAGGAACAAATGTCATGGAACCAGAAAATGTATTCCAATTGTGCAAAAACAATAAATATGAGGCATGTTTGTTTATGGAAAATGTTTTGATGATTTGCCATGCCAACTAGTTTGTGTAAATATTAACATCATAGAAATTTACATGGATCAAAACAGAATAAAATGCGACATTCTGTTCTAAAACAGGCTGGAATAAAAGATTGCTGTAGAATCAACCCAACTACTGTAAAAGCTGTTATTTTTGCAAGGGTGTAGTTTTTGTGAATATAATGAATCTCTGTAGAGTCACATTTTTAACAACACACAAAAATATCACCACCTGGGACCCATTTCATCAAAGATGTTAAGATATCAACTCCTGCTGGAATAGCAACTTCCAGTAGCAACAGCCAATCAGGTAGCTGGATTTTTGTCGTTACTATGACAATTGCCATTCCAGCAAGAGTTGCTATCATATCAACTTTTTATGAAATGGGGCCCTGATCTTAATTGCATTTAATTTGCAGAGTGAATGGACAGACATAAGTGCACTTTCTATAGCCCGGTGTCAAGTCGTGAAAACAAGATCTCATGAAAATGTCTGTAGCCTCATTTGTGAAAATATGTGTGCTCCAAAAGTAGCAGCTTTTACAGTATTCAGGAACTGTATTTGTGGCTGATTGGCTGGCTACTATGACACTTTGCTCATGTGTTGAGTTTGGCTTGTTCTCCTCAGGCGATATCTCCATACAAATCTCTGCATTGTAGGTTCCTCTTTCAGCTTTGAAAATAGATCTCACACTTTATTATTAGCAATCTGTCACTGCGCTGACTTTTAATTGCTGCTCTAGGGGATGATAATGAATTATTAGTGACAATTATTAGGCCATTTTGATCTCATTAATGTAATTATGGGGGGGGGAGGGGGGAGGGGGCAGGGGAGGTATCTTTATGCTACTTAGCTCTGCGGAATATAAAGTATTCTGTCATAGCCTGTGTAGCAGATTTTACATGCTGCTGTAATTAGGGAAGAAAAAGTGTATGCAATGTATTTTTAGCTACCAAACAATCAAAAAGCCCATTCTCTTGATTTTTCCCTCCTTTCATCAAAATGACCTACTAACTGCTGGAGGGTTGGTTATGATTAATAGCTCATATGTGTGATGTGGGAGGTGGTATGCCAGAATACATGTTGGATGATGTGCTCCAAAGTCCAGATATTTTTGTATACTCTTATCATTACAAAATAAAACAACAGTAATGAATCATGTGTGCCATATATATTCACGTAAGTGCTGTTATAGAATCAGACATTAATTCTTAAATTGCTGTGATTACTTTGTATGTCATAATCAGTGTGTAGCCTCCTTCCCAGACTAGCTGGTGCTGCATACCCACTGTCTAAAACATGCGTCAATATTACTTGTGGCACCATGGGGAGCATAATAATGCGAGCTTGCAAAGTGTTAATGCTGAATATGTTTGCGATGAATGGATGGATTCTGTCATGAATATTATGTTCCTCACTATTAAAGGAACACGTGGGATACCACAGACATGATGAGAGGGGTGTTTCACGGCACCCTATAAAACTGTCCTTATTTCTTGTGGAGTTTGTACTTCCTAATAGGCTTTCCCTAGTTTTATTATCTGGGAATATTTGTTAGATGCTGACATCAAATTCTCAAGACATCAGCCCCCTTTCATGTAAAGTTCTTGTTATGGCCATATATTATATGGCCATAACAAGAACTTTACATGAAAGGGGCTGAAATGGCCATAACAAGAACTTAACATGAAAGGGGACTGATGTCTGGAGAATTTCATGTCTGCATGTAACAAATTCTCAGATAATAAAACTGAGAAAAGCCTGATACTGCATGTATCATTACTATCAATTTTCTTCAGTTCACTGCGCAATGAAAAACTTTTCAATCTTACCATGAAGTTTGGATGTGCGTGACAGTTCCTGGACTCATTTCCAGGAGGTGAAGGTAAATGGAAGGAGGATTATTTTCCTGCTGGAGAGCATTATATGAAAAACAAGAGTGGGACAGCGCTTTCTAGGCAACGAGATGAAATCCAGAACATGTCATTAGCAGAGGACAAAACATGAAGGCAGCTGGGGAGAGGCTACATAATTAGGCTTGTGTTTGTGGAGAACAAGTTCATATTCTGTACATGTTACTAAAGATTGCTTCCTTTTTTTTTCTCTCACTCTGTCGGGCGATTTTCAAAATAGATGTCAAATATAAAGCATAGCTGAGAGTTTTCGTGACAGAGGCAGCCCTCGCTAAACTTAATGAGTGTTATGCGCCAGATTTTGCCAGCGGAAATATGATTGTGACCTTTGAAGACCAGATGTTCGCTAGTCACCTTAAAGCAGAGCTGTCATAGATGTTGAGGCTGTATGTGCTTGATGATGTTTACCCTTGTCAGTCCATTTGTGTGTGTGTGTGTGTATGTGTGTGTGTGTGTGTTTGTGTGCATGTCAGATCTGGCACTTTCCCCGTCACTCGGACGAGTACGAGCGCTGTCAGCAATGAAGGGGGACCAAACGAAATGACTTATTTGACCTTTGCTACGTGTGCCTGGTTGTGTAACCTGTGTTCGTTTTATTTAACATGCCTGATTCTGTGTGAAGATTCCCTTGTTTGTGTCCCAACCGTAATTTAGTGCAGGACAAAGGTAGCTCAGAGGTGAATGAAACCTTAAGGTTGTAGAGCATTTAAAAAGCCTGCTTAATTTCCCTGAAATTTTACACAATGAGAATGGTGATAATTATGATTGTGATTAAGATGAATGATGATTCAGGTATCATTATCATGACCAGTGACTGCGTCTTGATCAAAAAGATATTACTAAGATATTTAAAAAAAAATGTAATAAAGACATCACTTAATATCAAAAATTTTTGTTATATAAACCCATTCCTTCCATTATTCTTGAAGAAACTTACTTGCCCTCAAACAATATTCTTTTTATCTGTCTACAAAAAACAGACATGTTACTAATCCACGTGCGCATTAGCAGTCAAGCAGTACGTGTAATTCCTTTCCACGGTCGACTGCATGTGTCATCAAACGATGCAAAATATCAATCAGGCATGAGATGTAAACACAGCCTGCATTGGGCTCACAAATTATTTCATTAGACACTATAAGGACACCTGAATTGGGTCAGGGCAAGTCAAAATCTAGTGAGCTCAGCCTCTTATTGCTACGTTCATCTTCATCTGAGTTTTGCAACAAAACAAGCATACTACTATGCTTGAAAAGGTAAATTATGCAAAAATGCATGCAGTTCTAAGACTAAAAAAGAACAAATATAGTTAGCAGAAACTACATTCTATCCAACAAAGTCATTTTCTACTCGGTATAATACAAGTAAATATAAATTTAGGCCAGGAATTGAGACACCCTGGTGCGAATTGTGGGAACCTGGCATCGACCTACAGTAGTTCCTAGAAGGAACAGGCTGATTTGTGAAGACATCACTTGAATGTTAGGATGGAATACTTTTATGTGTAATATTAACACTTCTGACATGTTTAGCAGATTAGAAATAAGGGTATTTCTTACATATTTTCCTTCCTCCAAGGCCGTCATCAGTGGAAGTTAGTTGGTTTTGTGTACCAGTATTGAGTCAGCATGAAGACTAATCAATAATGATTATGATAAATTATCAGCATAAGAAATCCGCTGTTATGGAATGAAGACATCACTCGACATTGAAATTATAGATTGTTATGCATCATATTTCAAGTTCAACTTCTCAGAGGTTTAGCCAGTCTAGAAACGAAAGTGTTTCTTGTCTTTTATATTTTCCTTCCTCTTAAAGATATCAGCAGTGAGTTCTACTGGTTTCTAGTCAACATGAAGATTGATCAGTGATTATGATAAAAGATCAACATAAGAAATCCACTGGTATTGTATGAAGATATCACTCAGTATTGAAATTAGATACTATTATGCATCATATTTCAATTCTTTTCACAGGTGTAGCAGTCTAGAAATAAAAGTATTTCTTGTATATTTTTCTTCCTCTGAAGGTTATCATCAGTATCTATCAGTATCTTGTCAGCATGAGGATTAATCAGTAACTATGAGAAGTGATCAATGTAGGAAATCATCAGATACAGGTATATTGATCCAAGGGAGAAAAAGATCCTTCTCCATTTCCATTTTGTGAGCAATTAATGCATATCAAGTGTCGCGCAATGATTTTGTCGCAGGTTTCTGAAAGGCGTTCTGCAGTTTGCGGAGAACCTGGCGACCCAGACGAGCATCGAGAGAAACCGATGGGATGAGAGCGTGGAACTGACAAAAGGCTTTCTACAGAGGATTCATCAGCATTATGGGAGGATGGAGAGGGAGAAGGAAGGCAAAGGTGAGAATAATAGCAGTTTAAAATTGTGTTTGCTGTGGCTGACTCTCAAATTCCTCTTCCCACTTTGAATGCACACATACACAGCCACAGAATACAAACAAACACAAACACCCACTCTGACTCTATATAAAGGTGGAAATTTTCGTATTGTGGAAAATTTTGTGCATTTCGCGCCACCAGAAACGAGCGTGGAAATAAAAGCATGCAAATTTTTTTTTTTTTGCTTGTGGTGTGCTCACCAATATGTAATGTCTTGATTCCACAGAATTAAAGACACACAATATTCTTCATACTCGCTATATTCAGCACGAAAAGTTACTTGCGTGAAAATATCCACTTTTATAGTATTCATTCATTTATTCATCTATTTATTCATTTATTGACTTTGTTTCAGTAGGATAGCTCTGTCAGTGGCTAAAAATGGTGTTGTTGGTTTTTTTTTTCTCATAGACACACACACACACACTCACAAATATATACAGATGTATGCACACAGAGACGCACTCACTCACACATGCATTCAAACAAGTACTTCCACCCATTTGATCACAAAGAGCAAGAAGCTTCTTTTTTTTCTTGTCTTCATTTTTTCCAAAGCCTATTAACTGGTCTACTACATTCAGATTCAGAATGTAGGTTAAAGGGACACAGTCCTCACGAAATTTAAAAAAATATGTTGTTGTTGGTACCTCCAATGAACTACTTTCACCAAAAACAAACTTTAAAATCACCAAATAAGCTCGTACATTTTGGTTGAAAAAGTGTGACTCTGCATGGTGAATATGCTAATGAGCAAGTCTTGGCGGAGAGTCATACGTCGTCGATGCACAACTCTTCCCAGCCGTGTTCTGCTCGTTATCCGTACGCTCCCTAGTTTACCCGGATGCATGAAGACGTCGGTGGCTACTCCGACCCGTATTTGACATTGTTTCTACGTTGTGTGTGTGTGTGTGTGTGTTTGTGTGTGTGTGTATGTATTGTGTATTATATTCGCACGTGTGGACGGTACAACTAGATGATAGATCTACGGTAGATACGCGTACGCACCCCGTACGCGGTTTGCCCTTCGCACTTTTCCAGTCTCAAGCGCAGCTGCAGCCCTACCTGTCGCCGCTCATGCATGTTCTATATATAGTACGTACAGAGTGTACATATTTGTAGATAGAAACGATTCTACACAGGCCTGCTAGTACACTACAGGGGCGACCGCATTCAGCGTCGTCTGGTCAGGCTATCTTACATCAGTTTGCTCGAATCGTGCAGAAAATTTCCCAGGAAAATCCTTTTTTCCGTCCCAGACCAACAAAAGTATCGTGAAAGGTGAGCTGTGTGGCTGGGAAATATCGGTACAACGATGCCGAACATAAGAAACTTAGGGCCTACAAAATCTCGAAATCGTGTTCTGACCTACCTGTGCGTGGACAATTTGTGAAGCGATATTTTTACGTGGACCGGCAGGCTGTGGCCCTCGGTTATAAACCGAGAAAACTCCTGAAACCAGATGCAATCCTGACTATTTGCTCACATGAGTTATAAAACAGAAATACCTCGAGCATCGACTTCGAAGAGAACCGAGGGAAAAAAGCGTAGAGAGGTAAGGAAAGTGGCTAGCTATGTTTAATTTACCGTGGGCCTGCAGCCGGGGTTGGACTGCGCATGCAGTACAGTGCCACTGAGCTAGCTGCTGCCAGTGCCGACTGGACATGCACGGCAAAGTGGAGCGAAATCATATCCCTACGACCCCCTGTGTTTACCCTTCCCGGCTCACGTCATATTTTTTTTTTCGAGGAAAGGCGATTATCTGACTACTTACAGAAATATTGAGATACAAACAATATTTTCTTTGAAGAATTCGACTCTCTCATGCACAGGTTATCTTCGGTTTGAATGCCAAAATCGACTGGACGGAGTCGATCGAGTGTACTGTGTATGTATACATTGGTATGGTAAAGATTTGCGCGCGAGAGTGGTTTCTACGCTAAGAAGTATGCAACACGGACGGAAGCTAGAAAACGACCGTGCCTATTTGATGTCAAGTTCATGGTGTATTTGGTTTAAAAATACATATAAATTTATGTTTACAATATTAATTTTTCGTAAATTATATATATCTACGCTTGAAATATTTTGTTTGAAATTATAAAACCACAAACTTTCACATTATATGATGAAATTGCAACTAATCATTTGAACACTTAAATTGGTTTTAGAGGCACGGCTGTCAACTTGGTGAGTAGGGCATGCACTACGTAGCATCTTTTTGCCGGCTCTTTCACGATCGCTTGCAGGAATTATTTTTCAAAAATCGCGTACGGAGACAATTTTTGATGTCCAAGCGTATAAATTGGTGAAAGTTTATATTTTTTACTCTTCTTAATTATCAGTACAGTGAAAATCTCAGGACTGCTTCCCTTTAACATCTGCAGCCAACCATTCGAAATATAAGCTTGATAAATTTCCTCAGTTTACTGTGGGACTTTCAAACCAACACAGGGTGTTGTAATTGAGTTATCCCTGCTCTGAATTTCACTACTTTCCCTACAAGCAACACTGGTACTGTGTACAACTGTAGCACCTCTGTTGCCTCCGTTGGCATTGTTGCCCTGTTTAACCTTCCATGTAATACTCACAAACACTTCCAAACACCCAAGTATACTTTAATGTCTACATGCGTCATTTCAGATTCTTTGTCTAACTTATTTTAATTTTGTTTTTCTTAAACATATACTAGCTGGGGGGGGGGGGGGGGGGGGAGTAATCTCCAGCTTTGATGTAAGTTTATCTGTTTTGGTTTTGTTGTTAGGGAGGATGCTTTGTTTTGAGTTTTGTGTTTAACTTTGTCCCCTTCCTCACCTCATAAACAAATCATACGGATGATTGATGACTAATATGGCCATATGTTATAAGTGGATACCTGTTTATGTTTTGTTTCTAGGGAAGCTATTTTGTTTTGAACTCCATGATGTAGGCCCTACTTCATCAGCTTTATCATCTTCCTCCATTATGTGCGTTATATGCATGTATGTATGTGCAGTATGTATATCACATAAATGTGAAGACATAACAATTGCTCCTGGACGATTGCTCTGGTAGTATGTTGGGACTTTGAGTTAGGGTTAGGGTTGTGATAGTGTTTTAGGTTTAGTGTGCTGCGAGGATTAGGATTAGGGTTAGGGATTATATTTGTAGGTAGAATTTGTGTTTGGCTTAGCGTGCAGATATTTCATGAGAGCAATTGTCGCAGGAGCAAATGTCGTAGAACCCACAAATATGTCTTGCATTGAGGAGCTCACTTTGAAATTATAGATCCCAAGGTAGCAGGAATAGCACTATTTTTAGAGGGGTGCATCCCCTGAAGAGAATATTGGCTCAAAACAGTGCATGATAAATTAGTTTCATATCCCTCCAACGAATCTTTAGAAAACTGGGAGATTTACTAAAATAGAATCATTTACATATTACAGTGCAGACAATCAGTGTACTAACGTGGACGTGATTATTCAGAGTGGTCTGTGAGGCCGATACTGATAGCAATTTGGCACATTATCCAATAGATTAAAAACCATTGAGCATTCATATATCCATGATGCAATATTCATGGTATAGTGCACACTATATCATTAATATTGCATCGTGGAATAGCACCTTTTTCTCCATCAGCATTTTGTCTTCAACATCATCAACATCATAGCCATGATATGTTTACTGTAAAACCAGAAATGTTTGTGTGTATTTGAATTTTGCAAATTTAGCAAGAGCCGAGATTTGTGAAATTAGAATGCATGCGAAAGTTCTTGTCTACACTATATGCATTGAATGCCAGTGACAATTCATGAAAATTTCATATTGCAGAAAAAAAAAGGTTGTCAGTTCCAGTTTGCAAAAATTTCATGCTGCAAAAATATCTTCCTTTACAATAGTCACAGGATGCGATGTAGACCAATCACTGGACAAGATTTCATTACTGAAGGATAAATATAAGACAACTATGGCATTATTGAAAATCTTGGTAGATGCTTTCGTCAGTGTTATTGTTATTCTTTCTCAATCTACAACCATTAATACCTTGAATTCCGTTGATCTATAAGAAGCAAATTTTGACTGTCAGCAATGTGTCGGGGAGAATGTGTACGCCTCAGGCGAGATCTGTTGGCACTCAGAATTAGCCAAGGTCAAATCTGTCCAGCTGCTGACCCTAGGGAAATTGAGGGGGGAGGGTGAGAGGGGAACATGTCTAGATTTATATTGCCCCTCTCCCTTAAGGCGTTTAAAATTAGAACACTTGGAGTTATTTTAGGACATGGTCTCCCTCTCTCCCTCCCTTTTTTTCTCCCTTTCTGTCCTTATATCATTCTGTTTCTCAATCTCTTTCTCTCTCTATCTCACTTTGGCAACTGTTGTAAGCCCAAAACAAAATGAACGAATAAATGAGATATAAAATAGTGAATAAAACTAATAATTGAATGAATTGATAAATCAATAGAAGTGCAGCTGGAAAGAGTTAATAGAATTTAGTTGCCTAATTTGAAATATCACCAAACAAACTTCTGTTGATACTTGGGCAATAGTGTAGAGATAGAACAGGGAGGAGAGAAGAAAATGGATAGAAGTATGGCAGTAATATGTAATTCTGCCTACTATCTTGATACTTCACAGACTTGACTTGATTTGAATCTTGAATCTGCATCTGTTCTCTCTCTTATATTCTCATTCTAGTTCTCTTTCTTTCTTGTCATTGTATTTGAATACTGCTAAGCAAGATATATTTTTGCGACATGGAATTTTTGTGAATTGGAGCCGACGGCCTTTTTTTGTGACATGAAATTTTTGTGAATTGCCACTGGCATTCAGTGCATAGGGAACAGACAAGAACTTTCCCTTACATTTGAATTTCGCGAATCTTGGCTCTTGCAAAATTCACTAAATAAGAATGCACATTAACATTTCTGGTTTTAGAGTACATTACAGACATGGATTTTTTTTGCTTAGTCCCATACTTTGAACTACAGACTATTCTTTTGAAATACAATTACTTCTGTTTTGCAGCAGTTTTTAGTCCAATTCATGTTGTTTTCTTCTACTTTTGTGCCCTTGTTTATAATGTTGTTTCCCCACTCCCAGTTTCCTGTCACCTGATCTCTCGGTCCCCTTCAAACTTGTTATCGAAGCTCTTTATAGCTCCTTACCGCTGTAAACAATCAACATCACAGTCGACAGAGGAATTCCTGCTTTGTTCTTTCATTGCTAGCACACTCCCATGTTCCGTTCAAGGGCGACAGAAGGAAGATGAACTGTATGCAGAATCTCCCTGTCTATCAGCACTCTGAACTCTCGTGACCGCTAGAAAGAATTTTCACCCTGTGGGTCCTGATTATAGGGGGGCAGGGGAGAGAAATTTTGAGGGAAGAATCAACACTCGATACCGACTAATTTCAGGAGTGTTAACGAAAAATATGTTGACCTGGACTGTAAGCATGAGATATATATGGAGTGTGGTCACAGCAGATCAGTTTTGTTATTGAGAGTCACAAAGTCATCTTCACAGAGCTGTAACTGCAGTGACGTGGCTCAAACAGGGCATTCAGACACAAAAAATTTATACTAGAATGGTACAGCTATACCAAAACGGTATAGCTATACGATGAATTTATACGTCTGAACGCTGACGAATGAAACGACATATAGCGAAACAACGGTCAGAGCATCATTTCGAACTAGAACTCGATAACGAATCAGCATTCCATGTCCATCTGAACGTATGGCGACCATAGAATGGTATAACTGGGCGGGGCTTAATGGGAGCGCGCACGAAAGGTGACCCCACAGCTGTCACTCATGACTGTAACAGCATGCGTAGTGGGAAACTGCGCATCTATACGACGTTTCCCAGAACGGTCAAAATTAATGTCTGAACGGTCTGTCGGCTATACGATGATTCTTTATACGTCGTTTCGTTATCGAGTTTTGGTATAAAATGGCATGCGTCTGAAAAGGGGGTAAGATGGGACAAATAGAAAGGACTATTGTTTGTTGCTGTATGTGAATGCAGGAAGATTTCCAATATCTCAACCCAGTCACTAATGCCCACCACATGACATCCGGTTTACATACTCTATGGAGGTTGGGCAGAGTGTCTTTCCTTCAAATATATTTGTATGTTTCCAGAGCCAATGTCTCCTTTCATATCTGTCACATTCCAGCAATTTACCAGACTGCCTTAGGCAAGGCATAATGAAATGTATAGTTATTTTAAAACCTCTTATCAATCTATCATATCACTTTCTGAAAGTAGTTTTGTATTTCTCATAGCTGTCACTTCATTTCCTGTTATATACTGTATATATATATATATATATATATATATATATATATATATATATATACAACTCCCAGTTGTCTTACAAATTTTGTTCATCTACAGATGTATTTTTCGTTGAGATATGATGTTATTTCATATCCGCCATAGACAGGATTTACATCCATCAAACAGATGCTGTGAAAAGTCAGATTTTGTTAAGATTTGGACACAAAGCAAAATGGGATCTTCAGAGGAAGTGACGTCGTGGGCACACAATCGTGATGGCAACTTCAATGCCTCCGTCGGACACCATTCTTCAGATTACCCACGTGTTGGAAGAGAGGAAATACAAGTTTATTGTGACATGAACATATGCACCAGTCTGTTGCTTTGATTTCACTACCTTCAAGTAACATTTTCCATGATTGAGATCACCGCTCTGATAAGAACATTAAACAGAAAGAGAACTAAACAGAATATACATAAAATAAAGCCAAAACAACCAAACCAAACTAAACCCTTTCTGTGTCAGGGAATTCAATTCAATTCACTTCAATAGTTTATTATTTCCATTATCAAAAGAAAAGAAAAAGTTGACATAATCCAAAGTGATACAATTTTTTCATTTTTCTTACACTCGTCTGATAAAGGATTTTTTTTTTTTCAAATACAATATAAAGTATACATGTATGCACAAATGATGTCATAAAAAAGAAACAATGCACTTTGCCATGGTAACAAAAACAGTAAATAATCACAATGATGGAAAACAGTGTTCCACTAAAAAAGCCAAGCTTGTAAGACGTGGAACACTGGAACAAAACAACAAGAGCACCAATTTGTTATATCAATAAAACATATTCATTTTAAATTCTTCTATATACTATTGTACATTTACTCACTGATATATGATGCTGATACTATGAACAATACTTCGTAGGATTTTAGAATGCAAACATATCAACTATGAAACGTATCACATTTGTGGCACAGACACTATGGGGCCAGGTATGCCGGGAAAATTGAACGGAAAGGAAGATATGTAATCGGCCACAAAAAACACAGAAATTACAGATATTGAGGAAATGCACTCAGGCAGATACTGGACAACGAAGAACGAGGAAAGAGGGTAGAGAAGGAAAAGGAGAGGGACTTTGGATAGTGTGCACAATGCTATGAGGTTTCCTTTGCCAATCACCACTCAAAGCATGCTAAGGGTTAATAAGGTTTGCCAGGAAGACTTCCACTTGTGTAAGTTACCTTGTGATAATCAGCAGAACAGGGAAATACAGTTTACGTCAAAATTGGTGACATCAATTTCATAAAGAATAGGAAGATGGATATTAAATGCAGACTTATTAAATGCAGTGAGCAGTGAAATTGACCCTTACAAAGTACAATAGCTCCCAGGATTGGATGTATATTAATTAAAAAAGACTTGACCATAGGGTGTGAACACAACAATCATAGCTGTGAAGAAACTGTTTGTCTTGGCATGTAAAGAACTCGTTAGCCTTGTTATATTCTCTAGTTTCACTCCTGCTCATCTCTCCCAATCACGTTTTGACCAGGCCATTGTGTGGCTATCTCTAAATGACACAATTGAGTTCGCCTCGAACTCTCAGTTTCATGGATTCCTAGCATTGTATTGGCAATTTCTTTTGTTATATTTTGATGGTTTCCTTGTTATATTTTGATGTTTTTGTCTTCTCACTTTCCTCCTTATTCATACAAGCTATGTACACACACACACACACACACACACACACACTTATATATTTCTCTCTAGATATATATAGAGAGATATACACACACATACACTTATCGACTATATATATATATATATATATATATATATACATACATACACACACACACTTATTGACGTTTAAAACTATTTGCTGTAATAAAAGATTCAAGTTCTTGTAATTCTGAATATAAAGCACTCTATATGTTACATATCTATATGCACATAGATAAAGACATATTTATATGCACATTTAATGTTTATAGAGATATTTGCATTCTGATAACATTTTTCTGTATTTTCTGCCTGTATGCTAATTATACACGTTGCTTAGACCTGAGTTACAGAGTACAGACATTTTTTTTTTAATTTTTTTTTTTGCATTCATGATTATTCTAGAGGTAGGATAGAATTGTAAAGCTTGTTTTGTAACATAAACTATACACATAATGAAATATCATATCATATGTGTGAACTCCAGTCACAAAACTGCGAATTTTGTGAAATACAGACTGTATTCTCATGAGGGTGATAACGTCAGGGCTTGTAAAAGAATATTTGTGAAAGTAACAAAATAATGAAAATAAAACATTTGCAAATGGGTCAGAGACTCCGAAAGTGGCTGCGTCATCCACCGAAGTTATCAAGTGTCAGTCAGTGATCGTGATATCAATGGGACATTAAAACTCCTCTATGAATGACACTGGTATTTGTGATGGAGTGTTTTTTTTTCCCCAGGTTTTCTTCCTGTCAAGCTCATTGCACTGTCGAATGGCAAGGCAGAGTTTAAAAAGCTCGGTTTCGAAAGTTCACTCGGAGAGCAGAGCACAAGTTTCACAAGCTATATGCCTCCTTCCCTTGTCCAAACAATGACTCAATCTATTTTTGAATGTTCTTGGCAATTCATTTTAAAGGCTGTGTGAATTTCCTTTTTAAGGACCCACTTCAATCCTTGCTTAGTCTGTAGTGTCAGTAACATCTCCAGGTCTTCAAAGTATTATGTACAGGGGCTGCATGCAAATCAAGCCACGCTTATGCTGTAGCCCCACTGTATTTTTCATTGTTGTATTGCTGATACGTTTTGCTGTACATTGTGTAAAGGCGATGAAGAAAAAAAAAAAATTTTGTTAACAACTTATGTTCATGTATTACAATGTATGTAATCATATATCGTTGCTGGGGTGACAAGACCTTGTATCTGAAATTTTGGTGAAAATGACTTTTTTGGATTAATGGTCAAATGATCAGTTCAGTGATGTCCTGTCCAAATCCCAGCTGTCTTAACTCCAAAAATGAAGCCACCACGGTTTGTCAAAGGAAAGGTTATCCCGTTCGCTATAGTGCTTTGGCCGCCATGTTTTTTGGCTCTCCTGAACATTTGACATTTTGTAGATACGAGGTCTTGTCGCCCCAGCGACAATATATATATATATGTACAATGATAATACAGGAACCAATAAATCAAATCAAAATCAAAGTGAAGGTGTTCAAATCAAATCATGAAGCAAGTGTTACTTAGTATTTTATAAGACTTGTTTAAACTATGCATCTGTTTTCTGCATTCCTTACCAGTCTAGAGTTCATAATTCAAATTAATGAAATTCTTGTATCAAGTGTTCTTTTTTTTCCAACAGATTGACAAATTGCTCTACATTGATGTAAATAAGCACCAAATGAATCATTGTTTTAGTAGTGAGTTAGAGCTGAGAGTGAGTTGAACTAAATATGTTATCACCAACCACCCCTTCGCCCACCCCCCACAAATAAAAAGTCTGCTTCTGCAATAATTCTGATAAAAGCAGTTTTTGAAATCTGACTGAAGCAATTGAACACCTCAAATTGATATTGATCTGTATTTTCTAGTGGAAATTCCCAAATGACAGTTTGTATAATATGTGGAGATATAAATTATGTATTACACAACAGCACTATTATGTTTTCTGTAGTAGATTGCCTTTCTTTAGTTTCATGATTTCATATTCACGGGGCAAACACATTTCACATAGTGAGTGAGATTCAGAATATTGTCTTTAGAAGACAAGTTCACTTAATATACATATATGTGTGGATTGAATGACTGTAGCAGTATTTGTAGAACACATCAGCGAAAATTTGAGAAAAACTGGACAATCCGTTCAAAAGTTATGAATTTTTGAAGTTTTGTTGCTACCATCACTGGATGAGAGGACTGAACTACAGTTTGTGATGTCACATGCGTAGAATGACATAAAAAAGTATAAGGAGGTTTTAACATATTTTCTCTTTTCTCATGTAATAAAAGAGCACTTGAGATGCCTCTTTCAGAAGGAGGGTGATAATATTACCCTTGATATGTGTCAGTAACAAATCGAGGGAATGTGTACTTTAAAAAAAAATTGTAGAATTCTCTTTGTATTTTCTATGTATTGTTCTGCGCATGTGACATCATAAACTGTAGTTGTCTTCTCATCCAACGATGGCGACACTGAAACTTCAAACTTCATGACTTTTGAACGGATTGTTCGATTTTCCTCAAACTTTCACTGAAGTGTTCTACTGATATTGCTGCATTCACTCAACCCACACATACATTTAAAGGTGAACTTGTCCTTTAAATTTCACCCACAGGAAATCTTTGCTGCAGTGTGAGGGATAGGGTTTCCAGAGATATGGCTGCGTGACATTTTGCCAGGGCTTTTTGCATGTGTAGCCCAGAGTCATATGGGCAATTTGTTTTCATCAAAGATATATTCATTGATGAATTGTGGTGTGGTATCTCAGCCATCCACCAATCTATCGTGTTTCTACCTCTCTTCTTGGCCCTTTTTTTTCTATCCATTTCTTTATCTCTCTGTACCAATCGCCCTGTATGTTTCCTACCTGAGTCTCCCAGTTGCTACATGTTTTTCTCTCTTTTCTCTCTTCTTTCTTACTCCTTTCCCTTTTGCAATAAATTTTGATTCTTTTTCTTCTCTTTTTTCTTCTTCTTCTTGTCCTCCTCCTTCTTCTTCTTTCCCTTTTTCTTTTCTCTAACTCTTTCTTTCTTTCTTTCTTTTTCAGTCTATGAGTTTGTCTATATTTTGGCAAGTGTTCTTAATGCAATTATTACCAGATGTAGGATTTCCCATATTCCACTAGCAATATCATTTCTTCTTTTTCTACTTCATCTTTTACTTGTCCTTCTACTCCTATTTTTTTCTCTGACTCTTTCTTGCTTTTTCTTCCAGTCTATGGGTTTTATATCTATTTTGTCCAGCATTCTATTATGAAATGCAGTTAGTACTGGACATACAGCATTAACCGTTATTCATTATCAGTATCATTGATACTTCTTCTTTGTATTCTTCTTTTGTTCTCTCTGACTTTTTTTTTCACTTTCTCTTCCAGTCTATGGTTTTGTGCCTATTTTGTCCAAAATAGTTATAGTA
The DNA here is from genome assembly GCF_040938485.1 of Diadema antillarum. Taxonomy (NCBI): domain Eukaryota; kingdom Metazoa; phylum Echinodermata; class Echinoidea; order Diadematoida; family Diadematidae; genus Diadema; species Diadema antillarum. The sequence continues at coordinate 4,010,370 of NW_027270918.1, forward strand.
TTGCAGTTATTAGGAGATATATGGTATTTACCATATTAGTTATTTGTTTGTTTGTTTCAGATATACTGTAAAAGTGGAAATTTTCGGGGTGTTGAAGTTTTCATGCATTTCGCGCAACCAGAAACTAGCACGAAAATACAAACGCGCGAATACTTTTGCTTGCCATAATAATCCTATGTTCCTGTGCCAGGGTGGTCCACGAGGGGTTTTAGCATGTCGCTGCAACATGCTAAAATTCTTGTGCAACATCCTAAAAAGCCAGCAACATGCTATGCAACATCCTCAAGAATTTGCAACAAGCTCAAAGTAAAAGTATTCAAAAATGTGCAAAACATGTGCATAACATAAGAAACATCAAACTACCAGGTACTTTAGATATTTGTGTGCAAAACATGAGAGAGAACATTGAATGTAAGCAGCACAAAGAGAGATAAGCAGCAAAATATTGCGTACTATGTACTCATCGTGTGCACTCTGCGCATATTCAATTTCTGCAATATTCTCAGATTCTGAGCTTGCAACATGCTGAAATTTCAAGTTGTGGACCACCCTGTGTGCGTGATGTCTTGATTCCGCGGAATTAAAAACATGCAAAACCCTTCTTGCCCGGCCAAGCGCGAAAAGTTAATCGTGCGAAAATTTCCATTTTTACAGTAGACAAACATATAATGTGATATAGTATCCACAACTTGAAAGTATTGTGATAAAACATTCCAAACATTCCAAACATGATTTTTCAGAATTGTTGCCACGGGCAACAAAGCTTCATCAGTTGCTGTAATCCTATCAAGCTGTATAGTACTGAGTGGTTAAATACTCGTTCCTGGCTTAATCTTCCACACGTTGCATTTGTGTGGGCTATTAAGAGCTGCCTGACTACAGTGTTCATTGCAGTGAGAGTGATCGTGTTAATTCCCTCTCTTTTCCACAAGTGCGAGTTGTCAATATGAGGCATTTCAGCAGTGTCAGGGGACCAAGTGCTTGTAGTGTAAACACAGCCACAATTGTCATCCGCTGAGTGCATTATGAGTCATTGCTCCGTTCCAAAACCCGGCAGCGCAGAAGAAATCGCACTGATTGGAATTGCATTTTACGGCGCTGAGCGATGCTAAAAATAGACGCTCGCTTCCAGACCAGTCATTCATTCATATTTTTTCCTCATATTCTTTTGTCTGCTATTCATCTTGTTTATCGACTTTCTCGTCATATTTTCCTGGTTTCGCTTCCTATTTTCCTTTTTATTCAAACTCCAAATATTCTGTGTTTGTGTTTCTCTCTTGTTTTTTCAGTGTTTTGATATGTTTGGTGTTCATCTCCCCCTCTCTCCACTCTCATCTCTCTCTCTCTCTCTCTCTCTCTCTCTCTCTCCCTCTCTCTCTTTCTTTGTCCTTATTTGTATTTTTTCTGTCTTATTTTTTTCCATCTTTCTGTCAGTGTGTTATCCTCTCAGAGTGTCCACAGCTAATATCGATTCTGTGTGTTTCCGTATGACCCCTTCTCTTCTTTGCCTTACCTTGACTTGTCTGCAGCATTTTTTTTTCTGTCTGTGTGTTTTTTTCCACCTGCAATGTTAGCGCATTATCAAGATTGAGGAAGATATTCATCAATGCTTGTTTAATAAGAGTTGAAAAGCACTGAATTTCTTGATTCCTTGATTTTCACTAGATTTTATTGCAAGCTTTTTTATGTGTGTTTGTTTGTTTGTTTGTTTTTTGGGAGGAGCAATTTTCCACATGTAGGTATACTTTATGTTGGACCTGATCCAGTCCCTCTGCTAACTTGTCACTTTGGTTAAGGGTCAGTATTTTGATACCACCATATCATATGGACTGCACCCCAGTGCAAGTAATGGAATGACCCCAACCCCCTTTCAACAATGATATGATTTTGTTTACCATTGCTCGTGAACGCATTTCCATATTCTCGCCTGCATTTCCCATTAGGATAAATCTGGGACTCGTCTGTGTTTCTATGGCTTTGTGGGTCATGATCAGGCTTTCCCCACAAGCTGAATAGCAAGCTTTAGAATTGCGACGCGATAATGTTTATGATACACCTTCTCCAGGGTTGGACAATGGGAAAGGCTTTCTCGCGCATGTGCAGAACAACATTTCTTGCCTAATGAGCGCATCATAGGATTAGCATTGCAGATCTAAAGCACTCTAATTGCAAAGTGAGTTCAACCACTCCAGATGATTGCTGTAAAGGGAGTTGCTAGCATGGTAGTTGCACAAGAACTCTTTAACCCGTTGAGGACGAGTCCCGAGTATACTCGGGCAGGTGTCTATGGGAAATGTGTGTTGTAGCAAAATCAAACCGTCCTCGACGGGTTAACAAGTGTATCATACATTCAGCTACATAGTTTGTGTGCCTGTCTTGTATTTCAAAACAGGGAAACCCTTCAGCCATTTCTGTTATCAGCCTGTGCATAAAAGTACAATCATGATGAATTTATAAAGTGAAACACATAAAGTTGATGAAGTAAAAGTATGATTAAAAGGAAAACAAGTTGCATTAAAGTGGCATGTACCATACAACTCATTTCTTAAGCATTGTAAATATCAACTTAAAAAAAAAGAAGATCCATCTCTATTCTAAAAGAGAGGGTTGTACTTGTTGGCTTGAAAGTGGCAAAGATTCTATTGCAATCAAAGAAATGAAACTGTTCATTGGCAGGCTATAGTGGATTTAGTCCAAAACTTTTCTTTCCGCTTGTTTCTTTGAAAAATTTACTTATTGTTTTGTTTGTTGTAAATTACGTGCATGCCATGAATGTCATCAATTGTGAATTTGAATTACGTTCACATCGAAAACGTCATCATGAACGTCATAACCGATATTGATAGAAATTTCATGGCAATTTGTGTGGCTGCAATTGCCAGTGATTAAAGTCAGTTGTCAGAACAGAATGATTCCAGCAAGTAGGAACATCAGACTCACCGATCAAGAAAATCTAATTTCCATATGATTCCAACTACATGCACGAAAGCATTACGTCATCAGTAGTAGTACGCAAGCATTCCTTTGTCTAAACGAACAAAACTAATTATCTGTCATGGCTGAGTATTTTGCAGTGAACAAAAATGATTATATTTCTCCCTGTAAAACAGTGAGAAATTGGTCAAAATGATTTCCTAGAGTTCCTTTCTGTCCCTCATACATTGTCAGATGGACCAAAGATAAAAAAATAAATAAATGTGGATCAGTAGCAGTCATCTTTCTAATGCATTTGCTAAGGCCTCATTCAACAACATTGTTTATTCGAAAAAAGGACAAACACTACTTTTTCTGTATTTTTTATATCTCTCTTTCTTTTCCTTCTCCTCCTCCCCATCTCTTTTTCTGTCTCTGACTTTCATCTGTTTTTTTTTTCTCTTTTTCAAATGTTTGTTTTTTCCTTTATTTTTCTGCAATGCAGTTATTATTTTATACATGTTTCAACTGTCTAAATATAGCATTTTTTGGTTCTTTTTAGAAAGAGAAATCAGGGAGAAAGAGAGGAAAAAAAGGAGGTGGAATAGCAATGAAAGAGCGTGGGAATACTTGGGATTACCATGACGGGAAGAAGCCACATTGCAAGTAGAAAATAGCAACGCTGCACCTGCCTACCATCCTTTCCCCAAGCTCATTCAGATGGTAGATATATAGAGAAGAATATAATTTTATTAGATCCAGGACTGCTGTAAATTTGGAGGAATGATTCTATTCTGCCTCCACCCCCTCCACCTTCTATTCTTTTCCAGCCATTATAGTGCTATATATGGGTAGCAATCAAGAGAAATTCGTGACGAATGTCGAGGGATATCAATACTGGATGTGAGGTGGATCTATTCAGAGAGGAAAGAGTGATGAACGCAAGTCAAAATGCTAATGAATGAATGACTTGAATATAAGGAAGTAGCCATCACAAGCGAAATTATGTTTGACACTTTTAGCAAAAGAGGACATGTTAGGCACATCATAATGTTCTCTTCATGGAGCCGTTGTAGGATACTGTGAGACCAGAAAACTTCGTGGCATGAAACTTTTGTGAATAGCCGACCATGTCATAAAATACTGTTAAACATGATATATTCGCGGCATGAATTTTTCGCGAATTGGAACCGACAGCCTTTTTTGTGGCATGAAATTTTCGCGAAGTGCCACTGGCGTTCAATGCATATAGTGTAAACAAGGACTTTCGCGTGCATTTTAATTTCGCGAATCTTGGCGCTCGCGAAATTCGCGAAATTAAAGTGCACGCGAAAATTCCTCGTTTTACAGTAGGAGCATAATACTACATGTACTAATAGTACAGGGTAATGGTGAACGCACACTGCTGATCGATATGAAAGACGTAATAAAACTGAGTGCACAGTACTAAACTTGTGCAGTTAAAAGAAAAAAAAATGAATGGGTACTACTAAACATGCATAGTTAAAAAGGGGGAAAAATGAATGGGTACTCACTACTTGTACATACAGTTGATACAGCATAGTATTGACATTCAATGCATTGTGTAGAAAAAAACAACCAACATTCAGGTGCATTTAAAGGAAACCAAAACTCAAAGAAAATGTGGATTGAGATGAAGCAGCAATATCAGTAGAACACATCAGTGTAAGTTTGAGGAAAATCGGACAATTGATGAAAAAGTTACAAATTTTTAAAGTTTTGGTGTTGGAACCGCTGGATGAGGAGACTACAAGACATTATGACATCATGTGTGGAGAACAATATAAAGAAAATGTAAAGGCAATTCCACAAAATTCATTGTTATATTTCCTGGAAGCAAAGATTTGCCAGACTTGTCTTAATCCATTTGATATTAACACGGATTCTTTATCCAAATTCATATGATTTTCTTTTTTTGACTGTTTTTATTTTCATCTGCCATCACACCGTCACAAGAAAGGAGAGAGAGAGAGAGAGAGAGAGAAAGAGAAAGAGAAGGATAGAGAGAGTTTAAGGCAACAAAAGCTTGCTTATATATCACAATTTTTGCCGATTATGAAATTCATACCTGCCAAGTGCAGAAGACCTTCAAGGTGACTGAGAAGTGCATGTTGCAGTCAAGGGCAGATTTGCAGCTGCATCTATCAGCTCTGATCAATTACCGATCATTTTCTCTCGGCTCCCCTTACTCCTTCTCTTTCTATTTATCTCCCCTCCCTCTCTCTCTTCTCACCCTGTTCAGACGCAAGCCAGTTTATACCAAAACTCGATAAAGAAACAACGTATAAAGAATCATTGCATAGCCAACAGACCGTTCAGACGCTAATCTCGACCGTTCTGGAAAACGTCGTATAGATGTGCAGTTTCCCACTGCGCATGCTGTTATGGTCATGAGTGACAGCTATGGGGTCACCTTTTGTGTGCGCTTCCATTATGCCCCACCCAGTTATGCTGTTCTATGGTCGCCATACATTCAGATGCACAATGGACACGATGGAATGCTGATTAGTCAGTGTTCAGACATAGAAATTCATCATATAGCTATAGCTATAGCTATAGTTTTGGCATAGCTATACCGCTCTAGTATAATTCTTTTGCATCTGAACACCCTGTCTGTTTCTCCTTCACCTGTGGTAATATCACGCACATTATATAAATCATTTTGATTACGTACCTGTGGGAGAACAAGGAATGAAGTCGGAAAGCGGTGCCTTTGTGAAAGCCCAGCACATCAAGGTAGAGAGTCTAGACCTCCTCCCATGTTTTTTTTTTTTCATATTTGAGACGGTCCTATGGGAAGCCATGTTTGCCATATTGCAGGTCATTTCACACACGTAGTATTTTATCGAAAATGTTAAGTGAGACAATTTAAGAGTGCTCTGTATAACAAGTATACTCACAGACAGATGGAAATAGATAGGGGGCTACTCCTCAAAGAGAGGTGTATTTTCGTGGCAAGGGTGATGGGGAAAATGCTTCAAGGTTTTGTACTCAAAAAAAGAAGAAAATGATATAGAGTGAGAATGGTTTGTAATTCTTACAAGGTACAGAGTGATCTTGACCTCATTTCATAGAATTACTTTAACAAATGTCACTTTTACAGTGTACAGGTATGTAGTTTCCATGGCACCAGACATGCAAGACCCACCCGCCTAAATCACTTTTAACACTGCTGTAGTTACAATGATTGCAACTTATACTAATTGCCCATCTATTTATGAGATTTATATTTCAAAGATCAAGATGTGTTTCTTCTGGTTAAAAAAAAACATGCCTTTCTTGTGAGTCAAATGGAACTTTCCCTTGTTTCTATTCGTCAATGTTTTTGTTTTCTTTTTTTTTTGTTTATAAAGACAGGTTTAGCCAACTGAAATGATAATGAAGATAGTAATATGATATCCATGATTTCATGTTATCATCATGCCATTCCCTTTTTGTGTTTCATTCCAAATTTATTATTATTATTTTTTTAATATTTCACTTTCCTTTGTGTTTATATTTGTGTATGAACATATGCATGGTATCATGATTTTCATCATTTTTGTTGTTTTATTACTCATCTTCTCTCTTGCATATTCCATTCAGTTGGGAAACCCTACATTAATCTTGACTAAGAATAATATTGTAGTTGATGTGTTATCTAATTGTAGCAAAAAGGCAGGATCAGTGCACCAGTTATTATATCACAACCAAAGAAACAAACAAATCAACCCGAGCACGCCCACCTCTTAATCACACAGACTGTAGGATGCTCAGAGGTCTGTCTAGGGCTTAAATCACCATGTTCCCTCTCTTCTGTTTTATCCCTACAACAACCACCCTCTAATTGGAAACAACCTTACCTCAGAGAAGTTAAAAAAAGAAAAAATCCCAGCAAAAATAAATGCGGTAATATCCAATGTACCCCAACTTTGCATACTATTCTTGTCACCATGACGACATTCAGGGATTTATGAGGCTCTGAATTTGGAAACTATGTGGATGGGGGAAATGTGGTCATTGCCATTCACAGCGAGGGAAGTTGACTTTGTGTGCTATATTTGGCCTCCTTTTGCTGCTTTATGCATGGATGGTACATTAAAGTTCCCATTTTACCGCAATAGCGAGCTTTAGAGCTGCAACGCTATTAAAATGTTCACTACATGCCTCCTTCCAGGTAAGACAATGTAAACCAGCTGTCTCGCCCATGTGCAGAACAACATTTTTAGCTTAAAATGCATCGCAGGTTTAGTTTCATCATTGATGAAACAGTATGTCATTGCTAGGCTTTAAATTGACTACTAGTATTCTAAACACTAAAACAGTTCAATATGGACAGGAGCATTTGGTATACAGTAATGTTTAAAGAGGAAATCAGCTGTTTGAAAATGACACAACACTTAGGATTGCAGCGATCAGTTGAGACCAAGAGGGTTTTGAAAAGGAGATCAGAGTATCATATCTGAACATTGTTTATGGGAGGTTTATTCTAACATACTGCTGTTTATGGGAATCATTGAGTATGGTACATTTGGTCTCTCACAACTGTTACATTTTTTTGATGGATTTGAGTCCATTTTTTTATAGCTACATATCTTCACAGTATAAGAGGATTTCATGGTATGTAGGGTCATGCAACTCAAATCTTTTTAAACCGAAAACATCATTGCCTTTAAGACTTTTATGAAAGGATACAGAGGATAAATAAAGGTATGCAAGCAAGCCTGTTTTTCTGTAGTAGCATCGTCGATGGCAATAAACAAGGACTGTAATTGAAAAACTAAAGGAGAGAAGCCTGCAAACACAGCTCCGTGGAGCGGCCGACTGCATTACCTGTAATCGATGCAGAATAGAGAAAAGTCAACCCACATAGAGCTCGGATGAGCCCCTCAACTCCCCCCCCCCCCCCCCCCCCAGGCGTCACTAAAAATAGACCTCCCTGTTGCATATAGTAATATGGGGAACCATTGATGGAGAATTCAAATACAAAGCGCTCAACTCCCGGGCACTTTAATTCCCTTCTCTCATGGCCCAATTTAGTGCAGACTCCCAGATTACGGGACATTAGCCAAACAGACACTGGGCAAATCTTGCGTGATGCAGCTAGAGGACGATTGTTGGTTGGGGGGGGGGAGGAGGAGGAGGAAGGAGATTGCTGTTGTCGCATGCAAAGGCAGAAATATACATAGCAGGCATGTCATAGCGTGATGGGATGCTGTCCATTCTTTCACGAAAGCCGTGCTTATTTTTGTCCGTTGTCATGGGGACGAATTAGAATGGAAAGTTTGCTGATGTAATTGAGAGACCCATAAGGGCTAGTGGGACAGGGAGGGGGGTGCAAAGAGGGAGAGATGTGATAAGCCCTGCGTAATTTGGCGCTCTGGAGCAAAATGATTTGATTTCAGAGAGGGAAGGAATATTGACAAACCATCGTTCTCTCCCCTCGCCCTTGCAAGGGAAGGAAAGCGTGTGTCAAATTTGACAAATAATGTCAGGACCGTGACTGTTGTTCACAAATTTTCTGAAATGCAGGCTTTTTTTTTTTGTTCTTTCACATCTTGCGTCAAACAACGTGCAAAACGTTAGGTCATTGTTTGAAAGGCAGAAAGAAGACACTGACTCAGCTTACACTTCCAGGAAGGGGTTTATAACATTATTCATGTGACCTTGAAAAACACAGTCTGCTCTTAATGATGACGTTACTTTTGAAGTAATGTGCTTTTTTTATCTCCTCTTGTCATCAAGACCAGGGATGCTAACAGGTTGATTGTTTTTATCTGAAATCGCTGCCAGTTTGAAAGATGGTTGAAATGTTATGTACTCAGTGTCAATTGCTGCAATGATAAGCACCAAAGGGGCACTGCACTTGTACATTCAAATGGAGTGAAAGGCTCAATGCCTGGTTGACAAAGAGTTGTATCTTTCTGTCAGTGCTCTTTTCCATTTGTTTCTCATTCGACGCTAGAACTACTCTTCACAAGTTAAACTCAGGATAACTCATTTTGCAAGTTTGTTTGTTTGTTTGTCATTTTTTGTGTTTGTTTTTCTATTTATAGAGCACTAGAAAGCCAGCCATTCAGCCAGAATTGGGGGGGGGGGGGGGGGGGGGGGGGGAAGGGAGGGGGAGCGGAGTTGGAGGAGGGGGGGGGGGGGGAGTAGGAGTGATTGCAATTTCTCAGGATAGCTAGTAGAGGTGCAGTCACCACCACTAATAATCAGGATACCCCAGGAGTTATACTGTGTGATTGCTGCATTGCTACCGTTGAATATCCCTTCATAAATGTAGTTTCAACGACCATTAAACTTTTCTTTAAAGGACAAGTTCACCTTCATAAACATAAGGATTGAGAAAATGCAACAATATTAGTAGAACACATCAGTGAAAGTTTGAGGAAAATTGGACACTCGATGCAGAAGTTATGAATTTTTTAAATTTTTGTGTTGGAACCGCTGGATGAGGAGACTACTACAGCTTGTGAGTCATATGCGTACAACAGTATAAAGAAAATGTAAAAGAAAATTCAACATATTTTCACTTTTTTCGCATAATAAAAGAGCACTTGACTTGCCTCTTTCTAAAGGCATGGGGAATAATATTACCCATAACATTTGTCGGTAACGAGTTAGGGGAATGTGTACTTTTTTCAAAAGATGGAATTTTGTGAAATTCTCTTTATATTTTCCTTATATTGTTGCACGCATGTGACATCTAAGTTATTCATACACTGCAGTAGTCTTCTCATCCAGCGGGTACTGCACAAAAACTTCAAAAATTCATAACTTTTGAACGGATTGTCTGATTTTCCTTAAACTTTCAATGATGTGTTCTACTAATATTGCTACATCCTGACAATTTTGCAAGTGTATAAATTTCTGGTCGTGGAGTACGGTAAAGAACAGAGAAATGTACTCTTACATGTTGCATTCATGTCAGAATCAGGGTCAATACTTCATGGGTTGTTTAATTTGCATATGGCACCGACTCATGTTATTCATAATAATAAAAAAAAAAAAACAGCAAAATATATGGTGTATACAGTAGACTAAAAAGGAGAAACAAATCATTCATTATTCATACATGTCAATATTCAATATCTAACTGATGTGCTTCTGGTATGCTTGGATATGATGCTGTTGTTAAGGCAGTCCTCGCCTGTCATTAAATATCTACAGCAAAATGCGAAAGAAATGTGTCCATCCACGACAGATACATCAATGTACGCTCTCCTGTGAGCTTGTTGCTGTTGTTGCAACAAGTTGGAAGTTTTTGCTGCATTTGTTACTCCCATGATTCGATTGTGTCAAGTTTTGTAGTTTGTTTTTTTACTCATTTTGAGGAAAAGGAAGCGGCAAACATGTATTAAATCCACTTTACTCCTTCAGCTTCTCTCTCCTGGATTCCGACAATCATTATGTTGTAAAACAAACTGCAATTGGGCCAATGCCATATGAAATGTTGACAGAAAACAGGAAGCAGTATAGATATTTTACAAATATATACATACATACGTACGTACATACACATATGTACATACACATAAAAAAGGGCAGTTGGCATTGAGCGTTGTTTGTTTGTTTTTTCCATTACATTTTTATCCCAATGCTTAGAGTTTCGTACGTACATACACATATGTACATACACATAAAAAAGGGCAGTTGGCATTGAGCGGTGTTTGTTTGTTTGTTTGTTTTTTCTTTACATTTTCATCCCAATGCTTACAGGAAATGAAAGGAAAAATATTGGAAGATTTAGGGAATTGTTATTAGTATTTGTTTGCTTTTCCTTTATATTTTTATCACAATGTTTACAGGAAATGAAACAAATCTTTGAAAATATAAGGAATTGTTATCACAGTTGGTGCTGTCCAAGTTATTTCAATGACGTGCCAGGCATTCACTCATTAACCGAAGTTGATAAACAGCGCCTACCCAGAAATCTATAAATACATGTATTCACATCACTGCTTCGATTTACATGAGGGCGTAAGGACCACTCCCTAATCACAAACCCCATCTGTCTGACTGTGTTCTTGGATGCTTGATTATGCCATTTTTTGTATATATATGTATTCATAATGAAGGACTCATTTTGCTCCACCCAGCTGAGCTCATTCTACTTTTGCCAAAGCCTTTAGCTAGATCTTGTGAAATAGTCTGTGTTTCTGCGTCTCAGGAAACTCAGCTAGCTAATTAAGAAGCTGTTTTAGCACTGTTGGTTAGTTTGCGATTATGCCAGATATCCAGCAGTGTTTTAGTTTGTGGACAAGTAAAAAGAAGAATAATAATAATGATAATCACTTCACATTATTATCTGGAATAATAACCATTTAGAGATAATTTTCCAACAGGAAGATGAATTTAATGAGAGTATGGCAGTGAAATTTCACCAAAGATTCCTTCGTTGGTTGTGAAGTGTTCTCCTCCAGCTAGAAAATTTCCTGCGACGTGCAAAACGTGCGATGTGCAGCAATTCATTGAATAACTGTCCCTTCTGGATGGCGTACTTCAGCGGCCATTTCCAGTATATAGACCTCGACATGCACCCTTTGTTGCGGGCCTTCTCGAGTGGATAGGTGCTGTGGCATTTTTCCCGTCTTGGTGGACTTTGACCCAGAACACGACAGTTTTTAGCAGCTTCAATTTTTTTTTTCTTAGTGAAGAAAGGGTACAGAGTAGATGCTTGAAGGAAAATTTCTGCATCAATCCTCCAGAAAATGCACTTCCCGCAGATGCAGAATCTGCGGCACTCTTCGGCATTCCTCCCCATTTCCAGCATTTGCGTATACTTTTAGATATTTTTGCAAGCTTATTCCTTTCCTTTATTATACATGGTGATGTAATTTATGCATTCAACTTTTGTTAAATTTCTGTTGATTATATTTCTGCTGGCAATGGAAAAATAAATGAATGAAATTGTATACTCATGATTTACACAATCTGGACTTGTGAATTGGTCTCTTGTTTTTTTAATTGTATCTTCAAAATGATTTCTCTAGATATTAGATAGACCATTTTTTTCCCATTTAGTTGCAGCACCGCGGTATGATTTGATAAGACTGTGGATTTATAAACAGAATGTCTGGGATTTGAATCTTGCCTGATGCATTCGTCCATAGATGAAACATTTTGCCCACAATGTCCCTCTTGACCCAGGTGTATAAATGGTTACCTGGCAATGATTGCATAATGATAATGGCGTTCCCTCTGGGAGAGCTGTGGGAACACTGAATTAAGAGGCTACCCCTGTTTAATAAGACTGTATTAGATAAGACAGATTTCATGAGAGGTTATCAAATAAGACATGTCTCATGAGACCTCATTGCGTGAGACCATTTCTAAAGGGCTGCAGTAACATATCAAAGCCCAGTCACCTATATTAGCAGGAAGGGACTTAAAATCTTTATAACTTACAGTAATGTTTACAACTTAACCTGTTGAAGACAAGTCTTGAGAATACTTGGGCAGGTGTCTATGGGAAATGCATGTCATAGCAAATCAGTCCATCCTCAACAGGTTAATGTTGAATAGCGATTCATCAAAAAGAAATGACGTTAAACAGTCCTCAGTCATAAATGTAATTTAGTGATCACCTGTAATCAGAAGAAAATGATGTCTGAATGACCATGAAATTAAAAAAAAAATCCTCTTTAGTGTTAGTTGTTCCTTGTTCAACTACATGGTCAGCTTTGTAGCAAAATCACATGATATCATACATTTTGTGCTGTATGATCCAAGACAGATATTCTTGTCAAGCAAGCAATCTGAGAAGCCTGCATTATATCTCTTATTCCTCTTAATATCTGTTTTTCATCAGGAATAGCTCGTCCAGAAAATGCATCCTCTCTCATTCTTTGGATTTTCTGTTCTTTGTCAAATTCTAATAGAGTACTGATGAGCTATCACGATCGTCATATTAGCGCTTAAATGCAACAATTTTATGCATGCTTTGTGTCAATTTGTAAAATATGGCTTCTTCTCAAGATTTTGATTGATGGGAAACAGAGCGGCCTTTGTAGCTCCGAAACTTAGTTCGTAATGATGACTAATCACTATCTACTTGTTTGCTTATCAGAGTTTGCCGTTACATTATTTGGCATTTATCAGAGAGATAGAATGAGATTTAATGATTAAAGAAGCTGTGCATGTATATAGAATGAAGATATGCATATATTTTAACATGGATTTATGGCAAATCGTCAGTTTAAAGGAAATAGTAGGTATGTGATATGACAGTTGATTTATCTGTGATGAAATAAGTAACAACCTGGGGCCCATTTCATAAAACTTGTCATCAGTGACAGCTGCCACATTTCTCTGACAAATTTGCTCTCAGCCAATCAGCTGCAGGGATTTCAGTAGCTTGTCACATCTATGACAACTTGTCACTGATGACAAGTTTTATGAAACAGGCCCCTGGTTTATGAAAAGAAAGAAAAAGGACAGTGCTAATATGATAAAGAGAATGAAAGACTGAAATAGCCACAGAACAAAGACAACATGATTGTGGAATATATATTTCTTCCTCTTTCATTGTAGCTGTCATCTCTTTTTCTCTTTCTCTCTCCCTCTACTTCATGTGCATACCCCCCGCCCCCCACCAACTCTTTACATCACCATCCCTTGCATTTGCTCTCTCTTTCTCCCTCCGTTGCATGTATAATCTCATGATGTGCTTCAGAGCCTTGCAAACATGTCAAAGTGAATACCCCCCCCCCCCCCCCCCCCCCCAGTGTGGCTGTGAAAAGTGAGCGCCTGCATTCATGCGGCAACGCGACTTCCAGAGTTCTGGCACATCGCTGAGATTTATTACCTACCTCTGACCTGATAAAACTTCTTCTTCTGTCACTGTACATACATCAGAGACTGCCGTAGAGGTTGTATTGGGTAATCAGAGACAAATGAGCCCAGTGCAGATGGTCATTTGGAGTGGAAATGCAAAAATATGGCTGAAAGAAAATTTGGGAAAAATCATGCATTATCAGAAAAGTTGTGGCCATTTAGATATTAGAAAATTATTTGACTTGGGTCAAATGAACATTGTGATAGAGGTGTATTGCTCTGATAACTAGTGTAGTGTTGATTTGTCATGCATAAAAGAGATTTAAAGGAAAAATGCTAAATCATCAGCAAATTGTGAGTGGGGGAGAGAATTGTAGCTCTAATATGAAATGAGATGAAGTCAAAATAATGCTGGTTGATAAAACAGATAGAGAGAGATATAGAGAGAGAGGGAGAGATGGTCTGACACATCAAATAAAAGATCACTATTAGAAACAAATGAAGCCTTCATGAGCACTTCTTATATCTTAGTGTTCATTGAGCACATCCACCATGTACCATGAAAAGCTGACATTTTCCCCAGGTGTAAGATATTTTCCCCCTCTGCCACTAATGAAAGATTCACCAAATGTACTTTGTGAAAAATCATACTTTGAGAAAATATTGCAAAACTTCAGAATTCGATTCTAATGAATGTAACTAATTTTAATTAATTTCAACTTAATTTTAGCAGAAGATCTGTGTGCAATCAAAGAGTGCAGATGGATATCTTGTCTGTTTTTTTTTTCTCTCTCTCTGTGTCTGCATTTCTTCTTTCTTTTAGTATTTTTCTGCCTTTTTTGTGTGTATGGAGATATATGGATTCCTCCCCACTTCAAATCATGGTATTGAAATTCTCATTGTGTATTTACATTGTACAGATATATTGTTTAATTCACTCTTTAGTTATATAACTTGATATTTGCAATTCATGACACTTAGTTTATATTTCATGTATTTCTATAATGTATAAATCCATGTAAAATTGCAGGGCACCTTTGGAAAGCAGTCTTGTGCAACTGAATAGGCCAAGATTGTCCCACTAAATAGGCCAAGTTTGTAGGATAAGATAAAGAAAACGAATAAATGAATAAAATGAAATTCATGTCTCTATTAGATCCTGCTGTCTCCTACAGCATGATTAATGTCTCAGAATCAACCCACAACCCTTTGCTGATGTTGTTGTTCATCATCCTTGTATAATAAAACTTTTTTTTTCTTTTCTGCTTACATATTGCGCCAAGGTTTCTGTGTTCATTTGCAATTCATTGTGGGTTGATCTGAGCAGTAATGGGGCTCATTTCCCTCAGATATCTTATTTTATGTGGGAGGCATGGTAACATTTCAAATCCGCACTGCAGGTGTCATATTCATCTCATAGACAGACTCTTCCAACCTTGGAAAGACCATTGTAGACTGTTTAACTAGATATTCAGAGGCCTAATGTGTGTGTTAGATCAGGGAATACTTTTCATATTGTGCAACATAATGTATTTATAGTTAAAAAAAATAGAGCTGAAGTTTGACCAATGTTATTTCTGGTACCAACCCTGCTTTCAAATTAACTCAGTGGGAAATTGGGAGGACAGGCAAAGATAGATAACTGTTGCAAAACATGAGGCTACCAGTGCAGACAAACTAATTTGATCAGTTTCTATTTTTGGCCCACAGCCATCGAGTGGTCACTAAGGCTCTTCATTGTCCCTTAGGTGTGATCTATATAAGATGTTGATGTAGGATTACTGCCAAGTTGTCATCGGACAGAGAGAAAGTCCATGAAGTTCCAAAAATGTTCAATGGCTGGTTCAATTTTGTGATATTATTGTGTGATTGAGAAGCCTTGTGCCATGGATTTGTAGGGCCATAAAAGGTGATGAAAATTCACATTCTAAATATATGGCATCAAGCATCCTCATCAGTTCTATACCCAAATATAATCATATATATACATAAACAAGGCTTGATGCTAACCTTTCTTTTTTTGTTGGCACATTCCAGCCGCCAAAATCATTAAATTATTATTATTATTTTTTCTTTTTTGTGGCCAGACAATACAATTTGGCAACCTGAAAAATGAAGAAAAACATTACTTGGTATATAGAAAATAATTTGATATCAAAATGATGCAATAAACCATGATTATCATGTGAGAGCAGGCAGAGGGCTTCACATGCCATGTACTGTAACTGAGTTCATTTATTACAACATGTTCATCATTGAATTGAGGCATACAGATCATTTTCCATGACTAAGCTGTGAGTTATTTTCCCCTTTTCTGGAATATGCGCACTGACAAATTTGGCCACTGAAGAAGCATATCATTTCTTAAATTGTGGTGGCCCAACATATATTTTTTGGCTACCAGGATATTGCCTATGACAAGCCTTTATATCTAAAATGTCCAAAATATTGACCCTCACTTTCAATGAGACCTTATTTGCTGTGAATGTAAAGCTGCCTTGTATGATCATCTTTGTTTTTATAACTTCCTATTCATAACTGAAGCAGTGGACCAGTTATCACTGAAACCGCTTCCGAAAATAGCTGCATTATCTTTGTTACTCACAAAATACACTTCCCTGCAAGCTCCCTCATTTCACATCATTGTGTTCATGTGTGTGTGTGTGTGTGTGTGTGTGTGTGTGTGTGTGTGTGTGTGTGCATGTGTGTGTTTGTTTGTGTGTATGGGGGGGGGGGGGGGTGATTTACTGTGATCTCCAGCATAAAGCATAGTGACTTCTGAATGTGGAGGGATCAGGCCTGTTTAGTTTCAAAGATTACAGTGATTCATTGTGACAATGAAAGTCAACTGCCATTTCCAAGAAAAAAAAATTGAAGATAAAATGAAACCCCACAATGGACCTACAACAAGGTTGGTTTTTTTTTCCCCTCCACAAGTCGGGTGATGAGGACATCAAAAAACAAGACCGGTTTGTTTGTTATCGGTAGGTGTAAAGCTCCCAGCAGACGGAAGCCGTATTTGAAACTGTATCCAGGGCGTGCGATATCATGGTCCAATATAAATAGAAGCAGCATGAAATTGATCGGTGCTAAGACTGGTAAGTAGAGCTGTTAATTTGCCTGCGGGAATGAAAGATAGGTGAACAAGAAAGGACAGAGAGAGATAGAGAGAGAGAGAGATAAGCAACGTGAATATATATATATATATGTATATGTGTATATACATGTATATATATATATATATATATGTATATTACAGTATTTATACAGTATATACATATTGCAGCAGAGAAGTTTTGTTGATTAAGATGCAAAAAGATACATATATATATATATATATATATATATAGAGAGAGAGAGAGAGAGAGAGAGAGAGTATAGAATGCAGGGTAAAATATTCACAGTTTCAGCATATTTTCTTTCTCTCTACTGTTATCTCAATTTTTGTCTTTGATATTCATTAAAGATATGAGCCAAGATCAGGGTTTAGACAAGATAGATAGATGCAAGGAAATATCTTAGGAAGCATGTCAGGGTGACTGTCTAAAAAGTGACGTACAAAACGATAGGTAGATGGACAGTAACGACTCAGAGCGGAAAAGTTTCGACGGCGAGAGAGGATTGAGGTTTAGAATTTGGGATGAATGTGGAGAAGTTGTGACGGAACAGGCTCAGGGATGGCAGAGAGGATTTTAGCCAGAGATTAACCACTGCTGTATTGACTGATCTATATAAAGCACCCCCTAACAGGGATAATGGTTTTTCAATTGACTGCGCAAGCGGTAAAATTTGTGTCGTCCCTTTCCCCCACCCCCCCCCCCCCAACACACACACACACACGCACACACACAACCATGATCCAGTGAAAGCCTGATGAGAAAAAAAACCCAGTTGGATGAGTTAGGAGGGATCGTGAATGTCTGATACTTTAGGGAGACATTATTGAACGGCGAGTGTCCACGCCGTGAATACCTTGCGGCAGGTTAACGGGTTAACTCTTTGAGTACCATGTTTGCATGCCCGACACAGTCGACGGCTTGCCAACTTTGCATATTTAGCTCAACTGCGCAACCATGCGAAAACCAAGTTATTTTGAATGCTGGCCATTTGCAAGAAAGATAACCGTGTTCTCATGATAAAATTTGCATCACGACAAAGCTTATACATTTTTATTTAACTGTAATTCAAATTTCTAGCATATATATTCAACTTTTAACTCTTAACAGCACGTGAAGAACTTGTGTCATACTGTTGCTTTTGGTATTTGTAAAATTGGTAAAATCCACATGTTATTGGATCAGTCTTCCGCTGAACGTGTAATTCATGCATCTGTATCTTCTGATCTTGATATTGTATTTCCCTTCTCGTTGGCTTCCATGCTTGTCATATTGCACCACTACAAAGAATTTAAATACAGCTGCTAGGCTTGTGACCCTTACAAAAAGATCTGACCACATTAGTTCAGTTTTCCAATACCTCCATTGGCTCCCCATGCATCAACGTATCACCTTTGAAATCCTTCTCAGTGTTATAAGATATGTAGCAATGTTGCCCCATCTTATCTCAAAGACTTGATTTCTCTCCGCTCCTCCACATCTACCCGTTCTCTCCGTTCTTCCTCAACTCTGCAATTATCATATGGTCCTCATACTTGTTTCCGTTTCTCTGGTGATGGGGCATTTTCTGCCATTGCTCCATCTCTTTTGAACAAACTCCCATTCCACATGAAAATGCTGAAAGTGTAGACAAGCTAAAATCATTGCTGTAAACTGCAGACTTAGACTTAGACTTGAGACTTATTTAATCAAATGTATTTTTTTTCATACATTCATCACAATATTGGTAATTTCATGCTGTATTTTAAGTCAATTTCTTTGTTTCATATTACTGCGCTTAAAAACGCCAATATCAAGCACTATGTATGTGTTATTTTATATCATTATTTTCATATATGCTTGTATTTAAAAAAATAACATGGCGTTGAAAAAGAATGTTTTCCAAAAGCAATCATGCATTGTGGTCTCAGGATAATGTGGCACAAAGACAGTGATGGGGAGATCTATGTTGCGTCACCAGCTGACTGCTGTCCAAGAAACTGATTTCTTTGTGGTAAAACGTCGGTAGTTAGCTGTCCCAGATCCACATATCCCCAAGGGCAAATGACCAAAGGGAGTCCCTCAGCTTATAGGGAATGAATCCAGATACTAGCAGGATCTTAACTTAACGCTTGTCTTCATATATGCACTGACATCCAACAGAGTTTCTCACAGTGTCATCATTTGATGCCATATAAGGGAAGTTACTAATTCCCCACCAAATAACTCAATCAGAAGTGGGTAGATTTGTGAGCATTGCTCCAAATATAGGACAAAGTGGCGCTCAACATTTTACTGTAAATGAAAATAACTTTAAATTTGCACAATAATGTAGAAGAGAAAGAACTCTATTATGCAATACCAATAACTCAATACCCTTCCCCCCCCCCCCCCAAAAAAAAAAAAAAATGCTATAAAGCCCTTTGGTTCTAATCTGACGAATTTAGAATTGATCCTTAAATTGGTAGCACATGTTAGAAGATTGAAGTTTATGTTTCTGTCTCAAAATCATGTCATTTGTATCTTTCTCTTGACTTTGTGCAGGTGCAATCTACTTAACCAATTCCATTTGATCTTTCTCCCACATCTATAGGATGCGTAATAAAATTCAGGGTACCAATTTGCTGTGGGCTGTTGGGGGATAGTGATTTCTAATGCCTCATTGTCTCAGTACAGGATGGGGTAGTTTGTAAGCAGAATCCAGTGCAATGACCAGGAGGTTGAGATGGAATGAAAACAGACAATTAATCAATGGCACCTACGCACCACAAGATGGGTGAATGAATGTGGAGAATGGAGAATCAAAGCAACAACAATAACAACACTTCCCAGGGAGGCAGAATATGTGCTGAATGTCGATGAACTTGGCTGCCCAGGTTAGAGTATGAATAGGCATTAATGTGTCAGCTTCATCTTGGCTCTCATTAGAGGGATGGTGATTGTCTGGATTGGAGCTTTGTGATCTCCACAAGAGATCATCTTGAATTGATACTTTAAGACTTTAAGACCGCCATTGTTCTAGGAAGCATCCTCCAATTCCAGAAGAGTGTGGCAGCTTCTTTTCAGACCTTAACATAATGAGACAAGGGGGTCGTGGATAGGGTCATAAGTTCAAATGAGTTGGGAGGTTTTTGTCCCTTTGGTGGATAGGCTACACTTTGCTGCCATGTTGTTGATGGACTTTACTTTTCTGTTTGTTTGTTTGTTTGTTTGTTTGTTTGTTTGTTTTTTGAGGATCTTTCATTCGGGTAGTGATGGACAAATGGTTTTACTTTTTTATATCTTGAGCTGTGTAACTTAGTACAGTTCAGCATCTTAACAAAAGTTTTTTTTTTTTTCTGTCACAAACGAAAACTAAGCTGTTAAAGTAGTTTTACATCTATACATGACCCTTAGCTAGTGAACATAATAAAAAAAGGTATGTATGGGTAGATATCAAAACTATATTGTAGCTTCATGTCATATTGTAACAAAAAAAAATATTGCCTTGTTCTGTTTCTCCCATGTTACGTGTAGATGATGTACATACTCTGCTGATGTAGTGGTCTGTATTATACTATTAATTCTTTGAAGACGGACTGATTTTGCTACAACATGCATGTCCCATAGACATCTGCCTGAGTATACTCGGGACTCATCTTCCACTTCCAGTTCCACCATTTGCCACTGAAGTGTGGTTTATTTGAACCTTTCTTATCGATTTCAAAGTGTGGAGAAAGTAGAGAGAACCAGCGTGTGTTGATGGAGGAATATGCAGTGCCGTACATTAGCACATCTGCTGTGGAACTGTGGTTTGTGTAAACCTTTTTGTCGATTTCGAAGTCTCGGGGAGAAAAAAATGGAGAGAGTCAACGTGTGTACAGTCAGTAGGAGCACGATAAAGACTATTTCCATCAAACACTTGCACTTCTTGGTGTTTGCTTTGTACGAACCACACAGAAGTGAACCTGATGTTCCTTTTGTTGACAATGATCGTTGAGTACACTCTGGTTTCTATTTATAGTTTATGCAGAGGGCACCATGTAGATGCCTACTTTTGGTATTAAAAAAAGCCCTGAAGCACTGCATTTTTTAATGTTATTTCAGATTCGTGTCCGTGGGTGTACTTATTTGTTCTGACGGATGTATCTTT
Source organism: Diadema antillarum (assembly GCF_040938485.1). NCBI lineage: Eukaryota > Metazoa > Echinodermata > Echinoidea > Diadematoida > Diadematidae > Diadema > Diadema antillarum. The sequence goes on from NW_027270918.1 coordinate 4,031,289, forward strand.
GCAGCTTTTTGAAGGCAGCTTTATTTTTGGCTCATTGAGCCATCTTTTTATTTACTTATGGTCTCTCTTATTTTGTTTTTTTCTCTTGCAAGTGTTTTTTGATGCTTGATACTTTTTGTACAGTTTTGTTTATTATCCTAGTTTGGTATCTGGCACCGATTTGGCTAACCTCACTTTGCAACTCGGAAATGAAAACCCAGTACATTGTGTCTTACATACAAAGGCTCATTCTATCTTTGAATGTTAATTACCGTGACTATCAAGAAACGTCCTGTTGTAGATACACCATCAAATTAAGCGGGGGAGGTGCTGGAATAAATACCAGACCCACGGCATCTGTTGCCGCCTCATTTATTGCCGGAAGATGGTATCATGGAGCTCATTTGTTGGAGCATTGTCTGTGCCTTTATATGTCGGGCACCCCCGCAGTCATAAACTCTATGTCTGTTCTGGCCTAGCTGTAAATGAGGCAATTAGTAGCTTGCTACCAGCCACAGCCTAGGTTGGTCCATGGAACTTGTTGTAGCTCTATGGTTAGTCCAAGGACCACTCTGGCTATACTTAACCCAAGTGTCTATTTTTAGCTCAGGTAGGCAGATTTAATTGACTATTTTGAGATTCCGCTTTTTGTGGTTACTAAGAACAGTCATGGAAAACACACACATGCACACTTCACAAAAACAAAAAACCCTCTTCAGTAGTTGATTTGGAAAGCCATGTAGACTGTAAAAAAAGATCAAGCTTTCAAAGCTCCTAAAGAGTTAAGCACATTTGAATAGCAAGTTCAGAGACAATACCTGGATCAGTCACAATGGCATGAGTATGTTGTTAGAGGCCATTGACTGTGAGTACAGGGGATTAACCATGAATGGGGAGGGTTTCCTTGAATCTGTGTAATGAAAGTGAAGTTGACCTTGTTTGTTTCCAGTACACCAGAAGCTGATAGCTATAATCCACAACCTATTCACATAGTTGGGCCATGTGCAACAACATAGCCCTGAAAAGAGCTTAGGAGAGAGCTTAGCTCGGTGGATTGTTCCTGTGGCTTGGGTGTATGATAGCACAATGAAAAGCAACCAGGATGTGACCATCAGGAGCTATTCCCACCAAGGGTACAACCTTTTCCCTTATTGTTTTAATATCCCCCCTCCCTCCCCTCTGCAAAACAGCCAATGAAAAAAGACATCTGAAAATGATCACCTGAAGCAGATAATGGAACTAAGAAGGGTAAAACATCTTTACCAGCGTTGGCCTAATTAGCGGAGTAGTTCAAGCAGTGATAAGAGTAACCACAGACTCTGAGAGCAGGGCATATTGTAGAGTGGTAGTTGAGGTGGTCATACATGTACCTGTGTCAGTGTTAGACATTCATAAATTCCCTGAACTAGTTACATATTAGTGCAGGCAGTCAGCAAGAAAAAGACGAAGAGACTGATTTGCTGTTTGCATTTTCAGCTAGCCTTAGCCACTATTGCAGTCTATTCGTGTGAGGGGGACCAACAGAATTAACAGTCAGCACTAGATTGGTAAGTAAAAGCGCCATGTCTTTTATCATATTGTGGAACATGACAACATTACTGTTGCCATAGTAACCACATTTGCTTTTGAATTTTCAATGGAGGGGTAACCTTCAACCATGAGATAGCTTTCAATTATATCACCCACTTTAATCCTTCAAACTTTTAACAAGTATATTTATCATATATGATCCGTAGTGTTACACCTGTACCAAGTATAAAAGGTCAAAGAGACAAGTTTGTCATGATATAGCTAGCAAGTGATGTCAATAAAATCATGGTTAGTTTACTGAGAATGCACATTACATTTCATCCATATGTAGGTGAAGCGACAATCATTTGAGTAAAGTACATATATGTCTCTGCTCTACAGTGCAGGAGGTTATGTTCTATGGTCGTTCGGCTTTATGAGAAACATCACCAATAGCGCAATGCATAGATGGTTTGGTGAGAATGATAAGGGTGTTAAGTTCCCATTAAACCCATGGTTTTCAAGACAACTTTTAATAGCGCCCTTCTCATTCTCAACTGACGCAATTAATTTGTAGCGATGATATGATGCTGGATGACCTATGAAAAATGACTGGCCCTCCAGTAGGTGGAAATCTGTGAGGTCATAAACAGCATTATTTTTAACCTTGGCAAATCAAATGAGAGTGTAACAGCAACTCCTTGACATGATGTACATATGCAGGGTGTAGCGCTTGTCAGTACGACTGTGTGCGGCCGACAGGTCTGGGGCATGGTTATGAATATTGAGTGGTGGTTAAAGCATATCTCCATGTGACAAGATGCACATGGTGCTTTCTAAGGCATGATGGTAACATGGACATTTATCTAAAAGTTTGAGCTGTTTGGGCAGCAAGGCACTGTATGTAGTTCTCTTCTGTATTGTTAATTTAACCCTTTCGCTGCCGTGGATTTAGGGCAGTGTATACAATGCTATGGCCGGAATTCATGAAGGTGGTACAATTGAAACCATGGTTTAAACCATAGACGCTGAGTGCAGTTTTGTATGGAGCGCCAAGTGTTGCATGGCCTATTTCGTTTAGTATTAGGAAATCAGTCAATTCGTCGACGAAACGTTCATTTCGTTACGAAATATTAACATGTTGTTGACAAAATGATCGTTTTGTTAACAAAATAGGCAATGCGACACTTGGCGCCCTATACAAAACTACGGTCTTTGTCCATGTTTTAAACCATGGTTTCAATTGTACCACCTTCGTGAATATGGGCCTAAGGGTTTTCTGTACCAGTTAAACAGCACTCTAAGCATACAAAAGGATAAACAGCCATGATGCTAGCGCTCTCATAGATATAACAGGAGTCATAGCACCCTCTGTGATACTCTTCAGCACGTTGATACAGGAGATTTCTCATTGTCTTTTGACTACATTCAGAAGTAAGTTTTTAACAGTTTTTGTCTTTAGCTGTTTTTTTCTTCAATATTATACTTTGTTGCTGTTCTTTTGATATTTTTTAAAATCAGTGCAGTTTTGGCAAAAAAAAAAAAAGGCAACTGTGTGTAATTGTATTCCTGCTTGCTGGCTTGTTCTAGCATTTTTGGGGTGCCTTAACCCGCTGGGCGGGTCCCAAGTATATACTCAGGCAGGTGTCCGTGGGAAATGCATGTCGTAGCAAAATCAGCCCATCCTCAACGGGTTAAAGATACATTTGTAACACGTTCTTGTTATGAGCCAGATGCCAGTCACCCTTTCTTCAGCCCTTCCACCTGTGACCACAACCTTTTGAGCTGTCCTTACCTCACTTTTACAATGTGAGTCACCATGTGAGTGATGACCCTTACACGGACAGAGAGACAATTCCACACCATAAGTCTCTGTCCAGTTGAGAAGTCAAACGCGGCCACTTTCCCCCAGTGGGCATCGAAATCAGTCATAATCTGTGACCTCATCAAGGGTGGAATTCAGAGGGCAAGCTAGCCCGCTTAAAGGCATTATCTACCATTTGCAGATGAAACAAAAACCCAGCTTTAGTGCTTTGAAGTAGTTTTAACATGTGAGTCAGGGATAGAAACAATCAATGTAAAAATGTTAAGCACTACAGGGTACAATCAATGTTAAGTATTGTTAATATACAAAATGTGAACAATAGTTTTACAATTAAGCCTATATCATTTCTAGAATAAACCATATTGGTTGATGAAAAAATAGTGCAATCTCCTTATATTTTAGGCTTTATTTCAATTTTTTTTATGGTAGGATGTTTTGTGATATAACTCGCCTATACATATGCACCAAAGGGATAACTCAAATAAACCAATGGTAAACAGTACCTTTAAAGGCTGACTTTTCCTGTTTTTCCCCCTTACCTGTGTTTCTATTACATGTACTTTCCAACACTTGTAGAACTATTGAGATCGATTTTATAAATTTGTATCAAAAGGAATATCCATGTATCACATAGAAAAGTAACAACAAAACCAAAACCAAAAAGTGACTGTTGTGTGAGATATACACTATACTACCATGTGAAGTTTCAAGTAATACAGTTTTTTAGAAAGATTTTGGACTCTCAAAGTTGTTTGTTTGTTTGTTTGTTTTTCCATCACCAATGTCGGGAAATGGCTTATCCGGCATTTAGGCTTCATCGCCAGCAAATACAGCACTGATTGGCTCAGAAAACCCATAGCCTTATACACACTTTTCAAAGTCCCTGGCATAGAAAGGGTTAATCACCTATTCATTATCACAGTTAGCTATGACATAATACTGTATACATTGGTAAGCTGTTATTTTTGCAATGGTTTAATTTTCGTGAATTTCACAAATCGGACCGCAAATTTAACTACACATGAAAATGTCACCATACGCTAATATAAGGTAGCAGTGCGCTAATGAAGGTCTCTGTGTCAATTCGAGAAAGCAACATCTTGCGAAAATATTCGTGACCTCCTCATTCGCGAAAATATCTGTACGCGAAAATAACAGCGTATACAGTACATGTGCATAGGCCTAGATGTCTGTACAGTAAGAAGCGAAGCCGTAACATTCTGTTAAGGACACTTGAGTAAATGTATTGTACTTTATGTATTCCTTCATTGAAAAAAAAATAAGTACAGCTGTGCTGTAAAATTGATAAAACCAAAAGTAGTTTCAGAACTGTAAGATACTCGTAGTGTAATATTTTTACACTCGAGTATGAATTCCAAAAAAAGGTGAATTTTTCTTTGAGAACGAGGCTGGAATTAGTCAGTTAATACAAGTAGCTGTTTTGCTTATTTATCATACTGGTAGCTATTGCAGGAATTATACCTTCTTTGTTTCTGGTTTGTGCCATTCCATTTTCATAGACATCTCTGAACTGATGTTATAACCAAGGTTAAACAGAAACCATAATTGCACAAAACTGCAATAAAGATGAAGTAATAAGATATTCTTTGAAAAGTCTGTAACTCTTCAGGTAGTCCCATTATTGTATCACCAAATTGGGCAACTATCCAATGATTATAATACAAAATGCCTGGCATGTATTAAATTATATGTCAGGTGTCCTCACAACTTTCGAAGAAATTTGAATCCTTTCATTCTCAATGGAATCATATCTAGCCAAGTGTTAAAAAAAATAAAATAAAGCTTATATGCGGGTATATGCATGATATATTCCCATTTTAGTACTTTTTTACATTCATATCTTTCACTTTCATTGTAGCGAACATCAACCTGTAATCGAGGCCTATCACTGTAATGACCTCTGAAAAATCTTGACACAAAATGCTTTTACCTTGAGGTGCTAGGGTTAGGGTTAATTTGCAAAGGCAGAATCAGCGTTCTTGAAACTCCAGTTCACGGGAGCACTGTTTATACTCACATTTTTCGAGCTTGGGAGAGAGCGTTAGTGATTGTTTCATTGACCTTTGCAAATTGGGGCTCGCACGCTTTCTCAGAAGTTCTGGACTTGAGTGTGTGCATTGTTCGTGTTTCAACTGGCTACGTGTTTATCCTTTCTATTACAGTATGATATCAATTCAATTATTTCCTGGTACACATGTGTGGACTGTAGACAGTGATAGCAAATACAAGTATTTATTTCTGTATGCAAATTGTGGACAAAATCGTATCGTATTATAGTGTAGCTCTTCATGCATTAGCATGTCTGTGCAAATTGGAGGGCCTGCGCAGTAATCGCCTGGTTTTCACATGAAGGTCTCAGGTTCGAATCCTGATGGAATCCAGTTTCTTTGCTCATTTTTGTACCAGTACATTTTGATTTCATGAATATTGCGGAAGCCAAGATTCATGAAACCCAAATACACATGAAAGTTTTTGCCTACACTTTATGCATCGAATGCCAGTGGCAATTCATGAAGATCTCATGCCGTGAAAAAGGTTGTCAGTTCCAATTCCTACAAATTTCATGCTGCAAAAATATCCTGCTTACAGTAGCTAATCACTTCCATCTCTAGATCAGATGATTCTACTCCTAGCTGGGTCAGAATTTCATCTTACTCTTTTTCGTTCAGATCATGCAAAATTTTTTACTTGTTTGGTGATTCACTCGTGGAGTACACCACAGTATTTGCACGTGGGATAAAACCTCACTCAAGTCATGACGTGAGTCTGCACATTTCACTCATAACTCTCTGCGATTTCTAGCATTTTAGCGCGCACAACTGGGAAATGGTCATCCTGGCAAATCAATTATTTGAAAGCATTATCAATTGATACAGAATGTGCATTAATATCAGGTGCTGCATTCATATCATTGTCTACACTCAAGAAAAACAGCACTGTCAGTACAGCACATTTTGGACAGGCACTGATATGGGAGGTGGACAGACTCTGATATGGGAGGTAGACAGTCAAGACATATAATACCTGAAATATGTGAATATATGAATAAGGATTGTTTATATGCACTATTTTCTTCGAGTGTTTTCTGAAGTGTTTTCTTCAGATGCATAGAATGCCAGTAACATTCATAGGTTAGCTGTTTGAATCGAAGAAATACTGTTATTGTAGTACTGCAGTATTTCAGATTCTGTATGTACCATATCATGCCTGGGGTCACAAGACTCTGTATCTCAATTGACATATATTCAAATACCTCGTTATTCAGTTTGAATATCAACAGTTCTGATATGATTAAAAAAACACAACAGTACAATTATTGATGTAATACAAAACAATGCTTCTACATCATTTGATGTCAAGATTTATGTTATTTTGTGAATGTTGCAATAATGAATAAGTTTTTATCTCTCCTGAAAATTCATGAATTTTGAGATATGAAGTCTTGTCACCCAGGGACAATATTCTGATCATTCATCATACAGATTCTACCAAGTTTAAACCAAAGTCAAATATGGTAAACAGATATAATCACTGGGCAGGCACAAGATATTTATTCAGTAGGGAAATAATTCTACAGCTTTCTCAAGCCATAGATACCAGTTAGCTTTCAAGGTTTTTGAGGTATTTCTTGGAAGGGGGAAAGATTGGTCCTTGAAGCACAGAATTTGTTTGAATGATCCATGGTCATTTGTGTGCAGTATGCATGGATATTGCTGCCTTATAAATAATGATGATGCTTCTATGCCATCTTTGCATAATATGTGCGTGGAGTTTTATGTTCTCGTGTGTGATGCTTTTTAAGTCGGGGCCAGCTTTCAAGATGCAAAGAGATACCACAGGTGTGAGAGTAGTAGTCAAGAGAGATATGTCTCATGCTAGGCTGTAATATCATGTTCTTTTTTTTTGGGGGGGGGGGGGATTGATCTGTATTAGTAGTCCAGCACCTATGACACATGCTTCTGTGATCACTTCTGTTTGAAGTGTGTGCATGATAGACGGGGACGTGCTCGAGTGAGTGTCTCATCCAACAGAACCTAATCCATGTCTCCCTGTGTATGTCTTCGATCATCATACACAAGGGGGTCAGGTGTGACCCACTTGAAGTCGATCATTAACTGACCAGATGACAAGGGTCAACAAGTGTCAAGGGGACTCCTCCTCAATAAATATAATTCTTATATATATGTATATCAGGGCTCGAAACTAACTTTTTTTTTCTGGTGGCCTGTATGGGCTACTAATATCTTACAATGTCATATTTTGGTGGCAAGGAAAAAAGAAGAAAAAAAGAAGTGTATTTGCCCAAAATAAAAGAATTCATGATCCATTTTTAATCTTGTAATTGCCTTATTTGCCAGGATACCCCAAAATGACCTTTTGGAAATTTGGTGGCCCAACATTAATTCTTTGTGTCCTCGGGCCACTACTACTCTCAAGCCATTTTATATGTGTATACATATGCTTTAGGTGTGATGAATGACGACAAAGGATGATGCGGGAGGTCAGATTTTATATATTGTATATGTCTATATATGCAGACATATACATGTACAGTTTATATATGTCGTATCATCTCTCCACCTTATTACATTTTTCAGTGACATTAGGAACAATATCTATCATAACATTTTTTTAATGCCTACTTCTTCTTTGTTTTCATGTTAAGTTTCAAGTTGTAGTAAAAGTATCATCATTTTTTTATTGTCACCATCACCATCATCATTAAAGTCCATGCAACAGGGAGAGAACTGCAACCCCTTTACACTGTTCCATCATGCAATCACCCTCAGCCATACAACATTTTAATTTGATATCACGTGGGTGCCGGCAGGCATTGGTTGTTTGATATGTGACTCCAAGCAGTATCAGGTGAGAACTTCGTTCATTTTTCGCAAATTCACAGACGTGACTTTCTTGGCATTGTGTGTTCGCAGCACATACACTCTCTAGCATTTACTGAAGCGTTTGCGTTGATTCAGAAGTTGAATATGTTTCATAGAAACTCTCAATGACCCAGCAATATATAGAGGGCATCAGTTTATTATTCCATCACTAACCAAACCCACCAGGTTGAAAATCAAATTGTCTGTTAGCTCTCAGGGCATGTTCTCAATTTACTCCATTTTGTCTACATCCGACACAATGGTGCGTATCAAGTCCCGCTATGAGTTAATTCTGCTGACTAATTTCAAGCGTCGTAACTAAGTTATGATTGAAGAGACCCTAGTCATGCCTGAATGGCTCTACGTCTCATCAAACTTTCATAGGTGATCTGTTTCCAATTTAGCCCAGGCAGTGTGGATGCGTGAGTGCTGGTAATTGATGTATGGCTTTATTGAGACTGCCTCATACATGCCCCACCCCCATCTTATGTACACATTCACCTGTGGATTTCCCTCTTAGTTCGGATAGCAACCAAATATTTTTTTTCTTTCTCTCGATCCTGCCTTTCTTTTCAGAATTCTTCCTCCCTCTCTTTCTCTACTCAAGTCTCTCTATCTTTCTCTCTCCCTTTCTCCTTTCTATCTACAATTTGTACCTATCCATACCCACACCCACCTTCACACACCCACACACACACCCACACACACACACACACACACACACACACACCCACACACACACCCACACACACACACACACACCCACACACACACCCACACACACACCCACACCCACACACACACACACACACACACACACACACACACACACACACACACACACACACACACACACACACATGCAATAGCTATTGTTTGCTTTTGCTCAAGATATACTACATAAAAAGTGTACCAGTAGTTGGGTTTATACATATTTTTGTGTGTAATGATAGACAAAAGAAGAAACACACTTTGAACACACTGAAAAAAAGTGTCATGGATGTATGCATGTAATGGACAGATGAATGGAAGAAGTGTAGTTTTAGTGAGACTGCCAATACCATGTACAAATTTTCAACCAAGAAAAATATTCAAGGCAAGATACATGTATCACTACATTATTTTCCATTATGTTTCATTTTTCTGTATGTATGTATGTCTGTCTGTCTGTTTGTCTCTTTATTTTTTGACTTTACATTTATCTATCTATTGATCTATGTACTGTACATGTATGTTTCTATCTGTACAATTCTGTGTGTGCAGCATATGCACATACATGTACACATACACACACACACACACACACACACACACACACACACACACACACACACATACACACACACACACATTGATAGATAAATGTAGCCCTGTTTATTTTATGGATCATGTGCTATTCATATCTCCCTTGGCTTTTCTCCAAGATATTAATAGGAATAGGTGGTGGTCCTTTTATGATAGCACTTTCACTCCTGATTTTCAAAAATAGGATTATTCTTTTTTTCTTTTCTTTCTTTTTTGTAGAATATGCAAACCAATGTTTGTCTATTCTAAGGACTAGTAAGGTTTCCACTTCAGACCGTTGTTACACGACATATTGTGATGCAATTAAATCACTTGTTAACCCGTTGAGGACGAGTCCCGAGTATACTCGGGCAAGCGTCTATGGGAAATGTGTGTTGTATCAAAATCAAACCGTCCTCAAGGGGTTAAAACTGGTATGCACTACTTGTACTTTGGCAAAGTAGTATATGTCTATTTCAGACCTGTGCTGTTTCATGTGACATTTGCACAGTTTGTTATTTAAACAAATTAAAGATATGGAAAGCACACACACTCATACTCGATTTGGGAATTTCACATGAGAAAAAAATCTTCAGTGCTAAATTTGTGCAAATGTGCAATTAGTTTTGCCCTTATTGCACATTATGTAATCCAGAATTTGCCAGGCATTTTTGCCTCTTGTCTCTTGGCCAGCAAAGTCACAGTCGAGCTACTACCATTCTTTTAACCCATTGACGATGGACTGATTTTGCTACAACACGCATTTCCCATAGACACCTACCTGAGTATACTCGGGACTCATCCTCAAGGGGTTAACTTGTAGTGTGTAAAGCAAAACTGTTAAATGCAGAGAAAATCATGACAGTCATGTTGTTTTGTATACACAATAGTTGGCAGATTTGACAAGTTTCTGTATTTTTGAGAACAAAAATTAGTTAATGGGAATGTGATACTGAAGAGGATGTGTCTCTGAGTATGGAAGTGTTTGATCATAAAAACCTCTTTCTCTGTGTGATTTGTAAGTAATAACTCAAAAGATATATGATGCAGAGGGGAAAAATAACTACTTTCACGGTATGATAAGGTATGATACAAATGTATGATATGTTGTGAAATTATGCCTTGACCCTTATGTTCATAGCAGGCTATAATTGTCACATTAAGAAATCTGATTGTGTGAGAAGTAGGATACTTTCAGTTGCTATAATAAAACCATATTCATCTGATATATTAACTGAAGTGACACTTACTTAAATGTAGAGTGTAGGCAGCCAAAAGAAATTCTTTAATACATGTGTAAAGTGAAAGTATCAGTTAACAGTTGTTAAGATGTTATATGATCAGTGTAGCTAAAATCAGAGCCCGGTGCCTGTGTGTACCATGGCATCTACATTTACATTTTACCAGTGACAGAGTTTTGATTTTGCTTTTCTTTTCTTTTCTTTTTTCCTTTGGTTTATTGTATATAGCATTGCAATTATGCCTGCAGGCTTGCGCATTCACAACAACTGAGTAAAAACGAATAGAGATGACGTTTAATATGGCCGTGTCACTTGTACAGATTTGTAGATTAGAGAGTTTTCCGCAGTCAGTGAGTGTACATGTGGGTGAACTTTACCCAAAATTATGATACACTTTCTTGGCATGTCTCTCCTCCTAGATCCTAGCATTCCCCCTCTCACCCTCTCCTTATCCTTTATCCCCCCATCACCCAACCCCCCCCCCCCCATTCTCTGTTTAGCAAGCACACACATGTACATTCCCCAAGCAATCTCCCTCTCATAGATTTGACAAACCGCAACATTAACATGTCCGTGTCTTGAATGCCTTTAAAGTTCTTTACATGACCGGGAGCATTTTCCGCAAGAATAGTTCTTTAAAAGCTCTCCCACCCTCCAGCAATAACAGGTGTATTTCATATCACGTAAGGATAGAAAGAGTTTGCTGTGCTCCACTTTCAGCGTACATGTAGTTCTGTCTTTGGAGGGGAAAACTGCGGTGTTCCAATTTTAGAATGAATGAGCTTCTAGTGTTGATCCTGATTTATACTTCCTGTCATTTCTTCTCTTCTTTTTGTTTTAAATTCTTTTACACACAATCTGAGCTGAGACTGTTACATTTCTATATAAACTTTATTCAGAGAATGTGCCCGCCATCGATACGACACGGAAGGTGAACAAAGAATCTGAACAAGTTCAACAAGTGCTTTATGCATAGAAAACTCATTCACGATGACATAGGTGACATGAAAGGAGTCTTTTTTATCAGAAATTGGGAAATTTTTGTTCAAGATTAGCAAGATACTGAAAAAAAAAAGCTTTCAGTAAAAACAGAGATGTGGTCTCCTAATAAAAGTTCAATGATCAAAAAGAGTTTTATCAAAAATGTATTGCGTTCCTATAAGTCTCAGCTAAACATGTTTTCAAACTCGGCCTGTTTGTTCATGAGGCAAGGTTTTGTGTTGCTTGTGATGTGTGGTGAAAAGGAAATAACAGCAATCTTACTTCTCCCCCTGCCTTCATTCGTGCAACTGAGCTTTGGAAGAGCTTAATTCAATGTCCCAAATGGTGTGATGCAAATGTTGCTGTGGAGTACTGCCCTACATACAGCCATGTTGGCAAATCTGGATGAAGTGAGGCCTGGTAGTGTGAATGTATTAAACACTTCACCTCCTCACAAAGAAATTGTGTTTTTCCCTCTACCCACTGCACAGCAATATTTAGAGTCTTGAAACATGCAAACAGTTTCCCAGAAGTTAGTTGATTCAGTCTTAAAACAAAGACAGAAGCCAGACGAGTGCCTGGTTTGTGTTCTTTGCCAAAATGTGATGATCCGTTTGCAAACCACGATGTTGCAAATTTAGAATGTTTTTCTTCTCTCGTCTGCTAGCTTCCTTTGCCTGAAATGCGGTTGTTGACACTGATCTGCTCCATCTACTGTGCGTACCACACCGTGGAAGGAAATGAGCTACTTGTAGAAACAGCACATTAAAGGACACAAGAGTCCAAACAGTTCTGACATCAAACACAAATACTTCTCCACCTTTTTGGCAATATTAGCTCAAGTTTTACATAGCAGCTTTATCAATTTCCTGGAATGTCTCTAATAACAAAGTTTTGCCTGCGTGATGCATAGTTTGCAAAAGTTCACGTGTAACATACGTACGCTGAGGAATGATTGCCGATACAATGTTTGCCAAACCCCCTAGCCACGAGGCCAAGCATTTTGCACTCATCTGGGAGGCTGATGGAAAATAAACAAAGGAGACATTTTTAGAGTTTTCTCCGATGTCGAATTACTGCATTATTGAGCAAAATGCTGGTAGCCCTCACCTGTGACGCATTATGGAAGAAAGAAGAGGCAGGAAATGAAAAGGAACCGACTGTATAACTTTTCATATCTTACTCTTAATGGCCAAGGGATATTGAATTGAAATTAGACCCGTACGATCCTGAAGCCATAAGTCTTATATTTGGGTGAACCATTGTGGTAGTGAAAAGGGCTTCGAGGGTTATATATTTCATATATGCTGAGGGGAAGTATTGTGCCTTTTATGAAAATATTTTTTTTTTCAATGTTGAACACAAGGAATAGGAGCACACTTTTTTTTTGTCAACAAACCACATCACATCATATTACTATTGCTGTAAAATCAATCATTATTCTTCATCAAATAACAAGTATTTGCTTAGTTTTGCGGTGTGATAGTGAATGGAACATGTCTGAAACACAATGCATTTAGTGACTTCAGAGAAATATTTATTTAATGAATGTCGAACTAATTTTTGCCTAATTCTTACGTAGTCTTTTAGTAATCCACTCATTGCCTTCCCCACAATAATATGGAAGAAAAACGAGAAGCTAACCGGATTCATAGTAGTTGTATGCGTAAGATACCTGTAAAAATTGTTGTGGGGAGTAATGGAGGATAACTGAAATTATTTCAGTTCACGTGAAACAAGGGACAGTGCACGCAAACACCTGTACTTAGATGTTGTGCCGTGGAACTCTCAAGGTTTTGGTTCGTGGGCTGTCAGAGAGAAAATAGACCATGGTAATGAATGAGTCACCATAATCCTGCTAGAAGTTGAATGTCATAGGAAGGGGCCAGAAGATATGTTATCAGACAGTGATCTTCAGTCTCTGAAGTCTCGCTTCCCAACTTTCAGAAAAGTTGTGAAGAAATTTTTGCACACATGACTTCTCATTCTCAAGAGTGAGATAATTTAAGGGAGTGTTTATATCTTTCCAAACTGAATTTTCTTTTTTCAAAGTAAACTTGTAACACCTGGAGAAATTTATCTCTTGTTTATGCAGCGGAACAAGCCCAAAATCCAAAATGTTAGTGACTTTTTCTTTGTACTAACTAAGACAAGTATGACATGATTTATGGTAATGTGAGTGAATTGAATCATCTGATATGGCATTTGATAAGATATATTTATTTTTTTTAAACGTGCAACTTGGTTGGTATGAAAGTAAACTCATGACTTGTTACCTTTGCATACCCTGCAAAGAAAGAGTTCTACTCAAGTAAATAATACTGTACATCATAATCACAAAATGGTCAAGATTTACATGTACTATTTCAAAATCCCTGTTGGATGCAGCAACCTGGCAATTATATTCAAACTGTCTGTGCCTTCTTCATATATATTTCATCCAGTGTCGTGCAAGAATGTGGATGTTATGTGCCTTCATTTTACAAAGTCATTCCATGAAGCTGTCTTCATCAGGGTCAAAATCCCTCCTTACACATGCCCCCAACATAATGGAAGTGATCAATTACCAGAATTAGTGTCCATAAACTCGTGTGATGTTACGATAATCGAATGAGAAATGGGGCAATAGGAAACCAGATGTGATGATTCACTGGCATTGATACCCTATAAACCATTTTTTTCCCTTCTGATTCTTGTCTTAATATGGCTTATCTTTTTACCTTTTTTTTCATCATATTTGTGAGAAAATTATGTGCCTGCTAGATGAAAATGTTCCATGATGTATCCGGATCTCGTCTTAAATGTCAACTGACATCTTGAGAACAGTTTTGACACCATGCCTTAGATGGTGAATTTTTTTTTTTTTTTTGGGGGGGGAGGAGGTTAAATTCCTGTCATTGTGTACATACATTGTAAGTAACATTCTTTGAAAATGAAGGAGTGTAGATTTTAATGAGCATCTGTCCGTTTTTAGCACCATGCCTAGTGAATGAAATATTTTGGTTAAATTCTTGTCATGGCGTACATACATTGGAAGAAAAACGTTCTCTTAAAATGAAGGAGTGCAGATTTTGAGGAGCATCTGCCCCAGTTGTCCGGAAAGATGGTGTAAATATGGTCAGTGGGAAGCGTAATTTCCCATCCCCAGTGTGCTTTTTGCTCAGTAATTTTTTTTTTGTATGATGGCAAATTTTTCCAGAAAGGTAAAGAACCAGGACCAGCAGTTGAATTGAAGGAAGGGAATGCAATGAGATTAATCCCTGCAATTAGGTCTCAAGGACCGCATCATTCACCAGGTCTTCTGTGCTCTCTGTGCGTGCATTCCACTTTCCAAGAATTAATTACCACTGCCCACTCCACGAGAAACCTGAGAATGTAGCATCGGCAAGAGCTATCATCACTAAAGCTGTCACTCTAACCCCAAATGTATAAACTTTTAATGAAGCTCTGATTTTCGCTAATCTTGAGACAACCCGAATTTGGGACAGCCGCATCTCTGCACGAGTGTCAGTGACTCAAGAGAACTTCTGCTAAATTCGCCTGGGACATCGCTATCTTACCCAGAATTTGAATTAGCAAAGTTCTCAACTTCATTATGTTTATGTTGATGCCGGGAACGATTCTGTCAAACCGTGTGACGTTGAGGACGAGGGGCCCCTCTCCGGTGCACACGTTCAGAGGTACATCCTGTCTTCCGTGAAAGCTGCCGATCCCCCACGATAATAATCAGTCTGACAGCGTACAGCAGCTCATGGAGACTTGTGTTCTGGAGAGCGGACTATTCTTTTCCAGGAAACCAATACTTACTGCGGCATCAGGTATCCTCACCTCAAAATCTGAGGGTGCAAAGCAAATCCTTGGACTTGTGAAGTCATAGACATCTTTCGAGCTGCACAAATGATGTCATGGCAGTCCGAAAGTAAACAAACGTTTTTATTGTCCCAGATTCTGTAGGTCAATGCTCCGTACCGTTACGATAGGGGCATTTACACTGCAACTGAAAACCCTGTATTTTTTTGCACATTCTAGTTTTTCGTCTGTAGTTGTTAAACAAATACTGGTATGTGAGCGAAAAGAGAGAATTGAAAAAAACCCCAACCCTCCTCAAGAGTGAAGTTCTTTGAAACTCGGCAGTTTTGTTCAGGTTTTTTGCCAGTATAAATGCTTGTTCCCCGTCTTATTCCTGTTGTTAGTCACCTGACATCCCCCCTTGACGTGGGAGATCTCTGGTCCACCGGCCTACACACACCACTGATCTCGCTACGTAAGAATTACACAGATCAGTGGCCTCCACGCAAAAGCAGAGGCAAGTTATGCATGCACACTACCTACCAAAAATATAAATATTCCAGTTTTTCTCGCACATGGGTAATTCCTGAAGGAAAAAAAAAAAAGTTTCTGGTTTTTCTGGCAGTGTCAATGGTGCATCGAAAAACTCTGTTTTTTCGCCATATCCGTTTTTTGCAATGTAAATGCCTGTAATTTCTGAATCTTGTGGCCTTTCTTGACAGTTCTGATGCTCTGGTCTTGTCTGGAGAAGGTGCTAAATTGAATCTTGGATGGATGGGTAGACGCTGACCCTCCAATTTGCATCCATTCTTGACCATGAGTCATAGACATTCAGGTGTGAAAGCGGTCAGTTCAGTACGAATGAGGACACATATATCTGCATGCTTGCAAACAGCAATGTTCGATGGGAGAGATTGAGGGAAAAAAAATAGTGATGTAACATTGGTAGGTGCGCAACAACAACTGGTAAAATTTGCCGGATGGCATTTTGGATTCTAGTTAGGATGTGGATATATCTGCCAACAATGGGCTAATTTTAGATACCGTGTGGCGACAATCAAACATGAGATTTGCCGTGGTCGGGTTCGGAATGAAAGAAAAAAAGTGAGTTTCCACATGCCTTGTGCTTTGAGAGGGGGAAAACTAAAACGAGGCTCCCAGCATATATGCCACTAGAATTAATCATTTTACTGGGGCTTAAAATTTCCAGAAAAAGAGAACATGAAAAGGCCATGAATTTACTTGAGGCTTTGATTTCAGTTTTGTTCTGTGATATAACAGTAGCCAAATTGTTTATACAGAGTTGAAGTTGGAGAAAGGTTTTTCACACCGTTTTTGTATATTTGGTTAGCAAATGTGATTGTGTGAAAGAAAAAAAGACAGTGCAATATATTTTCACATGCTACCATGCATTTAGGAAAAAAATCTATTTGAAATTGGAGGAAAAAAGATGCATTGTAGATATGAGTACAAAACAGAAAGAAGAATCTTTAGCCCTAAAAATAGCAGTCCTGTTTTGAGAGCAATGCCCAAAAAAGGTAGTTGTTCTGGCTTTCTTTACAGTGTATATTTCTGATTTATCACTGTCATGATGCACAAAAGATTACCAGCACAATATATACTTCTCCAAAGAAGGTGTGAACGTCTCTTTGCAATATCTGAAATGGCTCTCCTATTCCACGGAAATCATAACATGGCTAGGTGTGTAAATTACTACTTATCACTTGAGTCAACTAATCACTGCATTTCTGAGAATTTTTCACAAGAGGTCACCCTCTACCAGGGTATTTAGGCAACCAGATTCAATTTGTGGAATTTATTGGATTGTTCTATTAAAATACCTTGCTGTTGCCGCACCTGCAATCAAATTCTGTGTCATTCACTGAAGGACATGTCCTATTCAGAGGGCAAAAGGGTGTTATGTCCAATAAGCCATAAAAATTGATACTGTAAAACAAGAAATGTTTGCGTGCATTTTAATTTCAGAGACTCCAACTCTCCCGTTTTCGACGGGAGATCTCCCGCCGAAAACCCATTTTTGCAAAATCTCCCGTTCTCCCGTTTGAGATTTAATTTCTCCCGCCCTGGCTCAATGTCTCCCGTTGGAAAGGATTTCTTACTTATTGCTATCGTATGCTGCAAAAATAAGCCTTAGATAGCACCAGAGAGCATCAGTAACCCTTGGAACTTCGCGCTTCGCACACATAAACTTGGAGTCTCCCGTTTGCCAGGGGTTTCAGGCGGGAGAATCTCCAGATCAGAAGGTACTTCGGGTTGGAGTCTCTGTAATTTCGCAAATTTCGCGAGCGCCAAGATTCGCGAAATTAAAATGCATGCGAAATTTCTTATCTACACTATATGCATTGAATGCAAGAGGCAATTCGCGAAAATTTCTTGCCACGAAAAAGGCCGTCGGCTCCAATTTGCAAAAATTTCGTGCCGCGAATATATCATCTTTTACAGTACTTATGTTTCCCTCAGCCATTCAGAATCGATCAGGATGACATTCCTCACAATTAGACACTGTGAGATGAATCCAATCCAACTGAGAATGGGAAGTGTTAATCACCTTTTGCGTGGTAATGCTGTTACATGTTAGGTATTAGCTATGCACAGAAGAAAAAAAAATCATCAGTTGAGAAGCAAAAGGACACCAATTCAATTGCTAGTACCATACAGAACTTGTGCCTTTCTTGTCCAATCAACTGACAAATCAAAACCTGTGATTCTAAACACATCTTCTTCTTTTAATTCTGTGATGTACAAACAGGAGAATTGAATTTTGCAGTTGTTGCTATAGCTTTTCATGATGATTCCTTTTTCGCATAATTGCTGTTATGTATGGCCTGAGCTATGCTGTAAAACCACATTTGGCCCCGTCTCTTACACAGCAGGCAGTGCGCGAAATTTTATGCAAGCCAAAGTGGTACCCTGAATATACACACTAAATATCTGCATCTTTAGCTGCCCTTTTACCTGTAGGAAAAGGGGGATGAGGTATAAGAGGAACTCATGTGGGTTTCATCTTCTGGCACACAAGGTACGGATGCCATATTACGCATATCATTTTCAGCAATATGGCAAACGGCTTAGTTAAAAAAAAGAGAAAGAGAGAGAGAGACAGAGGGGGAGAGACAGAAAAAACAAAAACCCAAGCCAGGTCGAGCATGCAGTCTGCAGGAGTTGGCATTCACAGCTCCAAGGCAAGCACAAGCCGGCCGAGCTAAAAATAGCTCGGTTTCTATTACAGGAAACAAGTAGGCGGAGCCAGAGCCGAGCTGGCTGGCAGGCGCCGACCAATCAGCAATGACTACTCGCTCCCAGAGTGTTGCTCGGCTCGCCTGCCTGGCATAGATGCGAGTGATTTACTGTGGCTGCTGGGAATGCCAGTTGTCTACCTCATAAAGGAGAAAGCACAGAGTGAGGCAGGCAGTGGACATATTTTCTAGGGAGACCAGGTATTTTGGAATTGTTTTGCTCTGCAGAGCAGTAGCTGGTCAAAAATTGTGATTTTAGTCCAGTGTGTTGTGCCACTGCCATCATTGGAAAGAGTGCCTGCTTTGCTTTTGGACATGAAAACATCTCTTGAGAGGATTTAGCAAAGTTTTCACTATTAAGTGTGCGGAGGTGCCATTGTGGAATATACCATTTTTTAGGGATTGACCATTTATGGTAAGTTTCGGTCTTCTCAAATTTTAGATTGGCATATGTCATTTAATGGCATTCCTTTTCCCCCCTTGATTTTATCTGTGCAAGGTTATTTATATATGTGTCATGTATTATTATATCATAACTAATTTCTTATATTTCTGGTCTGCTGTTCAGTGCATATGAGGAAGGAAAGAAAAATAATGAAAAAATGAATTAAAATCAAAATGAAAATGCTACTACTCTAGAAACCAAATTTCTGTTTCGGCATCACAGAAGAACAATAAATACTTGACAAGCAGAGCTTTCATGATACTATGCATTCTTCTCATGTTATATCTGAAGCCATATGTTTTGCTCAGTTATAAACAGTCCTTCACTGTTAGCATTTAAACCTTTGATAATTGATTCTTGTATGTTTTCCATCTTGGAAAACATACAAGGACAACTTGGAATCATGGAAATACAGTTTACGTTTCTGATTATTGTGCAAATCCCATATTCTCTCTGTTTTCTCTCTCACTTTAAATCTTGCTGTCCATGCCTGAAATGTTATAGTGTAACAGTGATAAGACACCACTATTCGACAGTTTTCCATATTAGCCTGTTGCTTGTGGAATATAATACGCAAAGTATGTTTCTGACTCATGATTGTTTATACATTGTTTTGTGGAATGCCTTCTTTATTTCTGTTGTCTGCAAACAGGAGTACTGTCACATGTTTTTCTTTATTGAATTAAATATGCATTATTTCTTCGACTGCTTTTTTATATTTTAATTAAATTGTTACCTGCGTAATAAGTTATCATTTGGTTCATTGGTCATCTAGATTTATCTTCAAAGGGAATACCTCACAATTCTAAGAAATATCCACTTTGCTGCTGCCCCCAAAAAATTAATCTCATTTTCTGCACGCATCACAGCCCACGCTCTTTCATAGCCACCTGACCATATCCCTCATCTGAGCAATTTCATAATTGCCGTTGCTCTCTGTGATGTAAACAATCATATTGTCGCGAAGGCCCAAACAAGTGGACACATAGCTAACCAGCACAAACAAACAAACAAACACACACAACACACACTCACACAGCCACAAATGGCCACATGCGCATATCCAAAGTGAACTTCACCCACTTCGTTGTGTGGTGGGGTGTATGTACGTCTTCCTCAATGGGAGCAAAAGTGAAACTATACTTCAGAAACATAACCAGAGCTATTTCAGTCCGTCAAGCCAGAAAGTAAAGCGTGCCATGGTCATAACCCAGCCCATTACCAGGGCAGGACATTTATTAGCCATGTTGAATATGTGTCCTCTAGATCTTGATAAATGTCTCTAACAAAGCCCTTGTCATTGTGAGGGTGTAATTAACTCTCAAAAGTGGCAATGCAATTATGAGGCTGTGGCACTGAAATACCCATATTGCTATTTTTTTTCTTTGCACAATATTGTACATACCACAGTGACACAAATGGTGTGAATTTGAGATGCGATGTTTCCGATAAAAGCAGACCAACATTTCTGTAGTTGTTGCGGTTGCTTTGATAGTATGTGTGATCTACATAATGATAGAAACAGCTCACTACCACAGAGAGATGATAAGTGCTCTGATTAAGATCTTCATGTACCTGTGCCTGAATCACGCAGAAAACTGTCATATTGTTTCTTGCCGTGTTGGCATGCTTCACATTCAATTATAAATCAAGGCAATTAGGGTCGCGCTATTGTCTGAGGTACAATGACTGAGGTGTAATTAACCTCACGTTTTCTGGCAACGCCAACCGAGCCTGAGCCATTCGGGCTGCCGGGAACCGGAGCAGCCAGTCTGTGTGGCTGAGGAATTAAAACACTCTTGAGGTCACTCTGTGATATTTGTATGCATCATTAGGTGTTTGTTTGTTTGTTTGTTTTTTATGTCCTTGTAATTTGCTTTTTTTTAAAGAGAAGCTTGGAGGGTGATAGTTACCAACATTGGCTCTACATGAATACATGATATTCCAATTCTCTTTCCCTCTCTCTCTCTCTTTCTATCTATTCAATCATATCTATTGACCCATCTGTCTGTCCATCTGTATGTCCATCTATCTACTTATCCATCTATCTATCTATCCCTTTATCTATTCATCCATCTATCTTTCCATCCATTTGATACCAATGTCTGTGCTCCTTGTTTTCATAATCTCTCCCACATCTTCAATTTCCCATTTCTCTGTTTTATCGCTTTATGTATCTATGTTTATCTCTTTCTTTCTATCATCCATCTATGTATCTTTCTTTTTAATCCATCCATCCATCTATCTATCTGTCTATCTATCTATCTATCTATCCATCTATCTTTCTGTCTATCTATCTATCTATCTATTTGTCTATCTATCTATCTATCTATCTGTCTATCTATCTATCTATCTATCTGTCTGTCTATCTATCTATCTATCTATCTATCTATGTACCTATCTATATATCTATCTCATTATCCTTATCTTGCTTCTCCACTTTTTAATTTCCATTCTAGATTTTTGTGAGTTTCTCCTCTTGTCCTCTTGTCTGTGCGTTCAACTTCTCCATCCACTATATCTCCATTGTCAATCTCTTCTAAAGACTCCTTATCTCATAGCCGTTTAGTAATCATTTGGGGAATATGAGATCGCATCTCCTCCCCTAGTATTCTGATCCCATTTGAAGGGAAGCCTTTTGCAGTTGTTCTGTATGTTTTGACTAGGCCAGTTTGCATTGTCTCAGTTATGCACGTATCACTGATCATGTTTGGTCATTCATTGTAATCATGTAAGTGTGTTTTCCAGCGGAAATGTCCAGAGCTGTGGCATGTAGTTCATAATCCCTTTGAATGAGTCAGCTTAGGCACAGTATTGCAATGTTAGATAAGATCAAAACTAATGAAAATAAGAATATGATATTATCTGATGCAAAGGAAAAGCATGTTTGATTGCTGATTTTATTTCTTTATAGGGGCCACATTTTTAAATTCTTAGCTCACTGATGTCACAATTTTTTTTAGATGTAACATTACACGTCAGCACAATCTTGTGAGCTCTTTTGGCACTCATCTCTATAAATTGTTTCTAAATTTGCGTCATGAAAATTCACGTCTTTGTAAATTCGTGGCGAGGAACCTGTCACTCTAAATAGAGACTGACTCATGCTCTCAGCTTACACACATCAAACCTGAGGAATGAGCAAATCCATTTCCCCTAAAGGGAAGAAGTGGCAGGGAATGTGTATTTTGAGCCGCAAAGAGTTCAGGCCAGATTTATCGCCTTCTGAAAGTGACATCCTAAAAATACCACCGCAGTTCCTCTGGGTTCAGTCTTTCCCAATCTACACAATATCACACACATTGGCAACAGTGGCTGCAAAGGGCCCAGTCTGCTCAGTGCCGATCTGTAAAAATATGCATTGTGTTCCGACAAATGTTTAAAGACATATGCCTCTCAGCTGCTGTGGCATATGTGAAAGGGAAAGAGAAAGATTTGAAAAATTTACATAAAATAGTTTCCTTGAGGTATCAGTCACTTATAATTTGCATGGGTTATGAGTGACTAATGTACGTATTCACACAGACTGTGACATGCAGCTTTTTGTTGCAATTCACTGCGTAATTCCCCCTGTCTTTGTTTCTCTTTTACTTCCCTGATGGTATTTCCTTGTGATGATTTGAATTCAAAAGAAAGAATTGAAGAGAGGATGAAACTAGAAGAGTTGATTGACCAAGCTGAACACGCATTGATCTACTTTCACTTCTTTCTCTCTTTGCAGGGCCTGCCCTTCCTCTGCTGCAGCTGAACGAGCCAAGCTGAGTTTGTCCCGACCGAACTACCCACTTGAAACCGCAGGAAGGAATGACTCGCAATGAAGCATCTACAGCTGTCCTCGTCGCCTGGTAACCTCAGTGGGAACAATCTGGTTGTAATCATCATGCCGCAGGAACCCATGGCCACATCCATCGCAGACCTCGGTCATCACGGCACCAATGCCAATGCCACCCAGGATCTGGCAAGCGCGTTCCCGTCTCTTGAGGAAGGGATGGAAGCCACATGGAGCGCCCAGGCGTACATTGCGCTGGCCATCATCTTCCTCCTCATGACCATCACATTCATCGGCAACATCCTCATCATCGTGTCTGTGGCCAAGTTCAAGAGACTGCAGATCCCGCCCAACTACATCTTGGTGAATCTCGCCGTGGCCGACATAGGATTGGCAATCATGATGCCGTTCCTGTTTGCCATCAACTTCCTGCGTGATGTGGAGGATGGGAATGTTTTATGCCTCGTGCCATACTGTCTCATGTCTCTTCTCAGCGGTGTATCGGTGCTGAACCTCAGCATCATCGCCTACGATCGCTACTCCGCCCTGGTGGAGCCCTTGAAGTACTCATCGCGAGTGACGGCAGTCCGCATCGCTGCCATCTGCCTGATGGTGTGGCTGTATGTAACTGTTGTTTCAGCTATTCCACTCGTGGGATGGTTTTACCCTCTGTCGGGCATGAACATGATGTGTACTCTGAACTTCTACCACAACTACACTGCCCTGGCGCAAGTCATTGCCATTTTCTTGCCCGCGCTGGTGTGCATGTTCTTCTGTTACTGTCGCGTGATGCTTGTCGCAAGGCACCACACCCGTGCCATATCCGCCGTCCAGTTTTCACTCTTCCCAGGTGTACTGAATAAGAACTACAACATGTTTAAAGGTAACAAGTACTGGAGGACACTGGCCCTCATATTGGGCGTCTTTACCTTCACCTGGGGTGTATTCATGACCTCGGTGGTGGTTGAGGTCTTCTGCGAAAAGTGCGCAAAGTTCTTGACAATGCACAACTATTCCGGACTCCTCCTCCTCCTAAACAGCAGCCTCAATCCCTGGATCTATGCATACCGCAACCAGGACTTTCGAGCGGCTTTTAGCAGGGTGCTGCGCTGCTTCCGGAAGCCCTGCAAGAGGACGCTGACGCGGTCCAGCTCAAACCTGGTGGGCGAGCGCAGGAACTCGCGCATGTCTGTTGCCCTCAGCCGGACGAACAGCCTGTGCGGCAACCTGCAAACCCTGCAGATGCTCTACGAGCAGGAGATGGCGCTCAAGAACAACAACCAGCAGGATTTCAAGAATGGGGAGGTGGAGACGAGGCAGACCTCGGTAGCCAACAGCAAGGCGTCCGTCAGACGCGAAAATGACGAGGACATCGAGAGGGCCACTGAGCAAGAGTCTGCCCAAGTGAAGGAAGAAGTCTAGACTTGTCTGTACTAGATTGGACATGAGACATAGAGCCCTTTATCCAAGCAATCTTGATTCGAGAGGGCTTTGATTTGAAATCGCAGCCCTGCTATTTTGCAGAATTGCAAACCACGACACCAAATTTGCAATTAATGGCGTGAACACAGTCTTAACGAATCAACCAAACACAACCTCATCTTCTGTCCAGTCATTCCATTTGAAATCCTGTGCTTTTGATATAACAAGCACTCTTCAATTTCATGGAGGTGATAAATGATGTGAAAGTAATCAGATTTTCGATGTGCAATAGGTTATCTGCCTTCAATCTGATATCCAATGGGGAAAAGAAGCTTCCTGTGATCAAATTTAGTTCATATCTAGCGAACTTGGACTTCCCCACTTGTCTGACTTGGAAATAAGATTTTTGCATCAGTGAAGAATGTCAGAAGAGTGATGAAAAGGATACTGTGATATCTTTTTCTAGTGTAGCAGATTGCAGAGTACTATTTTAGGTAGGAAAATATCCTTGATGATCGATTTTCTATGAATTGGAAACTGAAATGCCTTAATATGATGATGATATCGCAGTAGTGGAATGGTATAAAATTTAGACTGTGCAGTTGTGCACCATCCATCTATAAAACTGACACGAGGAATGGGTCTGGTGACTTTCTTGAGAATTGTAAGTTTTTGTGACACAATGAACTAGTGGAATACGCTCTTATCAGGTTTTATCACAAAATCTCTTTGCACATTCTTGACATTAAGAAGAGTCACTCATTAACTGCCAGTCATCATAGCCTCAGATGTTTTATGAGTTGTGCATTGTATGTAATTCAGTATCATACACACATCACAAGTTTTCACTTTTTAGTGTATGTTTCATCTATTTATATTGTGTGAATATTGTTGTGCAATCGTCAAGGAAAGTTACCTTCTCTTGTGCACCAAAGAACATTACTAAAGTAGTAGTGTTGAGTCTCTTTGTGATATAGTTTTCACCTTGTCCATATACATTTTGAGTATACACCATCTCTAATGTGTGCTTTGTGACTTTGATTGGAAAACATTGATTTCACTTTGTTGGCATTTGTTCAATAGGGTAATGGAGCACATAATAGTATTCTTAGGAGTCAGTGTAGAACGACTGGGGTAGCGAAAATGGGATGCTACCCACATTTGAAGTATAAGCATATTGGAATGCAAATGTGGTGAGAGCTTATCGAAAGAGTTTCAAAAACGTGCTGTGGATGAAATTTAATGTTAGGTATGTAAATTTGTCTTCTTTATTTAAAAAAAAAATTCTAGGTATTAAAAGAATGGCAATATGACACTTGAAGCTGAGCAGAGGAAAGGCATATTTTTACATTGACTGGGCAGAGTACAGTGGATATGTTTTTTTGTGTGTGTGCTACGGAATGAGATACAATAATTATTTCGTCAAACTAAACTTTGGAACACTGTGATTATTTTTTCAAAGCACATTCATGTCATTTCTTATCTAAAATCCATCCATCCCCATGGCCCAAATCTGATCATGTATTTTTGATTCACACCCATGTAATCCTTTTATAGGCTATGTGCAAAGGACTAATTAATCTCTCCAGTTATCTATGCTCTCTTGCTCATGTGCTTGCAGCATAATCCTCCCTTGTTTCAAGTGACATTAATGAGATTCAGGAATCTGATCTGTTTGTCTTAGACAAATTGCTAATGTCCATCAAGGATTTTTGCAAAAGAACGTATTGTGTTGCCTTGATTCTGTTGTAAAATCAAATGTGCCAGAATGCTTTACCTTCTTTTTTTGTGTGTCTTTCGTTCTTTCAATTAGCATTTGGTACATTTTCACAGTACAAGCCAAGAGATATATTGATTTAAATATATCTTGCCTGTCTCCTGGGTTCAATTTTAATAAAATTCTTTAGATAGATTAATTGCTATGATGGCAAGGTGAGTTATGATGCAGTCCAAGATCTGCTGGATTTTTATTCTGCAATGAAAGGTAGTCCAGAATTTAGGCTCACCTCCTTGCCAAATATAGAACTTGACAATGACCAAGATAGAATGATAGCGAGAGAGGGAGAGGGGGAGAAGGGGGGGGGGGGAGCATTGTCAAAAGATCACTATTCTGTGCGAGGTAAGCTTATTAGCTAATCATATTAACACTAATAACGGGGACCTGCACTGGGCACACCTGTTTCATACAAGGCATTTCCGTGTCAAGGTGATAGAAAGCTTAAAATAGATCTCTATCATTCAACTGAGACGGCTCCTAAATCATTGACCAATAATTACATATCATCTTGTCAGCCACTATATCGGATAGAATAGATTGTGTCCCTTTTTCCTCAAGTTAAGAGGAAGTCCCTAATACCATTTTTTCCCTCTAAGAATTTGACCATCTTTAAAAGATATCTCACGTTATCAATCTCACTCTTTTTTTTTTCCTATGAGGGAGCTTTGCTTGGTGAGGTTTTTTTTTTATGGGCATGGAGTGGTTTGGGCACAGATGTATATTTCTGCATACATTTGCATGTCTATTGTATAATGTCCTTATTTATTTATTGTGATACGACTCTCATACTCATTGAAAATGTACTAAAGTATGTGCAAGTGATGCATAGTTGAGATTTGGCTAATTTGTGTGTTCAGAGAGAGAGAGAGAGAGGGAGAGAGAGAGAGAGAGGTGAGATCTAGAAAGGAGTTCTCATGTAAGAGTCAGGTTGCACTTTACCACCTACGTCTTGATTTGCTGAGTATTTTTGTCAATACATTTTGTCAATAAATTGGTAAAAGCACAGCTGATCTGGTATGCCCAACTCTTTCTTGAAGCAACTGTTTTGTGAATTTGTATTTTTTGATTGCGATGATAGTGCAATAGAGACGGCGAAAGATAGAGAGAGAGAGAAACAAAAAAGAGAAGGTGTTTGAATGTGTTTAAGCTCTTTTAGAAATTTCTAACTTGGAGTATGATAAAAAATTGTTTGGATGATGGTCTTAAGAAGGAATTAGGACAGAAATTAATAATCAAGCTACTAATATTTATCTTGCGACACTTCTTGTAAAAGAGAAATCACTATTGCTTAGACAAGAGTTCAAATGCATGTGTTTGTTTGTGTGCGTGTGTGTCAGTGTGTGTGTGTGCGTGTGTAACCTCCTTGATGTACTTAATCTACAAATGGATGTGCAGTAAACTAATAATTTGGGGCTATAAAAGGAAGCATTAACAATCATTGGCAAAACATTTTGTGGGGCCTTGAATTTAGCACACTTAGCAGAGTTCAATGTACCAGAAAAATCTGCATGAAGCAGGAACAGTACAATAACAACAACAACAACAAATGATCAGGGATACATTCTTTGTGGCATTGACCAGCATTTGACTGCAATCCTACCCTTATTCATCCATGAAACGAAGGGCAGAGTAATAAAGGGCTGTATATGGCATGTATGACATGAGGGATACGTTCGTTCATTGATGAGTTCTTTCAGGAGTACGTTGAACTAGATATACTGGAACAACATGTAACACCAAACATTGCACTATCTGTACCAGTTACACCAAACATTGCACTATATATACCCTCAACACCAAACACCAATGACAAACACTGTCATTCTACATTGTGTAACACCTGCTAAAATATGAACATCAAACATGTGTAAATGGTCTGAATTCCAATACAGGGTCTAGATTTAGACCATGGTCTAAATCTGACCACATTCTGAAATTTGGGAAGACGAGTCAAACACATGCACTGTATCCATCAAACTCAATTCCAAATCGGAACTTTGACCCTAAACAGCTTTTATCTTCACTGAGTTTTTTTTTTTTTTTTTTTTTTTTTTTTTACTACAGTGTGTATCTCTCCATAAATAAGATCCTACGCTTGATTTCTACTATTATGGCTGGGCATACTAACTTATTTACTGAGAGAAATAGTTTAAAAGGAAAACCACTATAACTATACATTCTCTGCAAAACAAATTTCCTTCGACTTTGATCTGTATCCCAACTTCTTGCCATCACATGAAAACAAAGT
Source organism: Diadema antillarum (assembly GCF_040938485.1). Taxonomy (NCBI): domain Eukaryota; kingdom Metazoa; phylum Echinodermata; class Echinoidea; order Diadematoida; family Diadematidae; genus Diadema; species Diadema antillarum. The sequence continues at coordinate 4,059,719 of NW_027270918.1, forward strand.
GAGAACAATTTAAACAGAAAGCAAAATTTCTAGTACTGGTAGCATAACCTAAACACTCTACAGTCATGATCAAAGACAGTCTGCTAGACAATGCTAAGAGCAAAGAGTAGCACAGTGTTTGTTTAAAATGCTTGAATGTGGATACAACAGAAATTGCTATCTTTCTACGGATTTCTGTTCAATCCATTACTTTGAAGGATGGATGACAATTACCAAAGAGAATAGGCACTACCTCAGAGGAACATAATACTGCTACTAGATATCTGAGATTGAACTGACATGTTTGTGGGTTTTCTGAATACAACTTCCCTTGCATCCATACAGTTATATTCTTTACTACACATACATTCTAAAAAAACAGATTCCCTTCTGATGCATCAAGTCATTCCTGTGATGTATTCTGAACAATAGAGGGCAGCATTCACCAATACAGTAGAGCGCTATTTGATATTGCGGCAGTGTCGTGCAGGATATTCTCAGTGGGATTTTAGAGGTGTATACCCTACTCAGGAGCCTTAAGCAAAACAAGCAAACAACAAACATACAAACTTGACAATGTTAACAGTTAGCAGTCGCATACTTTTCAGCATGCCAGAGTGGTATTCAGACCAGGGAGGTGAAATCTATCTGATTCTAAAATAATTTGAGTATAACTGGAAAATAAGTTCTACTGTAAACTAGTAGCATGATAGACTTTCTATGATTTTTTTTTTCTTCAAAAGTTGATTGATATACAAATTTCAAAGGAGAATATGCCTATAAAGGTGATTGTTTTGATTAGAAAAGTCAAACAAAAGCAACAAAGATACCAACGCTATATAATACAATGACCATTAACAGTTTGTCTTACAGGAACATCATGGTACTGTAAATCAAGATATTTTCACAGCATTAAATTTTTGGCAAATTGTCACTGGCATTCAAAGCATATACTGGAGTAGAGAACTTTTGAGCGCATTTTAATTTTGCAAATCTTGGCCCCCGTGAAATTCACAAAATTTAAAGGGACTGTACAATATTGGTTGAGGTGAGGATTCAGCTTGTTACGTTTTGCGAGATATTTAGAACCACTCTGTGAAATGTTAAAGAGGATACAATTCTAAGGGGAATCAAAAGTTTATTTGATGAAAACCAATTTTGAAATGACTGAGATATCATAAAGACAAGGTAAAACAAGGAAATCCTAATAAAAGTTGTGGCATGCCACTTTTATTAGGATCACTCTTTTTGGATATCTCAGCCATTTCAAGACCAATTTTCATCAAATTAACATGGACTCCTTCTTGAAATTACATGCTCTTTCATATTTCATAAGCATTCCCTCACTATCTCACCAAAAAAAAAGTTATAAACCTGAATCCTCACCTCAACCAGTACTGTACAGCCCCTTTAAAATTTACACAAACATTCCTTGTTTTACAGTAGTCATCATGGTCACAGGATGATACCATCTCACATGCACGAAGAAAGATTCAAGTGGACTGATGGCTCCAATAAAATAAAATTGGGAAAGTGAATGAGTGATAAATGACAAAGTTCAAGCATTGGCCTTTTTCATGTCAACAAGGAAGACATGGCAACTATGCAACGTGTCCAAACAATAAATACCCAACACTTCCACACAATGCAAGCAACCCTCCCCGCCTCCCCCCCCCCCCCCCACACACACACACACACATGCACACACAAATGCACAAACAAAAACAAAAACACAGACAAAAATTTCTATAGGTTCCTTCAATGTAAACAATACTGAAACAGAATTACTTGGTATTCACCTTCAATATGCATAGTTTAATGTCATCACATCTCTTTATCTCTTCACACAGTATCACCATCTATAAGAGAACAAAAATAAATAAAATATAATCATGCATTTATCAGTTGCTTGATCAAATTTCCAACAATAAGAAGCTGTGTGCAACTACATGTATGCTATGACTTCAATATCAACCAACTAAATGGTAAAAGATCTAGGAAATCTAGGAATAGAATAACTGGACTGTCATCTTGGATGATTGAAGGATTTCAAGATTGAAGAAGTATCTGATCATCTACCCTGGAATTTAATGTTCAGCAAGAGATGCTCACAGCATTCTGAATATAACTGGGAATTATACAAGGCTATATTTGTGGATTGAGTGAATGCAGCAATATTAGTACAACACATCACTGAAGTTTGAGGAAAATCAGGCAATCTGTTCAAAGGTTACAAATTTTTAAAGACAGTTCATGATGTCACTGCACGACAATGATAAAAAGAGAATATACACACAATCACTTTTCGTGAAAATCACATGTTCCACTGACTTGTTACTGACTATTCCCCCTACTTTCTGAAAGGGGTACATCATGTGGTCTTTTGTTATGCTTGAAAAATGAAAATACATTGAATTTTCTCTACATTTTTCAGCCCTGTTTGCTTCATATTTGCAATAGAATACAGTAAATTCCATTGGTAGATACACGTTTTGCAACAGAAAAGCCAAGACAGCTCAGTATGAAGGTACACTAAAAGTCTGTTTCTTCTCCTAGGGTTGGCTTGTAAAAAAAAGAAAAAAAAAAAAGAAGTTTCAGCCTTTTTGTTCGAAATGGAAGTTATTCAACTAATGGCTACAGGCAAGAATATTTAGAGAACAGTAATGCTCCTCACAGCAAGCAGAGTCCCTCTTGATATGAATTCATGGCAGTGGGGTTGTAAGACATAAAGGAGACTTATAAGGAAATCAATGATGTTAGCTGACTTACCAAGAATACCCCATGGACTCATCTCTCAAACTTGGACTGCGCCCTCTATAGTCACAAGCATGAAAGGGGAATTTCCCTTTTATGAGAAAGTGGTTTAGCCCAAAATGGTTCATAAAGCATGGTACCTTGTATAAATCTTGCAATATGCTTCTTGGTTTTGTAGGCTTAATGTACCTTGCAAACACATCCGAATCTGTGTTGCAGATTTACATCGGGATAGACCTTAACATGATAGTTCTGAGGTGGGTTCAGAAGAATCAACTTTCTCTTTCTCTGAGGATGTGCCAGCACAAGACAAAAAAAAAAATAAAATAAAATAAAAAATTGAGCAGGATTATGGTAAAAATATGTATGTCAAGAAGATTCGAAGTTAGTAACATTGCATGCACCAAACTTTCGGAGGGTACTAAAAACTAGTACACTTAATAAGTTATTTTCCTTTCCACACAAATGTTATGTGGTCAGTTGCTCTTGTTTAACACATGCTATGACATTACTCCTGCAAATAAAATTTCTGCTTGGGAATCCAACACATTTTGCTGCATCTGAGAGTATTTTTCCAGCAACAACAAAAAAAAAAAATCCAAACAGAATGCAAAGTGTACTTTGTCAACCTGATCTCTTTGAATGAAAAAAAAAAAGAAAGAAAAAGTGTATGTTGTCAACTTGATCTCTTCACAGGAGTTGAAAGAGCAAAGAAACAAATGAACACAGGCAAATGACAATTTGTATTCAAAATTTTCAGCATGATCACATGTCACATAACTGTCATACTTTAAAGTTGCAAATGATGCCACTAGGGTTTGCCTTCTGTTTGCATAGAGCTAGCATCTCCTCCATATTGCTGATAATATGTGGAAGCACTGAATCTCGAACGTGGGCTTGCTCCATCATCATCAGGATTTCCTGGAGCATCCTTTGAAGTTCACGAGCGTAATCGATGTGTGCCACATCACTGCGGGATAGCGGCTGAGGGCACAGCATCTCCGACGTGAAGTTGGTACCACCACCTACCGGCGTGGTATCTTGGGTGGCGGTCATCGCAGGAGCAACCTTGCTGGATCCCTGATCAATCCCGCTGCTGCTGCTGTTGTCCATGACATGCAGCGCTTCAATGACCACTGACTGTGGTCGAGACTCATGTGGAGTGGGAAGGTCAGCTCGTCTGGCTAGTTTTTCCTTTTTTTCCAGCCGTCTCTGGATGGCACGAATTTGGCTTCTGTTGATGCGCCGCAGGCGGGCATCTTGTGTCTCGCACGCCCTACACTGGTACTCCTCATGGATGTGTTCGACCGACACTCCCGACTTCAGCTTGTCCCTAATCTCCTTCCGAACTCCATCCGGCAAGGGATGGTGCACGGCGTCATCTGGGGATACGGCGTGGGAGTGGGATTTGTAGTACGCGACATCGACCCTCCCCGACTTCTTGCACCTCCGGACAAGCATTCGGGCGGGGCAGACTAGGTTTGTCTTCACGACACCCTTCCTGGGTCTTCTGTCTGTTTTCCTGGCCATTTTGTTCTTGGCTGTATGGCTGCGTGCACTGCCATCTCTCTGGCAGATGTAGTGCTGATGGACCACGGAGAGGTGATCAATGTCGCCTCGCTGCTTTGTGAACAGGACGAAATTCTCCTTCTCCTCCTGAGTCTTCCAAGCAAGGAATTTCTCTGCCGTTGGGAAGGAAATGTCCATCTTCTCTGTGATCTGTCCATGTGCTGTTTCAAAGTGAGACAGCAGCTTTGTCTGGTGATAGAACTTTGCAGTGCATCCTGGAAAACTGCACGAAGCCCGCCCTCTTGCTGTGCCTCTCTTGTGAATGTTTCTGTTGTGGCGGTTCAGGTTTGTTCGGAAGGTGAATCTGGTCTGGCACAAGGAGCACTCAAACCCTTCAGCCTGGACAAAAAAAAAAAACACAAACAAAAACAAAAACATGAACAAGAACAGGATGAATATGTAACTGCATACTGCTGCCTTACGTCAAGGAATACACATTGACTCGTTTGATATGATAATAATACACTGTAGTATCCTTCATATTGATTATTAAAGACTGTAATTTTTGCATGTCTCTGGCATTATATGCATGAATGTGCACATAATGGCACATCTTATTCCCAGCTTGACTAAACTCAATACGTTGTATTATCAAAACAATCGCCTCATGTTAAGTTACTGCCTGTACAGTAATAGAAGGTCAAATCAAGTATCTTGGACAGAAGTGCGTACATGTTGATGTAGTAGGATTTAACAGAAGTTGCTATTTTGAAAAATAAAAGGCCTCCTAGAAACATGGGGAATTTGAATAAAGTATGATAAAGTGCATACATTTTATCTAAAGGTGAGTAGAAAACCTCTTGTGCAGTAATTCAGGAATGCCAACTTCAGGATTGTTGTTTCCTTTCATTCAAAATGTTTACAATACAATAAATTTTATGTTTACTTATGAAATATAACAGTGTATTGCCAACTGCCTCTTGTTTTGTTTTTGTTTTGTTTTGTTTTGTTTTTTTTTGGGGGGGGGGTAGGGGGTGTTGTTTTGTTTTGGAAAGAGTTGATAATGTTTTTTGTATTATTATGCACATACAGTCTGTTTTTCAGTTTTGATGTGAACCAAATATGGTTAGTCTTCAGATTTTTATTTAATAAAATCTGAATTGAATTGAATTGGAGTCTATGAAAATATCCAAGATTTGGGGAAATCTCAGGAAATGGACCAGAACACTCCGCCACAAGCTTAAAACACTTGACAAAAATGTTTGTGGATTAAAGATTCTAAATGACATTGATGACACCAACAAGACTGGGCTCTGATAAATCCTGTTCTTCAGTTTTTGAATTGCATGTTAAATTAGCAAAATTTGGGGAGCAAGAAGAATAATTTGGCATTTCTACTTAATTTGTGGTTGACCGATTATTAAACTGTTTAACAGATGAAGGCTTCACCCATCTGCACACAATGTTTCAATATGGTACAACTGAACTGCTCACTTGCACAGAGGTTGGCTATAGTACCTTATCTGATATGTTTTCATGAGCCATAATCATCGAGGTTTCAGGTTAAGCTTTACTTATGCTGTCAGAACTTGCTGGCTGGCTTTCTCGGAAGTCCTTTTCATTTCATCCAAGCTTGTTCCGTTCTGTGACCCCATCTTCAGAAAAATAAAGAGAATAATTCACAATGTAAATTGTAAAAAGAAACAGGTGTTTTTCTTGTATGATATCGCAGATAGCTAGGCAAGTTAAGAAATAAAACTTGATATTACATAGTATACAAATAGTGAATGGTCACGAGTGCAATGGTTTTGCACGAGTAAAGACCATACACTATTTGTTTTATACAACACCTCGAACGTCAACAGATTTGGTACTCACAGATTCTTGAATTTAGCACAAAAATGGCAACCATTTTCCGTGAAAGACGAATGAGTAGCCTCAAGGTTGCAGTCACTGTATAAGTAACACTACACGTGTACAAATGTACGTACACGTACGTACGTACATGTGAAACGAAGTTGTTTATAAAATGAGTGACAAAAGTATGCGCTTGTAATTGTTGAGTGCACGCGGCACATGTTTGTTTATTGTGACATCAGAGCGCGTGCAATAGAACATTTTGGTCGAACCAAAATTGCATGGCTGAGACAGCCAGAGCGTGCAATAGAAAGTTTCCCTAAATGTCATGTGACGGGCAATCGACCAATCAGATAGCTACATTCTAAATAGGTGTTGTATAAAAACAGTTGCAGAGACTCCAACCCAAAGCACCTTCTGATCTGGAGATTCTCCCGCCTGAAACCCCTAGCAAACGGGAGACTCCAAGTTGATGTGTGCGAAGAGCGAAATTCCTAGGGTTCTAGATGCTCTCTGGTGCTATCTAAGGCTTATTTTTTTCAACATACAATAGCAATAAGTAAGAAATCCTTTCCAACGGGAGACACAGAGCCAGGGCGGGAGAAAATAAATCTCAAACGGGAGAACGGGAGACTTTGCAAAAATGGGTTTTCGGAGGGAGATCTCCCGTCGAAAACGGGAGAGTTGGAGTCTCTGCAGTTGTCATATCATGATCCTCAATATCATCAATCAGTACCGGGAATGAATTTCTAGGTCTGCGATATATTCTAGATCTAGGTCTAAATTCACAGTTAGCATGGACATGGTTTATAAATTTACTGAAGTTAAATTTGGCTCGGTGTCATGTGTCGCAGCCGCAGTGTGCGTTCACTACAGTTTCTGAAGAAATGTTGTCAGTGCAACAGACCCGATGGCAGTTATCAAAGTATTTTTTTTTTTTATTTTTTTTTACCCTGGACCTGAAAGTTGGACTACCGGGGTAGGCCTACCGGGTAGCGTTTTTTTTAAAGACGGCACAGATTGGGGCATGGCGCGTGTTAAACCTATGGGAAAAACGTTGGGTTAGGGCTTTTGGTTATGGTTATGGTTATGGTTAGGGTTAGGGTAACCGCAGCAGCGACCCCATACGGACAAATACGTACCGTAAAGGGCTGTTACTGTGTTACAGCGCCCCGCGACGGGGTTAGGGTTAGGGTTGGGGTTAGGGTTAGGGTTGGGGTTAGGGTTAGGGTTAGGGTTTGATGGTTAAGGTTAGGATTAGGATTAGGGTTAGGTTTAGGGATAGGGTCCCCGATAGATTTTTAGTTTCCCCAATCTGTGCCGTCTAAAAAAAACACGCTACCGGGTAGGCCTTTGCGCATTACACATCCATTCATAACACCGGGCAGGGGCCCTGCCACTAAAGCCTGGCAAAGGACCAAGGACCTGTAAGGACTGGAACAGCCTCCAAGAGGACCCAGCTTCTTCTTCTTCTCTCGACGCCTTCCGGCTTGTCTTGAGTGGGAAGAAGAAATAGTTTTGTCTCCAGCAGAGGACACAAATTTTGGTAATCATGTAGAAATGCACACCATGCACACCTACCATTTCTTTGCTTAATTTGTCATTAAAACTTCTCGTGGCTATCAGAAATGTCAAGAAGAACGATATCTGATGGTTTTATGAAATTTCATAGCCAATTACAGAAGAAAAGTAGCTAATTTTTACTCAAAAGTACGCCGATCGACGGCGGTGTCAGCGTAGCATGATTGATGATCGATTATGTGGAAAAGCGATATAATGATGATGATCGATCGTTGTAGTCTGTGATACAGCCGTTTGTTTGGTGTTTAACCACAATAATTACGTCGGCTTGACAGTAAAAAAGTTGAAGAAAGAAAGTGATCTTGATGCGTTGTTTTTTTTTTTGGCTTTTTTTTTAAAGTTAATTTTCTCCTGCGTGCTGCGTTTGACTGTATATCTGTCAACATATTTTGCTGACTAAATGATGGGAGGATATAAGTGTACAAAACAAAAGATATATGAAAAAATGAATAATACACAATAAAATGGACCTTCCTACAAAACAAAAGCAAATATTGGGGTTTTTCTTGTATACATAATTAATAAAATGAAATGGAAAAATGAATACTATCATAAAAACAATAATTTATACTATAAATTGAACTCATCAATTAAAAACATAAATTTGATACCATTTACCATCACCAGAAACAAACAAATCCCCTTCGAAATCAACTTCCTTCTCATCTTCTTTTCTCTCTCTTTCTCTCTCTCCCTCCTTCTAACAGCCTAACCCTTTTCTTCCACTTTTCCTCCAACCTCATTCTTTTCCCTTCAACTCTAAACGTTATTCAAATTAAATCACCAACTTTTGTCATGATAAAATCAATACTTGCCACAATTTCTAAAGAAAGGACGTCTAAATCCTGGTAGACATCTATGAATAATCTATATCAATAATTTGAATAGTGACATTCATGATAGTGGCAATGAAAAGAATGAGAAAAACAATACGAAAATGAAAGTAGATCTAGGGCCCACACGTATTGCACAAGTCATGTTAATGTTGTTAATAAGCGGCTAATTAGAGACTACCAGAATCGATTATAATCGTTGACATTATTCTCTGTAAAATCGATGCACTACTTACTACGTCGGAACTATGATCGCGACCGACGTACTTTTCAACTCCGATTTCTCATTTTTCTTCCCTTTCCGGCTTTCTAATTCTACGAAAACTCTCTGATATGGTTCAATTTAGCATCTCAAAGAGCTGCACAAAATTTGATTGACAAACGGTGAAGTGAACGGTAGGTGTGCATTTCTACATGATTACCCAAATTTTTACTTACACGTTGTATATACGCACTTGCACGAAAGCTATCCTGTCGTAGACGTGTGTGAGGGTCCACACACTCACACGCATTTCACAGTGCGATAATCTTCAAAACTTGAAGCTGCACTCTACCTGGAAGAAGAAGAAGAAGAAGAAGGAAAAGAACCAGTCCAGTGCAGTGACAGCGTAGTTACAAACAACACAAAATTCAACATATGGGACTGGCATCTTCACGGCTCAGTGGGCTAAATGATGATGAGATCAAACCGAATGGCGAACCTTTCAAGAGAAAAGAGAAGGAATCACGTTGAACGACTTCTGTCTAAACGTAAAATGTACTTCATTTGCTGTGTTGGCGTCCGTGGAAACCTATGCCCGGTTGCAAACTATCGGTGAAACCACAGACAGCCAGTCGCTAGCTGCCGTTGTTGTTGTTATTATTATTTTGATTGTTCCTACGCGATCCCGAGGGTCGAGGGTAGAACCTAGTTTTACCTACCATTTCATTTTTTTTCATTTCATTTATTTCCACAACTTGCACAACTGGTTAAAAAAAAAAAAAGAATGAACAATACAGGACAACATGTCAATCATAATATGCAATACAGGGTGTGGAGGAAGAAGCAAAGGCCATTGACCTGTCAAGGCTTCTCCCTAGTAAACAGCAACAATTATGACACAATACAAAAAAAGAAGAACAAAACAAATCAAAACAAATCAAAACAAGACAAAACGAAAACTACTGATATGTACATATATTACCATAAAGGAAATTATTACAGGAAGGCATTATTGCACGTATATGAATTTACAACATATTCTTTATATTTTCTCTTGAATGCAGATATAGAGACACACTGCTTAATATTACATGTATTTGGGAGACTGTTCCACATCTTAGGGCCAATATATATTATTGTGGATCGTGAGAACTCATACTTGAAATTGGGCAATCTATAATCTTCCCCCTGTCTTGTACGATATCGACTTACTTCATTATTCTTTACAAAATCAAAATCATAAAAACATGGCAACATATTATTTCTAAACAGATACATAAAACAGACAGTTTGGGACTTATTAATATCAAATATTTTCAGAAAATTTAATTTTTCAAACAGATGACTGGAATGCGAATATGGTTTTCGAGTTCGTTATGATTCTTATTGCACGCTTCTGAAGAACTAAAATTCGATTCAAATGGCATATTGCACTGTTCCCCCAAATGATATTGCAGGAGGTAAGGTGCGGCAAGATCAAGGTTTGATAAAGTCTAATAAGTATGTTGAACGGTAAAATATGTTTTAGCCTATTCATAACACCGATTGTTTTCCTTATCTTCACACGTGACAAACCATATCAATATGTTCCTTCCACATTAATTTTTCATCAATTACTACACCCAAGAATTTCACTGACTTAACAAAAGAAATCTTACAATTATCAATGCATATATCAACTTCATTTACAATATATTTGTTTCTAGGCTTAAAAAGCATACAACATGTTTTATCCACGTTTAATTTAAGTCTATTTGCTTGAAACCAATCATTAACTAAACAAAGTTCATGATTAAAAGTTGAACAAAGAACATTCATATCATTACCAGACAAGAATAAACTAGTGTCATCTGCAAAAGCAATAGTGTGAAGTAACTTACTTGAAAAATGCAAATCATTAACATATATAAGGAATAATAAAGGCCCTAAAACAGATCCCTGAGGAACACCAATATTTACACAACGATATGTAGACGATATACCATTTATGGACACATATTGCACTCTATCACATAAATAACTCCGAAACAAATTCAATGCAGTACCTCTGATACCATATATTTCCATCTTTTTGATAAGAATATTATGATCCATACAATCAAAAGCTTTAGAAAAATCTAAAAATAATCCAATCAAAAACTTCTGATTTTCAAAAGACTGTGCTATTATATTATCTAATTCCATTAAAGCCATGTATGGAAGAATACCCTTTTCTGAAACCAAATTGTTTCGAATATAAAATATCTCTTTCAAGTAAAAATTTCATCAGCTGATTATATATCAACCTTTCAAATATCTTCGAGAAAACAGATAAAAGAGAAATAGGTCTATAATTTGTTAAAAGATCTTTATCACCTCCTTTGTGGACAGGAATAAGTTTTGCTATCTTTAAACACTTTGGAAACACACCATCCTTTAAAGATGTATTAAACATATTGCACATGGGATTTACAAATAAAATAATACTCTTCTTTATAACATAACTATCAATATCAATCATCATATCCAGGACTTTAACCTGTTTTTAAATTTTGTACAATTTCGAGAATATCACATACTTGTATAGGCCTTAAAAACATAGAGTGAGGATTATTACTTGTTGATAAAAATTTCGTAAAATGTGAAGAGGTAGATGGAACTGTATCTACAATTTTTGAACCTATATTACTAAAAAAATACATTAAATGTATCAGCATTTAATATACATTATCAGACCCGGATATACGGATTTGTAAATGAAAGCAACATGGATACATCTATCCACAATTCAATGATCAATTCAAGCGGTGACAGCGTAGATCTAGAAATCTTGAGTTATGCAATCCTTTTAAAGTTTTAACAAAAAAGCGTTTAATTCAGCAACTAAGGCATATTTGAACTAAAGTCAAATTCCAGTATTATCAGTTACAGAAATGAGACTTCTTTACTTCTTAAACTTCCTAGAAGTTATCTACTCCAGATAAGAACTTTATCAACATCATAAAGAAAGAGAGGGATGGGGAGAGAGAGAGAAAGAGGGAGAGAGAGAAAAAGAAAAAAACCGTTCAGAACAGTGCAAAAAAAAAAGAAGCAAAATAGGATGAAAAATACAGATGCTATCAAAGAACTTATGACATTTTGAAATGTCATTTTTTTTTTCGGAAAACACTTCTTGACCAGTCGTAATATGAATATTCAAATCCGCAGTCATCCCCTTGAAGGCGTTCAATTTGATCATGATTTTTTTGTTTTGTTTTGTTTAAGTGAATTATCTCAGCCAAAAGGCAGAGAATAGAAGCGATGTTAGCAGATGCTGATGATATTGCAGTTTTTTAAAATCTCACAGGGTTTGTAAAAATATGATTTTGTACAACATTGAGTTAGCAGTTGCAAAAATCACAGAAGCATTGATTAGATATGAAATCTTTGATATTCAAATAGAGCCTATGTATGGAACTTTCAGATTCATGGTTTCTCCACATTTTAGTCTGAAATTGCATATGAAATGCATTGAATAGCATTTTACTAAAACCCACCATGGTGTCACCACAAACCTTTCTCCCTTATATCTGACAACAAAATAGAAAATATTTTAATAGGACTTATTGTTAATTGAAGATCTATTGTGATTGTCAATGGTATATCAAAATAATTTATATAGTCTGCCAAAGTCCCCAAAATTCCCCCAGTACTGAATAAATGATAAGCTATTTTATAAGAAAAAGAACAAAATCCAACATTTAATTCATTAAAATGTTGTACTGAAGCTAATTCATTAAAATGTTGTACTGAAGCTATCAACAGTCTCTAGTAGGCCTATGAATCTTTGGTGTCATATTGCATTTGATGAATGCAGAGAGCCAGGTTTATTGACAGCTATATGTTCAAGACTGTGGATATTTCTCGCAGATATTTCCTTTAAGGAACTTGTAATGAGCTATTCAGTGTATTGATCATTTGTTCCCATCGGGGTTTCTATGTAGGCCTACTTTGTTGTGTTGAGAAAAAAAAAAGTTCCATGATGGATGAAGAAGGATCTTGATGAAAGATTTTTACCCTTATTGGTTTGTACAGCATCTCTATGCTGCACGAACTGTTTTAGTGCTTATTCTTCTCAAACGCCAAAAAGGTTTCAACAGGAGAGAGAGAGAAAAAAAAAGTCGGGCCCTCCCCCTCCCCTCCCCTCCCCTCCCCCCCCCCCCCATACACACACACACACACACACACACACACACACACACACACACGCACACACACACACACACACACACACACACACACACACACACACACACACACACACACACACACACACACACACACACACACACACACACACACACACACACACACACACACACACACACATACTGTACTCGGTACTCACACACAATACCACCACTTCATCGGACTCCACGTGAGCAAGCAGGGAGGTCACCTCCGTGATCCCTGGAGCAAGGGAGAAAGGTGAAGTGTAGTGGTAGAGCAAGGAGGTAGTACCATCAAATCCCGGCCGTGCACCGTACGTGCGTGGGATCGGATAGAGGCGTGAAGTCGGCGACTACAGCTGCATATAATACATCGTGTTTCTGCCTGCCCGCGTCGTCTGAACCTCAACAGGAGATCAAATATCGACAATCATGGCGGAAAAGCAGAGTAATTCACTGCCAGTCGAAGAAGTGGACGGTTGTTGCTCGGAGCCTGATCCATCAACAAAGGTTCGGATAAATGCTGGAAATTTGCGTGCTCAGTTAATCTTTTTTAGACCAACGTCAGCGATAGGAGCTGACCTCGTTTTTTGGTGAACACAAGTTCACACAGTAAACACAACCTTATCCACAACCCGTTCGCGTTGCGGGCCGGGCGCCGCGCTGTAACCTCGCACTTGCATGGCTGAACGAGATTAGGGAAATGCCGACTCATGCATGCATACACTTACTGGACTTGGTGACTAAATAAGAGTGTTGACATTTATAGATCATGTGAAATATGTTTGCATGCAACAATTGATGGAAAAACAGTGGAAAAAAATAGCAAAATGCACTCCATCAACTCAAACTTTCATGTAACCGTGTGATACTAATGCCTTGCCTGTCAATTGATTTCACATGCTTGGATAATAGTGAGTAGTGATACCTTGTCCTTGACCGAAAGATCGGTCTGTATCTGGTCGTCGGGGATATGTTCCGCTGAGACTGCGTCTGTCTTCACGGATCCCCTCCTAAAGTCCTATACTCCAGAGGAGAGCGATAACGTCAAAAAAATAAAAGACTCCTCCGGACAGACGGATCTTTCTGTCTAATATAGTAATAAGTGATACCAAGCAGCAAGCTGCACCGAAATCATGCAAAAGCATTCTAGGACAACTATTCCTGAGATACATTGTATTTAATGTGGATAGTATACTTCATTACTTGGGTGACCCGCACCTCGTCATAGTTAATGTTTGCCCATATTTGAATCACATTTCGCCACTGAAATTCTTTGAAATCCAACTCACATACAGGAAAAATGCTGAAAATTCCAATGGAATCACAAGTTCACTGATCGATATTGAAAATTTGCAGCTATTGTCGTCGAACGCGAATGATGCGAAAAAGTTGCACGCTAAGGAAGGGGCCCGCAACTCGTCACCCGCTCTCCCATAGGCATAGACTTAGCACGTAAAAGACGTGTGCGGGTGACAGTGATGTTCCCATAGACATACACGTAAAAGATGCGTGCGGGTGACTTATAACACGTATTCCTATAGCCCTATGAAAATTTCAGATTTTCGCGAAAAACTGTTCGGTTTTCACCACAATTTGCTTGATTGTGGTAGCCCTGCCAAGTTTCAAGCGTACAGAACACAATCCCGGGCATACATTTTTGTTTAGTGCGCTCAAAACAATTTTAAGTGGGGTGACGGTATTAGGGCCCCTGACGAGGTGCGGGCACCTCACTATACATCGTATGTGTAGGCACTTTGGTGTGAGGGCAAATTCATTGATTTTTTTATTTTTTTTTGGGGGGGGGGGAGGTGGAGGAAGGGTGGGCGTTTTGTGTGCCTGCACTCCCTGCATCAAGAGATCGCTCAAGGTTATGCTTGCATATCACACCCAACATTAAACAAGTGATGAAGATTTTGATTAAAGAGCAAAGATTTGATGAGGCGAATGAAGTATTACTGGTGGATATTAATTTTAGGAAGCATGTTCTTTGTCTCTGAGTTATAGAATCTATGATCCTCAAGCTCAAGTTCATTTGATGAAAGCTTACTCCAGCTGACATTTTGAACTTTGCTGCTTATAAGGAGGCATATTGTCAATGTCATCATTGTGGCAATGTGTAGGTTGGGCAGTTATAGGCTTATCTCATGCTTGCAAATTTTGCATTATCCAAACAATTCTCCCTTTATTTGTCATTTGAAATATGCCTTCTCTTTATACCTAAAAATGCATATTTGAATTATCATACCTGCAGTTCAAATACCAAAAAGTTGTCTGATGGGCTCTCTATAATTTCAATTTTACAGGGCTTCATCATGCAGCAGACAATGTACCGGATCAAAGACCCTCGCAGATCGCTTGACTTCTACACTAGGGTTCTGGGAATGAGGTACAATGGAAAATTTCATACAAAATTCACATCAAAGAGAAAAAAGCTCAGAACAATTCAGCGACATGGAAGTGACAGTGTATTAGGGCCAGATCAGATAAATAATGACAAACTTATGACCTTTTGAGTGTCACTTTTTTCTCTCAAATATCATCTTTGAGGGGGGGGGGGGGATTTCAAAATGGTTGTATTATAGTGAAATGCCACTCCATTTTTTTTTACAAAGTACAAAAAAAAATTGTATAAGTTCCATTTAAGGCACACAAATGTAAAAATGTCTTGAATAAAGTTTTACATCTTTTAGAATGCATATCTCGAGCAAAATTGTAGACAGATGTAAAGAAATATAAGGTAATGATGTCACCTCAAGTTGTACATTAAACTTCCTGTGAATCTTCACGAAATATCTTGCTTTGAAATCAGGCAAAGAGTATCATTTAGATTATATGCGTCAAGTTATTGTGGAGTTGTAACAACAAAACCCAAATGGACAATTGCAAACAAATTGCTTTAAAAAGTTACGCAGTGAGTCATGGAAATGATGCATGCACTCTTGTTTACTTGTTTCAGATTATTGACCAGACTGGATTTTCCTGAAATGCAGTTCACCTTGTTTTTCATGGGCTACGCAGACGAAGCTGACATCCCAAAGGACAAAAGAGAGCGTACCATCTGGACCTTTAATCAACCAGCCACAATAGAGCTGACATAGTGAGCATCAATATGTACAGTCAGCTTGGTGACTTGGTTTAAATGTTTGAATCTTATTTATGGAATTACAGTCAACCTTCCCTAAGTCAAATCTATTTGGACTGAAGAAAAAGCTTCGACTAATGAGGGATTAAAATCAATGGAATATAAAAAGAAGAGGACTTGAAAAGACCTTCAACTTATGCGATTATTGGAAATATGTTAGGTTGACTTTAGCAAGATTGACTGTACAAACTGAAATGCAAACGTGCCCACAGGTTTGCAAAGACACCAAATTGTTAGATGAAACAAAAATTGAAATTACTTTCACTTAAGATTTGGCATTATATTTAGTCAGGATCTTTGCCAAACATTTAAGGGATTGATGCATCAGATTTCAGTTGAAACATGGTTTCTAGTTTCAGTCGATTACATTCATTTCCATGCACTCTTGTACATATTCAAGTGTGTAAACAATATATTCATGCCATGGTTCATGGATTAGAGTGCACATACTTTCACTTCCGTGTGTTTTAGTGAGCTGTCTAAATGTGCCAAATATGCTGACTCATTACCAAAGGAAAAGGGTGTGCTTCCAGGTTTATAGACTCTTAGAGGAAAGTATACATCTCAAATGCCCAAGCTCCATTACTTAGTTTCTTGTTATTTGTCAGTTTTGCATTCGTGATTAAAATCAGCCTCTCATAATACTATGAGCTACTGAGTCCATTTTGCTTTTAATGTTGAGTAGGTTGTTAGTGGTACTGTATTGCAGTGTATGGAATACTAAGTTTGGAAAAAATAACTAAATGGTTTAACTTGTGTTGCCTGTTGTATATTGAACAATAGATGGGACTGAAACATATCTGCAACACACTTCTTCTGTCACTAGTTCTTGTAATGGTTATGCCATTTTTTAAATACGAATATGTATCTGAATTATTTTCAGCCATTTTTAAAAGAGTCATGTGTGTCATATTCTTCCATAATTGATATGTTTTGTATCCCAATAGAAATTATTTATTATTGTGTACGATCTTGATTATTTCTCTCTTTACTTCATTCATACAGCAACTATGGTACTGATAAAGATGACGCTTTCCCAGGCTACCACAATGGCAATAAAGAACCAAAAGGCTTTGGTAACTTCATCCCCCTCTATTCTTTGTCTACTGGTAGTAACCTCCTTTAGATCTTTGCGATATTCGCCAAATTTTGTGTCAGAATTTGAAAGTTTATGTGATACTTTGATAGTGGAGAGATGATACATTCATTGTGATTTTGTTAATTTTCTGTCCAGTCGCCACAGGCATCATCAAAGTCATGTAGCAAATGTAACAAGATAACTGCGAAACTATTGCATTATGTACAATATCACATTTGTTGATATTGTAACTGCGAAAAGCCGATTTCTTCATTTTGCCAGAGTATTGTCTTGAAGAAAATGAGACAACAGTAGGATGAATGAAGTTTGAATTATCATATACTGGAGATTCTCTCAACAAGTACGTAGGCCTAATTACTACTGGTAATACAGTATATGAAATCTAATTACTGTGTGCTCCAGATTTAAGACTTTTAACTTCAAGGAAACTTTGAGTTGACTCTTGCTGCACTACACTCATATAAGACTGCTTACTCATTAGCTATCTTAGCTTGAAGAACTCTGTCATGTTTAAAAATGCAGTGGCACTGGGACATGAGCTTGACTGAAGTTTTTTCTACTGAGTGGTTGATTTTTTATTCCTGTTCTTTAATACTGTACGTAGGTCACATAGGCTTGTCAGTGCCTGATGTGTATGCAGCCTGTGAGCGGTTTGAGAAGCTTGGGGTCAACTTCATCAAGAAACCAGATGGAGGTGAGTGTACTAATTTTGTTTGGTGTTGTGTGTATCTACTACTCCATCTTGCAAACCAGCCCATTAATATGTTTTATTTTCTAACTATATCAATTGTTTTGTTGTTCTTGTTTTTTCTTCCTACATCTTGAACAAACATGTATGACTTTAATATGAAAAATATCTTCCCGTCTGAAATTGAGTTTTGCTTGCTCAATTTTGTGCAACATCGCTTATTTTTTTTTTTTCAGCATGTACTGTAGCCTTCAGAATGTTTTGTTTGTTTGTTTAACTGTACATCAGTGTGTTTTTAGTATTCAAAGGATGACAGGCCTACATACTTATGATTACTGGCTGGACTACATCCATGACTGCCATAAGATCACTTAAATGATGAATCAAAATTGATCGCAAATGCTGGATGATTTGCAGCAACACCCTCCACTTTCCTCATTAAACAACTACCAATTAAATCATGCAGAGAGTTTTTTCCTCATAACCCTAAGCCCTCCCCCCCCCCCAAAAAAAAAGAAGAAGAAGAAGAAGAAGAAGAAAGAGCGGCAGTACTAAGGGCCAACTGTACATCAGTGGGTATGTACTATGCAAGAAGTGACTTCATGCATGAAACTCTATGCTATTAGCTGGTTATGCATTGTGACTGTAATAGTGCTGTTTTTGCCAGAGCTAAGCTGTGTCTGCAGATTTGTCATTCCATGTGTTCCCTGGCAATAAAAATAATGGACATGTCCTGCAAGCGATTGTGATTGTAGACTATTTCACCTGCGCTGACATAAACAATGTAGTCTTGTGAATCTCAAGCTTACATAGAATATCATATGTGATAAAATTCTTTCTGTCTCTCTGTTTCTTTCCAGGAAAAATGAAAGGACTAGCCTTTATCCAAGACCCAGACGGTTACTGGATTGAGATCCTATCTTCCAAAAACATGGTGAAATGAACGTCAGACACTAATTAGCATCCCCGTCTCTTGATCGCAAATGATAATTTCCCCTTGATTTGTACGAGAGTGGCCTGTGACGACACTTTGCAGCCGCCGACTTGGATCGATCGATAATTGGTAATGATAGCAAATTCTGTTCTCAGTGCAAATCATGTGCAATGTTTTATGGTAACAATGAAAAATCATATTGGCTGATACTGGAGACACTACAGTTGTAAATTTCATTGCCCAGTGCTTCCATTTGACAACCGTAATGAACGGTGGGGAATATGACATGACGCAAATGGAATTCACTTTATTTGCTCTTCGGTTCTTACCATGAAAGTAATTGAATGGTTACACTGCTGAAATAGTATTATTAAGCCATTGTTTTTTAAATGGCTTTGAGCCTCTCTGATCCTTCTTATCTCAAAATTTGCCAAAATTTGATGTAATTTGATGTTTGATTTAATGTATGTGACTCTATACCTTCAAAGGTCTGTCAGTGCAAGCTTTGATATTGTAAGGAACCAATAAGAATTCAAATTTATATTTCTTTGAAGACAAAGCCAAACTCCTATGTATACTGGCATGGTAGACAATCATGAAATGCAACTTTGTACTTATGCTGCTCATATTGAATTAAAAGACTTCCATGAATAATGTCATAATGAGCTATCAGGCAATCTTGAAATTGATTTTTTTTTTTTTTATTTCCTGCCTAGTAGTTGTGAGAAATGATTGGACAGAACTTACTGAATGTTGTACTCCTGCAGAAGTATGCCTAAAAAGGATCTCAACTGTTTGTAAAATTGTATCAACAACCAAATACAGCAACCTTTGTAAAAAATTTGTACATGTATTGGAAAAAACAACAAATGAATACGTACATATACTGTATCAAGATCTATTACAGTGTACAGGATATACTGCCTTGACTGCATCTGTAATAATGGACATTTCAATATCAGTTGATATGCCAATTATTTAGTTTGTAGCATAGCATGTTTGTTTGTTTTTTGATAGACTTCATATATCTGTCTTCCTGCCCATTTAAAGAGGATAATTCAGCAAGGAATTGCGGCTGTACGTCGTCTTTAAAATTGTAGCACTAACTGCTGACACAAAAACATATTTATACACTGTACCAGTAATATGTTGACATTAAAGGATTCTTGCTGCATTAGCCTCTATGTTATGTAGGCCTAGTTGCCAGAAGCTAGTGTATATCTTAATTTCAATCAACGTGCAACAAAAGCTTCTTGATCCTTCCTATAAAATGGAATCAGTTGTGCAGACAAACAACAGAATATCTGTGGAGACCTCTACAAGTGCCATATTTCCACTGCCAGAATGAATGACTAATTTCACCAAAGTGTAGAGATTTTGCAGGTGGCATAGCATATTCATCATTATTGTAATCATTTGAATTTTTCACTCAATGTAATTTATGTCTAATACTCAAATTAGAGGAAGGTTTTTTTTCAGCATTTATGTATCCTGTGTTGTGTTATGTGTCAGCATGAACATGTATATGCAGTAGTACTGTATGTGTATGTGTGTTCCTGTATGGCAGTTGATTTCAAGTCAATACTGAAGAGGGCCAGTCAGTATGAACATGTTTGTTTGTTACACGAGGATGGTGTGAGAAGAGTTGCTCATTAGTGTGTGTGTGTGTGTGTGTTGTGTGTGTATGGATGGGTGGGTATACTGTATAAGCTGTTATTTTCGCGAGGGTTAAATTTTCGCGAATTTAACAACACATGAAAATGCCTCTATGTGCATTTAATAATGCATTAGGGTAAGCGTCCGCGTCGAATCGCGAAAACATCTCGCGAAAATGTCTATTACCTCATCATTCGTGAAAATAATATCTGTACACAAAAATAACAGCATATACAGGCATACAGTAATTCATTCATTTGTTGGAAAAAAATGAATCACTCAAACTTCATAGTCACTACAGCACATGACAAGATGTCTTTAGATAATAATAGATACCTGGAAAGAAAATATTTGGTGAACTTAAATAATCTTTAATACAATGCATTGTATCACTTTACATCAATGGACATTGTCTTGGATTCTTGCTACAATCTAAGCACAGTTTCTTCCAGCTGACCAGTTAGGTGTATGTGATTAACCCGTTGAGGATGGGCTGATTTTGCTACAACACAGATTTCCAATAGACATCTACCCAAGTATACTTGTGGCTAGTCTTCAACGGGTTAAAATGCAGGAGGTCTGATTTTGTCCTCTTAGAGATATTCGGAACACCTATGAGCTTATGAAAGAAATTATACACTGCACATGCACCAAATGGAGAAATTGATCCAAATTTGGATGTTTTTGGTTGTGTCACACAAGTGCAACCATTGCAAGCCTTCTTTGTTTAATCTACCAATGAGCAGAATAAAATGGCAACATATTGGGGTCAAAATTAGTCTAGATGCAAATTTTACCACAATGATTAAAGCAGGCAAAGTTCGATTTCTGTGCAGTACAAAATACAGGTGTTGGGATTTCAACATGAATGATGTAGCTAGAATTCATTCTTTGTAAAGTTCATTTTAAAGTTAAAATCTTTCTGCACACCTAACTGCAACCAAAAAAGTTAGTACAAAGTTGTATGGTGTTCTACTACAACACACAAGACATCTGTACCTCCTGTAACTCACATACAGTTTGTACCAACATTTGGTTGAATTCTCAAAATGGTTTGACCTGGGATGTCCCTCAAAAGTTCCATAACCGTCTAATTCAAGGAAGCAAACATGCATTATACAGGTAACATATTTATGTTACAAATGGCTACATTACTGTACAAATTACTGTATAATGATGATAGTGGTGATGATGAAAATATCAACGAGAATGATACAAATAACCACAACTGTCATAATTAGTTACATGCACTGTAGCACAAATTGCACCATTGAAACTGTAACCAAAGTAGTGATGTATACTACACTGTACTGTACAGTAGGCTAATATGTTTCTTGGCATCTTCTTCAAATCAAGGCCAGCAATTCATCACATTACCAGATCAACACTTACATAGCTCCACATACCAAATTTTATGCAAAACTCCATCCCATGTTTTGAATGTGGGATGGTTTTGAATACAGTGTCAACTGTGCAGGACATCAATACACCTGTAAGACATGTTACATGACCATAATTACCAACTCTCCTCCGATCATTCTAGAAGAGGAATTGTTCACTTATACAGTGTATGTGTCGTTATGAGAACAAGGCTATTCCAATGGAGTCACAACAAAGATTCTGATACAATGGAACTTTGTTCTGAGAACGGATATATCAAGATATAACTGGCACATGTATATCAAGGTATATGTAATAATATAGGTCCCTTTCCCTTTGTATTTCATTTGTTTTTTCTTCCTCCCAATGTAATGAGATCGGGACATTACAAGGAAATGTCAGTGGTCCCAAGGAGCCCCTGTACATGAAATGAAAAAAATGGGAAAGGAAAGACAATGGCTTATTCACACATTTTTCATTGCATCTTTTCAGCCATGTGCCCTTTCACCATGGAATCTGGACAGAGCTGGCCAGGCCAAAGTGCAGATTAACCAGATTAACAGCCTACATTTAGTTTTATTCACTGCTTGTATTGATAAGTTGTAGTCAACATAAATTTGAATGCAAACAACAGTGAATTATGTAGAGATTGGGTCCAAGGAAGAATGCAAGTCATTCCACAGGTCATGAATGCACACTCGGCCTAAAAATGATCATACTTTAGGAATGATGAAGCAGAAAAATCAAGATTGGTCGAGAGTGTACGCTTTATCAGGCATTTATTTTATCGAACACGTACGGTGTAATTTTACTCACGACTGGTCAAAAGTAAAGTAAAATGACCGGTTGCAGTGACTGGTCAAACCAGGCAGAATGTTCATGGATTCTAAGATGAGTATGATTCTTCAAATGACAAAGATCTGCTTCATTATTATAATTATACAACAAGTAATGCACGCCACTTTGTTCGGGCATTAGCATAATTAGTTACCCACACTCGGTACCTTTGAAACAGTCCAAACACCCTCAGCTATTGTCTTGGGTACATTCACTGTTCCAAAGATACCGTGTATGGATAATTCTTATTAATGCCCTCGCTGATGTGAATTATTTCTATGATTATACCAGGTTACATGGGCAAAGAAGTACAGTCAACCTTGCCTAAGTAGAATCTATTTGGACTGAAGAAATAGCTTCGACTCAGAGAAAATTCAACTTATGAGGGATTAAAATCCATAGAATATAAAGAGGACTTAAAAAGACCTTTGACATAAACTTTATTAAAGGGCAAATTCAGTCCAAATATAAGTTAGTGGGATAAAACAGAGTAAAATCTTACGAGTTCAACAGTAAAAATTTGACTGAAATCGGATGAAAAATAAGGAAGTTACGACATTTTGAAGTTTTACTAATTTCACGAAAAAAAAGTTCTTGCACACTAGCAGTGGATATGAATATGCACATGAGTGAGCTACCATGTCATACCCTCACAATTTTCCACTGATCATGTACAAAAAAAGGATGAAAATTCAATGTTTCTGTCACTGAAATCAGAAACATGATGTTATTCCTGGTTGAATAACTTCAGAATTGATCAGTTAGATATACCAGGATTTGAGCCTGGGGCATAATTGCGTTTGAATGAAAAACTGAAAATTTCACAATTTTATGTACAAATTATATCATGGCAAGTTGTGAGGGGATGACATGCTCACTTTGCCATTTGCACATTCGAATTGACTGTTCAAGAACCGTTTCCTGAAATATTAGCGAAACTTCGAAATACATTGTATCATAACTTCCTTATTTTTCACCCGATTTCGATCAAAATTTTACCATTGAACTCATAATATCTTACTCTAAATATCAGGCCCACTTAAACTCAACTCGAATTGCCCTATTAAATATACTTGTTCTTCTTGGTTGTGTTTTTGTTTTCTCAAACAAAGAGCACTGTGTTTATAATTGCATATCCAGTGACAAAAAGAAAAATCACACACAACAACCCAAAACAAGCACATGTAATAACAGTGCCTATAGGCATACAGTGAAAGTTAACAGTTTGTTATATCTGAACCTTTGGTTAGCAACAATATCTGGTTGGCTAGAATTTCTTTCTTTTCATCCTCTTCCAGATTGGGAAGGAGAGTGACAGAAATTCTCCATGGCCATGATAGCACATCAAAAGGGTCTGCACTGTAAAGTCAGTCAGAACGTAAACGCTTTCAACATCCAGCCATCGGATTTCTGACCATGTCTAAACCAATGAGTTAAATAAACTGCAGAAATTAGAAAACATCATCTCGACGAGTCTTTTCCGGAATCTGATGGTGACGGTGGTTCACTGTCCCTAACTTCCTCCGTGAATGTGCCTGCCCGATCGACGCTGCTGCTCTGGAGCATCTTGAGCTGTCGCTCCGCCCTGCGAATCATGTGCTCAATTCGCATCAAATCCGTGCGGGGTATCTTTGCCGCCTTCCTGAATTCGTACTGGATCTGTGGACGCACCCCAGGTTTGTTCTCGGCGACTCTCAGAAAGGACTTATACAGCCGGAGGACTTGGAGTTGAAGCTTGCTGTGTCGTGCCATCCTCAGAAATGTAATCTTCAGTGCATGGTGGCCAACAGACAGATGCTGGAAATGGCTGTAGAACACACAGAAAATAAAATAATTACCCGGTATATTAATTAACAGTCCTGTACCTTTTCATATACACTTTCACATTGCAAGAAGCAACTCCTGGAGATCTTCTAACAGTTTAAAACAAGAAATCTTAGTGGTCTGGCTTATCAATATTAGATAGGAATTGACACATTTTCAAAAACACAATCTACTGACAAGTCATGTGATAAGTATGGACATCGACATGGTATGACCTTCAATCATAGATCTTCATAGAAGATGGGGTGTTGCCAACCTGACCCTCCCTCCCCCCCCCCCCCCCCCCCAATTTATGATGATGCCTTGGATCATCTAAGATTCCCTGAGAAGAAGCAGCTTGGGCCAGTTGGGTGTGCAACTCCGACACCACACAAGGCGCGCCCAGCAAGGATAAGGGGGTACGGTTGGGCGAAGCCACAACGGGACACACGGCCGGTGACCGCGGGCGAGCAGGCGGGCGCAGGCGGGCCGGACGAGACGATCAGGACGGCTGTACCCATCACAATACAGAGCTGAGGCAGGGAGAGAAATTTGCGCTTTCTGGAGAACCGCAGTTACCTCGTTTGAAGTACCGAATTTCTTCTGTGTCTGACTAAATTAGGATCGCCTCTGCCTGCCGAACTGTCACCGATTACCAGGGAATAATTACGGCTTCGTTATCCTGAAATTTGAGGTGATTCCAGCATCCGTCGCAGTGATGCCCGTAATGCAGTAACTGACCCCACGGCATAAATGCAGTTACACGTGCCTTATTCAGTCCCAGACGCTAGTATTCGAGTTTGTATACAATTTAACGTTACTGTTCCCCTTGTGAGCTGTGCAGCTGTGCTGCTTCATGTCATGCTTCAATGAATTGTGCTCGACGTCTAGCCTAGACTAGCTAGAGCCTTGTGTTTTTTTCTTTGTCAGATAGTCACTATTGTATTACAGCTTCATCAGGTCACTCCGCTCCATTCCATACAACCGCCAATTTTACCAGCAATTATTAATAGGCAGCATCTGTTTCATATTAATAGTCATACTATTTTAGCGAGTGGTATTATGATAATTGTGTAGTGGTAGCAACACCTACTCACTAATTAATTAAGGTCGTATACACTATAGGAAATGAAGACATCGAGCCACTCCGAGCGTACATTGTAGATTGGATGGTTTATTAGAGGCTCTGCACCAAGTTGTGGGAGCCAGTCACTGATGTGACGACGGTGAAATTGTGATACACTCTGCCTTTTTACACAAAGAGCAGTCGATATTTATACATGTACAGGAGGTGACTCACCTCTCTGGTATCAGACAGTGAAACAAACAAGTGGTCAGTGTTGTCAAGCGGTTACCTTGGAATTGTTTTGAAGAGAACCAGCGGGGAGGATTAATGACCCACAGAGAGAGGAGGAGAGAGAGTGAGAGTGCATGTGTGGAAGACGGAGATCAGAGGTCGGAGCGGAGAGAAGGAGATTGTGGAGGAGAAAGAAGCAGAGAAAAGTTGAGCTGCTACAGTAGCTCCCCCCTAGTGAGCTTCTCGAAAGGTGAAGGAGAGATGTGAACGATAGAAAATGTAAAAGTATGCAGCGAGGCTAGAGTACATGTAGAAATTATAAAACGTACTGAATGGTTTGGAAAACGTACATGCTAACATTCGTTCAAATGTTAAATTTCGTGAACCGTTGTAAGGCATGAAACGCGCTATGTAATCGTATACATGACAATGCCAAAGTGAACGTGGTTCGAGAAATGCAAACGAACAAATGTCAATTATGCTGAATCGTTTCAAAGCAATGAACTTATCAAATTGTATGCGTCATTTACAATTAAAATGCATGGGATTTGGTAAACGTATGAACAATTGGAATTTGCACACAATAATTCTGTCAATTTACATGTTTTCGTTTCAAGATGACGATACAAAAATAATCACTGGCAGTTTGACGCGTGTCGTTGCAGGCAGTGTTTATAAACCGTGTTATCGCATATCGAAAGGCAACATAGAAATTTAGAGAATTAAAGCATGATCATCAGATCATAGTACAATTGAAATGTGCAAGGTGATGCTTACTTGACAGACATGATAAAGTAATCACGATACAAACGGTGAAATGAGTGTCCAACACGAATGTCCTGAATATGACTGAGTCTTTTTATCGCTTGCGATTATAACGTGCTCGGGTAAGTCCGGCTATCGCGGTTGACGAAGACTGTAGTGAGTAGGACGTGGCGTGGGCGAGAGTCGGGATGAACGGATGCGATGTCGATGTCAGATTGTCAGCTATCAACGGTCTCTCGACAGGACAGTGAGTCGCCTGGAGATGTCGTGTTGATAGTCGGCAAGCGCGAGATGGCCAGCGGCAGCAGCGAGTCGTGCCGGTAGAAGCCGATGCGCGATGTGTTCGAGGTCGAGCCAAAGTTAGGCGGAGGGCGATCGAGAGTTCGTGATGGTCGATGCGGCAACGGTCGGCGACGTCGAGTCGTATCGTGGCGTTGCGAGAGTTGAGCGATTCGTACCGCGGTGTGTCGTATCGTGTCGAAGCGACAGCTGTTGAGCAATTCGTATCATATCGTGTCGAGAGTTCGAGCGATTCGAATGGCGTAGTGCGGTTGAAGGCGGAGACAATGCTGGCAGGTGTCGGTGTCAGTGCGGCGATTAGGCGTTCGTGGATGTCGATCGTGCGTGCCTGCCGAAGGAACCGTCGAGGCGTGCGGCGGGTGAGTAGACGGCGGGCGTCATCATGGCGGGCAAAAACATGCAGCGTGCTCGTTGCGATGGCATGTTCGAAATCGATTGGCGTTGGCGTGGCGGGCGATGTCGTCGTCGACTGCGTTGTGACGTACAAAAAATGAGCGTATTTGCCGGCGTAAGTGATGGCAGGTCGAAATCGTCGAATAAATGTCAGTTCATCAGGGCGCGATGAATTTCCCCGGCAGTAAGCGTAACATGGTTCAGAGAACCAGTTGAGTAGGGGAGTAGCTCATGACTAGAGAGGCGTGGTTGAAATGTCGATATGTGTGTCGATGAAATGCGTGCACGAGATCGAGGGAAAGTCCTTTAGGTGAATGTATTGAGGGAGTGGCCGCGTGCTGGTCGAGTGCATGTGGCAGCGCCGCAGCGGGCCGGTGATGAGAAAAAGGAGCGATCCCGTTGATGCAAAGTTGAGTGGTGCATATCGAAAAGCAAATTACAGTGATGCAGAAAATCGGCTCCGAGAAAGGGGAGATAGACTTAGGCAATCAGGAATATCCATCTCAAGGTGCAGAGAGGCAGTAGTGTCGGCAGCCATTGTTGAGGCAAGCTCGGGCGTGGTTGGAGTTGATGTGTCAGTCATGATTGCTGCGTTGTTGTTCGTAATACGGGGTCACCAATTTAGCGAGTGGTATTATGATAATTGTGTAGTGGTAGCAACACCTACTCACTAATTAATTAAGGTCGTATACACTATAGGAAATGAAGACATCGAGCCACTCCGAGCGTACATTGTAGATTGGATGGTTTATTAGAGGCTCTGCACCAAGTTGTGGGAGCCAGTCACTGATGTGACGACGGTGAAATTGTGATACACTCTGCCTTTTTACACAAAGAGCAGTCGATATTTATACATGTACAGGAGGTGACTCACCTCTCTGGTATCAGACAGTGAAACAAACAAGTGGTCAGTGTTGTCAAGCGGTTACCTTGGAATTGTTTTGAAGAGAACCAGCGGGGAGGATTAATGACCCACAGAGAGAGGAGGAGAGAGAGTGAGAGTGCATGTGTGGAAGACGGAGATCAGAGGTCGGAGCGGAGAGAAGGAGATTGTGGAGGAGAAAGAAGCAGAGAAAAGTTGAGCTGCTACACTATTATTAAACTCAAATAAAACTGGTGTAAACTTTCTACTAGTGTCAGACAGTGGTAGAATCTACCAGTATCTAGGCAAAATGTGTACAATATAGGCTTGTCTTTGATTGACCTATGTTGATATGAATCTGTTGTATTGTGATTTAAAAAGGAAGATAAATCTTGGGCTATAGGTATAATGGTGTAAAGACAGTGACTCTGGGCCTACTGAAAATCATACCACATACTACTGCATGATACTACCTGCCACAATGAACTGATATGTAGAAAAAAAAACATGATATGGAATTCAATCAATGTCATGGAACTCATCTCGACAAAATTGCCAGCCTTTACAAATGCTGGGATAGTCTGTAATTTTCATGTCATCTTTGCAATGATTTAAGTACCGGTACCCGGTACTGTCATACCTGGTAAGGTGTGTGTTGCCAAGATAGATCTTAATCTGCTGC
Source organism: Diadema antillarum (assembly GCF_040938485.1). NCBI lineage: Eukaryota > Metazoa > Echinodermata > Echinoidea > Diadematoida > Diadematidae > Diadema > Diadema antillarum. Next base: position 4,088,462 of record NW_027270918.1, read on the forward strand.
ACCTGCAGAACTTCAGAAGATTCTGCCTCAAAATCCCCTCACTAGCAGTGTGACATCTTGTGCCATGAATAATGATTGTCATCACATGTGTTTGGCTGTTTAATTGAGACAGCATTTTTTTTCTGCTTCCTTTGCTTCTATATCATAGATCAAAAGACAAAGTAATGGCATCATTCAACTACCCAGTGCTCCAGTCATTTGTGTCAGTTGTTGTTCCCTTGACACTCATGATACTGATAGTTTACTCCGGGATCTTTGATCATATCGAAGTGGAGACAGGATATGACCACTATGCTGAGGCAGCTGATTCCACGCTTGGACCGATCCAATTTCCAGCCAGCATAAAGATGCCTGCAAACGCCCTGGTCAACATAGGATACCCCCTGGTGGCGCTGTACTGGGGGGTGTACACCTTTATGTTTAACAGCAAGCTGACTTCCATCCAGAACCTTGATGCCTATCTGTTGTATGTCATGGTCTGGATGATTTTCCTGTACGGGCCAGTACAATTCGTCAGGATCGTGACGCAGACGCGAGAGTGGGCCTTTCTGGATCAGTGGGTCACCCTCCCCATCTTCGGCTGGGTGATGGTGATCAGCAAGACGATGATGACAGAGTGGCAGCCGAAGGTGGCCGCGCTCACCATGGCAGCATCCATCATGAGCTACAATCTCGTCTTCACAATTGAGCATGGCTTTGAAGTGGCCCTCTTGCCTCACGTTGTGTATGCCATATCGTCTGGCTGGAGTGCCACAAAGAAATACACACCACCTGGTTACATGAGGAACTTTGTGGCAGCTGTCTTGACTTGTGCTGGGTTTGTGCTTCTCAAAGTGGCTGACTTTCATCTCGCTCAGTACAAACCCTTCCAGGACCTAACCGGTCACTTTTGGTCCAAGGTGTGTGATGTTCTGCAGGCCCACTATGTGCTTAAGCTGTTTTTTAGCATAAGTGTTGTGAGAGGAGCACGAAATCTGGCAAAGAAGTTGTTCTGAAAGTGAAAAATATGCTTTCATTCTTTTTTAACCTCTTTTTATGCGTGATGGTACTTTGTTGATATTTTGCAATACTCTGTTTAGGTTTTTATTTTTATTTTTTTCCTTTTTTCATTCTCTTTGTAGTGATGTACTGTTTAGTAGGGTCTACCCTACCCAAGTGTGAGTTGCAGTGTTGGGTTTTTGTGTGTGTGGATAAAAAAAAGTTTTTTCCATGAATAGAAAACAAAGTCAAAGTGCCAAACCTCATTACAAATGAATGAGATGAACATTGCTGTTTACATTCCACTGCATGAACATTCATGTATTTTAACAGAATAATCTAACAGAGCGATTCAAAATTAATTTTAGTTGAAGCACTCGTCTTGATGTCAGTGTCACTGAAAGTCAGATGGACTGCCGAGGAAGAGAGGTAAACAGTAGTACATGACAAAGTCTATATTCCTGTGAGGATTCATCTTACAATGACCAAGTGCTTTCAATCACTGTCAAATATGGTTGTCCATTTTTTCTCTCTCTGCTGATACTCTTAAAATATGTCAAAATATGTTCAAATGGGAAACCCTTTCCTCTTTATTCGAATATTAAAGACCATGTCACATTCCTCTCAGTTATCTTGAATTAATATACCTAGTGTGCAACAAACAAAGATTAACGTAAATCTTACAGTATTTGGAAATTGACATTTCGTCATGAGGTGCTAGACCAACAGTGAACGGTGCTTAACATAACACATATTAATGAGAAGATTGATTATATGCGTAGGATTTACAGAGATTTCTGAGGAACTTATTTCTCAGGAAGTCATTGAGGTTTGTGATATGAACTCCAGCATTGAGCTGTGTATGTTTTGTATTTGCAATATACGTAAATATTGTATATTCTTTTTTAGATTGTTAGCATTTAATGCTTTCCACCATTTTTTTTCTTTTGCACAAGAGCAATCGATATCAATGTAAATATAGTATGATTTTCATTTTCAGTTTGAACACAATGAAGTGTTTGTTGTGATGTTTATGTTTCTCTTTAATGAGATACAATTTTTATTCCCTCGTCTGTAAAAATGAGGAAGAGCACTGTGCACATCTGAACATACTTTGTATGCCAACATTTGGTGATTAAACGTAGGTATGCCACCTGTATGTTTACAGGACTCGTCTCATCTCGCAAAGAACACAAACATGAGCACTGACAATGGGCCTTGAGAAATTGGCAGAGTTGTGTAAGATATTTGGTTTGTTTGAATTATTGTACAGCTATCGTTCATTTTCACCACAGTGGATGTCTAATGGACATAATATTTCTGAATATAGAGCAACACCACACGACACGAACAAGGCTTTCCAGTGAATTTGGTAATTACATGGTATGTATAGATTTATCTAATAGTCATAAAATTATATTTTCATCAACATTCCACTGTTTTCCATTTGCACTATAGTATTACAAAGAAATAAAACTCCATGATAAAAGAAATGTTTTCTTGCTAATTCAAAAGCTATTAGGTATGGTGATGAGACACATTAAGTAGAATACTGGTGCATGTACATTGTTTGAAAAACAAGAAAACACAGTTTGCACACAATTTCACACATTTGAGCTGTTTTGGGGCTGACATGCATTTGCAAAACATTACGTAACTTCAGAACAGTGTACCCGGACATCGCAAATTTGGTCACACAATATGCAGGAGACCTCAAAGAAAAAATTTGTGAAATGTCGCGGCAAAATCATTGCGCATTGCGGAATCATCGATCGAAATGTCAAGGGGGGGGGGGTGTCAATTTGACCGTCCAGTTAAAATAGGGTCAATGGATATATTGTAGATCTCATCTTTCAAGGTTAGGCTCGCCAATTGTAAAGTTTCACAAATATTGCACGTGTAAATGTATGTAAATATATTTGGCACACATGAGGTTTGTTTATTGGTAAATATGGTTTCTTTGTAAATGATTAAAATCAAAAGTTTCCTAATTGTTTACTTCTTTCAGACATTCCAGACCCTTGAAAAAGCCAAGCTCCTGTGGTTGATGATTTAATAAGTGTTGTCATCCAACATATTAAGAAATCTATGATGTTTTGTCAGGACTAAATGTATGTGCACGACAATCCCAAAGCCAAGAATGCAATTTATGACACAGGATTTATCGTTCGAAGATTTTTTTTTTAAAAAAGTCTATCATTGTGAAAATCACTGTGTTTTCAGAGGTGAAGCCATTTTACTGATCCAAAACTTGAAATTCAGATGTTCATTCCTTTGCCAGGTTTTTGAATAGCGTCAAACAGAAGACTTTTATGACTTCAGGGCCTGAATTCACGAAGGTGGTACAAATGAAACCATGGACAAAAACCATGGAGCGCCAAGTGTTGCATGGAATATTTTGTTATGAAATCAGTCATTTCATCGATGAAATGATTATTTTGAAACGAAATGACAACATTCTGTAACTAAATGAACATATCGTCCACGAAATGATTGTGAACGAAACGTTCATTTTGTCGATGAAATGACTGATTTTGTAACGAAATATTCCGTGCGACACTTGGCGCTCCATGGTTTCATTTGTACCACCTTCGTGAATTCGGGCCCAGGTGTTCATACAAAATACATGTACATTTACAACCAGAAAAAGACCATGTATTTCTAAATCACTTGTTTGTTCTTTGATCTCTTTTTTTTTTTTGGTATCAATCTGTGTGAATTTCACCCTATTTTTGTACCATGACATTCTTAATAAAGTAATTCCTCAGGAAATACAGCTGGATCCTATTGTGTGTTGCTTTATAAAGACATAATGAAAGACGTTTTGTGGCAAGTGATTGACAAATCACCCTGCATGGACATAATTTGATGCAGGAATTTCGTTACTTTGATGTATATGGAGGAGAGGAAGGAGAGAAGGAAAGGGTGGTTTGTTGTATGTATGCATTCTGTAATCATTAAGTGCTGAGTGTGTTGTAATTTGAATGTTTGCGAGGGTTTCAATAAGTCTATGACCTAAGGCATGCTGAAACAATAATTTTGTGAATATAAGTGACTCTTGTTATATAACAAAGTCCTTGGGACTCTCTTTGATTTTTAACAATTTGTTATAGCCAAACAAATAAAGAATATATGGTACACAAGATACATAGATGTTAATTTTGGGACTGTACTTTTACTTCATTGTAATTAAATTCCATTATAATCATGTTTGTGCTATTAAGAGCATACTCTATTATAATAGATTGTCATCTGGGAACATTCTGGTTCCAGTGCTGAGAACTGTAGAAGCACTTGAGCATCCTCAGTAAAAATCAATTGTGATAAAGGGAACATATGTCTTAGTCCTAGGTCCTACTGTATATGCTTGTGTGTGTGACTTTAATTTGGGGGTAAAAATGAGGAATACAATTAGATATGTGAACTCAGTTTGTCAGTATGACATAAAGTGGTAAACATAGCCCTTGGGTCTTTTTGTCTCGAAAACTCTTTGCATTATTTTTGCGTGTTTTGTTGCTTTGTGTGTGTGTGTGTGTGTGTATGTGTTGCTTACATTAGTAGGGCCTACTATCTCCTTTGTGTAAATTGTTTTTACTTTCATTTTGTAGTGTTTTGCTTTTGTTCAGTTTTTTTTTTGTTTGTTGTTGTGTTGTGTTGTTGTTGTTGTTTTTTTTTTTTTTCTTTGGGGGGGGGGGGGGATGAGTTAAGGCTGAGGACATTGCTCTCTATGGGATTGATAGGCCTATGCAGTGCAAGGCTAGATTCCAAACTTTTTTTTTGGTTTTTGTTTTTGTTTTTGTTTTGTTTGTTTGTTTTTTTACTCAAGCAGCTGCTGAGTGATGGCATAATCCTGGGGAGAGAGGGAGTCCACAGGGTCCCATTGCTAGAAACTTCAACGCAACTGAAAAAAAAAATCAAACAAAAGAAGTCTGCAAATCGCATACAATGTGACATACATATATCACACATGTATTAATCCTACTATCTATTTTTTTTTGAACCCTTCTTTATATTTTGATGCAATTTTTTTTTTTCATTTTGCTATGATTTCATTATGTAGGCCTACAGTGAAGAAATAACGAACTGATACTGAAAAAAAAAAAAAACCAGTCACTGATAGCATATTTAAAGGTCTTGTTTACCTTTAGGAACAGTGATTAAAAAACATTCAAAATGTGACATCTAATGCTTATGTGTTGGTCTGTTGTACACCATGTACCACAAAACATCCTATCGTGCATATAAGATTTTTGCGATAAAGAGATATCTATATTTTTCTCAAACTGTAACTGTAGACGGTTTAGTCTGGAAACATTTTTATTATAACTTTCGATCATATTTTGTATATTTAACAATACTTAACATCAATTTTACCAATTCAGATTTTTACAGTGGTTGTTTCTATTCCTAACTCACATTTTAGAACTATTCTATAGCACTAATGCTGGGTTTTTGTTTCATCTGCAAAAGGTAAATTATGCCTTTAAGCACATTGATATTTTATGAATAATATGAAACAAGGAAAAATTAAGGCAAATTGAAAGCTCAGGCAACATAAATTATTTCACTGTGAATGGGAGAAAGCCCTCAGAAATTAAAACGATTCAAGAAACAGATCTATTACAGGCCTACCTTGCAATTTTTGTTTTGTTACCGGTACCAATATCATGATGATAATTGCTGTTTTTATTTTTAGTCATCATTACTTTCACTACTGGTATTACTTTTAATAACAATAATAATAATAATAATAATGGCTACTTGTATAGCGCACAGGTCCACTTTTCAGTGCTCATGGCGCTTCAGAAATGAAAAGATATCATATATTTTCAACAAAGAAGAAAATGGTAAACAAAAACAAATTTTACTACTGCACATTATGTACCACTTATATACCCACTAACCACTCCTAATAAGTACAGGTCAGTCAAAGAGATTTTTTTTCCCCAAGGAGAAAAATCTCTTTGAGGCAAAGAGATTTTCCCCAGTGGTGGGGAGGAGAAAATCTCTTTGCTTTGAGGTCAGTGCTCTATACATACCGGTATTATATTGTGGACGAGCCCAGAGTAGAGAAGCAAGCTAGCGCCACTCTTTGGACGAGCCTAAATCGTCCAAGATCAAAATTCCACAAAAATCCCAAGAAATCGTTGCTAACGACGCCTGTAAGTAAATTGGAAAGTGTGTTAAAATACGTGAATATTATGTTAGGTTTTATGGACCACTCATTCAAGATAAATGGTTTGTTTACCTCTCTGCGTACAGAAATTGGGTGATCAATAGATTAAGTCGTATTTATGCCGATTTCATCAGATCAGTCCGTTTATTGAAAGGCACATTCTGCGATGGAACGTAGAAATTAATTAGTGGGACTATCATGAACAACGCTATGCATGGTTACGTGACTTCGTTTGTGTGAAGTTTGTTGATCGCATTTATCGGAGATGGACGTACAATTGCACGTTTACAGTTTGAATAATTTCGAAAATGTGTGAATTATGATGTATTTATATAATAAGTTTGATGACTTCGACTTTGCTGCAGCGAAAAACAGCTTCGCTGGTTGTGACAATAAACGAGTGAGAATCAAATTTCGCGGGCGCGGGCCGGGTTGTGCTGATCCTGATCCTGCAAAGCTTCTTCAGCTATTTTTGAGCTAAGAGTAAGACTAAGGGTGCGTTACTGTTCTTCTGGCCAAACAGTGTTTCTAGCAAGAAAACAAATCTTATAAATGCTAGCCGTGATTTGAAACAGTGCCTTTTTGAACACTGTTTTGAAACGCACAAAAAAATGCATTTCAAAACAGCTCTAGCGTTTGTGCAGTGTGTTTCTGTAGAAACACTAAACAGTGTTTCAAAAATCTTATAAACCCTACCGCAATGTCAAACACTGTTTAAATGACGTCACAGTGCCTTGCGCGCGACCTTTTGCTGAGGAACAAACTGCGCAGAATGAGTTGCACAGTCTGAGCGAGAGCCCCAACACACTCGGGGGGAAAAAATTAAAAACACTCTCCTGACAAAACCGTGTTTCAAATCAGTGTTCCTAATCAGTGTTTCAAAACAGTGATTCTCGGCACGCAAAATCTTATAAACGCGGCCTAAGAGGCGAAGCCATGCAATGCCACAGCCGCGCCTATTCCTCGTGCATACAGTAATGCGTAGCGACAGGGTTGGGCTGTGTACTTACGTCTACGGTACTTAAACATTGTACGTCTACGCACAGGGGCAGCGCAGGGGGCACACATTGTTTGCATTAAAAATTATGAAAAAACAAACAAACAATGAGCGTGGGAGCAGGATCCTACGTGGGGGGGGGGGGGGGGGAAGCAGGGGAATTCACGGAATCACAAAACCCATGCCAGGAGTAACTTTTCAAGAAGAGTTCCTCTGGGATTGGGGATTCTTCCCATTGTACGACCCTTAATCCCCACATTAACCTGCACTGTAGCGCCAGCCCCCGCCAAAACAATCTGCGGCCTCTCTTACATACTGTTTTGCAATGCAATGTATCATAAATGTACATTACATTGTACATTTCTGTAGCTTTCTTAGACTTAACTTGAACTTTTATGTTGTTTTTTGCCACTGGTCGTAATTATACAATTCAATAAAAGCTTTGCCTATCTTTATGCTTACATTTTGTATGCTCAGCCCACACAGTATTGTTCAGTATTCAACACTTGCCTTCATTAGTGCTTGAAAGTAGAATTTGTGTTGTTCATTGCTGTTATAATGAATGCAAGTTCCTATTCATGTTTGATATATTCTTACTGATTGTCTAACATCAAGATAATCAATTGTAGGACTCAAACTGTTTTGTATGAACTCACAATGCCTTCAATGTAGTGTGTGTATTAAAGCAACATACCGGTATTACAGTGGAAATATCACACAGCAACCAGAAACAAGCACAAAAATAAAAGCCTGCAAATATTTTTGCTTACTGTAAAAGTGGAAATTTTCGCGGTGTTCAAATTTCCGCGCATTTCGCGCAACCAGAAATTAGCGCGAAAATAAAAGCACGCGAATATTTTTGCTTGCCATATGTGCCTGTGCGTGATGCCTTGATTCCGCGGAATTAAAACCATGCGAAACTCTTCCGACCCGGCCAAGCGCGAAAAATTAGTCACGCGAAAATATCCACTTTTACAGTAAGTACTCTATGTACCACTATTCGGGTATTAATGTCTTGATTCCGCAGAATCAAAAACACATAGAATTCATCTTTCTGGCCTTGGTCCACAATTTGGCATACTCTCAAAAAATCAATGAACTTGCATTGAAAAACAGTACTGTAAAACACAATATTTTCGCGGCATGAATTTTTCGCAAGTTGCCTCTAACATTCAATGCATATAGCGTAGACCAGAACTTTCACATGCATTTTAATTTCGCAAATTTTGGCTCGCAAATTTTGCAAAATTAAAATGCATGCAAACGTTTCTCGTTTTACAGTGTACTCACAAACTGTGATGAATGCAGGCAAGACATCACTTGTCATTTGCCTTTTTTTCCTTTCCTTTTTGATCAAATTTTACGTTTTGTTTTCACAGGAAATATGCAACAGCAGGATGATCAAGAAATCATCAGAGAAGAATCAGAAGAAAAGACGCCTGCAGATGCAGGTGTAAAAAGATATGTCACCAAAGACTATGCAGAGCTTCCATCTTTAGAAGTTCTGACATACGGACTGTTTCTCATCACTGTCTTCTCAAAAGCATTTTATGCTGTGTTCCTTGCATCAAATGGTAAGCTGTTATAAATGTGTTTTCCTCAAAAGTATGCCATTGTTTTACCTTAAGTATATGCATTGTAATTTTGACAGGATTTGTATTTACTGAAAGTGATGAAAATGTCCATTGAACTGTTTAAAATGAAAATCATTTTACAGTTGTGTTTGGCTATTGATTAGGATCTCTATCTAGAATCTTGTAAGAAGTGCAAACTTGTTACTTCAAGGTGTATAACGCAACTATCCAATAGCTTTTCTGTTTTAACAAATCGGTATTTGATTAGATTAATTCTTCATATGTCTTGACACAAATGTCAAAAAGTGCAATGACTTGGTTTTACTTCTACAGATTACAAAGACAGGCTCTACTCTGTCAGCTTTGAAGACGGTTGGTTCATTTTTGGCCATCGGGACAAGGTAAGGTCAATTTTTCACCTTGAAATATCTAAAGAATGTTTAAATGAAAGCTAGGAGACGATCAGAAATCTGTGTATTCAAATGCACATATCTATGTGATGGTTTGGATGGTTTTTGTTGTTTTCCTTCATGGTTAAGTAAGTTTTCAAGATTTAATTGGATAGTTGGATGCTATACGACTCGCCTGTTTCATGATGTGTATATGCTAGTTTCAGTTATTTTCTTCTTCTTCTTTTTTTCTGGAGGATGCAACAAATTGTTAGATTAGACCTTACTTCACTTTGATTCAATTGATATTATGCACTTTTCCTTCTAACTGCATTTTGCCTCACTCAGGACATAGCTGACTATGAATGGACGCAATGGAGAGTGAGCTTCTTTTCATATGGTGCGTGGATTGCCATAGTTCTGCATGCACTCTTGGGACGCATTGTGGGCTATGTCTATCCAAAGGTAAAGGTGATGAAAAGCCCTTACTGTGATTGTCAAATGAGTGATAGCTGTCACTTTATGCATTAGATCTCATCAATTCAGTGAGACATTCTTTGTTCCTTCACAATAACACTCAAATTAGAAAAAAGTGCAATTTGTCACTGGTTTCTTTAAAGATCATGTGCTCAGTTTATGCATGACATTTGTCAATATAATTAGGTTTCAATGTAAAGAGGAAGAGTTCCCCTTTCCTCACAACCAACATTGTGCTCTTCATAGCTGACATTTATGAAATAGCCCTCCAAAGTTGGATTACCTTTTTTTTGTTTTGATATGCACTGTGAAAGGGAATGATGTTTGTCATATCCATGTGCGTATCCGAGCAATTACCACCAGAGGGCAATTACCCCCCGGCTAAATACTGGTTAGTGGTAAAGTCAGAGTAGAGATTAGGGTTAGGTTTAAGGTTAGGAGTTTGGGTTAGGTTTAAGATTAGGTTCAGGATTAGGATTAGGATTAGGGTTAGGGGAAGGGTCCGGGGTAAATGCCCAGGGGGTAATTGCCCTAGACCCATCAATGTGTTTCAAGTTTTATACATTAAGGACATTGCAAGTTGGTGTATCCACTTGAAGTTTCCAAAGAAAATAAGCAATGAATATATAGATAAAAAGTTTGTGTGTATGTGTAGGTGTGTTTACTTTGATGTGCTAATGCCATGAAGTTACTACGAGAGATCTCTTTTGTTTGGTTGCCATATTTCAATTAGTTCGCATTTTACTACTCACGTTATTTTTTTTAGAATAGCTCAAACTCTCATGAAAGTAGCTAATTTAGTGTATAAAATGTAAAAATTTCTTTGAATATTTCATGTGTTTACATGTTGTTTTACTTTCTCTTACACAGTACCGGACACTGTTCTTGCTCGGGTTTGCGTTGACAAGTATAACACTGATGGCTGGGTTCAAGCTACTGCTCGTATTCCTCTGCCATTCCCTCCTTGTGTATGTAGTGACCTGTACAGGCAGCACCAAAGCAGTTTGGTGTACAGTGCTCCTCCAGATAAGCAGTGTCAACTTGGATTTCTTTCTCAACTTCCAGGTGAGAAATGCCAACAAGCTCATTATTTGCAGAGTCTTCAGCTTCTTTGAGTGTATGTGTGTGTGTTTGTCTGTGTGTGTGCATGCACGTGTGCTTGTTTGTTTGCCTATGAAATTGTTTAATTTTCAAAGTTCAAGCATGTATTGTGCTTTTATCTCTGTGAGGGAAGCAACTCAATTAAATACAGATCCTTGAGGCACGTGCAGCAGGTGATCAATTTGACACAGTTTCAGTGTGACTGCATGTGAACTTATGTAGATACTTTTTTTTTGTTGGAATATGAAATTTGAATAATTTGAGTTCACCTAATAAGTCAATATAACAATAACCCGCAAGCCTAACCCTAACTGGAGAAAAGTATTAGATACCAGTCCATCTTTGACACATGTTTCTAATTACTTATTAAAGATACCACACTTCTCTGAAACTGACAAGGCTGCATTTAGACTAGAGCCATGTGAAATTAAAACACTGCTTCGCCTGCACTTTCCGGGGGGGAAAAAAAACCAATAAGTTGTTATTTTCAGTGATTTTCTTCATTCTTATTATTAGTACAGATGTATATCACTACCAAGCAAAAGCCTTAACCCGTTGAGGACGGACTGATTTTGCTACAACACGCATTTCCCATAGACACCTGCCCGAGTATTCTCGGGACTCGTCCTCAACGGGTTAAAGTTTGATTTCTTATTTTGTATATTGTTTGTTTTTACCATGATATCATTTGAGAAAACTTTCTGCTTTGCTCCACAGCGACTTGTACTTGACAACGATGAGATGAATTTAGTGATCTACGTAGTAGCTCTGGGTTCGCTGCGACACCTCAGCTTTGCCATAGAATACTGCCAGTATCACGCCACGCCACCGGCCGAAAGGCCTGACCAGAAGCAATACTGGAGTGTCGCCAACTACCTCCTGTATGTGTACTACTTGCCCCTCTTCTTCACTGGACCTCTGCTCTCCTATGACAAGTTTTCAAAGCAGGTATAAATGGGAGAGTGGGCGGGCTGTGGATCATCAGCTGAGAGTCAGGAGGATTTTAATGTTAAAATTTCATCCTGGTGTTATGTTGCTTTACATATGAAGACGAATGTTTGAATGGCTGTGATTTGGCTCAGTCAAAAGTTTGTCTGCCTCCAGATCCAAAGGACCAGGGTTTGGAGATTCCTGAGTGTTGCTGAACAATGTTGTGTGTAATCATGCCGTCCCCTCTAGTAAGAGGCAAAACACTGTCCCTTGGATAGGATGTAAAATCAAGGTCTCCTGTGTGAGAGAGTTCAGTTACTTCTTATGTGTGTAAAAGATCACGTTTCATTCATCGCAAAATGCTGAGTGCGTATCCCGGTGAAGTGGTCCCGCCTCACATCCAACTGGACTCCATGGAAGACCAGCTAGTGCAGCTAAATATGGGCTTTCCAGACACCTCAGGTGGAAAATAAAACAAGTGAAATGAAAGTAGAGAAATCAGAGGGGGGCCTCCCAGGCCCCCCCTCCAGATTTTGGCTGTCGATCGCGCGATTGCGACGAAAATTGGCACACACATTGCCTATGATGTAATCTTAAGTACCATGAAGTTAATTTTTCAAAAAATTATCATTTATGCTAAATTATGCTAATTTATGAATAATGATGCATGAAATCAGACAATTTGGTATAAATCACTAAATAAACCTTAAAACAGGCACATTTTTTGTGTAAGTTAGTGTCCTTAGCAAATGTAAGTGGAAAGAAATTGTGCCATCAGAAAAATGTCTTTAGTATTTTATTCTTTTTTAAATTTCTTTGTTTTTTCGACTTTGTTTTTCATTGTTTTTTCGATGAAATTTGTCCGCAACATTGTTTCGAACAAGAAAATATGTTATTAATTGATTTTAATCAATAAAACCCCCAAATAATCATGCTTTTGTGAAATTTGCCTGTAAGCACAGTTTGCATTGAAATTGTACACAAATTCACATTTTTGAGCAATTTTTGGTTTGACATGCATGTACATATGTATGCGCAACTTCGCAACCGCGCGCCTGTGCATCGCAAATTTTGTTTCAAAAGATGCGGAAGACTTGAAAGAAAAGAGTCATGAAACATTGCGGCGATAGCATTTTGCAATAGCGATACATCGCACAGAACGACAAGGGGGGGGGGGGCACCTCGGAGGCCCCTCCCCAAATTAGCTAAATTATGCTAATTTTTGAATAATGATGCATGAAATCCGACAATTTGGTATAAATCACTAAATAAACCTCGAAACAGGCACATTTTTTGTGTAAATATTCGATTTAGTGTCCTTAGCAAATGTAAGCAAAAAAAATTGTGCCATCAGAAAAATTTCGTATTTTATCGTTTTTTAAATTTCTTTGTTTTTTCGACTTTATGTTTTTCATTGTTTTTTTGATGAAATTTGTCCGCGACATTGTTTCGAACAAGAAAATATGTTACTAATTGATTTTAATCAATAAAACCCCCAAATAATCATGCTTTTATGAAATTTGCCTAGAAGCACAGTTTGCATTGAAATTGTACACGAATTCACGTTTTTGAGCAATTTTTGGTCTGACATGCATGTACATATTAATGCGCAACTTCAGAACCGCGCACCCGGGCATCGCAAATTTGGTGTCAAAAGATGCGGGAGACTCAAAAGAAATAAGTCATGAAACATGACCCCCCAGCCTAGTTAGGGTTAAAATGTTAAAAATCAAAACCACAAGGGCACTGATATTTGGAACAATGCTTATAAGTCTACCGGCTTTTGATTAAATACACTTTTTTGAAACTACTCTCTTCTAATGTGGCAGATTCATCTGAGAATCCACATGTTAATATATGAAGAGTGGAAGCACATAGTGAAGGAGCTGGCACGGTACCTCTTTTGGGCACTGTTTTCAGAGATGGTGCTCCACTTTCTCTACTTCCCGGCTTTCCATGCAAGGACTCTGCTGCTCAACAGTGTGCCACTGTGGACAATAGGTAAATAATTATCACCTCCTCCGAGGAGGTTGTGTGTTTGCCAGCATTAGTTTGTATGTCTGCAAAATAAAATGTTAATTAGTTTTTTATCATTATTCTTGTACCTGTTACTCTTTGTTTCTGATTCAGTTTTGTAAATTCTTTTGCACAGCCTTTGCTATAAAGCAGCTTCAAAGCTGAAAGCAGGCTTTTTACCGTGTTGAAATGAGTAAAAAAAATCAAACTAAAAAATTAAATCAATGTAACTAGAAAATTTGGAAAGGATTTAAATGAAACTTACAGAGAGTTAACAATGGCACAAGAAATTTTGACAGTGATGTGGACCACCGTCTGGATCCAGGATTATTATTTTTTTTTCAAGGATTTCAATTGGCAAAGAGGGCCAACAAACAGGAGAGTTCAAGCTGCTCATATTTGAGGTGTACATACGCGCATTGAGCGCGCACATGCGGCGCAGCAGGAAGCTGGAGCAGGTACACTACTAAATAGAAAGGCTTCTTTTGACAAATTGCTAACTTGAAAATAGGGCAATTTTGAGAATGTGTGTATGGGTGGAAATGAGCTGCGTGGTGGAGGTGTGTGCTCTCAGATTGCTTTTCTAGTACCTTTTGTTGTCCAAAGAAATGTCATACTATGCCCAATATGGAGACCATAGAAGTATGTTTCACTACAGACACCGATACTTTAACAATTTTAGTGTACTAGTATAATTCATGTGTGCCACCATTCCACCTGAAATTTTCCTGCACCTTTTTGTTACCAGGATGTTGTGACTTGTGCTTCCTTGTACAGGTGGTCTTGCTCTCTGCCATCTGCTGTTCTTCCAAATAAAGTATGTGGTGATGTACGGACTTCCTCGAGTACACGCCATGTTTGATCATGTCAATGCCCCTCTTCCACCGGTCTGTGTCCTGGGGATGTACCTCTTCCAGGACTTTTGGAGGTGGGTAGATGCAGGATGTTTTTATCTCTCTTGCAACAGTATTATGGGTATTTTATAAGTGGTATCAGTAGGTTTCAATGAGTCATATTATAAAAAACAAAATCACTGATATGTTTCTCAGTGATAGATTCCAAGCAAGAAGGGAGTTTGGACAGTTATGATATACCATCAAATCAGCCCTTTATCGCACTTTGAAATGCTGTGTTTCAATACAATTTAATCAAGGTACGGACATTAATTTAATATGGGCTGAGAATTCGAACAACGAAAGAAAAACCAGAACAATTTGAGCTTACTAATAAACAGATTTGTCAATATTCTAATTCATAAACAGGCTAAAATTTTATTCTGCATTCCATGTTCGATAAGTTTACCTTGTAACAGAAATTTTACCTGTTCCCAGCTTATTGTAATCATGTTCTGTTTGTTTTTTCAGATACTTTGACAGAGGCCTTCATACCATCTTGGTCAAGTAAGTATATGAAGCTTAGTATATGAAGTCTCTTGGTTGTCTGTCTGCCTGTTAGTCAGTCTGTCCATCTCTCATCTCACATATTGATATTAAAAAAAAACAATTTAAGAAGAAATGCTTTCTAAATAGTTTTTGTAAGTGTGTGGCATCGGTATACTGCATATGACGATTGGCAAAGTCCCAGGAGGTTAAAGGTCTCTTAACTTCGGCTGAAAGATTTTAGATATCATTAGGGAACATTCAGTAGGGGAGAAATTAATAGACAGTTTTATCCATGAAAGAAGTATGGTGAAGGGTCAAAGGTCATCCTGAATGTTGTGTCCAAGAATTCTTCAGCTAGGAATATCCACTGATGACGTAAGTTTCTGGCAAAGGGGAGAAATAAATCAACTATCGTTTGCATGAGCGATGTATCCAGTATTTAGACTTGGTAGAGTCCTCGGATACCAATCAGTGATCCTGAGAAACAGCAGAAGTTTTGTGCTGCTAATTTCATTTCCCATGCCAGGTGTATCTACATCCCACTGGGAGGGTCCCGAAGCGGCATAGTGTGGCAGTGTATGGCCTCGGTGGCGTGCTTCACGTTTGTGTGCTTCTGGCACGGCACCGACCTTCACCTCGTTTACTGGGCTGTCTTCAACTGTGCCGGACTCCAGCTGGAGGTCATAGTCAGCAAGATAGCGCACATGACACGCCTCAATCACCTACTGGTAGGAGTGCACTATATTCGTGCATTTTGAGCACCACTTTGAGCATTTACAGGGCGGTGATTTGGCTCTTTCAATAGTACGTCTGCCTCCCAGTCCATATGACCCGGGTTCGATTACAGAGTCTTGCAGAGCAATGTTGTGTATAATCATTCCATCCCCTCTAGTAAGAGGCAAAACACTCTGTTTCTCGGATAGGACATAATATGGAGGTCATGTATGTGAGAGAGTCACAAAGATCGCTTCATTCATCCATTGCAACAATGAGGGTGCATAACCCGGTGAAGTGGTCCGGAAAACCAGCTAGTGCAGCTTAATATGGGCTATTCAGCCATCTTCACAGATGGAAGCAAATTGTCAATATTGTGTGCAACTTGCTCAGTTGTTATCCAATTTGTATTTATTCCTGGAGGTAGAGTTGGTGTATGGCCCAAATTGCGTGTTATCTTTGTGAACTTTTAAAGAAATCTCTGCTTTACTTGTTACAACCTTTTTGCTGCCATTTTCTTCTCATTTATTTTAATCTGACCTTACCTGAAAACACCTGCCAGTGATTGAGAAAAGAGAGATTAAATCAATGTCAATAATCAAATTTGATTGGTGTAGATAATGGTCATTGATATTATAAATTTGCTGAGGGTATCAACTTATATTTTATATCATCATCATCATCATCACCACCATCATCATTATCATTCTAATTCTTGCTGTCACTGAATTGTGCTATTTAGTCATATCATACCTATGCATTTAACAAGTCTCTTGGTAGTTACTCTACATCTCCCTTTTTTGTCGTATTTTTTCAAACCCTTTCTCTCTCTCTCTTTCACTCTGTCTCTTCCTCTCTGTATTTGCTTTCATCTGTGTGTGTGTGTGTGTGTGTGTGTGTGTGTGTGTGTCTGTGTCTGTGTGTCTGTGTGTCTGTCCGTCTCTTCTTCTAATCCTTTAGATGAGATATCTGTCTGGTGCCATGTACAGGAGACTGATTGCCTTCATCCTGACACCAAACTACATGTGCCTGGCCCTGTCCAATCTCATCTTTCTGGGTGGAGAGAAGGCTGCACACATCTACTACAGGAGGCTACTCAGTGAAGGTGAGACTCTATGACTGTGTGAGAGAAGATCCCATGCTGCCTTCACTGTTTTTTAACCTTCTGCTGTTGATTTAATGAATTGGATGTGAATGATTAATGTATTTGGATGTATCCCCTTGAAAAGGAAAGTGGTTGAGGAATGATCTGATTTGTACTAAGAAAATTGAATTGTGTTGATACAGTTAATACAGACTCCTGTTAATAAAGTGAAGTCCTCGGGACCAGCAGTTTTCTTTCGTTGTATTGAAATTTCGTTATAACTGAACAAAGAAGCAATAAAAAACAAAGAATGGATAATGTTGCGGTCTGAATTTTTCATGATGCAAACCTCTCGTTTGAAGAGGCTACACTCCCGTAAATAATGCCAGTGTAATGCCGCGAGAGGAGGAGATTGTTTTGGTTTTGGCATGGGCTATGCAGCTCCTTCTTATTCCTGTATTTTCGTTATTTACGGGTCAATTATTTTCGTTCAAAATGTAAAATGGATGACCATAGAATTTCTCAATAGAATATAAAATTGAAAACTTTAGAAAGGATAGAGAAAATTGAGTTCACTTTGAATGGTCTGCCACAGGCAGATATCCTTATCAAGCTCTTACGTAATACGACAGCTGCTGTAGTCATTAAACCCTGGCTTGGCCTCCAGGTTTGTCACGCCTGAGCAGAAAGTTAATTTGCAATGGACAAATACTTCGACTCCCAACTCTCAAACGAAGAATCGTTAGGGGGGTATAGCACCCCATCAGCTTCGTTAAAGTGGGGTCTCGCCTCAAACGAGGGATTGATGGCATGTTACTTCAATGTAACTGAAATTTTGTTATAACCATTATAATGGGAGTGGACTGTATATACGCTATCGTAGAAAGTGGATTTCATCATGTAAGGTAGCCTAAAGACTACTGCTGGAGCTAAAGAAAATAAAAGAAGTGAGAACAATGTCCTACTTCCTCGTTGCCAAGTACTATTCGATGATTGACTCTACACTTTATCAATGCACTCTCCTGATGCCATCTGCATATAAATCATATCTAAACTGTTGTGGAAATTGTACAAATGCCATCGAATCTTTGTATTCAATCATTATGAAAAATTTCTGCCAGTAAAGGTCATTTCATGTTTTATTTTCTCTCAATGTATGACACTCGAAGGGCACCATATCATGTGAATTGACTGTGGTTCCTAGTTTTGCAAAAGATATCACAAAGTCAATCAAATTTGAAGTTTGTGACCACTTGAAAATCATGTTGTTGTGCCTGTTTGTTCCTTGTGATAAAAATGTCTGTTTGTCATTTATGTGATGACCATTTTGTATGTTTCACCCCCCAGACTGGCCCAACTCCTTCTTTGTGACCTTCGCTACCTTTTACTGCACCATTCAGATAATCATGACCATCCACAGAAAGTATGGAAAGGATTTTATGTGCAGCAAGTTTTACTACAGATCCTGGTGAGGAGAGTGTTCATATGGTCACAGGACCAGTGTAAGGGGCTGGTGTTTCAATTCAGAGGGATCACAATTTAACAGTGATATGGGGGGGGGGGGGGGCACTGTGATATTGTTTGAGACGATACTGTTGGTTTCTCAGTCTCCAATAGAACATTCCTCTTTTCTGATATTAAATGCAAGATGCAGGGGAAGAATCATATTGTGAAAATCAATTTTAGAACTAGAAAGAGTGACGGATGAAGTAAGCAAGTATTTTTTTTTTTTGTGTGTGTGGGGGAATTTATATAAGATGTTAACCAATATTGGTGTGTTTTTTTTGTCCCCGCCGAACGAGTTTGAGCAGGGGACTATGAAACGGGCTCCGTACGTGTGTGTGTCCGTGTGTCCGTGTGTCCGTCCGTGCGTCCATGTGTGCATCCGTGTGTGATCAAAATCTTCAATTTGCTACTTCTCTGTCATTTATGAGCCAATTTTGATTCTGTTTGCTTTATATGATAGCACTACATGGGAGCTTTGAAACTTGTACACAGAATTTCAGTCGTGACCTTTGACCTTGACCTTTGACCTATATTGTACATTTTGCTACAAAATGCTACTCCTTCGCCATTTCTAACCCGATTTCGATTCCGTTTGCTTTATGTGATGGCACTAGGTGAGGGCTTCAAAACTTCTATACACAGAATTTTGACCTTTGACTTCTTTGACCTTTGACCTTGATTTTTTACCTGTATTGCACATTTTGCTACAAAATGCTACTCCTTCGCCATTTCTTACTCGATGTCGATTCCGTTTGCTTTATGTGGTGGCACTAGGTGAGGGCTTCAAAACTTGTACACAGAATTTTGACCTTTGACTTCTTTGACCTTTGACCTTGATTTTCGACCCATATTGTACATTGGCTACAAAATGCTACTCCTTCGCCATTTCTAACCCGATTTTGATTCTGTTTGGTTTATGTGATGGCACTAGGTGAGGGCTTCAAAACTTCTACACAGAATTTTGACCTTTGACTTCTTTGACCTTTGACCTTGATTTTTGACCTGTATTGTACATTTTGCTACAAAATGCTACTCCTTTGCCATTTCTTACCCGATTTCGATTCTGTTTGCTTTATGTGATGGCAGTAGGTGAGGGCTTCAAAACTTGTACACAGAATTTTGACCTTTGACTTCTTTGACCTTGGACCTTAATTTTTGACCTACATTTTGTTGTACATTTTGCTACAAAATGCTACTCCTTCGCCATTTCTAACCCGATTTCGATTCCGTTTGCTTTATGTGATGGCACTAGGTGAGCGCTTCAAAACTTCTAAACAAAATTTTGACCTTGACTTCTTTGACCTTTGACCTTGATTTTTGACCTATAATGTACATTTTGCTACAAAATGCTACTTCCGGCAGGGACATATATTACGCACCGCGTAATTTCTACTTTTCCTTGTTTTCCATGTGGGAGATATTTGCATCATAGCTGGAGGTGTTAGTATTTCAGTATTTTGGAGTAGGTGTCACAACAGTGCACCAGGTAATTACCAAAAAGTGGTCTTCCTATTATTTGAGATCCTCCTAATAGTTCCATTATGACCTGGATGTTGAGGCTGATGTGCTAAGAGTACTAGCTGTCATTCACAAAGCTCTTTGGTGGATGCTAACAAAAAAATTGTGGGTTGTTGCTTTAGATCTGTGCTTCTCATTGTTTTCCCTTCAACTCGAGGCTCACTTTGGCATTTACATTTTTTTTTTTGAGGCTTAGTTAGATCACATATTCATCTTTTGTATTTTTGTATTTAAAAAAGCGCATTTTAGATGAGACCTTTTCTTCTGCATCAAGCAATTGAAAGTCTTGATAGATTAGCAACAGAATAAGATGCATAGATCTTTTCTCAATTTTCCTGTCAAGCTCTTCAAGCAAGCAAGCAAAAAAAAGATAATAGATAGATAAATAATAATAATAAATGAATAAAAAATAGAAAAGAAATTGAATGGAAGGAAATATTTTACTGCCAAATATTTCCCTCTATTGCCAACACCTTGATGTAGTCATTAATGTTTTGATAGAATGTTCATATACCTCTATGCTATTAATCAGTGTTTGCAGCTAATGTTATAAGCTGGAGCGGCCGGGCTTCCAGAAGAAGGTTTATCTCGGCCACTACTTTCTGTTCATAGTTGTTCACAGTACATCCCAATGCTGTGCTTTACACACTTCTACAAGAGCTGACGTAAACTGCAAGTCAATAATGGCAATTACCGGGAATATGGTTTCCCATATTTGAATATCTGAATCTTCAGTGAATTTGACAAGCATGTTGTAAACCCTGCTGTGCTTGTCGTGTGTACATAAATCAACTCTCACGTCATGTATTGCTCTGTAGCTATTTGTTTCAATGCAAAATATGCCCCCCCTCCCCCCCCCCCAAAAAAAAAAAAAATGTTTTGAAGTAACAAGTCACTGAAAAATAGGATAAGTATGGCACCATTTGTGGTTGTTGTCACTTTGTCAACTACAGAGTGTATTCATTTACTATTAGCTATTTCTTGAACATATCAACAATACCATATTACATCTTTGATGAGGGTGTGTACAGTTCTGGTCGAGGTGAGGATTTAGCTTTTAACATTTTGCGAGATATTCAGAAACCACTCTATGAAATGTCAAAGAGCATGCGATTCTAAAGGGTATCAAAAGTTTATTTGATGAAAATCGGTTTTGAAATGGCTGAGATATCCCAAAACAAGGTGAAACAAAGAGATCCTAATAAAAGCCGTGGCCTGTCGCCTTTTATTATTATCACTTTTTTGGATATCTCAGCCATTTGAAAACCAATTTTCATCAAATAAATGTTTAATCCTTCTTAAAATTACGTGCTCTTTCATATTTCATAAGAGGTTTCTAATTATCTCACTTGGGAATGTTCAAAACATGAATCCCCACCTCAACCAGTACTGAATAGTCCCTTTAAGCTATCGGTTTTAGGCTTAAGTTTCCCTGTGCCCTTAAGGCCATCTGACACCGTGTTTAGGCACCGAAGCAAGCAAGCTAGGAGGAGCATACATGTGTTATGCATAGGTTTCATTGAGCAAAATATGGAGCAATACAGGCATGTTCATAAAAAAACAAAACGAAAAAGAGGTTGAACTGTTGCCAAAACTGCTCAAAGCACATATTTCACGTTGGTAAAATTGCTGATTTGTCCACAGCATGGCTGATAATGTTAATGAATATATGATTCATTTGAGAGCTGATTTTTTTTTTTTTATATACTGTGTATATTTTTTGTAGGTGGTGTGTGTACATGCTGCACATTTTGCTGCATTACTTTGATGCATATACTGTACATGTAATATACATCTTTTGTGCGAGATATCAAGCAAGTTTCTGTAAATTAAATTTTATCAAGTTGTCTGACATACATGTATTACAGCAACTCTTCTACGCACATATTTCTAGTTTGTGATTACCGGTACATGTATTGAGCCTCAAATCTGCCTCAAAGCAATATCAGAGAAGCAACGCTTTGTGTGCATATTTTTTATCTCATATAGAACAAATTGCAGTTTTTGTCCCAAGGGCTTTTGATCGGAGTCTGAACGGTCGCATTCAGTGATGAAGCATTACCCGAGTTTTATTCCCATGTATCCAAACAAAAGCGTAATGTAATTTGTGTTCATGCAGTTTCCTACTTGAAGCTCAATTCGTAAAACTTGAGTTTAGCTGTCTTTCAGTCTGAAGAATTTTCAGTGTTCATTTCATGCTTCTTAACTATGTTAAAAATAGAAATGAGTATTGTACTTAATGGCTCAGAAGCAAATTGTATACATGTTAATGTGTCTTAAATAGTGTAAGTGTTCAATGTAATCAAACTGCCAAAGATATTTGAGGGAGAGAAAATCTATATCGTCTGAAATAGGAAGCAAATTTTAATTAAATGAAGGTATGTTTGCCTATACATATGTAAAAGTGAGTCATGAAAGGTTGAAGTCTTGTTTTCTGAGCTTTGAATACTGCATTGCACAACTTTAGGAGATAAGTACAACTCATACCAGACCAATGTGCAGTGATGGTAGTTTCTTGAAAAGCATTGGATTATTTGTTGAAATTGTATCAACTCTCAGTTGAGACCTAGGTCATGGCTCACAAAGATTTGAGACCTAATAAGAAACTCACCATGCCCTCACATGGTCCGAGGGTCCAGGACCCACAATCTTTGTGGCGTAATGAAACATTTCTTGAAACTAAAAGAGGTCCTATGTTATTAAGATGTGTGCTACTGCCACAAATGTTGCAGTTAATTAACACCATACTGCAATGTAATGAATGTAATGCAATTCAAAAACTGAAGAAAATGAATTTTGACCATGGATGTTCTAATGCATGATGAATGATGTCATTGTATATATGTATAATTATCACTATGGTGATTCTAAATACATTGGACGAAACATAAAGGATTGTTAATGGGCATGTCACACAGTTGGTATCTGGTATGCTCTCATGCTACATTGTAGATGTTCCTTTGTCCCAAGGAATACCTGGCAAGTCTTCCTAGCATTTGAAAGAAATAGGTGGTGATGAAAGATGTATTTTAAATGAACACGTCATGCGAAAAGTTTGATATTTCTACGTTTTGTGTTCTTCCTGAAACTACTGCAGTACACTATAAATGTTAATCAATTCCACTTGATTTAGAATTTTAGACAAAATCTGACTTCTTGCCTAATTACTCAGTCAATCAATTTCATAGCATTAAAATAGTTTTTATCTTACCATATTTGTATATTGTGTATTGGAGATATATTCAGCTGAATATATTCAAGTTGAATGTGATTGAACTCGGATGTCCTTTCTAATGTCACTTATTTATGTTTGTGTTACAAAAGAGTTTGTGCATTCCAGGAATTTGCATAAGAAAAATAATAAATCTGCATCAATGTAACATTCTATGATTTACGTTGTATGTGATCTGATTAACAGTGATTACTGGTGATTCTGTGTTGTTGTTTTTCCAAGGCTGATGCTGTACTAAACACACTTTACAATTTTATTTGCCATTGTAATGTGATGCTGTCATTCACAATTCAATGATTTCTGAAACTTTCCACAATGTTTTTAATGTGATGAACAAAAAATATTAAAACAAACCTAAAACTTGGCATTTACTCTTTTGGGCTGAAGGCATAAACAATGTGCAGTAATTCACTCAAACTTCAAAGACGGCTTTCAACTGATGACAAATCTTGCAAACATGAATGAAATTAATACAGTGCACTCCCATTATAACGAACATGGTAATAACAAAATTCTGGTTACAACGGGGTATAAAATTTCAGGCCGCAACATTTTCCACTCAATGTATTTTTGTTTATTTTTTCAGTTATAACGAAATTTCGATATAACGAAAGGAAACTGCTGGTCCCGAGGACTTGGTTATAACGGGAGTCCACTGTACAGGACAACTATCAATAACTCAAAACACATACATGTAGTCTTTGAAATTGACTGTATTTATTCTGGAAATCGTGACTAGGAGAAGAAGAGGGGAAAAAATCAATTATCACTTTTTGTTTTCATGGTACATCTTCCCTTCCAATAGTACTCCCTTCACATTTAGCACTATCACATGCACGTCAAAGCTCCATAAAAGTCTATGCAGCATTTTGGTATATTACATATCACAACAGGTAATGCATTTCACAGGCTTTTTGGACGTCTCCGCAAGAGATTCCATTGATACAAACTCAACTGCTTATGCTTGTTTCGGAGACACTTTAGTTGGCACAACAAAAGAGACTGCAGCTAGCACACCTTTGGGTATGTTTAAAATTCAGCCAGGTCATATGAATTCACAATGATGATCTGACAAATGTTACAATTTGAATAAAAATTCCACAGTAGCTTCAGTAGCTGTTATGTTTGCCTTCATTCTTGACACAGTTGTTTGAATACAAAATACGAAATCTGTATCAAAATAGGAAGTTCTGTATATAAATAGATAATTTCAATGTTAATTTCCGGGGCTTGATCTATGAAATACCTTTAAAAAAAAAAATCAAATCAAATCAAATATGCACACATATTCCTAACATGTACCAGTCATTGTAAGAATCATTTATTTTGTATGACAGAAAGTCCCCATCACCTCTATAGATTATGTCTTTTATTCCTGTCATACTTGTAATGAACTACGGCTTTGAGTTGAAGAAAGGGCTACATCTTTTCTGGAAACTTTCAGAAGTGCTCACTCGGCCGTGTAACTGCTTGAATTCATACAATTTTCCAAAGCACATTGGCTGGAATTCATGAAGGTAGTCCATGGTTTCTGCAAATTTCTTCCGAGTTAATGTGATTTATAGATCATGTACGCCAACAGACATCCAATAATAATGTTGATACTCGTGTGTAAAAGGTACACACACCTATTTTACACCTTTTTTTTTTAGTCGGTGGTGATCTTTGTGAAGAGGCATGATGCTAAGTTGACAATGATGTGATACATTATTACTACGTGTACATATTTTTATGTTCCAATTTGTCATGAACGGTGACATATGACAAAATTCTGCAAATTTAAATTCAATCATACATTATTGCTTCTGTAAACAAGACCCTGAGTAAAATGTCAGAAACCCTGTAATGTGTGGCTTTCATTAAAAAATATAAGCAAACTACCTGGTACCAAACTCTCAAAGCAATCTCAACCACACACATGCATTCTATACCACCGAAATCATGATTTACAGTTGGGGGAAAAAAAAAAAAGAACAGGTTCAGATTTAAAAACATTTGACAGCACACAAATTCAGAAAATAAGTCTCTATCTTAGCTACCCAAGAGTCATAATATATATCTTTTGGCAGATTCTACTGGAGTCTTATTGATGCAGAATTAGTTCCATGAGAACTTGTAGACAGTTGTGTGCTCATATGTTTCTCCTGGCTTCAGGATGCTGTTTGGGAAGTTGGGCTGCACCACAAAAGAAAGCAAGAAAAAGAGAAAGAAATAGCTTTGACAATTTTTTTTTTTTTTTTTTTTTTTGCATGTGGAGGTCAAGTTGGTGTAGTGTAGAAGTGAATCTTCTAACCACATTGACTTGTATATTGACTCGTGACAATCTGCTTCCATATTAACATAAATTTTCTTTGATTTGCACATTCAATATGCCCACTAATTCTTCATTTATATCATTTCAAAAAACAATAAAGGAAACAACGATACATGATGACACGGGAGCACATAAACAAATAGAATGTGACTCTCTCCGATTGTCATAACATATTCTGGGGTCTGGGCCATCATAAAATTGGTATTGCTCTAAAGCAACCTTCAGTCTAAAACAAATCCATCAGCACGTTATATGATTATAAAGTACTGTTTATGCTGTTATTTTCACATACAGATATTTTTGCGAATGAGGATGTCACAGACTTTTTCGCCAGATGTTGTTTTCGCGAATTTACACCTATGCCAATTTAAATGTACTATTACTCTAGCATCTGGCGACATTTTCGTGTGTTGCTAAATTCGCGATCCAACTGTGATTTGCGAAATTCACGAAAATAAAACCCTTGCGAAAATAACAGCTTATATAGTATATGATTATAAAGTAGTACTGGATCCAGTGAAAGGGACATCCCCCACTGAAAGTAGCCTAAATCATTGCCGTATATATAAAAGAGAGTCTGGCCAACTCGGTTTTTCGGTCTATGAGTTCTGAAGCCTGTGATTGGTCAAAACCAGTCCCGTGATCTTCATGGGGAGCCATGTTGTTACCAAAGTGTGCTCATATTATGCAGTGCCCATTGTTCACTACCCCTTATTTGGCTTGCTTTCATTATTACGTCCGAGTGTACATGCTAACCCTCTAATGTGTAATACACTGAGTAACGACATGGCGTCCAATTTAGCAGTTGTCCAGACTCTCTTTATATACGGCACCGGCCTAAATCCCCTTGCTCACCTGATTGACGGCATTGGGATAGTACTGTGATTCCAGACAGAGGGCGCCATGCTTCGGGTACGTGATCCCCTGCTTGCCCCTCGCGGTGTCGTCGAGGTAGTTTGCCGAGTAGAACTGGATGCCTGGCTTGGTGGTGAACATCTCCATGCACCGTCCACTCTCGGGATGAGTCACTCTGTCCAGTGAGGAGAACATAGATTTCATTCATTTTTTTTTTGGGGGGGGGGGGGGGGGGAGTGGAGCTTCAAGCAAATGGACATATTATATGCTCCTATATACAAACTGACTTTCTTCCCCATTTTACCAATATCCTCCAGAGCAATCAAGTGGATAATAAGATAGATTCATCGTCACATTCACCCTGCACTAAACACTATCTCAAAATACCTTGAGTGTGTATGTGTGTGTATCTGTATAAAGTGGACTCCCATTATAACGAAGTCCTCGGGACCGGCAGTTTTCTTTCGTTATATCGAAATTTCATCATAACCGAATGAATAAACAGTAAAAATACATAGAGTTGATAATGTTGCAGCCCTAAATTTTACTTCGTTGTAACCGGAATTTCATTATAACCGTGTTCGTTATAACGGGAGTGCACTGTACTCCTACAAGGTACTTCATTTTTCCAGATGTTTGAATGATCAAGAAAATTGTCTCTAAAACAATGAAGTTAATGATGATATTAACAACAATCATTAACAGCAATACCACTGGCGTATGGCCACCAATAATACCAAAGCAAATAACATACTACATGTACCGTGCAATAAAAGTAAAAACACTTTACGGCAGAAAACCATATATTTCGTTGATACAATGAAAACTTGTACAAATTATGCGAACTATAACAAAGTTCAGAAAATAATCACATATTTTTCAGTTTAATGACATATTTCTAATATACGATGAAGAAAATACAACCCAAAGATGAAAAACATACCGGTACTAGTCAACAGTCATGCCATTGACACAGTGACTGCAAGCCAAGTCATTACAGTGTACATTGCAACCCCACATTTCTAACTGCCATCTGAGCTAGTGGAATCATAGAATCACAACCCTCATGAGTGAGAAGAATATCCTGCAAACCTCGCACATGGCTCCTCCAGCGATGACTTTACGCAGAAATTGTTGTCAAATCCAAGCCCTGGTGCATCATGGATCCTATCACCGACCCTTGTGGGCTCCCTGAGGTCAAACACTGTGTCCTTTACTGGAGCTATCTCTCCTGACAAAACAGAGCAAACCAAAACTTATCATTTCAAGCTTTCAATGAGGTTAAATAGAGCAACATCATCCACAGATCAGTCTCAGAAAAATTGAAGGGGGAAAAGAAATACTTGGCAATCCTCATTATTTCAAAAATACCAGGAATTAACATTAGATAATTGGAGAGCTAGTTCCAATGCAATATTGACATATGTTCACAGCATACAGACAGCCAATGTCAAGTGCAGTGCACTACCGTTAAAACGAACACGATTATAACGAAATTCCAGTTACAATGAAGTAAAAATTCAGACTGCAACACTATCCGCTCTATGTTTTTTTATTGTTTATTTGTTCAGTTATACCGAAATTTCGATATAACGAAAGAAAACTCCTGGTCCCGAGAACGATTGTTATAACAGGAGTCCAATGTATACAAGCTATGTTCGTATTCTGAAATTCTGCATAACCCAGTATGCAGAGCACAAGCATAGTTACATATCAAACACAGATGTGCATTTTGCTGGACTTGCGTTTCACTGGACTTGCTAACCATACTCGTACTTGGTTCCAACCCACTGCCTAAAGCCTTGTGCAAGGATATCTTGCTTGGAAACCAGCACATAAGCTATTACAAGGGACTGTGACATCATCATTTCAGTACCGTTTTAGGCAATGATGGCAAAATACTGAGCTCCCAAGGATCGGAATGTGTGCCTTGAATACCAATACACAGTACACTAATATCACCAGAACAGCCATCCAAAATGATGAATACCTCACTCCCAAACTTAAATTTGCACAGCTGTTTTGACATCTAGCCTAACTTGGTAAACATTGCAAAGATCACAGACCCAGCATGAAGGTGCTTTGCCTTATGCATAAAACCAAAAGACTTCCCCCCCCCCCCCCCTTCTTTGTCAATAGTACATCCGGCATGGCTAAAACATGCAGTATTTAAGTCATATTTTCAGTAACATAGGAAGGATATCATCATGAAGGACGTAGAGAGCTCAAAGGTGCAAATGAATTACTGGATGCACTGGCAGGTTTTGTGGAGATTTTAAAAGAACTCTCATAGGGGAAAAAAAAAATCATAAAGATACCATAACTCAACAATAATTCTGCAACATTTCAATGCCATATACTTGATTTTTGTAAATTTCAATGATCTTTAAAGGCATATCAAAAGTTGCAACAGGTGTCTAGGGTCTACTGTCATACATGGCTGGACAAGAATGCTATAACTGGTACCGGTAAACTAATAATAAATAAAAATATTACAAAGTCAGATGTGTCTATATGTTTGTTTACTAATGAAAAGGTTATCAATTTGCTCATCCTAATATCTCATCATATATGTGTTTCATATCTTCCTGGACCAAAATGGAAATGTAAGAGGAGGCAGCATTGCCTTCATACCTGTTGGCACGCTGGTGTCATCCAATGGAGTATACTGCTCCGCATTGATCTGTATTATGTGGTCCAGTATGGTGCCTCCATTCTATCAGATAAAATAAAAAAACATAATATATAGTTAATGTGGGTATTAATCAGTTCCCATAACTATTTCAATACATATATGCTGTGCTTGAATAGGGACCTAATGCATATTTTTGTCAAACTCATAAAAAGGGAAGTCTGAGAAAATCAAAAGAAAATGGCATCTCAGTTTCTCAGTTAGACTTGTGAGGTCAGTAAAGGGGAATACTCTTTCCAAACCCTTCTACACCATATAGACATGTAAAGAGAAAAATAAAGAGAAGAACATAATGACCAAATATGATCAGTTTTACTCACTTGAGGAAAGTTTCCAAGAAAAAGATACCAGTACTGGCAAGGAAGAAGCTGTCATGCACATGTATAGAGAATTCCCCAACTATATATAATAGCAATATATAGGAGTGTTACAGGCCATGCAGTACAACTGCATGGATTCTCTGTATTGCATTGCAGGACTACTACAAATTCCTATGCTGAAAGGTATGGACAGAAATTGAACAGACTTTATTTAAAATGTAAATGCACATTAGACAGAAACAAAGAAGTGTACATCACAACAACAAATAAAACCAAAGCATGAATTTACATGGCCTGCCAGGTTGAAGTACGAGTGGTTGGTGAGGTTGATAGGAGTTGATTTGGTCGTTGTAGCGACAAATGAGATCACAAGCCTGTTGTCGTCAGTGAGTTGGTACGTTGCGGAGGTCGTTACCTCACCTGGGAAGCCCTCTTCCCCATCGGCACTGATGTAGGTGAACTTAACGGAGTTCTCTCCCTGGACGGATCCTGCCCACAGTTTCTACAGATTGAATCAATTGGCAGAGCTGGAATTAAATACCGGTATTTGTCATGATGTCATAGTATAGATGTAAAAGATAGACATTATAGTACAAAGGAGGATATCTTTATGATGTTCATATCCATCTAATACCACATATATTTGAAGAGCTATATGAAATCTGAATAGGATTACCTCAAAGTGTAGTGCACTTAAACACAAATGTAACTAAGAAGGCAAGGAATGAATGGCTATTGCATAAATCAGCAGCAGCATAATTGCATGAATATTACAGAGATCTACTAGCACTAACAAAGGCTCTCTACCAGCATATTACATTACTTTTTCTACTTTTGAATGACCAAGTGCTGTGTTGCATTACTACTGGACACTGCAATTGGCGAGACACTGTAACAGGGTACATACACCACTCACACACATAAACATACATGAAATTGTAAGTCATGCATGATATGTTGGACAAACAACTTTATTACTATTTAATATAATATTTACACACCACTTGCAAACAACACTTAACTACCAGATACACAGAAAACTGGGTGACGTTTGTTATTCTAAGTTTTGATCAAACCAAAAATGAAATAAGGTTAATCGTTTTAAAAGTGTATTACTCTGAAAAATTAAATAAGGTTCCCTACTCTGAAGATTTATTTATTAATCCAAAATTAAATGAGGTTCGTCATTCCATATAGGTTCATTAATCTGAAAATGAAATAAGGTCTGTTGATCCAGAAATAAAAAGGCAGTGCGTACTAACAAACTTTCGGAATCACAAACCTTATTTCATTTTTGGATTAATGAACTTTTAAAATGACAATCCTTATTTTATTTTTGGATTAACGAACCTTTGGAATGACAAACTTTATTTCATTTTCGGATCATCAAACCTTTGGGAAAATGAACCTTCTGTATAATGAACCTCATTTCATTTTCGGATTGACAAATTTTCAGAATTACAAACTCTAGCCCAGATAATTAATGGTCTCGACTCACATGGAAGAAGCCATCAATCCCACCGTGGTTGGTGTTAGGGCCATTGTTTATAGCCAGCTGATATTTGATGCCATCTACTGTAAAGCTGCCCTTGGCAATCCTATTGGCAACCCGGCCAACCACAGAGGCAAAGTAGAAGGAGTTCTTCTCGTAACCTGATGTAGAATAATGAATACATTGAATATGAATAAACAGATAACAGGCAAAGTCATAGTGATGAACATGTTAAGTTATCACTCATTCTAGATAAAAATGTTGAAGTTGCGATAAATTTTGACCTTGTGCCTATTGCACCACACAGAACAATAATAAATAACACCCCCTTGTTCATTTTATCAGCTCATGAAAGGAGTAAAACAAAACAGTTTACGAGCTACCTCCTAAAGACTTCAAATCATGTCCGACAGTCAAATTTACTGAGCTGGCACACTGGTCAAACTGCATGGCACTACACACGATCAGGCCCTACACAATTGTCTAATTTACTGATCAACATGCTACTTCACTTTTGGTGAGAGTCATTTATGACATGCTATGTTAAAGCTGAGCTTAGCTACATTGTCAGCTTTGTTGTAAATGACTTCTTCAACAAATATCTCTCTTCTCACTAAATAATTTCTGAGGCCATAAGGTCTCTGACTTCTGGATGACATGATCACAGTGAATGGAGACGAATCCATGGTGCATGATTCACGTTTGAATCATAGTTTTAATTCCATACATCTCTTGATATCTACAAATACACATTGAATCTTCACAAAACACAAATATCATTCAATCATTTGACAGCACAATCCCCACATTTGATCATGAGCAAAGAAAAACAAAGAGATCTCATTGAATTCTAATGACATACCCTTCAAGTCTGGCCAGCCGAGAACAACATCGGCTGTCTGGTTGTTCTTGTCTGGCACCCAGAGTTCCGTCAGGGAGGCACCAAAGTTGATTAATCTTGCAGTCACGCCATTCTTATTTGTGATGGTGTACTTTTCAACCAGTTGGTTGTTCTTGGTGCGGCCATATTCTTCCACAGTAACAGGCATGGTTGCGTTTTCTGTCTCTGTGTATAAAGCGTCAGGCTGCAAAGGGGAAACAGTTTCTTTAGAAATGTTTATCACCACACTACATTGTAACCAGAAATGAAATCATGCATTTTTTTTTTCTGTATCGGTGTGAAAATTTTGAATTTCATACTGTTTATTTAACATTTAACTTGGTGTTAAAGTAATTACCAAAATCTTGATCTGCAAGAGTGCTGAATGAACCATTATTGACAGACTATAATACAAATTACACACTGGTATGCTAATTTCAATTCAAGCAAAACGACATGCATCTGAAGTCTACTTCCCTAGCCCATTTCATAGCTGTAAATTATAGCACAATCATAATGTCAAAATGTCAACTGCAGCACAATTTACATTTATGAATAAATCATTGTACAGTCTTTACTGGTGCTGCATGCACAGGGGGATCTAGACCTATACAATAAAGACTGCTTTGCTTGAAGTCAACTTTTTCAATGAAAGTATGTGAATTAGGCCATGGGGTGAAGCTGAAAAAGAGGCTTAGAAAATGGGTTTCGTTCCAGCAACACTGGCACTACTTTCTGAATGCGGAAATGTGATGTTTTGTACATCCTAAATATACTGTAAAAAGTTCTCCTCGAAATATCCTGCAGTTTTTGCGAAAATCCATATTTTATAAACTGCGACCAGCAGCCCAATACACATATCGTAATGGGGCTGCGGATTGTAGCATTTAAAATTATGACAGAATAGTATCGCGGACAAATGTCAACCTTAAATCGAACAAAAATTCTTCAATTTGAAGACTAACAAGTAAGGTTGAAGTATTGACAACAGGATTCGTGCAAGGTTTGGTTCTACAAATAGTCATTTTCTGTTCGAATTGATGACTTAATATGACTAGGTCGAGAGGAATCTGGGAGAGCTACGCAGAATTGACGGTCCGCGCAGGCGCACACATCACTGCGCACAAATTTCGAATCCATTGACTGGATGTAGATGTCTGTGTGTGCATGCGCTGGCCGTCAATTCAGTGTAGCTCTGCCAGTTTCCTCTCGACCGAGTCACATTTAGTCATCAATTTGAACAGAAAGGAACTATTTGCAGAAGCAAACCTTGCACGAACTCTGTTATCAATACTTCAAATTTGTTAATAAGTTTTCAAATTTAAGATTTTTTCCCGATTTTAAGTTGATATTTGTCCGCGATAAAACATCCGTCATGATCCTGTATGCTACAGTTCACAGCCCCATGACGCTATGCGTATGGGGCTGCTGGCCGCAGTTATGCGTATGGGGCTGCTAGCCGCAGTATAGTTCCCATAGTGTTTCTAAGCTGAAATACATATGCACATTTGTAAAGCACTGCTTTTAGCCATATACCTAGAAAAAAAGTGAAGTTTTGGTTTAATTACTTGCATTATATCTCATGTTTCAGTTTTTCCTGATGCTGGCTATGCAAAGGAGGACAAGAGCAAAGTGGTTCGAGACCGTATGACAGAGAGCACTGACTGACCGTCAGAGGTCAAGGCAAATGCCTTATATTCTGTTCAAAGACATGTTAATCAAATGACTAATCATTCAAGGCAAAAAAGAAAGAAAAAAAATCAGTGCGTTTGTTTGTGTGTGTGTCCGCGTGCATGTGGGAGAATCTTATTGTACACACACACACACACACACACACACACACCCTCACATGCACACACACATACGCACATACATAGTTATGAAGATTCAATATACCCAAGTGTATTAAAATATTATTCTACATGCCTTTGCCATTTATCACATCAGCATCATAAAAAAGATTATCATAAACATGAACACACACAATGATATAATACATGTATTGATCAGTGCATTACACATACACAGGTGCATAAAAACGCTGACATATTATATACACTCACACGCACACATACAAACTCATTTACACACATGAGACATTACTATTAAACAGATCATATTGTTTATCAGTAAACATGTTTTTATTTTCTTCTTCTTCTTCTTCTTAAGAAGCTTTAATATACTTAGATCACATAGCAATCACGTTGTTCATGAAATATTATACAGTACTTTAGAAAATTTAATCTTCATAAAATTTCCTGAAGTTTTCATTGCTATTATTAGGTTACAACATGGTGGGACACTACCTCCTTTCATGTAAGATAGCTCAAAATGATAATCAGTCAAATTTTCTAGTTTTAATAAATTTCCTGGAACATTCCATGGTCCAAATATCCTTGAAAGGGTGTAAAAGTTTTGAAAAATGCCAATATATAAAATAAAGGCAAAATTATAGTTTACCCATTCATGAGTGAAACCTGTTGGATTCTGTATTGGAGGCCATGTGTACCTGAAAATCTTGGAGAGAATAAAACAGGTTTGGCATTAAAAATTATGATAACATTGCAATTAACTTCCAATATCAGAGGATCTGTGCAAACCTGACTCAACTTATGCACAATTTTCATTTGGCTGGTATTAGTTTTAGCAAACTGATTTTGTACTCACACCTACATTGTACTGACCTTTCTACATGAACATTCTGTTTCAGTATTAATAATAGTTACATTTTTTTTCCCCCAGAGTGGGAGAAACAAATTTTAATCGTAGTCATTCAGTTTTATGAAAAAACCACACTTAGGAAAACATCTTTGTTCTTAGAATAATTCAACCCTAGTCAAATCATAATAGTGGGCAGAAATGTTTGCTAAAGGGCGAACAATCACATACTGAGGCAAGGAGTCAAAACATGTTGCATAAACATTGGCATTCAAAATACAGGAAGCAATCTGTATTACAAAGACATGTTATCATGCACAACTTTGGTAAGATGTCAATTCTTGAATATCAATCACATTGACCAAAGCATTGGTGCATATACAGTACATTCTGTTGTTTCTGAACTTTGCACTGAAGTTCTTTGTGTATGTGTGTGAATGTTTCAGTGGTGTATATATATATTGCTCCATTTTATCAAGGACAACTTATAGTAACATGACAATGTTTTCATGCTTCAATATCAATCATATTAACCTATTTCCCTTGGCAAGTACCGGTAATGAGCAGGTTGACTCTGTTGCAAATGATGCATTTTACAGGCAACACAGCAGAACCTGAACAGCTTCCAGAAGAAAATCTTGATCTTGCTGTGAGCGTCTTAGGGGAGGAAACAGATGCTCCTGCTGACGGACCAGGCTCCTCCTTCAGCTTTCGTTTCCTAGCGAGATTCAGGCGTTTGCTATCTATAAACCTCTTGTAGCACGTTTCATGGAATCCTATTTAATACATAATACAATGGAGAAATGAACAGCAATGATTAGCCGTTGGATTTTGTTAGGGGGAAAAAAGGGCTAAACGCTAGAGGGAGGGGTTGAACATTACACTCAATATATCATTAAATGTACAGTAGACTATTGACTGCAAATATTATTTGAATCTTGTAATTACCAATAAGCCCTAGTACTATGCCAGGTAATCATTAACACCTCATGATCATTGTCATCATCAACTACTTCAACTTGTACTTGCAGTGCAATTACTGATTTTAAATTACATCTACAGCTTTCAGCACCTGATCACATGCAATATCAATTATCATAATTATGAATACAACTGCCTTATCATCATTAATACTAGTTAATCCTTGGCCTTTCACTATCACCACCACCCACTGCTTTATAGTTTGGCACAACATAATGGTAATCATATGTTTTAGGGAGTTTAATTGTTGAAATTTAAATGTTATTGTCATTGTTGGTTTTTTAGACCTATTTATATCAAATATTAATAAGTTAATTTAATGAGATGCTAAATGTGTGTTTTGAGGGGAGATTCGCCAATTTCGGGGTGAGAGAAACAGGATGGATATTTAATATTATTATCCATACAGAGGATTTTTAGAGCCCAAATACAAGTGTTATTTTGTCGACGCACCTCATAACCTCCGACCCACTTAGGTTTGTTGTACTCGACCAATAATTTTGGCCGAGGCGACCAATATTTAAAATATTGGAGGGCAAGAGGGGATTCCCCAAAGTTTTTTATAAACTGCACCGTGATTGGTTGAGATATATACGAGATGACCTGAAATATGAAGTAAAAACGTCTGTGATTGGTCAATCATGAATTAACTAGAATATCGTTTCTTCTAAAATTCTGTGTTTATACAAACAAATTTCCTATATCAATTAGTTGAAATTGTTTTTCACACAATTTTTCAAAATATCACTTTCATAACAGGAAGTTAAATTTAGGTTTGATGAAAACAAGTTGCATTTTTTTTTTTTGTGCATGCAGGCGCAAGGCGACGATTGATCTGCAGCTCTGCATGCTCAGCGCTACTGCTAGATAGCCCGCGCGCGATATAATGTAGCCGGTCGCCGCCGCTGCGCTTGCATTTGCATGCGCGATATGCATATTACAGTTACTGTACATTTACGTACGTGTGTACAAGTACGTTATATACAGCACAGTAGGACTAGTTGTGGTAGTAGTAGCCTAATTCGATCTTTCACGATCTACGGTAGATGTGACGTGAATTGTTTCTCAGATCTCAGATACAAATACATCTAATTCTGGTCTAAATTAGCTAGATATCGGTCTAACAGTAACATGACAGCTACCTTGGATAATAGATCACTGTTTTATCAGAGACTGAAGTGGATTAATTTGCACTGAAGAGTGTACATGTACCATACCCCATGTCAGGATCACTACACAGTAGGAACAGCACTCGGAGTCGGAGACAGAAAGGGTAGGCCTAAGTGAAAACTTCCTTTGCTAAAATCCTCTGTAGGATAATAATGATGATATTGAATGTCCTATTTTCGATTAATACAAGGAAATATTGGACTCGCTAAGCAAAATATTGGACTCGTCTTCGACTCGTCCAATATTTGTGCATAGCTCGTCCAATATTTCCTTGTATTAATCTCAAGGCCATCCAATATCATATAATTAATACTCCATGGCCATGATTATGAAAATATAAATTTACATGCAGTTTAGACCTTTTTCAATCCAGTCCTGTTAGTCAAGGTTTTTACAAAACAATATCACCGATCAGCTACATCAACCTACAACCTGGGCTGTACATAGAACAACATGTAAAATTACATCTAGGCTACATTATAACGGGGCTATGCCATGCCAAGGTGAAATTCAAGATAATTTATCTAAAATGTAACAGACACGCTAACGGCTAAGCTACTGCATTAGCGCCCATTATAACATACACAAGCAACGTTCATAACATAGCTAACGTTGTACTTGTACTGTAGTCATCATGGTCATTAACATTATGCATATGAGAGAGACTGCACTGCAGTGTCGACTGCTACGACTGTACGCACGTAAACTAACCTGTAAATTATCCTACGTAGGTTGCAGTCAGTCCCCCTGAGCAGCTGAATCACTTCGTTCTGGTCTGCGATTTCACGGTCTCCCCCACTCAATTTGATCCACTCTTTGGCACACAAAATAGGTTTCGTCTATCTTAGGTTTGTCATAGCCGTGAAATTTTC
Source organism: Diadema antillarum (assembly GCF_040938485.1). NCBI lineage: Eukaryota > Metazoa > Echinodermata > Echinoidea > Diadematoida > Diadematidae > Diadema > Diadema antillarum. The sequence goes on from NW_027270918.1 coordinate 4,125,770, forward strand.
AAACTTCATCGATGTTACATGCATAATAACGCATCTTAAAAGTTTCGGCAGAGCAGACGACGTAGACGCGTCGACAGGCTCACAGGGGGCGGCCATTTTGACTCGTAAACAATAATTCTCGATTCGGATTGGATAACATACATCACATGATCGTTCGCGAATGAATATCGTACGCGGCAAAGTGTACATATTCAGCTCCTCAGTGACAAAAAAGTTCACTGTTTCCCCCTAAATTACCAAAATACTGCAGGAGGGTTTGTGTCGAACTTTTTCCTGTAGCCTTTTTGGTTATTTGTTTACATGTAGCTGTGGAGAAATTTTAGTGCCGCAGTTGTCGGAACGAAACAAGCGAAAAAACCAGCTCACCCCATGGCCTAAATGATTTCGGTGAATTTCCGCATTATTGTGGTTTCTGTCACCACTCCAGCTCGATCCATTCGCTGTCATTCAGTTCGTCAGTGCGTGCAAATGTGTGCCAACATCCCTGGCCTACATCTATGCGTATAAATCTAGGGATCCCAAACCTAGCTAGCCTAAAGCCTATTCCACACAAGCCCTCACGCATGTGTTGTTCAAGTTAGCTGCAATATCCCTCATTAACTATGGAACTATAAATTACACAGCCCAGTCGCACAGCGTCTGGTCGGGCTAGTCCCGCATTAGACAGAAAGATCCGTCTGTCCGGAGGACTCTTTTATATTTTGCCATTGACGCTGTCCTCCACGGAGGGGATCCGTGAAGCCAGACGCAGTCTCCGCGGAACATTCCCCGACGGACAGATACAGATCGATCTTTCGGTCAAGTCCCACATATGACTTGAGACGTGACATGGAGACTTGGTTCTATTCAGTAACACAGTATTCAAACTCAAAGAGCAGCAGAAAGAGAGGAAGATTTAGCATATTTTATAGTTAAGCAGGAGTTTTATCATAATACGTGTCTTTGTTGGGAACAAGGTACACATATCAATTGAAAAAATCCAAAATAGAGCTGCACGATTTGTAACCAGCAATTACAACAGAGAGACCAGCTCGTCTTCCCTGGTCCAAAGACTTGGATGGGAGACCCTTGAAGACCGTCGTATTAGAGCCAGACTTACAACCATCTACAAAGAAACCCATGGACTGATCCCAAGCAATGTAGAGAAATTCACCCACAAAGGAAACTATCATACTCGTCGACTTCATGGAGAATTTTCCTATGAGAGGCCTAAATTCAGCAAGGATTGTTTTAAGTATTCCCTCTACACTCGCACTATTCCAGAGTGGAATCTACTACCAGATAGTGTGAAAACGGCCCACAACCTTGACAAGTTTAAAGCAGATCTATTAAATATCAGTTCGGGAAACCCACTCACAAGGGGGGCCCCTCCTTACAAGTAACCCTTCCCCCTTATAAGTAACCCCGTCCCCCTTTAAGTAACCCCCGGGGCACCCCTTATAAGGAGTCTCCACGCTTTTTTGTAATGCAACGCGAAAATGAAAGGACTGCGGCAATTCGCTTGATTATGTCCATAAAGCTTCACAAGTTTCCTAGTTACTCACGAAATTTGAGCAAAATCGGTTTGAGGCATCATATCTAAAATCATGGATTTAAATGCGATGTCAAACGACCCATGCGAATGCTGAAATGCGAGCGATTACTGGCGTGAGTGTCGCCAGGCGCGGCGGCGCGGCAATGCTTGAGTGCAGACGTGGCGACGGAGTACGGAGACTTTCGTACTCAGTCGCCACGTCTGCACTCAAGCATTGCCGCGCCGCCGCGCCTGGCGACACTCACGCCAGTAATCGCTCGCATTTCAGCATTCGCATGGGTCGTTTGACATCGCATTTAAATCCATGATTTTAGATATGATGCCTCAAACCGATTTTGCTCAAATTTCATGAGTAACTAGGAAACTTGTGAAGCTTTATGGACATAATCAAGCGAATTGCCGCAGTCCTTTCATTTTCGCGTTGCATTGCAAAAAAGCGTGGAGACTCATTATAAGGGGTGCCCCGGGGGTTACTTATAAGGGGGACGGGGTTACTTATAAGGAGGACGGGTTACTTATAAGGAGGGGCCCCCCTTGTGAGTGGGTTTCCCGAACTGATAATTAGATGTGTTTAGCATAACCCAAAAAGCACACTTCAAGATTTAATTGTTGCTGCTGCAAATGACCTCGACCACTGTACCGTGATAGCCCACCAGGGCGTTGTGTGCAGTATACAACCAGAACCAGAACCAGAACCAGAACTGATACAGCATAACAACATGGCACACTCGCACTCGTCAACCAGTTGAGACACACCTCCAACACGCCCACACACTGCAGTTGCACGTGTCGGTTCGGTTACGGTCAATTCAGGTTTCCCATCCGGGGCCGAGCAGGCGTGCATCACGAGCATCGATCGGTATGTTTGCATGACCTGCCATTGCAACTCTACGCTAGTAGTACCATTGCTTTTCAAGTACAGAAATCTACTAATTACATGTACTTCCTTGCTCTTCTGACGCTGACTGAAGTATCGAAGTAGAAAGAAACATATTAAAGCAACCACTGACCTGTATCAGCTAGACCGGCCTCGAGAGATGTTCTTCGTGTTGGGAAGATCAAGGGATGGCTACGTCTCTATCGTGCACTCTCCTTAGTTGTGTCTATCACTAACAAGTGGTGGCGCAATTGTTGTTACACGTAAGCTAAACAAGAGCCTCGAGCTCGCTTTCACTGTGACACGCGTTTGATTTGCTAGCATGTCATGGGAGAATAGATAATTCTTATCTCAAAACGTCACCAAAAGTCATACATTGTGAAAATCACCAAAACTGCCTGAATCAGGCCAAGACAAGAATATGAAGATACTAGATCACTGCCAAACATATTTCATGTCCATAAATCTTATTTATTCAGATGTTCGGAAAATTGTTCTGGTACCGGTACTCACAAATTTCATGAAGAAGACTTTAGGGAAGCAATAAGATCAGAAATTGCAACTTATACCAGATTGTCTACCTCTATAGTGGTACAAGTAGCATAGTGAGCAATGTCACATGACTTCTTACCGGTACATGATTCACTCTTTATTTTTAATCATAAATGAAATTTCTACACTTGCACACACACTCTCTTTCTCTTCTCCATACCTTTACATATATGTATGTACAAAGGGATAAGTAGTCTATTTGACACAAGCATATCTCTCACCTGCAGGTTGGGGCCTAAAAGAGAATGACACACAAATACATGTGTGGATTGAGTGAGTGTAGCTATATTAGTAAAGCACATCAGTGAAAGTTTGAGGAAAGTCAGACAATCCATTGAAAAGTTATATAAAACCTTCTTTTTTTTTTTAAGTTTCAGTGCAGCCATCACTGGATAAAAAGATGACTACAGTATTGGCATCATGTATGTACAATGATAGAAAGAAAATATAACGAGGATACCACGAAATTCCATCTTTTAATGAAAATTATACATTTTTTATAGGCCTATTTTCATTACACCATTGTTCAAACTTGATCTCACAGTCCCCTCATCAGGTGATGATTGCACCAAATTTAAAGATGTATAACTTTTGAATGAATTGTCTGATATTTCTCAAACTGTACTCATGTGTTCTACTAATTTTGCTGAATGTCCTTAATTTACACACTACTAGGGCCAAGGCCCTATACTGTACTTGGGTTTCATTCCCCTTTAATGTGTCACGGCCATATCTGTCTTCCTTCATGCGCTTAATGTAGCCAGCACGGTGCAAGGGGGGGGGGGGGGGGGGGTTTGCCGGAGGGGCTCAGCCCACCTTTTTTTGTGTGCATAATACATAGGGTTTGACCTTTTTGGGCTCCCACTTTTTTTTTCCTTTTTTTACCCCAGAAGTGGCACCAGAAAAATGTGGTAAAGCTTTTTTTTTTTTTTTTTTTTTTTTTTGCTCGTCAGCTGATGAAACCTGGAAGAGGCACTCCAGAAATATTGAACTAGGACCCCCACTTTTAAAAACACAGCGCTGGCCGCGGTAGCAGCCTGCGGGTGTCCATTTTGATTGTGACAAGGTTTTATCACAACAAGAAATTTCTTACAGTCCTGACTACCTAATGCGAGAGTCGCCTGTATCTCTTACCAGTGTTATGAATTCATGTTCCATCATTACTTCAGACACATTACTGAAATTGGAGATCCTTTGTTTGTCGGTTTCTATTTCTGTTAAGACAATGAAGATTGAAGTTAAAATGTGCAACTTCCATGATGGCCCTGCCCATAAAAATTTTGTGCTGAACATACCCCCCAAAAAAATTTACAGACTCTTTCTGACACTGTGACCCAAGAAGTCGATCACTTCATCACTAGAAAATTAAAGATACTACATTTGACAAAAACATGATCAAGCAAGAATCCATGTTTATTCTTTCAAAATGTTCCAAAATGATGACTTCTTTTTGCAACAAGTGGATGCAGTATATATCTCATGAACACTTTTTTGTTTAATATGACACCAATTACTTAACTTCATGGGGAACACATAATCTTAAATTGATATTATGAATACATTTACAAATCTTTTCAGTCACAAAAAGCAATCACATAACAAAGACATTAACAAATATGCCCTACAGATACAAAATAAGGATAAAGAAACAGTGTGCAAAATTTGCTCTTGAAATAGTATCAATTATGTTCTCATTGTAATACAGGAGATGTTGATGTAAATAGGTAGACATCAGTATAGATGTGACACAATTTGCATTAACATGCCCAAGAAAATGCATTTCATTATACAGTATAGAACAATTTCAGTTTTCTGTTTCTATAATCCTAATGTAGTTTGACAAGGCATTGCTTCCATGTTGACTCTGAACGGAAATTTACAATCTTAAGGGCAACTCAAATTTCACACAAACGAACGAAACTAAAAATTCATTACAGTACTCTCATTTGTCACATGCTTGGATACCTGTATAGCATGATACACAGTATCTTCCAGAAATGGTTTGAGTATGAAAATCTGGTAACTTGGCATGAAGAGGGGAGAAAAAATTGTGGATTGACCAGTGGCATATGATAAGCTGAAATTTTTTGATTGATGAGCACTGTGGGCAAGCTATACCAGGCAAATTACGTGTATATCAATGATGGGTAAATACAAGCCTCACATACAAAACTTCTTAATTTTCATGAAATGTCTTGCTTTGTGACATGGGGAATCAGGACACAACCTACCAATATGAGGTCATAAAGACTTGTATGACAGTAAGATTAACATTATGATTAATTTCTGTGAGCTTTTAAAGAGCATTACCACTTCACCATAGGCGAACCCATGTTTACTGCAACATCGGTGTATTCATTGAATTCATGTATTGTATTCATTCAAAAAATATGAATTACAAATTTTGTGGAGTCATTGTGGCATATAAGAATCTGCAAATTATGGAAGTGGGAAATTTTAAAAAATCTTTGAATTTTTAACAAGCGACAGGTCTAGCGCTCACCCGAGTATTGCACTTAACCTGCATGGCACTCAAGCTGAGGTAAACTCCCCCCCCCCCCCCCCCCCCCCCCCCCGATACCATAATTTGTTCAGATAATGATCACCCCCATCCATTGATGATTCCTGCCAAGTTTGTCCAAAATCCAGATCACTGTTTTCCACAAAAAGATAAAAATATATCAAAGATCATGAAATGTGCTAATCCGAGGCATTTGGGCCCTTCCTATGGGCACCATTACTTGTACAAACTATGATCCCTTGCCCCCCTTCCCCCACAATTTCAGCAAAATTTGGTGAAAATCAACTCACAACTTTTCAAGTAAAAGATGAAGACGTGAAAAAATTTATGATGGCAGATACCAAACAGTGAATGATTGTAACAGCACACTTAGCCACTCCACTCAAATGAGCTAAAAGATGCGTAGCTACTAATGGATTTGGTAGTGAGACAATAATGTGTAATTTTAACTTCCTTCTGCTTTTTATTTAAAAAGTTTAGATATTTTACAGTCATTCACAGGTACTGTCAAAATGAAAGCTTTCTCACAATAGATATTTCACAATTTCAGTAAAGATCATTTATTTATAATATCGCAGACAAGAATATTTCTGTACATATTTTGATTATTCATTCCAAGAATATTAGCATATTCTCTTCTTTTGTGCGAGTTCAAAAGATTGCTAAATATGTGAAAATTTCCACACCATGAAACATTCCATGTTTCCAGTAGAGGGATGAAACTTTTTGCTAAATGATGACAACTAGAAAGAAGTAAAACATTAACTTTTGAGTTGTCAATGCCATTTCGATAACTTAATTTCCATTACAGACATCACATCTACACCCTACAAGCAATGCTTCTATGTAGATTCCTCATATTTCACATGTTTTATTGTCTTATAAGCTGTACTTGACAATTCATCCATGCTTTTGTATTGTGATGTTTATGTTTTACGTATTTGTTGAAATGTGGAATATGGAACAATAAAAAACAAACAAAACAAACATCACCCATTGTGCCATGCACACAATGACTACCAAATGTTCTGAATATGCGCAAAACATGATTTCAATGTACTGATCTACATTCAAAAGGAAGTCGACAATGTTGGTAGCAAGCAGGATTTAATATAAAGAAAAAATAATAATTCTAATATCGACATGGTGGGCACAAACTCGATCATTCTTTCATTAATTGACCACATTAACATTCCCACTATGGATAAATAATTACTGGTGAGATGAAATAATTACAGGAGGAAGTTGGATTGAATTACCTTATCATATTCAGAACTAGCTTACAAGGAATACCATCAAAATCTCCACATGACACATTTTGACTGTCACTGCGCTATATGGATAATTCGTTCTGGAGCATCTTTGGCAAACGACATTCGATTGAAGCTTAAAGGAGATCTCCAGATAATTTTCAGATTTTCACATATGAACAATGATAAATTACTTATACTGAGTACAGATTTTCAGAATTTATAGTGATTGGGATGAAGAATAAGAATGTTTTCAAAATTTATAACAAATTGCAATGAACAAGGATGATGACATGGCAGCCTCACCAAAAGAATGCATGAGTTGGGGCTCAAGAAAATAGACTAAAAGAAGAAAGTATGCATACATTCTACACAGGTGAACTCAAGTGGTATTATATGGAATTGCACTGCTACATTTCTGAAATACATGAGGCTCCTATGTCATCAACACTGTTGAATGTAATTTGTGTGAGATTTTTCAGAGTATTGGTTTCTCTGCTCAAAGACCACAATAAATTCCACAAATCTATACATGGAGCTGTCGATTTATATACTACATGATGTGAAATTATGAAAATCATCTGGAATGCCCGTTTAATGCACATTGCCACGCCAACTGCAACACTGGTCTCCTGTTGACATACAATATGTTACCATTGACATTGTAAATTATAATTTTTCTTTTTAAATGTTCTGCTGGGTAAATTGCATGACCCATCCAAGGACTTCCATGTTGTGCAGAAACCTGATGTTAACAAGAGACCTGCGGGTCTAGCGCTCACCCGAGTATCGCAAGTTTACCTTTAACGCAGTCACTAATCTAAATTACACACAGCTCTCCCAAAACTTCACCAGGCACTCTCAAGTAGAAGATGAACATGTACAATTAGGGCCCAAATTGGGACCATCCCCCCCCCCCCCCCCCCCCACTCATAGTATCAATTTTAGCTCTATCACTTCTGGTTGTTGAGAAGAAAACTTTTCTTTTTAAGATTCCTTAATTTGGGGGGCTGGGGGGGGGGGGGGGGGGCAGGAGCATAGTGCCCATTCTAAAATATTGAGATCCTAACCCCCTAGGGATGCTATCTGCCAAGTTTGGTAAAAATCCATGAGGTTTTAAAGAAGATGAAAATGTACAATTTAGGCCCCAATTTGGACCTCCCCATCCCCCACAAGGGAGGCACCCCTGGATCTGCCATGAACAAACTTGGAACTCCAGTCACTAATGTACTAACTCATAGTATTCTGATACTTCTGATTCTAGAAAATTAGATTTTTAAAGATTTCTTAATTTTGGAAGGTTTGGGTCCCTTGGGGCTCTTCAGGTGGGACACAGTGCCCATTTGAACAAATTGAGATCCTACACCCCTAGGGATGCAACCTGCCAAGTTTGGTGAAAATCGGTCTTGGGGTTTTCAAGAAGAAGATGAAAATGTAAAAAGTTTACGCACAACACACGCCGGACGCCGGACGAGCCTTCGGCTCAGGTGAGCTAAAAATCTTAAACCTGGAAAATTTATATCAGCTTAGAGTTGAACAGAAATGAAGCGGATTTGTCTAAACTTGTATAAAAAAAACCAACCAAACATCTACAAAGACTTGTTCATTCATGCTACATTCCACAATGCTGGGTCTAATCGTACTGTGACAGTTTTTATCATTTCTGCTCCTCTTCCTTTTCTCGTCAAATTATCAAAGAACAACTATCTCTCTGCATTCTTCATATTCTACAAACCAATTTACAAATAATTCATAAATCAACACTTCTTGGTCCTCATAATTAGATTTTGATATGTTCTGGGCTCAATGTCTTAAAATTTCTTTAATCTCTTACATACATTTATATCAAACAAAGCCAAAGATTTTTACTCTATACAGAATGGCAAACATGATGCAAAAAGTTCGAAGATCAAGAGTCACAGAGCTGATTTTGGGCTAGCATTTTTCTTTCCTCAGCCTCGGTCAAGATTTCAATCTCTCAGCTGCCGGACACCAAAATGACCACATAACGAAATGCTACCAGCTAAATAAATATAAAACAGACTCTACTGAATAGTCTCTGGCTGTACAAATTTGATGAAAATATCGTCTCTGTTACATTTCATTTTAGCACTTCTTTGTTCTGGGACTCACAGTTCATCAATTATAAGGGTAGAAACATGTTGTTTCATCTCCTTGAGCTAGTCCTTGCATTCGTATTCTTCATGGCATTTGATGACAACACATTGCTGGTTCCAAGGGTGCTAAAATCAATGACCGCACTCCCTGCGTTAGTGGGCGGCGCCCGCTGAGGACCAAGATTTGCACTTGTAAACTGCAGACTGGGCCTCGCGGCTCCATAAGCACTGTTTGTGGTGGTCCGCAAGATGCCCTTTAATCGCGCGTCAGGCATGATGGGAGATGGAACGTCGTGGGAGGGGACGCTGTCGATGTCTGAGGCAAAGCTGACATCCCTGATGGGAGTTCCAAAGGGCGTGCTGTGGGCACGGACAGGCATCATGGGGAAATTGCTGCCGCCGCCCCCAAGGTAGCTGGGCAAGGCGGAGGCAACAGGTTTAATAGGTGGGATACTGGGTGTGAAGTCATCCAGGGAGGACCGCGTGGTTGCTATGGTAGCGGAGACTGGGTTGATGCGGGTCCACTCATCCTTGATGATTTGGATGGTGAGGATGGAGACGAGGTGGGAGAGCTTGTTGTAGACGTGGGCAAGGACCATCTGAAATGAGGAAATGATAGAAATACAAAGTAGTCCATTAGTCAGTGTAATTAACAATTTAACATTTTGCTGCTTTCAAGTGGTAAAGAGGAAACTTCACAAGCACTAAACTGCAGAGGGCTGGAGAGGGCTATATCAAAGAGAGGTTATCAGGCCTAATTTGCAGTCGAGGGATTTCTAATTTCTTAGGAAGTCAAATTCTGAGGAGAGGACACTTTATGAGATTCCGGATATTTTTTTGTTTTTTAGTGTCAGTCTTGGTCTGATGATCAAAGGTTCTTTTGTCTTCAATTTTTCGCTGCGATTAGGTGGCAAAGATGAGAAAAACTTCCCTGCTCTTTGTAAAGCAGTGAATATTTCCACAAAACTCATCAACCAGGGAACTCAAACTCAAATTTGAGTTGGTTCTTGACATTCATAAGGAACCAAATGCAAGCACTAGTCTTATTTCAATTCTCACCTGCTCATCTGCATCTCTTCTAACCCTGACATTCAGGGACCCAACAAGCTGGCCAAAAGACATCGTCCAGAAATGCTCGTTGCGGAATTCAAGCACGCCATCTAGTGTTGAAGCCTGCAACGTGAAACAGTGACACAGTTACGGGCTTTCACTTGACATTGAGAATCATACTGAGAAAACATATTCAACATACTCATATACAGAGTTAACGCTTGTCTTCCTCCCTGCATAAATACCTTAACAAAATAATTAACATGTAGTTCACTTTGAATAAGTGAGTTTTACAGTGCAAATGCCTTATGAACAAGCACTAGCTTGTACTAACACTTTGTGGACAAGCTGATTTTGCTGTAACACGTTTCCCATAGATGCCTGCCCAAGATTAATTGGAACAAGTCTTGAACGGGCTGAAGATACACACTGCTCTCCTCTTCCTGTGGTGTGCAATGTGCAATGAATGGTCACATCAGCCTTGGGCTGAAACTATTCCAATGTGGAGAAGAAAAAAAGAGCCTACAGAATGGTAGCTAAAAACCTACCTTTGCACCATGGAAAAAACCCCAACACTCTACAGTACACTCCTGTAATAACGAACATGGTTATATCGAAATTTTATTACAATGAAGTAAAAAATTCAGGTCCAGCTTGTTCTGCTATAAAATTTCACTATACCGGAAGAAAACTGCTGGTTCCAAGTACTTCATATGACGTAAGTCTCCTGTATCGAAATGCTGACTAAAATATGTAAAACATGTCCATCTTGAATAGCAATTATATTTCCTTCATACATGATGGACATCAGGAAGAGAGGACTCCGAGTGATTACCATTGTTGCTAAAATCACTGGGTGGGGGAAATTATTTTCTTACCTCTCGCAGACACTTGTCCAACTGCCCCAGTATGTGCGCTGGAGTTGTCTGCAGCAGTATGGTGCCAGAGTACACACTCATGGGAAACATTGTGCCAATGGTCATCATAGCTATACAGAACGCCGCCACTGCGTCTGCTGCGTGAAAATTGCTAGTGACAGAAATAAGGGGAAAATGGATACTCATAATAGCATGTTGTATCAACAGAATATCTTGTTCAGTAGCTTGAACTCCCAAGTTCATTGACCCTATTTGCCAAGAGATAAAGAAAACTCCTTAAAAATTCATAAAAATTCCCAAATTGCTATCAAAATGTAATCATCTGTTCCTTGTGTCATTATCAACTTTTCCTGTAAGTTTCATCCAAATCCTTAGAAACTTTTTGAGTATTTTGCAAATAGACAAACAAACAAACACCGGCAAAAAAACATACCCTCCGTGGCAGAGGTAATAATCTATTCATTTTCAGATGTCACATATGTACTTGGTTAAAGGGGATAGCATAGTTTTGGTTGAGATGGGGATTCAGACTTAATTTCTTGAGAAATAATCAGAACCACTTATGAAATATTAAAGAGCATACAATTCTAGGAGGTATTCAAAGTTTATTTGATGAAAATCGGTTATGAAATGGCTGAAATATCCAAAAACAAAGTAAAACAAAGCGATCCTAATAAAAAGTGGGTCCCATCTTTTATTAGGACGTCTCTGTTCCTGGATATCTCAGCCATTTCAAAAGCGATTTTCATCAAATAAACTTAGAATTCCTCTCAGAATTGTACGCTCTTTCTTATTTTATTACAGGTTTTTCATCATCTCAAAAAGGTTGAAAACCTGAAGCCCCATCTCAACCAAAACCACACCATTCCTTCAAATTTTATCCTTCAGAGTACTAACTTTTTCAAGCAAAACAAAAGCAAAAAAAAAAAAAGATATATATATATATATATATATATATATATATATATATATATATATATATATATCTGTTTTTGATGGGAAGGAGGTAAATGATAATGCGGAAAATATGAAAGGTTATGAAATGTCACTAAAGTTGTGAAAGAAAAAGAAGAATTCTTACTTCATATCGACCAGGAAGTCAGTGACACATAAGGAGAGCATACTGCAGAGACCGATCAGGACGAACGGATTCACTCGAGGAAGAAGAAGATGATCAAAGCCTGGCACAACTGTGCAGAAACTGAAGACAAAATAACCAAGAAGGAAACAAGAAGCTTATCTCCTATGCACTTGATAGACTCTCTTTGTATCATTTTCAATTTTTTAAGCGTGTTTCAAATGTGGATGACGAGAAACACAGACATCCAATTCACTACATTTCTTAATAGACTCCAGAACAGTTTAACATCCAAAAATGCTATGTTCATCCTTCCTCATGTATAGACTGTAGTGCATCTTTTGCAGGACATGAATGTGACATATTGAAAAGAATTAACCAAAGGCAAACACACATACCAACATATGAGCAAAGAAATTAGTGTATATCTCATGTGTAATTACAGCATTAGCAAACCAGGGTGAAACTTTCACCAGATACTTCCTTATAACCGACTGTTCATGATGAATTCATTCAATCGGAAACGTCCCAGAAACACATAGGTTGTGAAGAATGTGTATCAACATATAAAATCGGAATAATTGCCCTGCAGTTGAGTATGTTCACAGCTACAAGAAAGACAAACCAACTATAATTTGTTACCTATGGCACCGGGGGTGTTTAATAAAACTGTTCGTAAAGTTACGAACGACTTACGAGCGACTGGTGATCAGTTCTTGTGCTGAATTATGAAAATTCTGATAAGTATAGCACATCAGAACTTGAGTTAACTTAAGTTGTTTGTAACTTTACAAACAGCTTTATGAAACAGTTTTGAGGGGGTGAATAACAGAGAGAGAGTTGTCGCATCTCACCTCCGGCAGATATCGGCAAAGTGCTCCTGCAGCCAGCTGCTCTTGGAGGCAGAGCTGACGTGGCTGAAGGCCTGGTTGCTGGAGCCATAGAGGAGCACCAAGTGGCTGAAGAGACCCAGGATGGCCCCCAGCATTAGACGCCCTGTGTGGATCTCCGGGGGCTGCAGGATGCGCTCCGTGCTGCAGTTGCCACGGAAATAATGGAGGGTAGTTTTTAACCAAAATGCCCCTGAAATATTCATATCTTTGGATTTAGCAGTGAACTGGGTTTCAAAGGAAGAAACGTGACAACTCAAGTTTTCTGTCATTGGCATCAACAGCTTTTCTTACATATTGATTTTCAATTGCACTGATAATGACAATATGTTTATGTCCATGGCAAAGAACCTACCCTTTCATTAACTAGTTGATTCCCCCCCCCCCCATGTGCATTATTAATTCTTTGAATGTTAGTCCCAATCTTAAACAACATATTTTGGGTAATTACAATACTGTGTTTGGAGTCCATAAATTCCACTGTACATTAATAATTTGCAAAATTATACACCTGTACAAACATAATCATGCATTGATGGATTGTAGTAACACATTAAGGGACAACAATGTACGAACAAAAAAAAAAGATGACATTCTTTCAAGTTATGTCGTTGGTCACTGATGTGAAACTCACCTTTCTTTCATGATGAATATTGCACCAAAGATGGCAAGCATTGTGGTTGAAAATACTGCAAGAACTTCAAATCTCTCATACCTATCATAACAAGAACAGTATGATACGATTGACACCATGTCCATTCATAATTGAGAAGTGCAAAAATAAATATGCCAGCATATAGATAGATCTATATTATATACACAAACTCTGAAGGCATTTCAGAGTAGCTGCTGCTGATGGCAGTGATATCATTACTTTAACATCATAATTATAGCCTTTTTAATAAACTTTGGTTCTTCAGCTGTAATGTCCATAGCAGTTTCCCTTCACTTACGTTTTATCTTCACTGTATAGCAGTGTTTTCCAAAAATATCCTCTGGTATGTAATTGGCTCATGTTTCACTTCAATCTATGGAGCAGTAACTCCTCTAACTGTCATTGAACATCACACAATCTTCTTACATATCATGTTGGGCATGACAAATCTAAGCTGTGTTGTGGAGACTATTTAGGGAACTAACGAAACTGGTACCAAAGTTTCTTTGTTAACAGACACATGACTACATGAACTACCGGTATCAAAGTACTTACAAAGCTGTCTAACAGTCACACTATTCATGAAACCGAACAACCATTACCTAATGCATAAGAAACCTATCAGATTAATTTTCCGCAAGTATGTGTATGTGTAGGCTCTGTATCTAAGGTGACGATTTTGGTCTCCTTACCCATATGTATAGATGCTGGAAGGTTTTTGTTTTGTCACCCAGATTGTTATGAGACACACGATGAGTGACAGCACATCGAAGAAAATTATGTAGGTGAATGCCAGGAGGGCTGCAAAGAAAAGGAAAAGTACATCAAAGTGTCAAACACCCTATACACACATTAAATCTCAAGTTGTGAAGCACCTTCCAGAATATACAACACAAATATGTATATGCTGACATTTTATAAACATCATTATGTGAGCAACTCTAGTCACGATCAATTATGATGTTATGATGACAGTGTCACACTCAAGAACAAGTCATCTTTGTACTTAAAAGGCAGCACATTGATAAATGAAAAAAGGGAGATTTCATGAACATTCAAGGAAAGGAAATGATATCACTCTGAGGGTGAATTAACTACTTCTATATCATTACAGGATGATAGCCACATGTGACATCAGATGGTCTGCCAAAATGTTTCCGCTAGTCTATTACGATACTCAACATTAACACAGGTGAGAAATTTTGATTTTGGAAGTGCTGACAGTACAATGTCCTCTTCAACAGAGCGGTTTACCACAATATGCAAATCAGAGTTACTACAGTTTCCAGCCTAGCAACAAAAAGTACCCTCCCCCGGTTTTATTTGGCACTACTGTAGTTCACATTATTTTTCTCTTTTTTCTGTAAGTGAAAAATAGAATGCTACAGGCAAGCAGGATATGCTTACTATATACTAAGCACAATGTTGGCATCAAGGTACGGGTATCAGGGGCGGATCCAGGAATTCTGTAAAGGGGGGGGGGGCAACTAATATTTCTGGTGCCACTTCTGGGTTTCATTTCATTTTTTTTCTTTTTATTTCTTTTGTTTTTAACAAAAAATAAAGGGGGGGGGGTGCGCCGGTTGCGCCCCCCTCTGGATCCGCCACTGGGTATAGACATCAAAATATTGCCTTTGCATTTTTTGTTTCCTGATGTCCTTCCAAAGTCTTGGAGCAAATTCTTACCGATACTGTTTGTGGACTGGCACCATAGCAGCAGGACCAAGAAACATAACATTCCCATGATGCCAAGTGTAACAACTCTCTTTGCCTGAAATTAAAAAAAGAGGAAAATGACAACTTCCCAGTCAGATGATACTGCCGTGTAAAGATTCCATAGATTAAGTGGAAGTCAGACTCTGCAACATATTGATCACATGATTTTTTTTAAAAATGACATTTCAGCCATTCTAATTTCACAGCCTTAACAGACATTACAGAGACTATGTCTTCTACATGGTGTGTTACAGACAGCAGCAGTCAGGACCGTCCAAGCTTGTAAATTTTCTGCAGTTTGAAGAGAGCTTGTGCTGATGATTTTGTTGTTCATTGCCCAACTTTTAAAGCTCTAGGGATATATAAGTTGTTAACTTTGGAGATATATGTTTACTTTGGAGATTTGTGACATGTTCCTTCCTCTTGTTCATGTGATGTCTTTAATTTCCACTGTCACTGAGCACTGTCCTTTCTATTTCATCTGTCTTGCACATACATCGTATCAAATTCATTATTTCTTTGAAGGCATACCCTTGGTGCCCAACCTTTCTAAATACTCCATCATCAGTTGAAAAGAAACACATATTAGGATGAATGTAGCAGCGAAAAGACATTAAAAAAAAATCTGAAGATGACAGTCCTAAATAAGAATAAGAAATCCTTCCTCTGGACTCACCTGCTGCTCTTTAAGCACAGATCGCAGCTCAGTCATCAGTCTGGTCAGGAAGCTATGCTGAGGCCTGGCAAATGGCTGTATGGTCCCGTGGATGATGTCACCGAGGCCATTAGAAGCTGATCCATGAACACCTTGATATAAAAAACACCACATATACAGTTAGGAGTTAGTAACAGGAATGGTTTATCACATTCTAATCGCTTCATACTAGTTTTCATCAATCTTCCATGTAGGGCACGCAAGAGGGAATTACTTGATAAAAATTGACTATCACCTCATGTTCAACCTACCCATTCATTACTGAACAAGGACTCTTGGAAAGCACTTCAGAAAATTGTTCAGGAATGCAAATTTTATGCATTTATACACTGGATACATTCAAAATCATTGTAAATTACCCTTTTCTTTTGATCCCCAAACATTCTACTAAAAAACAACTCATTTAAATTCTATCATTCTGTCAGCCAGCCAATTTTCTTGTTAGACCCCTCCGCAGTCCGGTGCATTGTAATAAAAAAATTCAAAATGGTGGACCTTGGAAGATGAATTTTTGGGCCCTTCTGAGAACTATGTATTTCCTTAATTTAACGTTTAACCCTCCTATTAGTACGTTTATGTAGAATTTTAGATTGATCCTTTAACGAGTGTGGTATGGTAATCACTTCTCTGTTCTGGTATAGGCCTATAGTATTTGTGAATCCACACTGCTCTGCCACTGTGTCTGACTGTGTGCTCTACCAAGTCCAAGGGTATATTTACTCCCTCAGGCTCTACAACTAGCCTAGCTAGCCTAGTAGGCCAGGCTAGTGGAGTAAATTTTACGGAATCCTTGAATCCTTATCATTTAAACTGATGTTTAGGATGTCTAGGAACTGCTGTTTAAAACCTGACAGAATCTACAAGGATCCGAAACTCAAGAGACCTATAAATCAGCAGTGTTTCATACCATGTCCAACAGTCCCATGATACTTGTGATCAGCAGAGTTGTGTGCGTGTCCATGTCCGTGGGCATGACTGTGCCCAGAAGACGCGGCCGGAAGACTCTTCCCGAAGCCGTGCGTTCTACCTCCCACGTCCACGTCCATGGAAGTGTCGAATGCATCGATGTCGATAACTTGACTGCCGTATTGCATGACTACTCTCCAAATCTAGGCATTCCAGACAAGATCAAAGGCAGGCTTACGTTGTGAGTGGACATAAATGACCGCAAAATGTGTGTCACGACGGATTGAACAAAGGAATCTACAATGAAACGAACGTTAATCACTCGGAGATTACGCTTCACGAATACACATGCATGGGGGGTTGGACAACTCGACCGCGGGATAAGTCGTCCCTGGACAACTCGTCCCTACCCCTGGACAGCTCGACCGGGTCGAGCTGTCCAGGGTCGGGTTTGCGATTGGACAACTCGACCCGACTTATTTTGTTGCATTTTTCTTCGTGAAATCAATGATTTTAGTCGTGTCCATGCTTTGATTGAGAGGAGTGATATGTGAAAAAGTGTTTTAGTGAATTCATACAACATTTTCTCGATTTTTCTGCTAATACGGGGCAATAAATTTACGGTATTTTTCCAGTTGCGAAAATCTCGGTTACCAAGCTTTTTATCGTGGTGACAGCCAGTACGAAGTGATCAATCTGTTTGGAAATCTCCGTCAAATGATGAGAAAAGATGAGCAAAAGTTGATTTTCATGGTAGATACGCATTTCTTCTACCCTCGGAGACATTTTCATATGCAGCAAAACCGTTTTAGTGACAAAAAAATGAACAAAATCCTTGCCTGTCGAGTCGCCTTAGCTCGTGATCGTACGTACGTACGTCGCGCGGTGGGCGGGTGGAGCTGCACCTCGTCCGAGGCCTCAAACCAGTGCCACATGCGCCGGCGCGCTCCCCGTGCGTAACCACGTAGAATTGAGTTAAAAGAGCAACACACGTGCACTCGATCAATTTGTTTCGAAATTTTCCGTCAAACAATGAGAAAGATCAGCATAAGTTAATTTTCGAAGTAGATACACATTTCTCCTACCCTTGGCGACATTTTGGTATGCAGTAAAACAGTTTTAGTAACAAAAAATGAACAAAATCCCTGCCTGTCGAGTCACCGTCGTCGCACGCAGTGAGCGGTTCACTCCGCAGCCGGGTCGGCACGTCACATGTGGTGGGCAGGTACAGGTGGAGGCCTCAAGCCTGTGCCACATGCGCCGGGGCGCTCCCCGTGCGGAACGAACCAACCTCGAACTGAGACAAGTTGAAGATCGACACACTCGGCACAATACGGTGAGATACATTTTGTTTGAAAATTTCGATAAAATGTTGAAAATCAACAACCGTTGCCTATTCCATATTAGTATGTTTTATGTTCTACTTTTGGAAACATTTTTATAAGTAGTGGAAACAGTTCAGCTTGAAAAATGGAACAAATTTTGGGTAGGTCCTAGGTAGGGGTAGGCCAGGCCTACTCAGGCTACTGTCCCCAGGCCCATGCCCTGTCTGTGAGACGTCTGTCGCTCGAATCTGGTAAGGTTCCTTACGCATTCGTGAACAGGAGGGTGTATCACAAAGATTTTTAGTCGAAGTTGAAATTTAACTGAATTCAAGATTGTCTGAAATCATGGTATGCTGTGTGTGCCTTCACCAATGTTGCTCAACTTTCTAATAAAAATGAAAATTTTGGAGACATTTTTTTCATGTGGCCATCAATAATCAATAAATTTAATACAAAGTAAAAATGAATAACAATGTCTCAACGGAATTAGGCCTACTGATAATTTGAAGTGGATGATGATTAGCCTAATGAAATTAAATTAGGAAACCAGTGGCAAGCCATCATTTTTAGTCAACCTTTAATTAAATTCAACTTTGTGAAACGCAGTCACAGGATGCTTGCAGCATTCCATTGCCCATCCCGTCGCTCCTCACAATCCAATGCAATGCTGATGGCAATGGGGTGGTTCTGTTGCCGCAGAGCAGGAGGGTAGGGCGTAGGCAGGGGCAAACCAAAGCTCACCTGCTCGAAATTAAACGGGGATATCAGACTCGTCAATACAAGACCCCCACCTTTTTTTTTCATATCTTCGAATGGTCAGTCAATGATTATGAACTGCTCAGGCCAGCATGGGTACAGGCACAGCTCTGCAATTTGGTGCATACCACCATTCATGTCTGCTATACATTCTTGCATTATACTTACAACTAATGTCATAGAGATCTGAGATCAAGGACTGACACCTAAGGCTGCGTTCACATAGAAGTATTTGGTATTCGCTATTCGCTATTCGGGCACAGAGTACACCATCACCCGCACCGTCAACTCACCATCCTATGCAGTGAGGATTTCTTCCTCCTACATCCCAGCAAATGTTATTAACAATTTCTAAACTGCATCAGAATGTCAGTCTACATGCTTTAACTTTTGCTAAAGGGCAAATGCAGACCAAAATTGTCATTATTTCATAAACGAGAGATGGTATACGCTGCAAGAAAATCAAACAAGCTGGATTCCCACTTTGCTATACTATTTGCAGCTATTTGGTACTTTCGAATAGTGCCCTCTTATGTGAACTGGTGTGAGGAAATCCTATTGTTCGATTCAAGCTATTCGCGTGCCCTCGCAAACGAGCCCCGAAAATATTTAGTATACTTCTATGTGAACGCAGCCTCAGAGTCTACTAGTTCTACATTTAAGTACCATGGTACCCGGTACGTAACATTAGACCTAGGCCCTACAATCTACAACTAGTTCTAACGCGGGTATGCTTGCATTTTAAATCCTCAGATATGTAACCTTTAATATATATTGTTGCCAGTCCTTTTATATAAATTTATTAACATACTGATTGCGTAAATGCAGCGTTAGATTCAGTGGTGGATCCAGGGGAGGCCGCACTGGGTGCACGCCCCCCCCCCCCCATTTTTTTTTTCTTGTTGAAATGAAAGAAACAACAACAACAAAAAAAAATAGGGAAGGGCCGCATCCCCCTCCCATTTAATTTTGTAAACGTGCCCCCTTCTTACGGTATTCCTGGATCCGCATCGTTGAAAATTTGACAATCTAATTAGTATGACTTTTCAACGTTTTGGGACTTTTAGATTGCTGTCGGTATAGGCCTATCTAAGTAGGAGATTGTGGTGCAACAAAAAGGATCGAGGTGTAGACTACAATGATTTACAGAAAATTCCATTTACCATACTTTTTTTAAAAATGAAATTAGTATGTCCCTATGAATTCCTTTGACCATTTTTCTGGTTTATGTATGACTTGTATTGTTGTTTCAATGCCTTCTGAAAGAGGTAATGGTAATACAACAGGTCTGCCAACTCTCACGCATTGAGCATAAGACTCACACATTTTGGTCCTTTCTCACTCTAAAACTTTATTTCATTTGCATGCATTTCTATTGATCTCACTCATTTTGACTCCTAAATTATAGCATTGGCCTATGGAAGTCTCACTCTCAACTAGTTTCCAGTGTTGGCAGCCCTGTAATACAATGCAATGGCTCTTTCTTAAAATGCACTAGCTTAAAAAATGTTGTTGATTTGTTTTTCTATTTTTTTTTTTATATTGCTGTAACCATGCCGCACATGTCAATATAAACTTCTTTTTAATTATCTAGAGATGTTGGCACCAAAATGTAAGAAATGTATTTCTACTTCTAAATTAAAGTAGGACAAATATAGGACCTACTTTGTCTGTTTAGTTGAACTTTTGTTTTTGCTTCCATTGTTTTTGCTGCCAAACTTTTTTAGGTGATCCGAGTATCCTCTCGGATCACCTTCTGTATCTGTACTGATTCTTTCTTTCTTTCTTTCTTTCCTTCTTTATTTATTTATTTCTCCTCAAAAGTTGTGCAGAGGTTAGCTAAGAAGAAGATGAAAACACATTTTCATTCATATCTCATTAAGGGAATGGAATTTTTCAATGAAATTTACATCACATATAGTTCAAGTTAAGCTGATTCTACTCATGTTCTCAAAATTCATCTTTACCCTTAAAACGTGCGCGTACGCACGCGTTGAAATATTTGTATGCTCAAATCGAGCTCAGATTTTTTTTGCACACGTTTCGGACCATTTGGAGCATTTTTTGAAAAATTGAAAAAAATCGGACAGGCGCATACGCGCGCGTGCATATACGCACGCACAGCTCATATGCAATAGAAATTTCCCGTTTTTTCACTTTGATTGGATGTCTGTAATGTTAAGGAATATTTCTACCAAGTTTCAAGTCAATCCGACTCAATATGACGTCATACAGGCCCGTCAAAGTTGAAATTCTGCGCGCGCGTCAATGGCGATATACAGTGCAACTATGCCAAAAAACCGCCAATTTTAAATCCGATTTTACTCGTCAGGATGGACGGTGACCCCTCATTTTCTTTACATATTTTGAAAGCTGATGAGTTGTACATGTCATTTCATGGGTTGGCGATACTGAAAAAATGATTAAAAGATATAAAATTTCTAAATAAAGTAAAAAAAGTAAATTTTCAAAATGACGTCATCAAATTTCAAGTTCATTCGAGCGTATCTCACTTATCCTTTGTCGATTATCACCCACATTTCAGTATATTGTAGCTTATTTAATGGTCTTTCAAAAATGTGATAAGACAATTTTGATCGGATGACGGTATCACCTCGTAAAAATGGATTGAAAGTAATCTTGTCAAATTTGACCAGTTTACGTGTTATCTCTATGGGAGTGCAGTTTTTTCTGGAAATGAAAATTGACATGACTATCTTTTTCGAGCACTAGCTCACTTATGCTTTAGTGAATTTCTCCTAGATTTTATTATGTTGTAGCTGAGACTTTGGTCTATCGTAAGTGTACCCTTTGTTTTTCCATACGATGTCGGTAACATCAAAAATCTTGGTTGAAATTAAAGCTTATCCTCGATGTATTGAGATATTTCTTTTTTCTGCAACTTTCTTTGCAATAACTTAAGAAAAACAGCCCCTATCATCCCCATATTTTGCACATATTTAGTTCATGTCACGTACATTATTTCATAAAGTAACAACTACTTGATCAGACACCATCTTGGGTATGTAAATTAGGGTCAAAGGTCATAAATGTTTCATCCTGTATCTTGGTGAATACATGTCTTATCTTTCCCATATTTTGCACACGCAAAGACCATGTTACAAGAATCATTTCACAAAATAACCACTCTTTGCTCAGATGCCATCTTGTCTGTGCAAAGTGGGGTCAAAAGTCTATGTACTTCTTTCTGTATCTTCGTTATGACGTGTTATCTCTATGGGAGGGAATTTTTCTAGATGTGAAAATTGACATGGTTGTCTTTATCGAGCACTACATATGTAGCTCACTTAACCTTCGGTGAATTTCTCCCAGATTTTAATATGTTGTAGCTGAAAGTTTGCGCTATCGCTTAAATGCCCTTTGTGTTATTATACGATGTCGGGATCTTGTTAAAAAACTTGGTTGAAATTAAAGCTTATCTTCGATGTATTTTTATATTTCTTTCTTTTTGCAACTTTCTTTGCAATAACTCAAGAAAAACAGGCCCTATCAGCCCAGTATTGTGCACATGTTTAGTTCATGTCAAGTACATTATTTCATAAAATAACAACTACTTGATCAGACACCATCTTGTGTAGGTAAATTAGGGTCAAAGGTCATAACATTTATTTCCAAACATATCGGATCACCTAATTTGTCAGTGTTGACAAATTCCAAATCTAGTTTTCCTTTTTTGTCTTGCCCACCGGAGGTGAAGGCGAGACTAAGGGATCCAAATGGCGTCCGTCCGTCGTCCGTCCGTCGTCCGTCCGTCGTCCGTCCGTCGTCCGTCCGTCGTCCGTCCGTCGTTCGTCGTCCGTCACAAATGTTAAAGTTTACCTGCAAGACTCTCTTATGATGCATAACTTGGCAACTGTTGCAGCAATGGCAGCCACACTTGGGTGATAGAAGCACTAGGGGTATCTTCATGTTATGGTGTTGTCAGAGGTCATGTGATGATGTCAAAGGTCATTTGAGGTCATATATTAAAGAGTATGTGCAAGACTCTCTTTTCTATGTTAAAGTTTACCTGCAAGACTCTTTTGACAAATAACTTCACATAAGTTGCTTGGATTACAACCTAACTTGGGTCATAGATGCACTGGGGGTACCTTCATGTTATGGTGCCGTTGGAGGTCACAGTATAAGGTCAAAGGTCATTTGAGGTCATACGTTAAAGTTTACTTGCAAGACTCTCTTATCACATGTAACTCGACACATGTTGCTACAATGGCAATCAAACTTGGGTGATTGATGCACTGGGGGTACCTTCATGTTATAGTGCCGTAAGAGGTCACATGATAAGGTCAAAGGTCATTTGAGGTCATACGTTAAAGTTTACTTGCAAGACTCTTATCACACGTAACTCAGCACATGTTGCTACAATGGCAATCAAACTTGGGTGATGGTAGATGTCTCTTGGGAAATTGAAGGTAACCACAAGGTCAAAGGTTGCAGACAGGGGTCAATGAACTTTTAGGGCCCAATGTTAGTTTTTAGGGTGCATTTCGTTTATGGCTCATAACTTTTGATCCCTTTGTCCGTTTGTGACCAAACTTGGATGGAAGATGTCCCTTGGGGAGGTGAAGGTCGTCACAAGGTCAAAGGTCACAGACAGGGGTCAACAAACTTTTAGGGCCCAATGTTATGTTTTTAGGGCGCGTTTTGATTGTGGCTCATAACTTTTGATCCCTATGTCCGTTTGTGACCAAACTTGGACGGTAGATGTCCCTTGGGAGTTAAAGGTCATCACAAGGTCAAAGGTCACAGAAAGGGGTCAACAAATTTTTAGGGCCCAATGTTAAGTTTTTATGGCGCGTTTCGATTATGGCTCATTACTTTTGATCCCTTCGTCCGTTTGTGACCAAACTTGGATGGTAAATGTCCCTTAGGGTATTGAAGGTCATCACAAGGTCAAAGGTCATAAGCAGGTCAATTTACTATTCTGGGAGTTATAAAAAATATTAATTCCTTGTACGCGAATGGGCGAGACACAATTTGGCGATTGCCTTGTTTTTTTCTTTGCTGGTTTCAGCCATAGTACCTCCCACATGCTCAGCCTATTGCTATTTCACTCATGTGTTTTAATGATTTGCTGCATTTGTTCAATCCACATACTATTTGAGTTTCATTCCCCTTTGACATCTTAATAAGTAATGACACAATTCAGCTGCATGGCCTGACATAAAGGTCTGCACTCACAGCATGTTGAGCATTTATTGCCAAAATTTTGTTCATGGTTAAGTTTTATGACTGACGTGAACGAGATCAAAAGATTTTTAGAGACCTCTTTTTATGTCATCCATATAGAATTTTGTTCAGTACTCTTATTTCATAAAGGTACAAAGATGCAGTTATATTAATAGTATGTAGGGCCAGGTCATGTGGTAACCAGGTGCAGTTGCCAACGGCGAGCTAACACAAAGAAAAAAAAAAGAATATCTTACCCAGTACAACATTAGCTAATTAGCTTCATTCTCATTTGGTGCTTCATAACATTGACTAACATTTAATAGTTACTGTGTTGTTTTGGTTTGTTTTGTTGTTGTTTTATGGGGTGGGGTGTTTTTTTTTTTTTATGTTAAAGAAATGATTACATGTCTACAGCTTATAATCTTTTGTGCTTTTTAAGTTCCTTTTCTGGATTTAAGGGGATCTTTACATCTAAACTGTATAATATTTCGGGGCGGGGGGGGGGGGGGGGGGGGGGGGTAGCCATCCAGGCCTGTGTGATATGTCATCCCAACACCCCAGACACATTTTTATTGTAGCATCACATCAAAATTTCGGTAAAAACAGTAATAAGGAATAAGAAAATAGGATCTGTACACTTCTAATATTTCTGTTTCATTCTTATCTGATTAATTCTGGGTGTGATTTAGTGGTCTGGTTTGTGGATCAAGGAATGTCTTTACAAAATTGTGCAATTCGCCAATCTCACATTTCATGTTGTCTTGTAATGTTTTCCTGCTCTTCCTATCTTGTTAAGTTATTCCTAGTCTTTTTTTATTTCCTCTTCAATCTTACTTCCTCTTCTATCCTCGCTCTGTCATTCCCGATTTTCTCTTCACATTATTCTCTCATCTTCTCTACCCATGCTATTATGCTATCAATAGTATTAATATGTGTAATCTTCTCTTTCATTCTCTTCCTGTCTTTTGTGTAGTTTCCATCCTGAGATATAGACTTGTGTTCGAAGTCATGTCCCTGGAAAGATACCATGCACTGCACCTTTTACGTGTTTTTCTTTCTTTATTTTGTGTTATACTTATTTCTACCTAGTGATCTGTGCTGTGACTCAACCGTTTAGCATAGATTTAAAGCCATATTATGTCATATTTTGGTTCTTCTTTATATTGCACTGGTAAGGAATAAAGGAAGAAAAGTGTACTCAAAAAGTTGCAAGTAACTTATAATGCTTTGAGCTGTGATATGTTTTCCTCGTTTGGTCCGGCATCTGGTTTACTTTGTGTGGGCGTGTATGTGAGCGTTTTTTTCTTCTTTTTTTTGTTTTTGTTTTCATGTGGGGTGTGTTTCTCTTCTTCTTCTTTTTTTTTTTTTGGAGGGGGGGGGGGAGGGGGTTGAGGGTACTCCTGTCATATCTCCACTACAGAAAATCATCTGCACCATTTTTACCTTAAAACTGTGGTCATACTTTTTTGTAATTCTTCTTTTCATGTTGAGCATGTTGTAGCATAGAACTTTGTTGTTGATATTTATCCTTTTGTTATTAACCCTCATGATTTGTCTTCCTCAATGTCTATGAAGCTTTTTGATCACAGAACTCCGATAGTGATATCTTTGCAGTTGTATTTAGTTACTAATGACTATGTTGGTTAAATGTGACATTTATTTGGTTAAGTTTGTGTGTATGTGTTTGTGTGTATGGGTTTTTTTTCAGGCTTTCATCTGTCATTGAGTCTAATGAGGTCATATTTGGATTTCACAGAAAACACACTAACAGCCACATGCCAGAAAAAGTAGAAAATAAATAATTATAGTACTTCCTCTCACACACACACACACACACACAATTGCCTAAGTGGATGTGTTTGTTGTTGTTGTTTTGTACTTTTCCACATTACAAATACATAAGCTAATTTTTCTGTCATTTTATGAATCATGACTATGTACATGTATGGAGACCAGTTTTCTCCCTTTGTATATGTATCTCTCACAGGTATTATCACACTGTTTACTTTTGACTTTTAACTGTATTGCACTGTGTTGTCATGGTACTATAGGGGAATCATGTGAAAACAAATGGAAATATGGAGGTGGCAGCTACTAGTATATCAACATTTGTTGTCTTAAAAACTTGAGTCTTTGTCGGTGTTGGCAATATAGACATCATAGAAGGTTTTTGTTTGATGGGTGTACAGCATGCATTATTTTCTCAGTTACGCCCATTCTTCACACCTCAGCACCAAGTACTCGTACTTCTTTTCATCATTCACCCTCAAGACTGTATGCATGAAATATATTCTCTTCAGACTCACATTTAAAAGACAAATCACACGACAACAAACAAGGAAAATCACACTCCAATAGTCAAGTTAATCAGAGTAGAATTGCAATCAATTCATCGATTTAATGAATGATATACATAAACAGGGACTCTCACTTTTAAAGTGAAGTATCACAGACAAATGTATTGCACATAAGTTATTTATATGCCAATGTGTTTAGACGACGCCTAATCACAAATATTTCTGTGAAACTGTACCATGTCATCTCTCTGGCTGTCACTCATGCTGTCATATCGGTTTGACAGATTTATAACAAAAACAAAAATGAAAATGTGAACTCTGGACAGAGCTCAGAAATTGCAATGTGTCACATGTCACAGGAGGGAACAACCCTTTTACTGTATTGCACGAAAGAAGGACTCATCAAAGTCTATAAGTCTGGAAGTGTTCAGTGTTACTAGGCAGGCTCCTCAGACAGTGCCCCGTGGTGCAGCTCCGTAGAGGTGGGAACATCTCCGAAGCAGCTGTGATGCGGTGACATTTCCTTGGTCGAAGTCATCCCAGTGCCGGAACAGACGTCCTTGAGCCGTTGTCGCTGCCCTCCTCTGGCGCTTTGTGAGCTTCTGCAGGCTGATGAGACGCCTTGTCATGTCCACCAGGTCTGCCTCCCGTTTCAGAAGAGCCATCAGTGCATACACACCGAGTGCCTTTCCTGCTGCCCTCCCGTTGAGCCGATGGTGCCAACCCTCCACGTCATTGTTCGTCCTCACCGCTCTGCCGTAGACAGACCAAGATGCAGCCGGGTACGAGCCATCCAGCCATGTGTCTTGGATGTACTCGTAGACCTGTAATGAAAAGATTAATGATCGGATAAAGACTTATTTTTTTGTGCTGAGTGCTCTCATTGTACCTTGTCCCATATGTACCTCCACATCCCCTCCAGTGGCAGATCCAGAGGGGGCACACGGGGTGCCTTCCCCCACTTTATATATATTTTTCTTTTATCAAAAGAAACTGGAACTATCACTCGATTAATACCCCAACCAAACACTGAAGGAGTTGACTTAACTTGCAATGTTTACTCTGTTTCCAATGCTTCTTATCAAAAAACTAAAGCAGTAAATCCCCGGCAATGCTTTTTTTTTCAACATTGAACAAATGTATATTTTGTTTGACAATAGTCATATTTGCCATCTCCAGTCAAGTGTTCAAAACCTGAGTGAGTAAGGTACGTAAATTGGCACCTTCTATAATTTCCAAATTTCCAAATATACTGCTTCCATGGCAATGCATTGTTCACCAATCATGAAAGATTGTGCATCTTTGTACTCTAGCGGTTGCATGTGGCAAATTTCAAGTCACATGCTCAAAGACTGAGGGACTTAACTGAATCCACAGTATTTTTTGTATGATTTTCATTCAAAATATGCTGTTTACACGGCAACACATTGTCCAACAATGACATCAAAATAAATTTGCACATGTACATACTATAGCAGTCAAATCTTCCAAATTGTCAGCCAAATGCTCATACTCGGGGAGTTAGCTAAACCCACAGTATATTTGTATGATTTTCATTCCAAATACGCTGTTACCATGGCAACACGTTGCTCAACAATGATTTAAGTTGAAGTTTGCTCATCTTTACTAAAGTGGTCATATGTGCCAAATTCCAAGCAATATAGGCATGAAACAATAGATTCAATGGAATTTTTTTTTCAGATTTTTCCTAACAAACACAAAAGGCTTTTCATAGAAATTTACTACATATCTTCAAACATACCAAATGTTACCTTGTATCTTAAATGCTTATAAAGTTTCCAAACAGAATAGTCTATTTTTTTTAAATAGAAAAATGCAATAGCCACGGCAATATTGTATAGGCCTATAGTACAAACATAAAGAGTGTACATTGGATACATTTAAACTACACCAGACATCAAGCTGGGGACACCAATCAGGCACAATTAATCATTTGAATTGCCATTTGAATGCATGCAAAGCAAGAATGCCTGTTTATTGGAGGAAGTGTGCCAAACTTTGTCATCTGTCACACTGAGTACTTAAGAAAAATTTGCAGTGCATTTTGGTTGATTTTATTGAAAAGAAATCAGTGTTTCAGATCTGTGTCACATTTCCCGTTTTCATATTTCACATTTTCTTTTTTTTTTCTTCTTCCTTTTTTTTTTTGCCATACATGTGTGCCTCCCTTGTGCCTGCGTATTGAGCTTAAAAACTTAACTTGGTAAAGGCAGTTAGTGTATCGTTTGCATGTATTTGAACACCTGATTTGTTAGTCTGTATATGACACATTGAAAGCCTGAAAACATCACTTTCATTACCTCATTCAGTCTGGCAGTGTTGTTGCGCTGCTGTAACTGCTGGAACGCAGGGGGGATCTGGTTCGCAGGCAGGAAAGGGAGGGCCATGATCTCCTTCAGCAGTTGTTGCATCTCCTCATCCCGTGTGTAGGCATCTGCGAGGCCCACTCTTTGCAGCTTCCGCCATACCGCTTGCTTCCAATGGAACACACAGCCCAGGATGCGAATCTGCAGATGTGACAAGTACAAGTTGTATATGGTTATTATTATCTCACTCACTCTTATTATTTCTGATGTCCTTTCAAACAGAATGTCTTCTTTTTTTTTCAGAAAAATGCAATAACCATGGCAATGTTGTATTGAGTACAAACATAAAGGGTGTACTGGATATATTTAAGCTACACCAGACATCAAGTTGTGGACACCAATCAAGCACAATTAATCATTTAAATTGTCATTTGAATACATGAAAGCAAGAATGCCTGTTTATTGGAGGAAGTGTGCCAAATTTTTTTATCTGTCACACTGAGTAGCTATGAAAACTTTGCCAGGGCACATACAGCATGCTATTAGCATGAATACACAGATAGCTGCTAAAAGAGTTCCATCATATAGCAGTTCAAATCTAACAATAAGTCCTGGATACTGTTTTATGAAGAGTTAAAATAATTTAGATAGTTGATTTCAACTGTAAGTCTATGGCAGCCTGTGTGGGAAGAAAATTTTAAATTATTTTATCATTTGATAAAATGGGGCCCTGGGCAGTCATGTTTCGTGTCTTCTTATCAGTTAACCTGTGAGATATATGTAGACAGTATCACTTGTGATCTCATTGAGACTAGAAAAAGTTTTCGTGAGGCTAATTCAGATATTGATAACTTTATTAGAACAAAGGAGTTTTTCATTACCCCTGGAAACACTTTTGGCAGGGCCTTCCAGATGGCCTTCTCGAAGTCCACCACGACCTCCCTGACGCTCGGTGGCTGTGGCATAGCCTCCTTCAGTGCACGAAGTGCCGCGATGTATTCTCCTGACCGCTTACCACACATCAAGATATACGCTAAAGGCACCTGCTTGCAGCAGGTCCCCTCCTTCACGAATGCGTGCACCGTGAGCAGCTGGTACATCGGTTGTCTGACGACCTGGAGTGGGAAGGATGGAGAAGGAGAACAAGATAGAGAAGAAGGAAAGAAATGTGATTACAATCTGGTCCTCTGGAAGTAGATCATCGTCACTGGGTGATATATTTGCAGGTTTGCTATGCTTTAATTAGACTTGACCAAGGCTAAATACATTTGTGTGTGATTGATATGCTATTGATTATTTTTACACATGAGTATAGCAGACAGCCAGTTGCATGCTGTCTAAAAAGGGAGCTACAAAATGTTTATTGAATCATGTTAATGATTGACTGACATGGACAGCACTGCTTTCTTTGTTACACAAAATGATTATGAGTAGGTGTGTTTCATGCATTCAATGAATAGGTAATCCTGTTCAAAAGACAAATTTAACAGTGAAATGTAGGGGGCCATCAGCGTGAGCATTTGTTTGATGAGGATAATGGCCTCAAACGTCAACATGATGTTACACAATGATTAGTGTTTGCCAGCTACACTCAACTTGAAAGAGTATGTAAGCTCAATATATGCAGTGTTAGGCCTAATGTACACATATTTCTTTCATGTGCACCTTGACTCCAATATGGCAATGTCTTCTCAAATTGCAGCGTAGACATTTTTATTATGAGTTATAATTTGTTATATCATTTTGAGTTATTTTGAACATAGACAAATCGATGCCAATTAAAACATAACCCGAGGAGATAATAAAGGCATGATACTTTTGATTGTACTGCTTCTTGTCGTAAGTTCACAATCTTTGCCTTGCAATAGAATACTGACATGTTCTTTATAATTAAAGTACCTTGAATGTCCCATCCATGTACCATGTCCTGGCCCTGGCGAGGACTCGCAACTGGTCCGGTGTCGCCAGGACCAGTGTCCTCCGATGGTGTGACCGCAGATCAGCCACCAGGAAGTCTGTATGAACAAATAAGTCAATGAAGAAAAACCAGTGAATTGATAAGTGTTTGTATAATTGGCAATAACTTTGTGTGGTGGTGGTGAGGGGGGGGGGGGGGGGGGAGGGGAGGGGGGTGACAAAGCAAAATCATTCGAGGCTCAGCAAACAGAGTGTACATTTGACTGTGATATCACATTATTCAGACAATGTGACATTCTATAGAATTCAAAAGCTGCACATTCATACGATCTGCAGCACCTTAATGTTGGATATGTTATATCTTCCATCTTCAGGCCAATGCCATATAGTCATGAATAATTACAGTAAAACAGTTCTTATACATGGTGACACAATTGCAGAGCTTTCCATTTGTACTGAAACCTATTCCCTTCCATTTCTCACCTTCGGGAACAAAGCTGTCCTGTAGGTCGAAATGCAGGTTCCTCGGCTCCTTGGGACGTTGCTGTGCCCGCAAACGGTTGGCCAGTCTGGTCATGCTGTCAGGTTTCGCAGAGTGCATGTTGACACCGCGGCTGAGAAGGACGTCCTCGGCTATGGCTGCCCCCGATCTGAACGGATGTCGCTTTGCCTCTCTCTTCAGCTGCTTGCGAAGGATCAGACCATGTAGCTCACCGGGAGTCGGCTGATGCAGATGGGGACGAGGGCCGGCCTGGTAAGTTCCTCCTTGCTGCCTGACCGTTGCCATGCAGGTCAGCTGTCTGTTCCTAACAGAACACCTAATGAAAGAACAATGGACACAAGTACGAACATGCATGCATCAGTCACCAATACTTGGCATAATACAATTTACAGCTTTACAATGAAATCATGACCTCATGTGGGATAATTAAAGGCACACTACAAGACTACTGCTCATTTTGTTAATTTTGTATTTAGTCTGTTGCCCTGCTTGAAAAAAGCAAAGCATAACCTTCTCATCACTTCAATAAATTTCTAATAAACCTTCTCATCACTTCAAAGCCAATTTTCTAAAATCCTATGTGTAATTATTTTGCCGTAATCGCTTGATTTTTTTTTGCATATACTTAAATGATGCCTCGCTCGGATGACCTCACCAGTTTGATTAACTTGCCACTTTTTTAAGCATTTATACCATAAGTTAATCATAAAACATTATATACTATACTTTGTACATCCCGTAAACATTGTAATATTCTCGATATTTTGAATTTTGCATGTTACGTCACTTCTGACTTTGATATACTGTACTAAAACCCTATGTTATATTTTTGGAACCCACACCCTACATGCTTTGCTTTTGAGTGGGTTCCTCATATTACACGTTAATTATATGTCCTTATGCATTTGTGCATTATTGGTTCAAACTGACCATTGTGTGAAAAACATTTCTGCTTCAAATCAAATGGAATATAAAACTTGTACGAAATGTGGAATATGGAACGTGAATAAAAAAATTATTAAAAAAATCAGTTCAATCAATGACTTCCTTTGGTTCAACTTTTTCCACTCAAATTCATTATCTAGTTGTGATTCCTGTCTGCACTTACAGTGCTCTTAAACTACTCACATTTGAATAAATCAGTTCAATCAATGACTTTGTTTGGTTCAACCATTTTACACCCAAATTCATTATCTAGTTGTGATTCCTGTCTGCACTTACAGTGCTCTTAAACTACTCACATTTGAATAAATCAGTTCAATCAATGACTTTGTTAGGTTCAACCTCTTTATACCCAAATTCATTATCTAGTTGTGCTCTTAAACTGCTCACATTTGGATGAATCATAGTTTGCATGCAACCAAACGCAACCTTCTGTTCGCACTTTTTCATTGTTGTTACCATGCCAGATTTATTGTACTACATTTGGGTATTAAAAAACGTCTGATTTCTGTGTTTCAACTGATTAAGAAACACTGTAAGCATGGGATCTTTGATACCACAAATGTATTTATCATGTACTCTATGACATCTACGTCCATCACACATTGTTACCTCCATATTATGCTGTTCTGTCCTCTGCTCCTGACTCCGTAGGTGTATCCTCGGCTGTCAACCAGCTTGTGATGTCCCCGTTGAGACCCTCTCCTGATCTCCTGGTACGTAACAGGCTCAGGCTCGTCGACATCAGATGAGGATTCCTCCTCCATGTGGTCACTGGTACTGTTGCCGTCACTCTCGTCGTCGTGCTCAGCAGACGTCTCTGCTCCGTCAGGCTCCTGGGGAACTGCATCCGCCTGATGCACCGACGTCTCGTCCCTCAGGGCTGATTGCTGCTCAATGTCGTCATCCACGGCTTCAGAGATCCTCGTACTCTCTCCAACAGGCTGGGGCTAAAGAGATAGGACAGAGAGCAAGTGTGGGGGGGGGGGTTCAGAAAAATGACAAACCATGCATATCATATCTGTTTATGTGTTTCTTTTTTAATTTCTGTGTTTGTTTGCTTCTTTTCCATACTTGTGTCTTTGCTCACTGTTCACAAGTTTTAGATTTGTTTGGGTAGTTGTGTGGCAACCATCGCTAACTTCACAGGACAAATGATTAGGCAGTCACATTGCAAGTCCCTGAAACAATGTTTTGAATAGGAGTTGTTGGCCATGTTCAAACACTTCATGAGGAAATGTGTCCCACACTCATATAGAAAGGCTTTTAAAAGTACCACCAATGATATGAAAACATCAAATGCAGCATTTTAGTCACAGTATCATCCCAATGCATTCTGGCCCTACTTCCATCCTTCATTCTCATCGATTCTCAGTTGTCTCCAATAAAGGGCTCAATACACAACATAATCTTTAACGATGTGAATGTGTCACACTTCAAGACAAGTACCTGGTCAGCAAGACAGCCATCGCAGTTCCAGTCGATGCCATGTGACACTGCTCGCCTATATTCCCCAAGTGTGACTCCTGTTGGAAGAAGGGAGGATGTGGGAGAAAAAAGTCAGTCTCACTCCACTGCAGACTCGACATAACTGTGCAGTTGTCACTGGACTATTTCCCAAGCAGATCAACACTGATATGCAAACCAATTGATGGATATGTGAACCACATTTGAATCAGTATAACAGTGGACTCCCGTTATAATGAAGTTCTTGAGACTGGTAGTTATCTCCTTTCATATTTATGTGTTATTATTAATGAATAATTAAACAATAAGATGCAAAAATTGGATATTGTTATGGTCTGAATTTTCACTTTGTTATAACCAGAATTTCATTATAATTGCATTTGTTACCACTGTGATTTGTGACAAAATTTCATGAGAAACCACTCTTGCATATCCCTTCCACAAAAACTGTGTAAGGGGATATGCAAGATTTGCTCTGAGTCTAGTGGTTGGACTGTCACTTTGTTGTAAATCTTGTGAATTCAAATTAATCTTGGTATTTGAGCAATCAACCTTCAGAAACTGGACACATGAGACTGGTACCATCAGTACTCCCATAATCAGTTTTTAAACCAATACAAACTTATTCTCTTCACATGATAAATGTCAAGTAGAAGGCATGCTGATCAAAACTACTCCAGTCTACAAGCCATCAAAACAAAGTTTGTCATCTGGTTCAAGGTCAATGTAAGATTGCACACAGCGTGTTCTGAATCATGCCACACTGCAAGGGAAATAATAAATTTTGACCATCATAATCTGAAAATTTGGTAGTGGATATTGTTCAATATTCTCGTGCATGAAAATTACTCCAGCTTTTCAGTAATTTATAGGTTTATTGCTTGACATTGAATCTTATAGGAGCTCTTTTTTCTTCTGGATTCATTTCTCAAGATTATTTGAAAGGTAGCTGCACATTGAGGTCTTCAATACCATTTGAAAGGCCCAACACATCCAACCTCTTCTCCAGTTTATATGTTCAAAAATATTTGCATACACAGTGTATGGGAGAAAATGCAAAGTTGTGCTAGGCATGTTTGTCAATGTTATTGGGAAATGTGTTTCCTTGGTTATATCACATTGTGGCCCTCAAAATCAAGAAAAATGCTTGCAGAATAATCTACAGGTATTGGTTCACTTTTGCATTTGTTCTAACAAATTTGACAAATTTCTTCAAGTTAACAGCTGTACGATGGACAAATAATCTTTACGGATGTAGTAAAGCACACTTTCCAACAATTTCGGAAGCTATGAAACCATGGGAATAGTGTGTTATTACCAGCAATATCAGATGTATGGTTTGGGAACCTATCTATTCTCCCAGATTTTCATGGTCACACCGCTCGTTTTCAAGCAAGTCACAAGAATACTGGCACACATGGATAACCAGATAAGAAGTTTTGAATGCAGCTCATAGCAACCGGTTCAGAAAGTATGTTTTCATGGCAATAGAAGATTGCGACTCGCAAAATCAAGGGTAAGATTTGTGCATGAAACTACATTTACTTGCAGATATGACTACTCATTTTCTGATTCTGAGGAATATTTGCACTCATAATAATTGCAGACACGATATTTTATCATATTTCATATTTCATAATCTAATGTTTGTAACATGCCTTCAAAATAAAAGATTGGAAGTACTTGCAAGTTTGCAGGACAAGATTTTGCTGTAGAGTTCAATTTACACTTGTGCAATCCCCATTTGCCAAGAGAGACGAAAAATACATTGCCATGATAACAGTGCATTTCCAACGTGTAATTTGGGATAATCGAAACAAAATTTGCTGGACACATTAACAACAAATAAATTTGTAAGACGTCAACATCAGCAGAAAGTCCATCTATCCAGCGTGATTTTCAAGTCATTCATGTATGTATTCTGTAACATTCAGGAGTTAACATACACACAAGTGCCCCCCCCCCCCCACACACACACACAGATACAGACACACGCAGGGATGCCAAGTTCAAAAAAATTTTTATGAGTGAGATTTTCATGACTCGGCATCTCGGCGAGCGAATGTGCACGCGAGCGAGGGTGTTGGAGGGGTTTTCCCCCCCTGTGGCCTCCCACGGTAAGGAGCTTTTTCAATTCTTGGCTCTTAGTGGTGCGATCAGGTGCATATATCTCTGTACTTATTTTGAAAGACAAAAGGAAAATAATCTACCTTCAATTGCAACTATCACTCTAATCTTTTGAGCTATGCGCCTTATTATAGGCCCAAGTTGCAGACTTTGCCCGATGCGTGAGAGAAATGGGTGCTATGCGTGAGATCGTGAGACGGTCCCTAAATGCTTGAGTCTCACGCAGAATGCGTGAGACTTGGTAGCTCTGCACACGCACAAGCAATGCCAGTACACACTGATACAAACATACGTACTGTCTCGCATACGAAAACAATGACAAATGATTTGTAGGCAAACGTGATTAAAGACAAAATTTGAAGTGTAGAATTGTAGCCTGTTTCATGTCAAAGAATGGATAACATAATTATGTTTGCTGCTTTCCAGGGTACAAAATTTAAAGTTTGCTTCATGCATAATGAGAGAAAGTAAAAATTTGTCGGCTTAAACTTTGTTCATCCTCAAAGCAAAGAATCAAAAACATCTGACTAATTTGAATGACAAATTCATGAAATTGTGTGAACAAAGACGAATTTGATCTTCACATTCTGCGATCCGCCAGCGAGAGGGATGAATTTGAATGACAGTTGATGATTGGGAATGCTATGTCTTCAAAAATGTTTGACGAAAAAGGAATTGCGATGACAATTGATGAAATTGAAGTTAGGATTTGTGTTGCATGTGCTTTTCGGGACAAAATTCAATAATAAATTTTTGAAATTGAACGACAAAAGTGCAAAAATGGATGGGAAAACCTATACATGTAATTCCTTATAAATGATGGTCACGGCATTTTCTTAATCATTTTTCTTATCATTCTCTTTATTTTTCTTGACCTTTAATCGCAAATACATGTATCTCCATTTGGCAAATATGGACTTATCGGTTTCTGCAAACAAACTCTTCAAGCGTTTCAAATATTTTGCAGACAGACAGACACACGGACAGAGACACACACACACAGACACAGAGTTTAGCGAGGTGCATGTAACAACATGGGCAAAGAGTGTGTTGCCATGGTAACAACACATTATGATACCCTCCAAAGAACAAACAAAAGAGGAGAAAAATCAAAGTTCAAGACCAGTGGGTCAGGTTACTTGCGAATCAAACTATTTGAGACTTTCAGCGATTCGAGAGGATGTTGGCACACAATAACAGAATACATATACTTGCAAAAATGTGTGGAATATTAAAGTCCATACACTTGTCACAGTTATAAGTTTCAATTGTATTGTCATGTTGGAATAGGTGGTGATGTCTTTACCTACTACTACAAGTTTTTGTATTGATCTTCAAAAACGTGATGTGATAACTTCATTTTGCCTTCATAACAACATTGCACACACCTGTCAACGGAATAGTAGTACCAAAAACACTAACCTGTTCCACAGGTTCGGTGTTGCCACGCTTGACAGATGTCACATTGGAGAGCATGCTGTCTCGATGTCACTTCCTTTCGGCATCGCAGGCAGGGAAACTGGACTGGGCCTGGATCCAGACGTCGAATTCCACGGGTGTTAACAGGCATCAGGAAGGTGATCGAAAGAACAAACGATGTAAACAAACAGAAGTAGAAGTCGGAGTGGATCGAGATATTAAGTCGCAAATTGGAAGAGCTATCGAGAGAACGGTGAATATCAGGAATGT
The DNA here is from genome assembly GCF_040938485.1 of Diadema antillarum. Classification (NCBI taxonomy): domain Eukaryota; kingdom Metazoa; phylum Echinodermata; class Echinoidea; order Diadematoida; family Diadematidae; genus Diadema; species Diadema antillarum. The sequence goes on from NW_027270918.1 coordinate 4,163,051, forward strand.
AATGATCTTGTGGAATATTTCTCGTCCATATATAGGCCCTCGAAACCTGAACTATTGTCCGCATCCCATGCACACCTTTGAATAGGAAAACTGTCTTCACCCACTTTGAGGATCACATTAACCGACAATTACAATGATCACTCCTTGTTACGGGCGAGTTGAGAAGTCGGCGGGGGTATCTCGTTCTATTGTTACGCTTCCATTGTTGGGGCTGTCGGATTGAAGCGCCGACACCGTAGCGACGCTGGTGATTGGCTAGACTTATGGCCTAACTAGTGGCCAATCAGAATCCGGCGTCTTAATCTTGTCCGGCTTTATCGGTGTTGCAGCCGAAAGTGATTTAACCCTCGTATTGTTTGAAAGCGGCTCTTTATTTGAACTTATAAATCTGCTGATGACTGAAGACAAGTCACTTCGCGTGATTTTAGGGAATGTGTCAATCACTTTCGGCTACAACTCGTGAGTGAGACACTACCATATTGATGGCCAAATTCTATGAACCTTCGTGACATACGAGAAGGGCCTATTGAAGTACCTCTTCCCTCTTTCAATATTTCTCTTCGTTTTGATTATTTGTTCCGACAAATGATTGTAGGGCAGTACACGAATGATTTAATGTTAAAACACATTTCTTTTCTACTACGTCTGTCCATTCTGTCTGTAAACGGCGCTCAAAAGATAGTATCAACTGGGGTTGGGGGGGGGGCTACAATAGTTGATGGCGATATTGATGAGAATTTGGACAAAGTCTGCGCTCAATCACAGTCTACAACACAACTTCATGACTTGTAGAAGCATGAAATGGCATGAGTGGTATTATAATTCATGTATGTAGGTCCTATTGCCCTGCCCCCCCCCCCCGATCTCCGCCTGCGATCGCACTATCGCCATGGAAATTGGCGCAAACATTACTTGCAGCGTGGATGCCGTCGAAATAAAAAGGAAAAGTAAAATGTGTTGTTTTTTTAATGTTCTATATAACATAACTACGTTTTCCGGCCAGATTTCATATAAGATTTACACGCCTAACGACGCCATCATTCAACTAGCGAATTTGAATGATCATTGAAATCAACATTCGAAAGGCCAAATATAGTACATTCAATTTCATTTCATCAGCATACATCTCCATACGTCTTTTTTGTTTTCCGCACGGACAGTGTGAATGCGTGTTCAAATTGAAATTTCATATTGCTTATATATATATATACATATTCGCGCAACAAAGAGTCGCACAGTTGTAGTAGCAGTAGGCCTATTGTCAATTCATCTAATCTTTAAAGTGTCGCTGATTCCAATAAGTGACGACGTCAGGGCATGACTATTTCCCGGGGTTATTTACAACACATAGATATAGGTAATCAGACAAAAAACAAACAAACAAACAAACAAACAACTATCTCTCGATAACCTCACCAGCGCTTCACATGTAGTAACGCAAGTACAGGCAAAGTTTTTCGTTTTTTTGGTTTTTGTTTTTTTCTGGGAGACATTGACAATTTTCAACGAGCTGTCAGAAATGATATTACAAGTGTATTTGTCGAGAAGAGTATAAATGCACCAGTATACAGTATATTATGTTAAAAAAAAAACTAGTAGCCTTGTATATGACATGCTTGTATAGGAAACGTAAGCACTATTGTAAATAGTGTACAATCTTTGATCGTTCTGACTAACGTCAACAAGGCTAACATTGAAATTATGGATGTTTGTGATGTGTAAGTGTATGTGATGTTGTTGCATGGTCACGTCTGTCTGCCCACTACAACGCAAAAGTCGATATGAAGGAAAAAAACAAACAAACCTTTGTCAAAGTTTATAAATATCCTCACAAACATCAACTTTCTGATTTGGAGCAGATCATAATGCTTTTACTCATACTGACTATTATAAACCATAAAAATAAGGGAGAACTTCAAGTACTACATTTTACTATCATTTCCCTTCCTTTCAGTTTTGTTGAAACGCCACAAATTAATGTTTGTGTCAATTTCCATGGCGATGTGCCAGCGACGGCGGGCATCGGGAGCGGGGAATGGGAGAGGGAATTATGGGTTCATTCAAGGAGCTTCTCCTTGGTTGATTCAACACTTCCCCCGGTCACAAAACAAAAAACAAAAACAAAACAAAACAAAGAAAAAAACGAAAAAAGAAACTGAAAAAGAAGACGACGGCCTGGTTAGGTTTCGGATAGAAAGACAAGTTGAATTGTGGATGGTGGCGAATGCCTTCATAGCAATTCCTTTTTTTAACTGTGTTACCATACTATGGTGTATCAACATTAATCGAAACACGGGATGACGAAGCCTAGATGAACAGGACATGTGCGGTGTGCATGTAATCATTGATCACTATAAGACAGGATGTAGTACAGAGTACGTGTATATTAGCATGAAGGAGATGGGTGTTTTTTATAATTATAGTTGTACAATTAACCAGTGTCTATCAGATCAGAGAGTGAAGAAAAATACTAGAAGAGGGATATACAATAGATATAAAATATCTCATGATGTCACCGAATTTGGTCATTAATATGGCCTCTTTTTCGAAGCACTTTTACATGCAGTCTCTTGAGTCAAGCAAAACGACCTGTCATAAGTCATCGATGAAATTGTGAGTTTGCAAAGAGCCGCTTTCGAACACAATATAGGAGTTAATCACTTTCGGCTGCAACACTGATATGGCCGGACAGGATTAGGACGTGTGATGACTCTGATTGGCCACTAGTTAGGCCATAAGTCTAGCCAATCATCAGCTTCGCTATACGATGTCGGCGCTTCAATCCAACAGCTCTAATCATGGAAGCGTATACCATACAATAGAACGAGACGCCCCAGCCCACTCCTAACTCGTCCCAACAAAGGGTCGTAGCAGTAATTTGCGGTTCATCTGATCTTCATTCAAATACGCGACCACGTCAGTGCACGCGTGGCTATTTTCCGGGGCTATTCTTCTCCTTCTTCTTTATCTCCTTCTTCTTCTTCCTTTACTGTGCAGAACCTCCTAGAAGTATACTTGCACATTCGGGTATACTCTTAGGAGGTTCTTCGTGTACAGTAAAGGAGGAGGAGGAAGAAGTAGAAGATAGCCTCATGAAACTCGAGCTGCCATAAAAATTCAAAATATATACATGTTTAAAAAAATGCAATGCTAAAATCCTTCTGCGTTGCCCTGGGTGTTTAGATAAGTTTACATCTTATAGATCTTTGATTTGAAGCACAAACAGATCTGGAACAAACAGATCTCGATAACCTCATCATAGCTTCATATAGTTCGAATTCAATATAAGCACACTTTTTTAGAGGAATTCTCACTATTCAATGGTGCGTCAGAAATGAGTACAATCTTGACAAGAAGACTAGGGAATCAGTATGCAGTGCTAGCTTATTATTCAAATTAGCGGTACATGTTGCGCTGAAACACGGTTTGCAATTTCGTGCCAAGCGCCAATATCAATTCATTTTCAGGAACAAAACTTCAAACTGTAAGCATTGACAGTGAATCAACATGAGCACGCTGTGCTATGATCAATACTGCATTTAGCGTCAAATTTCCATTTTTACTGTTTGAATTATTTGACTATTATGTAACTCGTCTTTATCCATGTATTTAAACAGTTGATTTCAGTAAGGATCTACCCACACCTTATAATTATATATATATATATATATATATATATATATATATATATACATGTATATAAGCGTGGATATGCCGAATCTTCTAATTTAACTTCATTCCCCACACCAGTCGAAGTAGGAAGAACCGAATATTCATGTTTCAAATTTTACACTTCCATCAGATCCATTATGTACATTAATTTTTTCACCCTTGGGAGTCCTTCATCGATTAATTAAAATTTAGAAAGAAAAAGAAAGGAAAACCCCTTCCTCTGTTGCTCGATCCAGGAGTGTAATGTGTGTTTTCTTTATAAGAGTATGCATCTGTAATTACATATAATAATCTTGCTTGTCAAATGTTTCACCAACTACAGTCCTGCCTACTATTTTCATTTTATGGAACCTTTCCCCGCGCAGCCATAAAGTTGTGCGAAGTGTTTGTAGGCTAGATGATGTTTATGCGTATATATATATATATATATATACATGTATGTATGTATATATATATATATATATATATATATATATATATATATCACATGTTATTCCTTTTAATGAAGGTTTGTCGAAGATTGAAAATGTAATATCAGTCAAAATTCACATATCAAAGTAAAATAAGATGGCATTTTTTAGCAATACAATGATCTGCTACACGGAATAATAGCAGTAACGAAGAACCTCTGCTCAGTGATGCTATTGGTGTTCGTCATAAAAAGTTTGACGCGTTTCTAATGTAATTTTAATTTGAGCGCGCTTTTAAGCGTTAATGAGAAAAAGATATATGGAAATGTATGCTGATAAAACGAAATTGAATGTGCTATATTTGGCCTTTCAAATGTTGATTCAGGTGATCATTGAAATACGCTCAAAGTTGAATGATGGCGTCGTTAGGTGTGCAAATCAGATGAAATTTGGCCGAAAAACCTACAGTCGTGCTATTATAGACCATAAAAACACATTTTCCTTTTTCTTTTTGCTTCTACGGTAGATTACCCTGCAAAATCAAAACGGTGTGGTTGGAATTACGATGCAAAAACAAATGCAACAAGTTGAACGGATGGGGTAAATGCTTTAACAATATTTCATTTGTGTACTACATCACTTTTGTATCAGCTTTTATTGGATCACAGGTGGACGATGAGAAATATTTGAAGAACAGCTAGGGCATGTGCGACTTCATCTTTGATAACTGAAAGACATGATGTAGCAGCATGAATGGGGAGGAGTGTTTTCATAATTCCAAGAAATGTACTGCAATTAAATCAGTATATCAGATCGGTGAGTGAAGAAAAATGCTAATAGATACAATAGATATGACATCTCATCACGTCACTGAATTTGGTCGTTAATATGGCTCATTTCGAAGCACTTGTTACATGCAGGAAAGACTTAGTGATTGACACAGTCTCAAGGTGACGCAAAGCCACCTGTCATAAGTCATGGATGAATTTGTAACTTTGTAAAGAGCTGTTTCCAAACACAATACACGTATAGGGCCCTATTGTTGATCACTTTCGGCTGAAACACCGATAAAGCCGGACAGGATTAGGACGTGTGACGATTCTGATTGGCCACTAGTTAGGCCATAAGCCTATAGCCAATCATCAGCGTCGCTACGGTGTCGGCGCTTCGCCGACAGCTCCAATCATGGAAGGGTATAACAATAGAACAAGACGCCCCAGCCGACTTCTTACTCGTCGCAACAAAGGGTCGTAGTGGTAATTTGCGGTTCATCTGATCTTCATTCAAATACGTGACCACGTCAGTGCACGCGTGGCTATTTCTCGGGGCTATTAACAAACAAACAGATCTGGAAAATCAGAATAAAGTCTTTCGATAACCTCATCACCACTTCATAGTTCCGATTTAGCAGGGCACACTCTTTTGGAGAGGCGTTCTCACTATTCAATGGTCCTTTAGAAATGGTTTAATCTTGACAAGAAGAGTTAATTGGGAATCGGTATAGGCCTCCAGTACTAATTCATGTAGTTCACTACGTAAATTACTGGTGCATGAGGCACTGCAGCCCGTTTTGCACATAAATGTTTGTAGTGCGTATATAATTATGTGTGTGTGATCCAAGTTGTCGTTTTGTTGAGTGGTCACGTCTGTCTATGCCCATTTACGCCAAATATATATATATAAGAACAACAAACAACATTCCTACTTCAAATTGCAATGAATATCGTTAGAAACAATTAACTTCAGATTAAAAGCTTGTTTGCTTCCACGCGCATTGTCCGTACATTTTATTATTGTATTGTTTTATACGTTTTCCCGCCAACTTTCATCAGATTTGCACTCGAAGGCGTTCAAATTCCAGCGATTTTTGTCAAGGCTCTGCTCTCACGGTTCACTTTGATCCTTTTTTTCCATTCAAATTCTTTTGAAGTCATTCACTTCAGATTCAACTTCATTTGATTTAGAGGAAAATTAATTCCATTTAACGACGCAAAGTGGAATTCAATTTTACGCCAAAGGGATAAAGCGTCCCGAGCGCCAATACAGTGAATAATTTACAGAAACAGAACTTCGAACTGTAAGCATTGAAATTGAATCAATATCAACAAGCTCTGCTGTTTGCGATCAATACTGCATTAAGCGTTACATTCCCATTTTCACTGTTTGACGATATATAATGGGGCGTCTATCAAGAAGTCCTATATAAACAGTAAATTTCAGTAAGGATCTACACATACACACACACACACACACACACACACGTATGGATATATATATATATATATATATATATATATATATATATAGGTACAGACACTGTAAATAAATATAAGCAATATGCAATTTCAATTTGAACGCGCTTTCACACTTTCATGTGAAAAAAAAAGATGTATGGAGATGTATGCTGTTGAAATGAAATTGAATGTACTATATTTGGCCTTTCGAATGTTGATTTCAATGATCATTCAAATTCGCTAGTTGAATGACGGCGTCTTTAGGCGTGCAAATCTTATGAAATCTGGCCGGAAAACGTACAGTCATGTTTTATAGAACATTAAAAAAAAACCAACACATTTTACTTTTCCTTTTTATTTCGACGGTATCCACGCTGCAAGTAATGTTTGCGCCAATTTCCATGGCGATAGTGCGATCTCAGGCGGAGATCGGGGGGGGGGGGGCAGGGCAATAGGACCTACATACATGAATTATGAAACCACTCATGCCATTTCATGCTGCTACATGAAGTTGTCTTGTAGACAGTGATTGAGCGCAGACGTAGGATTGGCTCCAATCATCAGCCAAACGAGCACCCATACATGAGCATAAACACCCAGTAACTCCTCGTTGAAATGTTACTTTTACACTTTATACTGTACGAGTTCTGCAACAGATATGTTCATTCGCAATATATTTATGCCTCACACTATCCGACAAGAATTAACTTTTTGATGGCACAATCCGAATGGAAAATGAACTTTCACTCGTGGGTAAACACGCTTGTTTGTTTAGTCATGGCCCTTACAGGAAATGAATATACAATGTACATTCATTTTTATATATTGTCTGACCATATGGTATCAGAATATCGCTATCAATGAACAAAAACAAAAAAAAACTGCTCAACGAAAAAAACTACAGAACGAAAAAACAGTTCTGCTGTAATGGCAATTTCACGTACACGATGTACTTCTTTGTAGGGAGCCTATGCCTACTCCTCATACCTCCAGGGGTTGCGCGTTTAAACCCGAGAAGCAGAGTAACGCGAGTCAGGTCACAATTATGAGCAATTCGACAATGGTAACTGACAGAAATACACAGATTCAGTGTGGTACACTACATCATCCTACTGGAACCCTACCTAGAAAAAAAAAATATGCACATATCCTTTATTCCAACTCTGAGTTACGCGACCACATCAGTGCGTGATGACGTTTTACAACAAACACTATGATAATGTGTAGTGTGTTTCATTGTTACCGCCGTTGTTGCATGATCCCGTCAGTCTACATCAAAAATAATATCTACAAAATGATACATAACATCCCTTCGTCCAAATTCTCACCAATATCGCCATCAACTATTGTAGCCCCCCAACCCCAGTTGATACTATCTTTTGAGCGCCGTTTACAGGTACAGAATGGACAGACGTAGTAGAAAAGAAATGTGTTTTAACAGTAAATCATGCGTGTACTGCCCTGCAATCATTTGTCGGAACAAATAATCAAAACGAAGAGAAATATTGGAAGAGGGAAGAGGTACTTCAATAGGCCCTTCTCGTATGTCCCGAAGGTTCATAGAATTTGGCCATCAATATGGTCTTGTCTCTCTCACGAGTTGTAGCCGAAAGTGATTGACACATTCCCTGAAATCACGCAAAGTGACTTGTCTTCAGTCATCAGCAGATTTATAAGTTCAAATAAAGAGCCGCTTTCAAACAATACGAGGGTTAAATCACTTTCGGCTGCAACACCGATAAAGCCGGACAAGATTAAGACGCCGGATTCTGATTGGCCACTAGTTAGGCCATAAGTCTAGCCAATCACCAGCGTCGCTACGGTGTCGGCGCTTCAATCCGACAGCCCCAACAATGGAAGCGTAACAATAGAACGAGATACCCCCGCCGACTTCTCAACTCGCCCGTAACAAGGAGTGATCATTGTAATTGTCAGTTAATGTGATCCTCAAAGTGGGTGAAGACAGTTTTCCTATTCAAAGGTGTGCATGGGATGCGGACAATAGTTCAGGTTTCGAGGGCCTATATATGGACGAGAAATATTCCACAAGATCATTACATTCCTGATATTCACCGTTCTCTCGATAGCTCTTCCAATTTGCGACTTAATATCTCGATCCACTCCGACTTCTACTTCTGTTTGTTTACATCGTTTGTTCTTTCGATCACCTTCCTGATGCCTGTTAACACCCGTGGAATTCGACGTCTGGATCCAGGCCCAGTCCAGTTTCCCTGCCTGCGATGCCGAAAGGAAGTGACATCGAGACAGCATGCTCTCCAATGTGACATCTGTCAAGCGTGGCAACACCGAACCTGTGGAACAGGTTAGTGTTTTTGGTACTACTATTCCGTTGACAGGTGTGTGCAATGTTGTTATGAAGGCAAAATGAAGTTATCACATCACGTTTTTGAAGATCAATACAAAAACTTGTAGTAGTAGGTAAAGACATCACCACCTATTCCAACATGACAATACAATTGAAACTTATAACTGTGACAAGTGTATGGACTTTAATATTCCACACATTTTTGCAAGTATATGTATTCTGTCATTGTGTGCCAACATCCTCTCGAATCGCTGAAAGTCTCAAATAGTTTGATTCGCAAGTAACCTGACCCACTGGTCTTGAACTTTGATTTTTCTCCTCTTTTGTTTGTTCTTTGGAGGATATCATAATGTGTTGTTACCATGGCAACACACTCTTTGCCCATGTTGTTACATGCACCTCGCTAAACTCTGTGTCTGTGTGTGTGTGTCTCTGTCCGTGTGTCTGTCTGTCTGCAAAACATTTGAAACACTTGAAGAGTTTGTTCGCAGAAACCGATAAGTCCATATTTGCCACATGGAGATACATGTATTTGCGATTAAAGGTCAAGAAATATAAAGAGAATGATAAGAAAAATGATTAAGAAAATGTCGTGACCATCATTTATAAGGTATTACATGTATAGGTTTTCCCATCCATTTTCGCACTTTTGTCATTCAATTTCAAAAATGTATTATTCAATTTTGTCCCGAAAAGCACATGCACCGCAATTCCTAACTTCAATTTCATCAATTGTCATCGCAATTCGTTTTTCGTCAAACATTTTTGAAGACATAGCATTCCCAATCATCAATTGTCATTCAAATTCATCCCTCCCGCTGGCGGATCGCAGAATGTGAAGATCAAATTTGTTTTTGCTCACACAATTTCATGAATTTGTCATTCAAATTAGTCAGATGTTTTCGATTCTTTGCTTTGAGGATGAACAAAGTTTTAGCCGACATATTATTTTACTCATAATGCATGAAGCAAACTTTAAATTTTGTACCCTGGAAAGCAGCAAACATAATTATGTTATCCATTCTTTGACATGAAACAGGCTACAATTCTACACTTAAAATTATGTCTTTAATCACGTTTGCCTACAAATCATTTGTCATTGTTTTCGTATGCGAGACAGTACGTATGTTTGTATCAGTGTGTACTCGCATTGCTTGTGTGTGTGTCTGTATCGGGGGGGGGGGGCACTTGTGTGAATGTTAACTCCTGAATGTTACAGAATACATACATGAATGACTTGGAAATCACGCTGGATAGAGATATGAGACGAATATGAATGAAAGTGTAACGAAAATGATTGACAAAAGATGAAATTGATCCTGCTGTATTGAGTGCTGCGAGTGAGACTGACGAATTTGAACTGTAAATGACGAAAATGTATGCCAAATGACTAAATTGAATGGACTTTCTTTGTAAATGAACGACGAAAGATGAACTTGAAAGTAAGATTGGCCTATTCCCGTCATCCCGCCACGAAATTGAAGTAAAAAATTTGTGAAATTGATTGAAAAAAGTTTGAAAATGGATGGGAGAACCGATATTTTGTACTTTATGACAGAGACCGTACTTCGAAATCGTCACAAATGGACTTATCAGTTTTTGCGAACACTTGAAACCAAATCAAGTCTTTCACCTGCAGATGGAACCTTTAAATGTACTGTGGAGCCTACTGTTATTATGGAAATGTGCTTGGTGTCTCTCTGGTGAGAGTCACAATCTTCTATTGCCATGAAAACATACTTTCTGAACCGGTTGCTATGAGCTGCATTCAAAACTTCTTATCTGGTTATCCATGTGTGCCAGTACTCTTGTGACTTGCTTGAAAACGAGCGGTGTGACCATGAAAATCTGGGAGAATAGATAGGTTCCCACACCATACATCTGATATTGCTGGTAATAACACACTATTCCCATGGTATCACAACTTCTGCAATGGTTGGAAAGTGTGTTGTACTACATTCGTAGAGATTATATGTCCATCGTACAGCTGTTAACTTTAAGAAATTGGTCAAATTTGTTAGAACAAATGCGAAAGTGTACCAATATCTGTAGATTTTTCTTGATTTTGAGGGCCACAATGTGATATAACCATGGTAACACATTTCCCAATAACATTGACAAACATACCTAGCACAACTTTGCATTTTCTCCCATACACTGTATATGCAAATATTTTTGTACATAACATAATAAATAAACTGGAGAAGAGGTTTTATGTGCTGGGCCTTTCAAATGATATTGAAGACCTCAATGTGCAGCTACCTTTCAAATAATCTTGAGAAATGAATCCAGAAAAAAAAAAAGAGCTCCTGTAAGATTCAATGTCAAGCAATAAACCTATAAATTACTGAAAAGCTGGAGTAATTTTCATGCACAAGAATAATGAGCAATATCCATTACCAAATTTTCGGATTATGATGGTCAAAATTTATTATTTCCCTTGCAATGTGGCATGATTCAGAACACGCTGTGTGCAATCTTACATTGACCTTGAACCAGATGACAAACTTTGTTTTGATGGCTTGTAGACTGGAGTAGTTTTGATCAGCATGCCTTCTACTTGACATTTATCATGTGAAGAGAATAAGTTTGTATTGGTTTAAAAACTGATTATGAGAGTACTGATGGTACCAGTCTCATGTGCCCAGTTTCTGAAGGTTGATTGCTCAAATACCAAGATTAATTTGAATTCACAAGATTTACAACAAAGTGACAGTCCAACCACTAGACTCAGAGCAAATCTTGCATATCCCCTTACACAGTTTTTGTGGAAGGGATATGCAAGAGTGGTTTCTCATGAAATTTTGTCACAAATCACAGTGGTAGCAAACGCGGTTATAATGAAATTCCGGTTATAACAAAGTCAAAATTCAGACCGTAACAATATCCAATTTTTGCATCTTTATTGTTTAATTATTCATTTATAATAACACATAAATATGAAAGGAGATAACTACCAGTCTCGAGAACTTCATTATAATGGGAGTCCACTGTTATACTGATTCAAATGTGGTTCACATATTCATCAATTGGTTTGCATATCAGTGTTGATCTGCTTGGGAAATAGTCCAGTGACAACTGCACAGTTATGTCGAGTCTGCAGTGGAGTGAGACTGACTTTTTTCTCCCACATCCTCCCTTCTTCCAACAGGAGTCACACTTGCGGAATATAGGCGAGCAGTGTCACATGGCATCGACTGGAACTGCGATGGCTGTCTTGCTGACCAGGTACTTGTCTTGAAGTGTGACACATTCACATCGTTAAAGATTATGTTGTGTATTGAGCCCTTTATTGGAGACAACTGTGAATCGATGAGAATGAAGGATGGAAGTAGGGCCAGAATGCATTGGGATGATACTGTGACTTATGCTGCATTTGATGTTTTCATATTATTGGTGGTACTTTTAAAAGCCTTTCTATATGAGTGTGGGACACATTTCCTCATGAAGTGTTTGAACATGACCAACCACTCCTATTCAAAACATTGTTTCAGGGACTTGCGGTGTGACTGCCTATTCATTTGTCCTGTGAAGTTAGCGATGGTTGCCACACAACTACCCAAACAAATCTAAAACTTGTGAACAGTGAGCAAAGACACAAGTATGGAAAAGAAGCAAACAAACACAGAAATTAAAAAAGAAACACATAAACAGATATGATATGCATGGCTTGTCATTTTTCTGAACCCCCCCCCCACACTTGCTCTCTGTCCTATCTCTTTAGCCCCAGCCTGTTGGAGAGAGTACGAGGATCTCTGAAGCCGTGGATGACGACATTGAGCAGCAATCAGCCCTGAGGGACGAGACGTTGGTGCATCAGGCGGATGCAGTTCCCCAGGAGCCTGACGGAGCAGAGACGTCTGCTGAGCACGACGAGGAGAGTGACGGCAACAGCACCAGTGACCACATGGAGGAGGAATCCTCATCTGATGTCGACGAGCCTGAGCCTGTTACGTACCAGGAGATCAGGAGAGGGTCTCAACGGGGACATCACAAGCTGGTTGACAGCCGAGGATACACCTACGGAGTCAGGAGCAGAGGACAGAACAGCATAATATGGAGGTAACAATGTGTGATGGACGTAGATGTCATAGAGTACATGATAAATACATTTGTGGTATCAAAGATCCCATGCTTACAGCGTTTCTTAATCAGTTGAAACACAGAAATCAGAAGTTTTTTAATACCCAAATGTAGTACAATAAATCTGGCACGGTAACAACAATGAAAAAGTGCGAACAGAAGGTTGCGTTTGGTTGCATGCAAACTATGATTCATCCAAATGTGAGCAGTTTAAGAGCACAACTAGATAATGAATTTGGGTGTAAAAAAGTTGAACCAAACAAAGTCATTGATTTATTCAAATGTGAGTAGTTTAAGAGCACTGTAAGTGCAGACAGGAATCACAACTAGATAATGAATTTGGGTGTAAAAAGGTTGAACCAAATAAAGTTGTCGATTGAACTGATTTATTCAAATGTGAGTAGTTTAAGAGCACTGTAAGTGCAGACAGGAATCACAACTAGATAATGAATTTGGGTGTAAAATGGTTGAACCAAACAAAGTCATTGATTGAACTGATTTATTGAACTGATGAGCAGTAGTCTTGTAGTGTGCCTTTATCCCACATGAGGTCATGATTTCACGGTAAAGCTGTTAATTGTATTATGCCAAGTATTGCTGACTGATGCATGCGTGTTCGTACTTGTGTCCATTGTTCTTTCATTAGGTGTTCTGTTAGGAACAGACAGCTGACCTGCATGGCAACGGTCAGGCAGCAAGGAGGAACTTACCAGGCCGGCCCTCGTCCCCATCTGCATCAGCCGACTCCCGGTGAGCTACATGGTCTGATCCTTCGCAAGCAGCTGAAGAGAGAGGCAAAGCGACATCCGTTCAGATCGGGGGCAGCCATAGCCGAGGACGTCCTTCTCAGCCGCGGTGTCAACATGCACTCTGCGAAACCTGACAGCATGACCAGACTGGCCAACCGTTTGCGGGCACAGCAACGTCCCAAGGAGCCGAGGAACCTGCATTTCGACCTACAGGACAGCTTTGTTCCCGAAGGTGAGAAATGGAAGGGAATAGGTTTCAGTACAAATGGAAAGCTCTGCAATTGTGTCACCATGTATAAGAACTGTTTTACTGTAATTATTCATGACTATATGGCATTGGCCTGAAGATGGAAGATATAACATATCCAACATTAAGGTGCTGCAGATCGTATGAATGTGCAGCTATTGAATTCTATAGAATGTCACATTGTCTGAATAATGTGATATCACAGTCAAATGTACACTCTGTTTGCTGAGCCTCGAATGATTTTGCTTTGTCACCCCCCTCCCCCCCCCCCCCCCCCCCCCCCCCCCCCACCACCACCACACAAAGTTATTGCCAATTATACAAACACTTATCAATTCACTGGTTTTTCTTCATTGACTTATTTGTTCATACAGACTTCCTGGTGGCTGATCTGCGGTCACACCATCGGAGGACACTGGTCCTGGCGACACCGGACCAGTTGCGAGTCCTCGCCAGGGCCAGGACATGGTACATGGATGGGACATTCAAGGTACTTTAATTATAAAGAACACGTCAGTATTCTATTGCAAGGCAAAGATTGTGAACTTAAGACAAGAAGCAGTACAATCAAAAGTATCATGCCTTTATTATCTCCTCGGGTTATGTTTTAATTGGCATCGATTTGTCTATGTTCAAAATAACTCAAAATGATATAACTAATTATAACTCATAATAAAAATGTCTACGCTGCAATTTGAGAAGACATTGCCATATTGGAGTCAAGGTGCACATGAAAGAAATAGGTGTACATTAGGCCTAACACTGCATATATTGAGCTTACATACTCTTTCAAGTTGAGTGTTGCTGGCAAACACTAATCATTGTGTAACATCATGTTGACGTTTGAGGCCATTATCCTCATCAAACATATGCTCACGCTGATGGCCCCCTACATTTCACTGTTAAATTTGTCTTTTGAACAGGATTACCTATTCATTGAATGCATGAAACACTCCTACTCATAATCATTTTGTATAACAAAGAAAGCAGTGCTGTCCATGTCAGTCAATCACTAACATGATTCAATAAACATTTTGTAGTTCCCTTTTTAGACAGCATGCAACTGGCTGTCTGCTATACTCATGTGTAAAAATAATCAATAGCATATCAATCACACACAAATGTATTTAGCCTTGGTCAAGTCTAATTAAAGCATAGCAAACCTGCAAATATATCACCCAGTGACGATGATCTACTTCCAGAGGACCAGATTGTAATCACATTTCTTTCCTTCTTCTCTATCTTGTTCTCCTTCTCCATCCTTCCCACTCCAGGTCGTCAGACAACCGATGTACCAGCTGCTCACGGTGCACGCATTCGTGAAGGAAGGGACCTGCTGCAAGCAGGTGCCTTTAGCGTATATCTTGATGTGTGGTAAGCGGTCAGGAGAATACATCGCGGCACTTCGTGCACTGAAGGAGGCTATGCCACAGCCACCGAGCGTCAGGGAGGTCGTGGTGGACTTCGAGAAGGCCATCTGGAAGGCCCTGCCAAAAGTGTTTCCAGGGGTAATGAAAAACTCCTTTGTTCTAATAAAGTTATCAATATCTGAATTAGCCTCACGAAAACTTTTTCTAGTCTCAATGAGATCACAAGTGATACTGTCTACATATATCTCACAGGTTAACTGATAAGAAGACACGAAACATGACTGCCCAGGGCCCCATTTTATCAAATGATAAAATAATTTAAAATTTTCTTCCCACACAGGCTGCCATAGACTTACAATTGAAATCAACTATCTAAATTATTTTAACTCTTCATAAAACAGTATCCAGGACTTATTGTTAGATTTGAACTGCTATATGATGGAACTCTTTTAGCAGCTATCTGTGTATTCATGCTAATAGCATGCTGTATGTGCCATGGCAAAGTTTTCATAGCTACTCAGTGTGACAGATAAAAAATTTTGGCACACTTCCTCCAATAAACAGGCATTCTTGCTTTGCATGTATTCAAATGACAATTTAAATGATTAATTGTGCTTGATTGGTGTCCACAACTTGATGTCTGGTGTAGCTTAAATATATCCAGTACACCCTTTATGTTTGTACTCAATACAACATTGCCATGGTTATTGCATTTTTCTGAAAAAAAAAGAAGACATTCTGTTTGAAAGGACATCGGAAATAATAAGAGTGAGTGAGATAATAATAACCATATACAACTTGTACTTGTCACATCTGCAGATTCGCATCCTGGGCTGTGTGTTCCATTGGAAGCAAGCGGTATGGCGGAAGCTGCAAAGAGTGGGCCTCGCAGATGCCTACACACGGGATGAGGAGATGCAACAACTGCTGAAGGAGATCATGGCCCTCCCTTTCCTGCCTGCGAACCAGATCCCCCCTGCGTTCCAGCAGTTACAGCAGCGCAACAACACTGCCAGACTGAATGAGGTAATGAAAGTGATGTTATCAGGATTTCAATGTGTCATATACAGACTAACAACTCAGGTGTTCAAATACATGCACAAGATACACTAACTGCCTTTACCAAGTTAAGTTTTTAAGCTCAATCCGCAGGCACAAGGGAGGCACACATGTATGGCACAAAAAAAAAAAAGAAAAAGGAAAAAAAAAGAAAATGTGAAATATGAAAACGGAAAATGTGACACGGTTCTGAAACATTGATTTCTTTTCAATAAAATCAACCAAAATGCACTGCAAATTTTTCATAAGTACTCAGTGTGACAGATGACAAAGTTTGGCACACTTCCTCCAATAAACAGGCATTCTTGCTTTGCATGCATTCAAATGGCAATTTAAATGATTAATTGTGCCTGATTGGTGTCCCCAGCTTGATGTCTGGTGTAGTTTAACTGTATCCAATAAACACTCTTTATGTTTGTACTATATACAATATTGCAATGGCTATTGCATTTTTCTGAAAAAGAAATAGACTTTTCTGTTTGGAAACTTTATAAGCATTTACAATATTAAGGTAACATTTGGTATGTTTGAAGATATGTAGTGGATTTCTATGAAAAGCCTTTTGTGTTTGTGAGGAAAAATCTGCAAAAAAAAAAATCAGTTGAATCTAATGTTTCATACCTATATAACATAAAAACAAAGACCATAATAACAACAAAAAAGCACAACCATAATCACATGTACTTTGCCAATTTGTACCACAAAACTTATCACCATATAAAATTTTTTCCAAAAAACAAAATTTTGCAAAGTCTAAATTTGCAATGATGTCATGGCAATGTCATTTTTTTTCTAAATCTTAGAAAACTGTTTTGGATCGAATTACTCTCTACTTTTTTTAGCAATTGACCCCAAATTTGGCATGCTTGCCCGCTATCAAAGGAAGATTTTTATTACACCTGTTTCATTTAGTAATTCATCACGCGTTGCCATGGCAATGCCATATTCTCGTAAAAGCTTTGAGCATTTTGCTTGGAATTTAGCACATATGACCACTTTAGTAAAGATGAGCAAACTTCAACTTTAATCACTGTTGAGCAACGTGTTGCCATGGTAACAGCATATTTGGAATGAAAATCATACAAATATACTGTGGGTTTAGCTAACTCCCCGAGTATGAGCATTTGGCTTACAATTTGGTAGATGTGACTGCTATAGTATGTACATGTGCAAATTTATTTTGATGTCATTGTTGGACAATGTGTTGCCGTGTAAACAGCATATTTTGAATGAAAATCATACAAAAAATACTGTGGATTCAGTTAAGTCCCTCAGTCTTTGAGCATGTGACTTGAAATTTGCCACATGCGACCGCTAGAGTACAAAGATGCACAATCTTTCATGATTGGTGAACAATGCATTGCCATGGAAGCAGTATATTTGGAAATTTGGAAATTATAGAAGTTGCCAATTTACATACCTTACTCACTCAGGTTTTGAACACTTGACTGGAGATGGCAAATATGACTTTTGTCAAACAAAATATACATTTGTTCAATGTTGAAAAAAAAAAGCATTGCCAGGGATTTACTGCTTTAGTTTTTTGATAAGAAGCATTGGAAACAGAGTAAACATTGCAAGTTAAGTCAACTCCTTCAGTGTTTGGTAGGGGTATTAATCGAGTGATAGTTCCAGTTTCTTTTGATAAAAGAAAAATATATATAAAGTGGGGGAAGGCACCCCGTGTGCCCCCTCTGGATCTGCCACTGGAGGGGATGTGGAGGTACATATGGGACAAGGTACAATGAGAGCACTCAGCACAAAAAAATAAGTCTTTATCCGATCATTAATCTTTTCATTACAGGTCTACGAGTACATCCAAGACACATGGCTGGATGGCTCGTACCCGGCTGCATCTTGGTCTGTCTACGGCAGAGCGGTGAGGACGAACAATGACGTGGAGGGTTGGCACCATCGGCTCAACGGGAGGGCAGCAGGAAAGGCACTCGGTGTGTATGCACTGATGGCTCTTCTGAAACGGGAGGCAGACCTGGTGGACATGACAAGGCGTCTCATCAGCCTGCAGAAGCTCACAAAGCGCCAGAGGAGGGCAGCGACAACGGCTCAAGGACGTCTGTTCCGGCACTGGGATGACTTCGACCAAGGAAATGTCACCGCATCACAGCTGCTTCGGAGATGTTCCCACCTCTACGGAGCTGCACCACGGGGCACTGTTTGAGGGGCCTGCCTAGTAACACTGAACACTTCCAGACTTATAGACTTTGAAGAGTCCTTCTTTCGTGCAATACAGTAAAAGGGTTGTTCCCTCCTGTGACATGTGACACATTGCAATCTCTGAGCTCTGTCCAGAGTTCACATTTTCATTTTTGTTTTTGTTATAAATCTGTCAAACCGATATGACAGCATGAGTGACAGCCAGAGAGATGACATGGTACAGTTTCACAGAAATATTCGTGATTAGGTGTCGTCTAAACACATTGGCATATAAATAACTTATGTGCAATACATTTGTCTGTGATACTTCACTTTAAAAGTGAGAGTCCCTGTTTATGTATATCATTCATTAAATCGATGAATTGATTGCAATTCTACTCTGATTAACTTGACTATTGGAGTGTGATTTTCCTTGTTTGTTGTCGTGTGATTTGTCTTTTAAATGTGAGTCTGAAGAGAATATATTTCATGCATACAGTCTTGAGGGTGAATGATGAAAAGAAGTACGAGTACTTGGTGCTGAGGTGTGAAGAATGGGCGTAACTGAGAAAAAAATGCATGCTGTACACCATAAAACAAAAACCTTCTATGATGTCTAATTATTGCCAACACCGACAAAGACTCAAGTTTTTAAAGGACAAGTTCACCTTCATAGACATGTGGGTTGAGTGAATGCAGCAATATTAGTAGAACACATCAGTGAGAGTTTGAGCAAAATCGGACAATCCGTTAAAAAGTTATGAATTTTTGAAGTTTCTGCTCAGTCACAGCTGGATGAAAAGACTGCTATAGCTTGTGATGTCACATGAGTACAACGATATAAAGAAAGAATAAAGAAAATTCAACATATTTCTATTTTTCTCGCATAACAAAAGAACACTTGACTTCTCTCTTTCTGAAGGCAGGAGGAATAATATTACCCTTAACATACGTCAGTAGCAAGTCGAAGAAATGTGCACTTTATTCAAAAAGTAAAGTTTTGTGAAATTCTCTTTTTATTTTCCTTATATAGTTGTACGCATGTGACATCATACACTGTAGTAGTCTTCTCTTTCAGCAGTGACTGCGCAGATACTTAAAATATTCGTAACTTTTGAACGGATTGTCCAATTTTCCTCATGTGTTCTACTAATAATGCTGCACTTTTTGAATCCTTATGTATATGAAGGTGGACTTGTCCTTTAAGACAACAAATGTTGATATACTAGTAGCTGCAACCTACATATTTCCATATTGTTTTCACATGATTCCCCTATAGTACCATGACAACACAGTGCAATACATATAAAAGTCAAAAGTAAACAGTGTGATATTACCTGTGAGAGATACATGTACATCAAAGGGAGAAAACCGGTCTCCATACATGTACACAGTCGTGATTCATGAAATGATAGAAAAATTAGCACATGCATGTAGTAATGTGGAAAATTTCAAAACAACAACATGTCCACTTAGGCAATTTGTGTGTGTGTGTGTATGTGTGAGGGAGTACTATAATTATTATTTTAGAACTACTTTTTCTAGCATGTGGCTCTTAGTGTATTTTCTGTAAAATCCAAATATGACCTCATTAGACTCCATGACAGCTGAAAGCCTGAAAACACACACACACACACACACACACTTAACAAAATAAATGTCACATTTAGGACATTTACTGTGTCTGCTTCAAAGCACTGGAACAATTTACCACTTACCGTTAGACAGTCTCCATCAGTCAGTGTGTTCAAAAAAGCCTTGAAAACACATCTTTTCAGTAGCAACTAGTTCGTAGCTGTAACATTTATCCATTATTTTACATACTGTCGTACATGTTTTGAATTGATTGTAAGCGCTTTGGGCCTTGTGGGAAAAGCGCACTATAAATAATAGTAGTAGAAATAATAATAATGATAATAATAATAATAATTTAACCAACATAGTCATTACTAATCAAATACAACTGCAAAGATATCACAATCGGAGTTCTGCGATCAAAAAGCTTCATAAACATTGAGAAAGAAAAATCATGAGGGTTAATAACAAAAGGATAAATATCAACAACAAAGTTCTATGCTACAATATGCTCAACATGAAAAGAAGAATTACAAAACAGCATGACCACAGTTTTAAGGTAAAAATGGTGCAGATGATTTTCTGTAAGAGATATGACAGGAGGACTTTCAACCCCATCCCCCCCCCCCAAAAAAAAAAGAAGAAAAGAAACACACCCCACATGGAAAAAAAAAGAAGAAAAATTGCTCACATAACACGCCCACACAAAGTAAACCAAATGCCACATCAAACGAGGAAAACATATCACAGCTCAAAGCATTATGCACAAAAGATTGTAAGTTGCAGACATGCAATCATTTCTCTAATGTCAAAAAAAAACATACAAAAACACCCCACCACAAAAAACAACAACAAAACAAAACAAAACAGAATGTGTTAAATGTTAGTCAATGATATGAAGCACCAAATGAGATTGAAGCTATTGGTAATTAGCTAATGTTGTACTGGGTAAGATATTCTTTTTTTTTTTCTTTGTGTTAGCTCGCCGTTGGCAACTGCACCTGGTTACCACATAACCTGGCCCTACATACTATTAATATAACTGCATCTTTGTACCTTTATGAAATAAGAGTACCGGTACTGAACAAAATTCTATATGGATGACATAAAAAGAGGTCTCTAAAAATCTTTTGATCTTGTTCACGTCAGTCATAAAACTTAAAGGGACTGTACGGTACTGGTTGAGGTAGGGATTCATGTTTTGAAAATTCCTAAGTGAGATAATGAAAAGCCTCTTATGAAATATGAAAAAGCATGTAATTTTAAGAAGGATTCAACGTTTATTTGATGAAAATTGGTTTTCTAATGGCTGAGATATCCAAAAAAGTGCTAATAATAAAAGGCGACATGCCCCAACTTTATTAGTATCTCCTTGTTTCACCTTGTTTTTGGATATCTCAGCCATTCCAAAAACGATTTCCATCGAATAAACTTTTGATACCCCTTAGAACTGCATGCTCTTTGACATCTCATAGAGTGGTTTCGGAATATCTCACAAAACGTTAAAAGCTAAATCTTCACCTCGACCAGAACTGTACACACCCTTTAACCATGAACAAAATTTTGGCAATAAATGCTCAACATGCTGTGATACCTTTTTTGGCATACCTTTTTTGTCAGGCCATGCAGCTGAATTGCGTCATTACTTATCAAGATGTGAAAGGGGAATGAAACTCAAATAGTATGTGGATTGAACAAATGCAGCAAATCATTAAAACACATGAGCGAAATAGCAATAGGCTCAGCATTGTGGGAGGTACTGTGGCTGAAACCCGCAAAGAAAAAAAAAGAAAAAAAAAGTTTGGCAGCAAAAACAATGGAAGCGAATACAAAAGTTCAACTAAACAGACAAAGTAGGTCCTATATTTGTCCTACTTTCATTTAGAAGTAGAAATACATTTTTTACGTTTTGGTGCCAACATCTCTGGATATCTAAAAAGAAGTTTATATTGACATGTGTGGCATGGTTACAGCAATATTAAAAAAGAAAAATACAAAAACAAATCAACAAATCAAGAAAACTCTAATTTTCTAAGCTAGTGCATTTTAAGAAAGAGCCATTGCATTGTATTGGGGACCATTACCTCTTTCAGAAGGCATTGGAACAACAATGCGAGTCATACATAAACCAAGAAAATGGTCAAAGGAAGTCATAGATCTACATACTAATTTCATTAAAAAAAGTATGGTAAATGGAATTTTCTGTAAATCATTCATTCTAGTCTACACCTCGATCCTTTAATATGTTGCATCACATTCTCCCACTTCCATACACCTACACCAAAAGCACTCTAAATGTCCCAAAACGTTGAAAAGTCATACTAATTAGACTGTCAAATTTTCAATGACGCGGATGCAGGAATACCGAATAAGGGGGCACATTTACAAAATGAAAGGGGGGGGGGGGAATGCAGACCTCCCCTATTTTTTTCTTTTTATTTCTTTCAGTTCAACAAGAAAAAAACAAAGAAGGGGGGGGGGGCGTGCACTCAGTGCAGCCTCCCCTGGAGCCAAGGCGCATTACAAATGCTGTACTTATTATTATTATTATCCATCACTGAATCTAATGGCACTGCATTTATGCAATCAGTACCAGGACTGATGGCAACAATATGGGTTACAACTGAGGATTTAAAATGCAAGTATAGTTAGTAGAACTAGTTCTAGATTGTAGGGCCTACGTCTAATGTTACGTACTTAAATTTAGTAGATTCTAGGGTATCAGTCCTTGATCTCAGATCTCTATGACATTAGTTGTATAGCAGACATGCATGGTATGCACCAAATTGCAGAGCTGATGTGCCTGTACCCATGCTGGCATGAGCACTTCATAATCAGTGTCTGACCATTCAAAGATATGAAAAAAAAAAAGGTGGGGGCCTGTATTGACGATTCTGATAGCCCGTTTAATTTCAAGCAGGTGAGATTTGGTTTGCCCCTGCCTACCCTCCTGCTCTGCGGCAACAGAACCACCCCATTAGACAATTGGATTGTGAACAGCAATGGGATGCCACAAGCATCCTCTGACTGTGTTTCACGAAGTCAGAGATGCCAAGTTCCAAAAACTTTTATGAGTGAGATTTTCATGACTCGACGTTTCGGCGCTCGCGCGCATGCGCACGCGAACGAGGAGGGTGTCACACCTCCCATCATGGTAGGGAGCTTTTTTGAATTATTAGCTCTTAATGATGCGATCTGGTGCATACTTAAGTGACTATTTTTTACTAATTTTGAAAGACAAAAGGGAAATATACCTTCAATTGCAACTATCACTTGAATCCTTTGAGCTATGCTCCTTTATGTTTGGCACAAATTGCAGACCGCAGTTCACCCGATGCGTGAGAAAAATGGGGGCCCTGCGTGAGATCGTGAGACAGGCCCTAAATGCTTGAGTCTCACGCAGAATGTGTGAGACTTGGTAGCTCTGCGAAGTTGAACTTAATAAGTTAATTAAAGATTGACTAAAAATTATGGCTTGCCACTGGTTTCCTCATTTAATTTCATTAGGCTAATTATCACCCAATTCAAATTATCAGTAGGCCTAAAAGTTACAGAAAATTCTGTTGTTATTCATATTTACTTTGTATTATTGTTTATTGATGCCTACATGAAAAAATGTCTCCAAAATTTTCACTTTTACTAGAAAGTTGAACAACATTGAAGGCACGCAGAGCATGCCATGATTTTAGACAATCTTAAATTTCAACTTCGACTTAAAATCTATCTTATACACTTTCCTGTTGACGAATGCGTAAGGAACCTCACCAGATTCGAGCTACGAACATGGCATGGGGAAGAGGTTTCTTTAAAGGCATATTAATCTACTATTTGCAGATGAAACAAACACCCAGCATCAGTGCCTTGGAATATTTCTAAAATGTGAATTAGGGATAGAAACAACCACTGTAAAAATTTGAGTCCGTATAGACTATAATTGATATCAATTGTTGTTGAATACACAAAATATAAATATAGGTAAAATAAATGTTTCCAGACTAAAGGCAAAGCGTATGCAGTTACGGTTTATTGAGAAAAACACTGATTGATATCTCCTTACATTTTGGCTGTACCAGGTATTGCAAAAATGTTATATGTTAGGATGTTTTATGATCCAACAGACCTACACATATGAATCAAATGCGATATCTTGAACATTTTTGAGAACACTGCTCCCAAAAAGGTAAATTAATTGCATGAGTATCACAAGTTATGGGCCCTATTAACGCTAGCCCTTTTAAATGGCTGGTGGATGCTCTATCATGGCTATACCTACCCAAAATTTGTTCCATTTTTCAAGCTGAACTGTTTCCACTACTTATAAAAATGTTTCCAAAAGTAGAACATAAAACATACTAATATGGAATAGGCAACGGTTGTTGATTTTCAACATTTTATCGAAATTTTCAAACAAAATGTATCTCACCGTATTGTGCCGAGTGTGTCGATCTTCAACTTGTCTCAGTTCGAGGTTGGTTCGTTCCGCACGGGGAGCGCCCCGGCGCATGTGGCACAGGCTTGAGGCCTCCACCTGTACCTGCCCACCACATGTGACGTGCCGACCCGGCTGCGGAGTGAACCGCTCACTGCGTGCGACGACGGTGACTCGACAGGCAGGGATTTTGTTCATTTTTTGTTACTAAAACTGTTTTACTGCATACCAAAATGTCGCCAAGGGTAGGAGAAATGTGTATCTACTTCGAAAATTAACTTATGCTGATCTTTCTCATTGTTTGACGGAAAATTTCGAAACAAATTGATCGAGTGCACGTGTGTTGCTCTTTTAACTCAATTCTACGTGGTTACGCACGGGGAGCGCGCCGGCGCATGTGGCACTGGTTTGAGGCCTCGGACGAGGTGCAGCTCCACCCGCCCACCGCGCGACGTACGTACGTACGATCACGAGCTAAGGCGACTCGACAGGCAAGGATTTTGTTCATTTTTTTGTCACTAAAACGGTTTTGCTGCATATGAAAATGTCTCCGAGGGTAGGAGAAATGCGTATCTACCATGAAAATCAACTTTTGCTCATCTTTTCTCATCATTTGACGGAGATTTCCAAACAGATTGATCACTTCGTACTGGCTGTCACCACGATAAAAAGCTTGGTAACCGAGATTTTCGCAACTGGAAAAATACCGTAAATTTATTGCCCCGTATTAGCAGAAAAATCGAGAAAATGTTGTATGAATTCACTAAAACACTTTTTCACATATCACTCCTCTCAATCAAAGCATGGACACGACTAAAATCATTGATTTCACGAAGAAAAATGCAACAAAATAAGTCGGGTCGAGTTGTCCAATCGCAAACCCGACCCTGGACAGCTCGACCCGGTCGAGCTGTCCAGGGGTAGGGACGAGTTGTCCAGGGACGACTTATCCCGCGGTCGAGTTGTCCAGGAACCGCACATGCATGCACTATGCGTTTGTGTATTGGGTCGATTCGTCGATCGTACGTACGTGTACTAAATTAGATCCGCTGCGCTCTAGCGATAAAGAGTAGCACAGTTAGAGTATGTTACGTCATAAAATTGGAACCAGGAAAATGGGACTAATATATGAATATTCATTATTGAGTTCTCTTGTATGTGATACTATAAATACATGTACATCAAAGTTGGTGCAGCTCTCAGTCACAGAACTCTACGTGGATTTTTCCTCTTTTGCTCATTCCTACCTAGTACCTGTGGATGTGGCCTAATTTTTAACCTCCCATAAAAGCACCTCTGGGGCTTATAATGAGAACATTAAATTATTATGTGATGGACATAAAGAAAGAAAGAAAGATTGAGAGAAAGAAAGAAAAAACAAGCAAACAAACTAGAAATACAGTGATGCAGAGCAGATTCCTCTTCTGTAAGGTCATCTGCAACAGGACCAGTATTTTCCACCAACTGAGTAACTGTACAATGCCGAATTACAAAACAAACAAACCAAAGTATATATACTGAATATAAGTATACACGAAATTTGAGAAATATAAGCTCTTAATATGGATAAAGCTAATCATGTTGTTTATCATGGTAAGTTCACTTAAATTCTACTCACAAAGAAAAAAAAATATTTTCTTTGCCATTAAATATGATTGAAAATAATACAGTTAAAATTACACTAAAATTTGTGTCTTCTTCAAATAAACTGTCCGTATTGACAGCATGATACATTTCTTGAGTTCTGTTCAATTTTTTGTGTACCAACTCATGGACTACGAATTACTTCACGCACACACACATACACACACATGGCACCGATATATAAATTATATACATAGTATAAATATGTACACACAAAAGCAATATATAGGCATACTGCTCTAGTATCAAAGACAGGGTAGGGAAATATAGGCCCTATTTCGTTTTGTTGTTTGTTTGTTTTTTACTTGTTTGTTTTTTGTTTTGTTTCGTTTATTTCATTTCCAACACATATGATTACAACATTTGAATACACATATATTCATGATACAACAATGAAAAACATACAATGAACCATAATACATAATACAATTTCATAATATATAATTTAAAGACAAGTAAAAAAAAAAAAGAATGGTTGAAAATGGAGGGGACTGGTAAAACTTTGCAAAGCGTGTAGTCTGCATTCCCCTCATAAAAAAACCCTGTAGTTACAAAATTGATAAAGTGAGGCAAAGAAAGGAATAGAAAGTAAGACAGAGACGAAGTACACACATACAGACACAATAGTCATTACCAACACGAAGCACGGTAGTTTTCTTGTAATGAAAGAAGAAAGGTATATGTAAGGGTGGAATGAGTGACAGGAAGAGACTGCCTTCACAGTGAACAGAGAAAAGGGAGAGGGAAGAGGAAGATGAAGGGTCCAAACCAGTGCACGTGAAGTACGAGATAACAAGCTCCCAAAAATAAAGGAGTGTAAAGTTGAGTTGTAGTAAGCGAGACAATTGGGGTAAAAATTTGACTAGAAATTTAGTCTTACAAAAAGTATAACTCATTCTGAAATGTAAGATTTTCTTTAAAATTTCTTTATATACTGCTATCAAAAGAATTCCAACATTTCGGAACAGAAAAGGAGATACACTAGATTTAGTAAAAATAGTTCTGGTTAAAGGCAAGTGATATTCACTGGATTGTCGGGTAGGATATGAATGGAGAATTTCATTTTTGATGAACAAAGAGTAAAAAACAAAGTCGGGAGAGAATTATTGTTAAAGGGATCGTATAGTTTTGGTTGAGACCTTATTTCAGGTTTCTAACATTTTTTGGTGAGATAATGAGAAACCTCTCAATATGAAAGAGCATGTAATTCTATAAGGAATTCAACGTTTATTTGATGAAAATTGGTTTTGAAACGGCTGAGATATCCAAAAAAGAGCAATTCTAATAAATACGATCCCTTTGTTTTGCTTTATTTTTGGATGTTTCAGTCATTATAAACCCGATTTTCATCTAGCTAATAAACTTTGAATTCCTCTTAAAATGGTATGCTCTGTACTATATCAAGTGTTTTCTTGGTATCTCGCAAAAAGTTGAAAGCCTAATTCTCATCTCCACCAATACTGTACTATCCCTTTAAGCTATAAATCGCCATGAATACAAACGATACAGATCGTAAATCTTTAAAGGGATAGTACAGTATTGGTGGAGATGAGAATTGGGCTTTCAACCTTTTGTGAGATACCATGCAAGAAAACACTTATGATATAGTACAGAGCATACCGTTTCAAGAGGAATTCAAAGTTTATTTGATAAAAATCGGGTTTGGAATGACTGAAACATCCAAAAAGTAAAAAGTAAAAAGTAAAACAAAGCGATCGTGGGTCCCACACTTTATTAGAATCGCTCTTTTTTGGATATCTCAGCCATTTCAAAACCAATTTTCATCAAATAAACGTTGAATTCCTCATAAGATTACATGCTCTTTTATATTTCACAACAGGTTCAAATTAGGTCTCAACCAAAACTGTACGATCCCTTTAAGATGTTGTTTTCATGAAATGAAGCATCAGTATGGCATCTCTATGATTCCTGAAAAATAATACGAAGAACTTTTTTTTTCCTGCAGTAATAAGTCTTTCTAAGTAAGAGTTATGTGTTCCTCTAGGCGAGTATGCCATATCAGGGCAATATCAATGTAGAGTTTAACATAAAAAGAGCATTTCTAGTAAGAAAAAACAACAACCTTTATTTATAATGCCGATATTAAGTGGATTTTTAACCACCCCCAAAAGCCACATTTTGAGAGAATAATATATATATTATATATAAAACAAAGAATCAAGAAATAAACTACTAATGCATTTTTTTTTTTTTTTTTTTTGGCCAATAAAGAATGAGTTTACTGGACTCGAATTCTAGGGGGCCTCCACCTTCTTCAGGAGTCTCGACGGGGAATGACGGTACTAAAACACAAATTGAACATGAAGAGCGAGCACTCATATACAGACTTGGTTGCTATGAAAAATATGCATTACTAGTTTATTTCTTGATTCTTCGTTATATTGGAGCCAAAACATAAATTTTCAACATGTTTGGACCTAGACTATATATATATATATATATATATATATATATATATATATACATATATATATATATATATATATATATATATATATATATATATATATATATATATATATATATATATATACATGTATATATATATTTGGTCAGACAGTCGATGAAATAAAAAAGATCGCTAGATTTAGTAATATAGGCCTACAGAATATATGACAAAAATAAAGGCTTAACACGAGATACCAAATAGATGCATAGGTCCTACCTACCATGAAATATGTGAAATATGCTTAATCGAACTGTTTCACACTTTTCAAAAAACATTTTAAAAAAGATTTGATCTAAAACAATATCTTTTACCGAGTAATGAGCAAACGTTCAGCCACCTTCTGATGGCTTATTACTAAGTACAAATTGTAGTACCAGGACTTTACTCGGCCCGACCTGATTCGGCCTCTAACCAAAACAAACAGCTGCCGGGAGTCACGTGCGCTGCTGTTGAATGGAAGATTTCTTTGCCTTACCGAACGTGTGTTTTGTTACGTGATCGTTGAAATGGATAATGAAAGTGACGTTGAGCTCCAAATTCGTACCCTGAAAGAAGAAAACTCTCGTCTCCGCGCACGGTTACACATATGTGAAGCGAAGGTAATGAGGAATCGTGAGAATACTACAGTGCTAGGTTAGAATACAACGAAAATTTGGGTTGGTAGGCTAATGTACAAATGTTAGTCCCATGCGTGGTATATTATGTTAGTCCTTCATCTCCTCCCAGATTTTTATTGTAAAGTTTAATTCAATTCAAATCAAACTGCACTTTACGTTTTCTCACATATCTGACATCATTACATTACATATCCCTCTAGACCTGTTACATGCTGTCACTGATTTGAACTCCTGCTATATCTACACAGCCCAGTCGCTGTAAAAAACGCGACAGCAACTGGGCTGTGTATCGTGTAAAATTTAAACTTTAATTAAAGTTTAAACTGTAATTATATGAGATTGAGGACAAAATGACAATTAGAATGGATTATGATTTATGATTATGAATAATGTTTTGTCTAGCTCTAAATAGACTAGATCTATACCAGCCTAGGTGGAATATAGCGCGACCAGACGCTGTGTGTTAGTACGCTGTGCGAATACAGCGTCTGACCAACGAGGCATGCACCTTCAATGTGGGGAACCACAACACGACTACAAAACTCATGAAAATTTATATGTTTCCTATAAAAAAAGGTATATGTTACTCACGTTAAGTGCATGCTTGTATTACAGAAGGTTCATAAGTCCCTAGAGAGCCCTCACGATAAGTCCATTGAACAAAAAAATGGCACTTTCTAGCGCACAGTAGAACAGCGAAGGAGTCCCCGACCGTCGAGGCATCGTTGCAGAATTCAAAAATGGCGAGTGACTACTCAGCAAATTATGCGTGCGCGTGTGTGGCTGGAAGTGCAGCGATCTATTGCGTGCGTGCGCTCTATGGTAGCAGCACACACGGTCGACGGATTGAGTGAACTGCCGATTATCAGGTGTAACGTTCGCACATGTTGCATATTAAATCATCATTTTCGATAAGTTGTAAAATGTTAATTTCAATATTGATAGCATAGATATGAAGTCTCATTATTATTTTGTTCGTTAGATGAGTGTGAGGTGACAAAAAATGATCGAAAGTACCGTATCAAAATTCAAAGCGATCGTTGAACTCTCTTCGTGTTTGTTGGTCCGTTGGTACAGCCCTGTTGCGCTACTTACAGCGACTGGGTTGTGTATAGATAGGTGGAATATAGATAACATTTAGTGTCTCTGTTTTGTTTCTTTTTTTCTTTTTTTCCAATCAGCAAGATCCTGACCTTGGTAGCAGTGTGCAGCAATTATGTGATTATGCCATATGGGGTGGTGCTGTGCTTCACACACAGCCATCAACATTATGATCATGGGGATGATTTGACTTTTTGAATCAGCAGATGACTGGATAGTTGAGTTGAAAGGCAGATAGGTCTAATCTTGAAGCTTTGTCTCCATCCAGCACCAATTCTATCCTAATCAAATGACTACAGATATTTAAAACGGTGTGATCATGATTGCAGGGAATATTTTGCGTGACTGTTATTTATTTATTGCAGCTCAGAGAGAAAGAATGTTCATCTCAAGAAGCATCCTATGACTGCTCCAGGGATGAGTCTCAAAAGGATCATTCTCCAGTAACTCAACTTGACAATGCCAGTATCAAGCGTTACAGCCGGCAGCTCATTCTTCCAGAAATAGGAGTGCAAGGTATTACTCAATCCATCCAGAATCAATCTTTAATTTGTTAGTGAACGAAAAGTCAAGCAGCTTAGGTTGCTGTACATGATTGTATAAGTATGTTTGTAAGTATGCAATAGTCTTTGAACAACTTCAATTGTTTCTTTTCATTAATTACTGAATTTACACTGAGTGATTCCAGGTCATGGAGATTGAAACATATTTCATATGAGGCAATTAGTGAATGCTGAAGTATTCGTTGTCTTTGTCATATTTAGAACTTGTTGTTTGTGTTTGAAGTCTACTGAGTATGTGAAATTGTTTGTGACAGATACTTAGTTTTTGGTGTCAGGTAAAAGACAAAGCAAAAACAAAACAAAACACAACAACAACAACAACATGAACTGAAGAATGTTCTTTCCTGAAAGGAGATCTTGAGAAATAGAGCATATTGTATTTTGAGATGTCACACAGAATACCAAGAGCTATACAGTTTTATTTGACCTTCAAAGGAAAAGGTATTGTAATGATAACACCTGGTATTTATCTTGGTTTATATAATTATTCTTCATGTGTCTTCAGTTCTTCAGGCTTCCTGTAGATAATTCATTATGTTTCTTTGTGTTTTACAGGTCAGTTGAAGATGGTCAACACCTCTGTGTTAATAGTTGGAGCCGGAGGGCTTGGATGCCCCTCGGCCATCTATTTAGCTGCTGCAGGAATAGGTGAGAGCAAGGACAGATTTGTCTTTTTTTTCTGTTTTGGTGTTGTCAATTTGATCACAGTTTGGATTCTAGATTTGATGTTGCTGTTGATGATTTGTGTTTGCTTCAGTTTTTGGCATCTTTACCATGAATGAGCTGTCCTAATTTGGCACCAACTTCGAGTTCTCTTGATCTATTCAATTGTTGCTGGATTAGGTAAGAGTAAGGTCAGATTTGTCTGCAAACCCCAAAACATCAAGAGACTACTGTAAAAGTGGATATTTTCGCGTGACCAATTTTTCGCGCTAGGCCGGGTCGGAAGAGTTTCGCGTATTTCTAATTCCGCGGAATCAAGACATCACGCACAGGCACATATGGCAAGCAAAAATATTCGCGTGCTTTTATTTTCGCGCTAGTTTCTGGTTGCGCGAAATACGCGAAAATTTGAACACCGCCAAAATTTCCACTTTTACAGTATGTGTGTTTGTGTGTTTTGATTGTGGCTTAGATTTCTTGTGATATTACTGTTGTTTTACATTGCTGTTGTTGTTTAGTGTGTATCTGCAAGGTTTGTGTAGTTTTTACCATGAATAAACTGCCTATCAAGTGCAAATTACAAGTTTTCCCTGAAAGATATATATTTGAAATATGTATGAAACTGGCCTACTTTGCCATACTAAGTTATTATTTGAATGCCAAATTTGCAATGGTTTTCAATTCAACTCATTGTGTATGACATTATGACCTAATGCACTTTAGTAACTTACTACTTGCAAAGTATGATTTATCTTCTTCTGTTATTCAATTTCTGAACAATCATCAATGACAGTGTGGTTCAAATGAATGACCTAGTTTGAGTTGTATCTATTTTCATGTGCTACTTTTTTTTTCTTTTCTTTTGCACCATGATTTTTCACATGTAGGAAGACTGGGAGTCGTAGACTATGATGAGGTAGAGCTTAGCAATCTTCACAGACAGATCCTTCATACGGAGCAGAGAGTTGGGATGTCAAAGTCAGACTCCATCAAGACCGGTGTGAACAGGTGGGCAGTCTAATCTTTCTTCTTCTTCTTCTTCTTCTTCTTCTTCTTCTTCTTCTTCTTCATCTTCTTCTTCTTCTTCTTCTTCTTCTTCTTCTTCTTCTTCTTCTTCTTCTTCTTCTTCTTCATCTTCTTCTTCTTCTTCTTCTTCTTCTTCTTCTTCTTCTTCTTCTTCTTCTTCATCTTCTTCTTCTTCTTCTTCTTCTTCTTCTTCTTCTTCTTCTTCTTCTTCTTCTTCTTCTTCTTCTTCTTCTTCTTCTTCTTCATCTTTACTTTTTCTTCTTCTTTTTCTTTGCCTTCTTCTTTCTTAATCTTCAAAGGGCTATGTAACCCATCAAGAAAATGAACTTGACCTGCATGCTTGCTTTGAGGAGGAACATGGTCCTACTCAAGAGTGTTGTGAAATTGCCAATAAGGAGATCTTGGAATTTTCTATAGAGCTAGAATTAACCAGAGCTTGGTAGATCATTCTACTCAGGTATTGATCATTGAGCAAAGGAAATTTTGTTGATCAGTCTCTCTTGTTTTTGCGAGAATGATTACATTTTGCCAAAGTCATAAGGAAAAATAATCAAATTCTACCAAAAGTTTAATGGATGTGACTTATGAGATATGACGTGATGCTGTGGTAAAATATTTGCTGCTGAACATGATTATATCATAGAACTCATCATTGCAGATGACTTTGGTACTAAGTGACAGATGTTAGATTTCTCAGTGCAGAATCAGGTGATAATGTATCATGTGTAGCTGTATTGTTTGCAATTATGTCTAGTTTATTCATGTGCTGTTATTTCATTCTGAAATGATATGAAATTGATAAATACAGAACACCTGTTTAAGGTTCATGCAGGTTTCAATATGAATAGTAATGTTCAGATTGAGTCAGCTCAATTACTTTGTTCTCATTTTTAGCCAAGGCAAAACAGAACCAAATATTGAATTTCATTATACAGGATAGTATTAAACCAATGTTTTAAGTTATCATAAACATTCTCTGTGTTCATTCAATTCTTTACAGCCTTAATTCTTCAGTGAGATGTACACCATACCATATTCAACTGGACAGACACAATGCTCTGGATATCATCAGACAATATCCTTTTGCTGCCCCTCCACCCCCAACCCCCCCCCCACCCCCCACCCCCCCCCCCCCCATCCCACGAACTGAATCCAACTTTTACATTGGGTTCTCTAAGTCCAGTCAAACAATGGTTTGCAGAGTGTTTGATTGTCTCTATCTTTGAATAACATTGTCATCTCAACATCTAGATTATTATCACCAAGCCTTGAATGAAACAAAGCACTTCAGGTGTGCTCATCATTTTTTTTTCAGCATTTTACCTTTGTTTTTTTCACTCTTCTCCTAAAATGATCTTCAACTTGAGAAATAAAAAAAAAAATGAAGAAATTCATTTAGGCTGTTGTTGACTGCTAATGCTTTGTTCGTCTACTTTTGCTCAAATTAATCTTTAACCCCATGAATGAGTGTTGGATGGCTATTGATTCCACTTTCATGTATATATTTATGTATTGTACCCATACATGTATATGTGTTTGTTTTACTGAGTCAGTATGATGTCCTGAGCGTTGTAATTGTATAACATAACAAGAAGTAGCAGAGTATGTAAGTTTAAATTATGGAGCAAGGCATGATTGCTGTTTTTGATGTGTTGGACCAGATAACATGCCTAGAGCTTTTTTGGCACTTTTCTCACACCAAGTTTTTGACTACTGTTTTACCCTGTCGAATTGCGATGTGCATCAGAGATGGTGTAACCCAATTCAAAACCAAAGAAATACAACTTCAGTAGATGGAACATTTCAAGCTGATTCTGTTAAGTTACTTTAAGCAGCTTTTCTTTAACAGTTTGATTATTTTTCACATATGACATTGTTCTGGACTGCACAGACAATGTGGCTACCAGATATCTTCTGAATGATGCGTGTGTGTTGGCGGGAAAGCCACTCGTCTCAGGAAGTGCTCTACGGTTTGAGGGTCAGGTAAGATTGTCTGATATGGCATAATACATGCTAATTTTCTGTCAAACAGCTATCAGGGTATAGTGGACTCCCATTATAACAAAGTCCTGAGGACCGACAGTTTTCTTCTGTTATATCGAAATTTCGTTATAACCGAACAAATTAACAATAAAATACATAGAGAGGATAACATTGCGGCCTGAATTTTTACTTCGTTGTAGAATTTCGTTAAAACCGCGTTTGTTATAACGGGAGCGCACTGTATAGACTACCAAAGTGATGATGTCACAGTCTTTTGTTATAGCTTGGATTGGAACCAGATGTGTGCATAAACACTCAGGCCAGGTGAGGTTGTTTTAGAACCAGTTTCCATGGCAATAAATGACTATGACATCACACTTTGGTACTCTTATCGTTTATAAGAAGTCAATCTGTTACTTCATTCATCTTACTGAGACCTTCCTTTCCTGCCTTCTTCTATACTTTGACTTTGGTTTTGCAGTTGAGTTGGGAGTTGGGTTTTGGGCATTTTTATTACTTGGATAAAAGTAAAATTCTTGACATGCATGGAGGTTATTAAGAAAATACTCATATAAAGATAGTATGTGGGACATATAGTTGTCTTGAAAAATTAAAGGAAATATAAACATGTCTTTGAGCATTGTCTCTGTTTTGATTGCTGTCCAAATCATTGAAGCATGGTGAAGAAAAAGTGATTGACACAAAAACAAAGAGTTTATTGCAGAATGTCTGAACATGAACCAAGTATTGCATTTGAGTAAGAGACAGTGTTTGATGGTGGTGAGGATGAGTAAGGAGGAGAAGCTAGTATTAGTGGGTTTACAATTTGATAAGGTGCCAAGGCAGGATACCATTATATAAGTACGTGAGATTTTATGTTATTCAGGCCATACTGAAGGAGTGTACATGGGTACCCAGTAGTTTAATAGGAATGTGTGACAATGTTTAAAATTGAGAATCTACATATCAAATTGTGAAAGTGTTAACAAGTGCTGCCTATTTGAGGTGAACAAATATCTCGCAAACCACAATAACCATGCAAATTACTCTCTTAATATTTGCTGTGTGTGTCAAGAAGTTTTTTTTTCTCTGTAATTTGTGTTGTTTTGTTTTGTTTTGTTTTTTTTTTTTTTGCTTATTCTTCTTTTGTTACCTATGCAGGCATTACAGAGTAGCTGTAACTCTTGGAATATAAAGATGTTTTTGGTACATTTGAGGGTATTGAAGTGAGGAAATATATGCACTTTTTTATCCATTTATTAGCTCACTGTGTATAATCACGATGGGGGTCCCTGTTACCGGTGTCTCTACCCCAAGCCTCCCCCAGCAGAGACTGTCACCAACTGCTCAGAGGGTGGTGTTGTGGGAGTAGGTGAGTTTGTATGCAAATAATGTACATTGCACAGGGCATTAGCAAGAATTATCCACCCAATGGTAACTTTGGAACAGTCAGAAACATGAGATGAAGCTGAGTGTGCTTTGAACTGTTCAAAAGTTGAAAAGGATGGATGCCGGTAAGTGTACTTATGTCTGACCAAGTAAAGTGCATTATTTGTTTTATAACACGGTGACATAATTTGAATTCTGCAACAGCCATTATTGCAAGATTCACAGGCCAGCATCAGCTTCAAGTGAACTGAATAGTACACACAAACAAGTGCAGTGTATTTGTAATATACACAGACAATACAGCTGAGTGCAGGTGAGCAGGCACTAGTGCTAGTCATTAGAATACTAATGCCCGTGGAATAGTAAAGTTGGGCCTTTAGGCAAACTTAAAGTCTGGCAGCTTGTTAGTATAGTTCTTGACCAATCCGTTAATTCGGATTCATGTCATCATTACATAAGAATCTCTGCACGCAGTCTGGTCAAAGGTGTTATGTGCTTCCCTGCTTCCGCTAACTGGGAGCTGGGAGTGACCACAATGCACAAACCGGATTGCTGTATATATTATGTTTATAGAAGCAAACAGAGTTGATAAGATGGAGTGAAGAAACTCTTGCTGCAGTACATCGTCAAAAATCAGCATCTGGATACAATATTTTTTCCACTTTCCTTCGTAACAAGATGACTGTTTACCAAGGAATAGTGCAACAGTGTAGTCAATATCATTTATAATCTCTCATAAATGTCATCATATCTTGGCATAATGACAGGGAATAATCATAATAATAATCAGAATAATCAATATAAGGTTAAAGGGATGGTACAGTTTTGGTTGAGATGGGACTTCAAGTTTCCAATTTTCTTTGATGATGATTTTTTTTAGATAATGAGAAACCTCATTTGAAATATGAAAGAGCATATAATGCTAAAGAGGAATTCAAAATTTATTTGATGAAAATTGGTTTTGAAATTAGATATACGAAACAAAGCGATCCTCCTATCCTTTGTCTGTCCTTGCTTTTGATATTTGCAGAAATGGCTGGATTTTATTGTGGCCATGATCAAGCACAGATTCCAAGAGCTATCAAAGTTTACTATGTTTTCTCATTGCCTATGAATACCTGAGATCAAAATCAATAATATTAACCCATTTACACTGTAAGTCAACCAAAACAAAGTAGGCCTATTGTTACATTATATTTATAAAACATTTGTCAACAAAGCTATAATTCCATATTACTGTATCATTATTATCATTTTTTTTTTTTTTCATTTTGTGGCACAGTTCCTGGAATTATTGGCTGCATTCAAGGTCTGGAAGCGATCAAAATGGCCGCCGGTCTTGGCAGTATCCTTGGCTTTCTGGCCTTGTGTGGTGCCAGAGAGATAGAAGATGGACAGAAGCAGATGTTTATACCTTGGGATATTGTTTTATGTGACGGTCTTTACTAAATATCTATGAAGAATAACAAATAGTGCTTGAATGACAAATAAGAAAGCATACCTTACAGAATACTGGAGGAGGGATGTTACAGAGTTTGTTGTGTCAGAGAGATTTTCTTTTTTCTTTTTAGAGAAGAAGTTGAGACATGGTATTAATAGGTATTAATTTAGAGAGCTGGGATGGGATTTCATCTTCTGGATCTGAGAGAAGCTACATTTTGCATTTGAACAGGAAAGGTTTTTTTTTTTTTTTTTTTAAAGCATTCACCCCAAGCATTAATATAAAGACTATTTACTCCACTTCTTACTTTTGCTGAATACTAATATGTATTTGAGTTCTTCATAGACCCTGGATCGTGCATTAAGATTTTTTTTCAACTATAGTACCGGTACCACATTCAAACATAAAGATTAATGTCTATGCCTGTTGATGTTTAATATTGATGTCATTTGCAAAAGGTATTTAGTAGCTTTATACAGTCCCAGGTATTTGAGGAAATTGGACTGTTACAGCACTCAAAATACAGTGCTGTCTAGATGCATTCTAGTTTGAAAATTGTTCAATTATATGCAAAGAGCATACTTTGTTCCTTGACCCGCAACCAACGACAACCAGCATCATACTCCCAGAAGTTGTTGGTGTTTGACGGCCTGGATGGCTCTTTCCGCACCATCAGACTGCGGCCAAAGAAAGCGACATGCGTGGTGTGCGGTGAAGTGCCCTCTGTCACCGAACTCATTGACTATGAGGAGTTCTGTGGGGCCAGTGCCACTGATAAGGTGAGTTACCAGATGTTGCTTTCGCAAGCGACCATGTTTATTCTCTATAGTTGCTGTCCTCGACCAGTTTGCATCGACATAGTGTGTATAGTAGATGTTAAAATCTCTAAATCCTATTCCAAATAATACCTTTTCTGCCACCGTGATTATCATTTAATTGCATACTGGAAACAGCATGACCTATTTTCACTAACTCTGATTTAATGTCCTGCCTGTAGTAACAACGAGTTCAATACAGAGTTTTGTACCAATGATGTGTACCATCTATTTATTGAATGATCAACTTTAAGACCCAGTTTGGGGTAACTGAAATTTAATGAAGATGGAAATTAAAGTATTGCAGATAAGTGTAAATTATAGAAAAAAAAATCAAAAGAGAAAGGAATGTTTATAAAAGAATTAGCACAGAAAGCAAAGCCTTATTATTGTATATGAACAATTTATTTTTTGTGGGGGGAATATTTATGCTGTAAGACTTTGTTTGATTGCACAATTGGTTTTGATAAATTTGATTTTTATTCTTATTGTTTGCCTAATTGCAACAACATCCTACATAACTCCTTTTCTTTCTTTGCCTCTGTTATCTAAAGATTCCAGGGGCCACTTGCGTGTGCAGTGCCATACCTGGTATTTGGTAGATCTAGGAAAGGTCAAATGTCAAAATTAGAATAATGATTTTTTTCTTTTATGATATGTGATGTGATTTCAGAATGAGTCAGTGAAATTTGATTATGCTTGGTAATAGTAGATGCATTAGAACCATGGCAGGAAACTTCCTTTTATGATTTGGGAAAGATCTGATAAAAATGAAGTGAGGAAGTGGCGGTCTTCTAAACTTTCAATATTGATGTAGCTGGTGAAATGATATTTTTAGGGATTTTTATCAAACTTGGTTGAGATATGAAATCTTGACAGAGTTATCAGACCACTCGATCTTGATGAACTTGATGATGCCACTTTCAAGAGTTTGTGGTCAAAATGAAAGTGAATAATAACTATCAAGTATACAGAACTTCTGAGGTGCTTGAAGGAATTTGATTACACATGATGGATAGATAGATACAAACAGGATAAAACAGAATCTGTGGATTCAGATATGACATGAATACATTGGTGTGAAAGAACTCTTTCTGCTGATGACTCGGCGATTTCCAGAGAAAGTTAAAAGGATCGTGTAGTTTTGGTTGAGACCTAACTTCAGGTTTCTAACACTTTTTAGTGAGATAATGAGAAATCTACTATGAAATGTGAAAAACCATATAATTCCAAGAGGAATTCAATGTTTATTTGATGAAATTTGGTTTTCAACTGGCTGAGATATCCAAAACAGAGCGATCATAATAAAAGGTGGGACCCGCCTTTTATTACGATCGCTTTGTTTTACATTGTTTTTGGATGTCTCAGCCCTTCCAAAATGATTTTCATCAAATAAATTTTGAATTCCTCTTAGAATGTCAATGATATGCTCTGTACTGTTTTATTAGCGGTTTCTTGGTATCTTGCAAAAAGTTAAAAGCCTAATTCTCGTCTTCATTTATACTGTACAGTATTCATCGCATAATCGGGACAGGTTGGGAGTAGCAAACACGGCCCCTTTAAGCGAGGTGCCCGATTTCGCGATGAGTACTCACCATACACTAACGGCATACGACATGTACATGTAGTGCACACACACACACACACACACACACACACACATGCATACTGACGTACTGTACATGTACATGAATACACAACACGCTACCCCTCGGTTCGACCCTCCAGCTCTCCCTGCATTCTCGCAATGATGTAGAGTAATCGCAACCGGGTTCGATTCTTCTGTCAAACACGCGTGTACACGTAATCAATGTCAGCTCATAGTCTAGATTCATAAAACGTTACGTATTCGCACATACATTGAACCCTTCTCATCTTTCACGCTCTCCCTCCCACTCTCTCCCCCATTTCACTGAATACGTAACTGTTCATAGCCCTCATTTCAATCACGTAACTTTTGCCCAGTCACAACTGAGGAAGATTGTGACGTACACACAGATCACAGTGTACAGCTGTATTGAAAGTTGAAACCAAAGACAGTAGATAACAAGATACGAAGGCGCGCGATAACAATGGACTTTGCCCTCAGAGTGTATGACTGAGATTAAACAACGCACACATAAAGACAGCCTGGGCTGTATGAGCGAGGCATGTTTTTTATTGGATGTGAGTCGAGTAGGAATTGCAAGCGAGCACATGGCTTTGCTTATGTAGGGGAGAAGAATGAAGGCATGTGCTTTGCAATGGCATTGATACTTATACACGGCGCTTTCGTGGCTGTGCATGTACATGTACTGGATGGACGGAGGTCAAAACACACCAATCCGAAGCTTGCTTTGTAAGTTTGTTGTAAACGACAACTGATACGGAATCTTTGAAATATTGTTGTGGTATTTTGGTAGATTTTTTTGTGTAAAATATTAACAAAATCAAAGATCGCTTGAAGAAAACTTGTCCCGTTTATCAGAGGTCCCCGCCCGATTATCCAGTGAAAATAACGTGCGTTGGAAATGTTTCTGGGAAGCGTATATCATTTAAGCGAGGATCCCGATTATCAGATGCCCGATTATGCGATGAATACTGTACTATCCCTTTAACTCTACACTTACAGAGCTCATTTCAACATGGGGGGGGGGGGTGGTGGAATGGGGGAAGTTGGCTAATGTTGTGTGATAAACTGTTACTTTGCTATTTTGCACAATCATGCTGTGGATCGCATTTTAGAACAACATTAATTACAAAGAGGATTTATGGTGTTACATGATATCTGAGAAAACTTTGAAGTAAGCATGTGTATGTCACACTAAGGTAAAATGATTTTATCTTTATTATTTGGAGATTTGAGAAGCTGCACAATAGTATAATACCAGGTATCAAGGCCAAATTTTGTTATAGAGTCTTTTGATCACAAGTTCCATATCTTGATGGATTGGGTGGAATATATACTTTGTTTAAACTGTGCCTGTATATTTTCTAGAATGGAGGTAACGAACTTCTTGTGAGAGTAGTTCTAACTGTTTCATTTTTTATCTCCTAGTCTTGCACATTTTCTTGTGTGCAAGAGTTTCTGCAGTACAGTCACATATGCTGGTACCATAAGGCATTTGTATCAATGATATATATGAACAATCACATAAAAATAACCTTGTCCACTTTTGAGAAATTCTTTGTAGTGTTGTTTGTTTCTCATAATTAGTTGACATGTAGGATCGTACCTTAAAAAAACAATAATAAAAGAGCTCCAAATTTTGTGTAATTGTTGAGTTCATTCTATTAACTCATTCAAAGTGATTGTGTAAATTTCATATGTATTACCTATACATGATATCAGAAATAAAGATTACTTTTTTAAAAGATTAGAAAAACCTGTACGTGTGGATATGTTTTGATGAATGGTGTTTGTCTTGGGTGCATTCTTTTGACATTGTCAAACTTCTTCCAACAAAACTTGCCAGGACTTTAAATCTTTCTGTTTCTAATACCGGTACTCATAATTCTTTTACCCAGTCTTGTGTAAGTAAACAGGGATGATGTACTGTGGTAGACTGTTCAAAACTCACTCCATGATCATGCAAACTTTGATGTATCATAGACAGAGTAATACATGTAGAATGATCTGGAGTCTTCATTAAAGTCAGAGTTAGAGTAGGACTCATGTGAAATTTCAGTTTTCTTCATGTTACCCAAAGTGTATCACCAAATTGTGATATATATCACGACCACATATGCAAATTGGCTAAAGTTAAGACATCATCCATCCACAGCTCTCACATTGGCTTGTGCACAAAATATTGTAAAGGTCATGTTTTTGGTCATAAATTTAGCAATTACAAACATGACCACAAAGCTATTATTGCAAGGTTATTACATTACAACAAAGATTTCATGCAAAGGACACAGTTTTTCTTTTCATTTTATTTTCTATCAAAAGAGGATATTCAGTAAAGAATTGTGTGTAGGTCAGTGAAAGACTTGTGAGGTCATGATATCACCTCTTTTAATATGTTTGTTGCAACTTACTGTAAAATTGGAAATTTTTGCACATTTTGCATGACATGAAACTAGTGCGAAAGCACACAAATATTTTCGCATGTGATTTGTGATAACATTCTATCTCTTTAATTCTGTGGAATTGAAATTACGCAAACTTTATTTTTAATACCCGGTTGAGCGCAAAAAATTACTCACAAAAATTTCCACGTTGACAGTATGTCATTGTTTTGTGAATACACGTGAATCATAAATATTCTTTTTTTTTTGTATTACGTCAGACTTTGATGAAACTTCTTTCAATATGTTTATTTCCTTTTAATCTATTTGTTTATAGTGCAACCTGTCAGCAAAGCTATGTAAGTAGCTATATGATGAGTTTTATGTCGTGTGACCGTTGTGATCTTTTTCGTTGA
Source organism: Diadema antillarum (assembly GCF_040938485.1). NCBI lineage: Eukaryota > Metazoa > Echinodermata > Echinoidea > Diadematoida > Diadematidae > Diadema > Diadema antillarum. The sequence continues at coordinate 4,205,477 of NW_027270918.1, forward strand.
ATGTTTTCCTGCAGTGCTTGAGAGTGCATCTTCTGAAAGCAGAGGACAGGATCTCGGCCGAGTCTCTCGCTGCCAAATTGGGCCAGACACCGTCACCCTCCTGTCTGCTCCTGGACTGCCGATCACGGATAGAGTTTGAAATCTGCAGGCTGCCAAACAGCATCAGTATCCTTTATCAGCAGATAAAGATCCATCTTCCATCATTTCTAAGATTATTTGTCATGGCAAAGAGTACTTTATCTAATTCATGTTTTGCATATTTGCAAAGATTACTTTCTATAATTCTTGTTTTGCATATTTGAAAAGATCACTTTATCTAATTATTTGTTTTCCATATTTGCAAAGATTGCATTTAAATGTCTGTGAAATGATTGTTTGCCTGTATCACAGAGATAATTCATATTGCCCCACTTTGACTTTCACTTGACATGTTATATCGATATGTATTTGTAGATATATGCATTTTGCACTTTTCCCTCTTAGAATTTGTTTAAAGTATCTGGAAATAATCATTTGCATTCAATTACTTCTGAATCCCCGGGCCTATCAGTAATTGTGTAACTTTTTTGGAGATCCACTCATAATGCCAGTTTGTATCATCTTGACCCTAACACATAGATATTGCCTAGAAAATGTTATAATATTCACTTTCTTGTGCATTTGTAAATATGTTTTGATCTGAAATGAAAATTGAAAGTTGACTCAAACCTTAAACCTTGACATGACCAATTCAGATTTACCACTCCCTGACATAGAGAACAAGAAGGATATTTCAACGTTAGAAGAAGCAATTCTTGAACGCCACTCTCAAGCCAGACGTGATAACCAACCACTACCTAGTGAGTAATTCTATCATTTTTTCAGAGAGAAAATGATAAAATTCCCTGAAAACTTGAGTGATGTGTGCTAGAGTTTTTGCAGATATGACGAAGAAACCATTGCATCACGCCACAAATACATGTAAAATGTAAAGTAATTGTAATGATGATAAAAAATATATGGTATCTCTTTAATGCATGTAATACTGCATGTCAAATATTGCTATGGTGATATGGTCCTAGAAAATCCACTGTCAATGGTAAGAGCAAATGAGCCGTAAATTTCATCATAGTAAATACATGGAAATTTTCATAGGATACTTTGAAAAGTGAATGCATTTTGAAAGGACTGAATGAGGTAGGGGGAAGCCATGAAAAGCAATTATTGTTCAGAGAGTATTTCTATTATTTCTTGGATAAAAATGAATAGAATGCTTTTGAAGACTGGTGATGCATGTAATACTTTCTGAAAGTAGGAAAAAAAAGTCATGACAACTCACCACTACCTAGTGAGCATTTTAATTTTATGCTCAGAAAGAAAAAAAAATTTGAACCGAATGCTGTATATTTATCAAGCATATAAAAGGAATTTGTGATGTCAAGACAAAGCAGCTGTGACAAGTCTGTGATTGGTTAGTGCTACAGTAATTGATGGGAATGCTGTGAAAAAGCAATTAACTTTGTAGTAGGAAATCACAATAATGCAACCAGTGCTCGATCAGTACTACTTTCGTTTTCTTGAATACAAATCAGGGGAATGAGTGAGGAGGGGGGGGGGGGGGGGGAACAAATCAGTGAACCATTAAATGAGTTATGATAAGGGCTTTGAAGTTTCAACTACTAGGCACTACCTGGTGAGTCCAAAATTTACTCAAGCAGAATAAACAAATTATGCTATGACAAGTAAATGAACCGAGTAGTGATCGGTGATGGGGTAGAGGAAACCATGGCAACTACCCATGATCCAAATAGCTTCTGTCATTTATGCAGGTGGAAATGTAGGTGTTTCTTAATTTGCGATTAGGAGCTTAGAATCCAGAGCAACCAACTACCTTCCAGTCAGCATTCCGTCATAGCTTGAAAAGAATTAAACAGAATGTTCCTGGTAGTGAACAAAATGTAAGATTTTGTGATGGAGACGTGAACACTAGCTATATTTTTTATATTTACCGATTGGAAAGAAACATTGCCACAAGAAAAAAAAAGAAAAAGGTGATGATATGAAAATCAGTGTTGAACTGGGTGATAGTTTGTGAGAAAGGATAAGGTAACCATGACTACCAGCAAATGTATATTGTCTGTGTATAGTGCATAAGTTAAATATAATTTTTGAAATAACGAATGTAAAGGAAGTTTGTAGTGCTCCACTTCTGAACCATTTTGTCCTTCCATTCTGTTCATCTCATATTATGTATTTCATATAATATCTTGAAGAAATATATCTTATATATATATATATATATATATGTGGCATTACTAAAAAAAAAAAATGTGAGGTATAAGATAATACCATAATACATTGGAAGAAAGATGGGAAGAATTCCAAATAAGCATACCGTCATAAATCCCCTCCACCATTTGGACAATGTGGAAGGGTTTGTCTGTGAACTCTATTGTAGATTATTCATCTTGTGATTGTTGAAATATGCACAGAAAATATCATCTATTCAAGTTACAAAGAATGAGGCTTGCTCCTCAGTCATACAATGTACATAACTTTATTGATCTTGGCTGTTGCTGTTCTTATCAACTTTTGTTCATTTCTTCCTCCTCTTCTCTATTGCAGTCTATGTTGTCTGCAGAAGAGGCAACGATTCCCAGAAAGCCGTTCTCCAGCTGCGTGAGCTGCTAGCCTCCTCTCCAGTCACAATTAAGGATTTGTCCGGAGGACTGACTGCGTGGGCGACTCGGGTTGATCCGAACTTTCCTCAGTACTAACTCTCTTTCCAGTATGTGCATTTAAAGAATGCAAAAACAACCTGTAGATGATCTTATTTTACAAAGATTGGAAGGCAGCATCTGATAGATAAATAAATAAATAAATAAATAAATGAATAAATAGATAAAGAAATAGATATTGGTAGATAACTCAGTTTTCCAATGCACAAGTAAAATGCCTTATGTGTGTATGTGTGTGATCATTCCTGATTTATTTCTCAAGGTTTCATACTTTCTGTGCAGGCTCTAGAGAGATGTTGAGTAAAATTGATTTTCCACCTACACACAACCAAATAGAAAAAAAAAAACTAGAAATGAAAGAAAACAAGATAGAAAAAGGGGAAGGCCAGGGAATTCCTGAAAGGTTTGTTTGTGAGGGCATCTGGTGGCATGATTCAATTATCCTCACTCCTGAACTTTTCGGAGCTATTCAATCCTGGACATTTTACCTTCTTCCGCTTCATCTATGACCTTGTGAGATATCATGGATAGGAAGCAAGGCTCTTAGCCAAAAGTACCTTGCACTTACTTTTATTTTTATTGTGACATCAGAGCTTGATTTAATTCAGAGTGCCTAGGGAGCAGCAAATAAACTTAGTAAAATTGAAGTCTGCACCATGATGATATGATGACATTTCAAGTGTTGCCTTGGCAACTGAAAAATGCCATCAGATTTATGTGAACAACAGCAACAACCACAAAATCCAAAGCTAAAGGTCATACATGGGGCTTGTCTCGTGAAATAGAATTGGAATGGAAAATACATGAACTGTATGTAGAATTTTAAACTGTGATTGATAATTCTTTGCCAGCTTTGCTTGAATTTTAGGATGACCAGTCATACCAGTATGAATCCATACCAACTGGTCTCATGTATCAAAATAACTTCATCTCTTTATACATCTAATAAAATTTTGTCCAGTCAAAGGATAGTTTGGCTCAATGGCTGTGTACATCCACCCCCCCCCCCCCCCATTTCTGCAGTAATGGTTTACATTAGCCTTGATGTAATACTGTTACATCAATTATACCATGGAGAATATGTACCAGTCAGGGCATTGTCATATGAGATAGAGTTGTACTAGGCTGATGCATTTATTATTGAATCAGGCAGGTAATTGTCAATAGGGAAGATAGCAGTAGCTCAGAAAGTGAGCATGTCTTGTGCAAGACTGTGCAAGATTTAATTGTGATGCCAATTCTGCATGTCAACAAGCATCAAATTTGTTATGTTGTCTAGAAACTTTGTAAGTGCAATAAATGGTGTGCTGATTAGTAATTGAAACAATTCCATGGCATTAAAAACTTTGTTGTCTGGAAAAAAAAGGACCTCCTTCCTCCTAAATTCTTGGCGGGGAAACGCCCACCTCTTCTTGCTGTCTCAACTATCAATACATGAATGTTTCGTTACTCATGAGGTAAACACAAAAATTTATGTAGCTACTACTATATTATAGGACAAAAAGTCATTAGACATATACTACAATTAACATGCTTAAAAAACAATGCCCCAGAATATGATTGAAAGAACTTGGGTCATTAATATAAACATTGACGGTTAATGTCACGAGCCAAAGCAATCATAATGGTGCCACATATTGCATGTAAAGAAGGCCATGCAAAATATGGCTTAAGAACCATGCAAATATTCTGGAATTGATGCCATGAGGACAAGTAAACCTAAAATGTGGAATTTCAGTGTGTTTGAAATGAGGAAGTAGCGCAGATCAAGTTTACTTGTGTGAAGTTGCTCATTTTGGAGTCCAGAATAGCCATTCTTGAAAAACGTGAACATTACATGGGATATTGCATGTGTCGAATTTTAATTGTCAGATGATATGTGGCCACTCCTGGAGCAATGTGCATTGGTAATCATGGTTTAGTTAATTCCTATCAGCTAAAATGATACCAGGTGGGTGAGGGTGCAGGAGTGCATCTCGTTCAGGGGCGGACCCAGGAATTCTGTCAAGGGGAGGGGTGCAAAAAATATTTCTGGTGCCACCTCTGGGTTTTACTGTCTGACAAGCAAAGAAAAAAAAACAAAAACAAAGCAAAAAAAGAAAAAAAAAGGCCCTTTAATCTTTTTATTTGTTTTGTTTTGTTTTAACCAAAAAAAAAATAAAGGGGGCATGCGCCCAGTGGCCCGCCCCCCGATCAACCACTGTCGTTGGCATGAAGAAATCAAAAGGGATTTGGCTTGCATCGTGGGATGGTACAATGTGTATGTCATGTGCGAATGAGTCAGAGTGTTGTTACATTGTGAGCAAGAAAGTCACATGTTATGCTTCTTTATATCCACAATAAAAACTCTGAATGAGGCCTGTACAATATCCACTGCTGTGCATGCACTCCACAAGCATTTTTGGTGTTTGCCTTTAATTGATCTGTTACATCAAAGGGGCAGTACGGTGGCTTCGGTGGTAGAACAGGGTGCTAACCTGACGAAGTGGTCTGCCCCATATCATGCAGCCTCCCGAAAACGAATGAATGATGCAGACTCCTTGAAGGTCTGCCCCAGGTGACTAGCAATAGTCAGCAAACAGTAGGCCTATCAACCAGGCATGTTGTGCCATACAAAGATGTAGAAGATTACATGTCATAAATAATTAACAACACTCATAATGCTTGTGCTCAGTATATCATATGGAAAATATGCTGTCTTGAAACATGTCATAGAGAATATGATTGTCGTGAAATTATACACGATTAAAGGTCCTCCAACGAAATGTTTAATGCAACCTGAAGCATGTGATGTTATTTATGAGTAGTAGAAAGTGATTCTTTGCATGAATGTTTATTGAATTTCTTGACAGGAATGAGGGAAAGAGGGCAGTACAAATGTATATTTTTTCACTTACATAGTACTCAAGAGTTTATGTATAATACCTTTATCACAAATGTTGTTCCTGACAAGTATAGAATTTGCCAGAGTCTTGCCCAACATAGCGACACTTAATCAGTGTAGACTGGATACAATGTACCTGTCGTACTGGAATGCGCAGTAAGTGGAAGGGGGGGGGGGGGGTCCATAAATTGGAATACTTTGTTAGTAATCCAGGATATTACATACTTATGTTGTGTGAAGGTTTGTTTGTTTATAAGAGATCATGCGTATGGTGTGTGTGTGTGTGTGTGTGTGTGTGTGCATGTCTGTGTGAATGTTTGCATGCGTGTAGAGAAGTAGGAAGACAAGTCCTGCATACAGTACGTGCAATTGGTGTGATGAGGAATAAAGCTTAACAGAAGGAATGACAAAAGTTTATGAATATTGGGTCATAAGATAGGGAGAGGGGAGGTAATAATTAAATGGTTACATAGAGTGCTACATGTATATTCGCAGAAGTGCTCAAAGTGCTTAAAAGAAGAGACTACAGAGACAGTTACAGAGAGATAAAGGAAAGAGAGAGAAAGAGGCAATACACAGACACACAAACACAGAAACACACACACACACAGACACACACACACACACACACACAGACACACACACACAGACACACACACACACACACACACACACACACACAAGCACATGCAATCACATGCCCACCAATGCACAGAATGTGAAGCACACGTTCCGGGCATTCTGGTGCAGCCTCAGAGCAACGCTCGAGTGCCCTTCAAGGTAGTGTCATGACAACTGATTGCTTCTCCAATCAAGATGTCACCATGGTAACCTCATCCATCCCCCCACCCTTCCCCCATCCATCAACAGGAAACTAGCAATTCTGCAAGTAATGACCACAAACTAGCTTACGAGCACACGATCACATACATACGTGCCAGCTATCGCCCCTACAAAGCATCAGTGGTATTGCCTCAACTTCCTGCTGCTGAAATACAATGATGCCTTTTCTCCCTCCATATCTCTCTCTCTCTCTCTCTCTCTTTCTTTCCCTCCATCCCCCCTCCCCCCCCCCCCCCCCCCCATTCACCTGTGCAACAATTTGAGGTTCTACCTGTACACCTGTCCTGGGGGTGTTTCATAAAGCTGTTCTTATAGTTACGAAGGACTTTAGAACGACTGGAACACATTCGGATGTGCTATACTTATCAGAATTTCAATAATTCAGCACAAGAACTGATCACCGGTCGTTCTTAGGTTGTTTGTAACTTTAAGAACAGCTTTATGAAACCACCCCCAGCTATATGTTAAAGGATTGTCATTTTGTATACGCCATATATTTAGCGAGTCTAAATTTTCGGCAATCAGAGGACTTCGTGATATGTCCCCGCTGTTTACTTAAGGAAGTCTTGTGAGTCATTGACATTCTGATATATCACAGGTTTTAATGTCAAATCAGAGGATTTCGTGAGTGGTTAAATTCACAATCTTGGAGGACTGTACCAAACGGAGAAATTAATTTATGTATGTCACATTTATATTGGGATCAGAGACAATATTTTTGCGCGTCTTTAATTTTGTGAATACATGTAGCACCCGACTCGTGAAATTTGTGAAAATAAAAACCTCGCGAAATATTTGGCGTATACAGTATCATATCGGAGCCCCAAGCAGGCAAGCAGGCTCATGGCAGAGAATTTCATGGCATCTCCAACACACGAGGGCAGTCCTCACTCACCAGATATCCTTGGCTAATGATTCTAATACAAAGGAAACTCTAAAAACACAGGGATAGAGATGTATATGTAAACTTTGTTTGTTCTCTGCTGACAGAAATGTAGATTTATTATTTACAAACACTTTTTTTCTGAGACACTGGCTTTCAGACTGTGAATGCATGCCTAAACATTCCACAGTACATACATACAATGCTTATTTGTGTGTGTGCATGTGTGTAATAAGACTTACAACAGACACCTTAGGGATAGGGAGAGCAGTAACAGAACATACGTCATGTAGAGTACAGTGTAACTGCTAAAAACTAAATGTGAGTAACATGTATACACAGGGACACCTATCGTTATTTGATTTCATTTGAACCTCTGCCAAGGAAGTTATGTTTTTTCTGGCATGGGTTGGTTTGTCTGTTTGAAAAATAACTCGAAAAGTTGTACACAGATTTGGATGAAATTCACATGAAAAGTTGACAATGACACAAAGAAAAGATGTTTTAATTTTGGTAGTACAGATCACAGTCTAGATCCAGGATTTTTAAAATTTTTTGTATTATTATTTTTTTAAGGATTCTTACCATGTTTCAAATAGGGCCAACAAACAAGGGAATTCAAGCTGCGTGTATTTCACATGCATGTATATCAGAGATGCCAAGTTCCCCAAATGTTTATGCGTGAGATTTTCATGACTTGGCGTTCTCGGTGCGGGCGCATAGGCGAGAGAGAGGGAGCGAAGCGACCGAGCCGGGGGATCAGGAGCACGGTACGGAGCTTTTTCAATTTTTAGCTCTTAGTGGTGCGATCTGGTGCATACTTAAGTGACTATTTTTTACTTATTTTGAAAGACACAAGGAATATATACCTTCAATTGCAACTATTACGTTAATCCTTTGACCTATGCTCCCGATGCGTGAGAAAAATGGGTGTCATGCGTGAGATCGTGAGACGGCCCCCAAATGCGTGGGTCTCATGCAGAATGCGTGAGACTTGGTAGCTCTAGTCTGGTATATGCTCTGAGCAAGAGGAAGCTACACTATATTGGTACATGTAGAGACATTGGAAAAGATTCTTTATCGTTGGAAAATGGGGGCATTTTCAGCATATCATGTGTATATATGGGTGGGTAGGAGCTGCTTGGCAGAGGTCTACACTCTCCAAGTGCTTTTCTAATGAAGTACACCATGTTGGAATTCAAACCTGTGATATATCAGAATGTCAATGACTCACAACACTTCCTTAAGTAAACAGCGGGGACATATCACAGACAACCCGTCATCCAACGTGCCCAAAGACACTTGAAGAAAGTAAACAATCAATTTGGTACGAGAATTAATGGCAAAAAAAAGGACTTTATTTGTACTCTTTTCTTCCAGACAGTTGTCAAAATAGAGATGGTTTACAAAAGTGTACAAGACAATATAAATATCTTCCTAATTTACAAGACATGATTACAATTGCATTCAGTCACACTGAGATTTCAGATTATTTCATACAAGAGTTCAACTTACGGAGCCACCATCATCACACTTTAAAAACAACAACAACAAAATAGTGGTCATTGATGGTTTCTTCTTGGTAATCTGATCTAAGGAGAGAAAATTTGCAGTTTTATTCCTAAATCAGAAAACACCACCTATCAGGCAACTTGGTACATGTACATCACAAGAAGGATATCTAGTCAGTTTTACTATGCATCTTTCAGTTAGATATCATCACAAAAGACATAAGGGTGCAAAATCGCAGATGTGTAAACATTTTACATAACAGATTGTATAAGTTTTTTAAAGCCTAGCTCTCAACATGTAGACAACATACATGTACAAGCTTTCCCCAGAATGTGATCATGCAATGGCAACATTTATAGGTAAGAAAAGACTTCTTCATTTTGTAACCCTGTGGTCCCAATTTAGTTAACTGAAATGGACATTTCATTCTGCTGGAATATTACAAAACAAGATGGGTACAAGATCAGCTATGACACAAGATTACAAGAGATTATTCTATGGGAGGCATTACATCACAGCACTGGTAAATAAAGACTGAAATCCCTGTAAATCAAAGTGAATCTGAACTTACTACATGTAGGTATGTGACATTTGCCAAACCTTAATTCAAATGACTGTGAAGTAATCTGACATGGTGTTCAGTAGGGACCTTGAAATAGCTGCCTTGCTTTGGTCAAATATCTGGCAGTGTTGCCAGTGTATTAAACAAACTTCATTTATTTTGTACCAAAAAAAAAAAGATGACCAAAATATGATATTTGTAAAATTATTCTACACGCTAAACTTTGCTGCCTTGGAATATACAGTAGGTAACGTCATATCTAGTTGTATCCTGAGAAGAGTAGTATTGGGGAAGGAAACACGTCTTTGGTGAAAAATATGAAACTTTAGAAACTTCAGGCACACATTGAATGAAGAGTATTACAACTGCCAAGTCACAGCCATGTGGAAAACACCTGTAGACATACTTTTCAGGAACAGGTTGAACAATGCATACAGTATTGGGGAAATGTATGTATTGACACATACAACAGATACACTAGATACACTGTGTTTCTCTTTTTAGAGATGTTCTTGTCATACAATATTTCATCTGCAGTATATAAATCTTGCCATGGGGGTACAGTTTCCTTTACACTCACGTGATATCTACAATGTAGATAAATCTCTTTCAAAGTTTTATTTCTGGCTGACACAGCACAAACATGCTATTTTGTTGGTTTTTTTTCCACAAGTGTAAGACAAATTAGAAAAAGTAGTTGTTACTTGCACTGATGTAAGAACATTCTGTTTGACACACATCTGCAAAATACAAAACTACATTACATCGTGTATATATTCTTCAAAGTTATTACATTGATGTGAATAGTTTCTGATTTGGGAAAAAGAAACTATGGCTTTTAACTCACAAGCTGTGTGGCTGAACTTGGAAAGGAGCACACTGCTCATCTATCATGCTTGTTAAATAGATCGGCATTGTTCGCATTGTTTGAATTCCTCAATGACAATGAACACTCAAATAAACCTCCAGATGACCTCTTCCAAAACATCAAACCGCTATAAATACTGCACACATCATGTGTGTGTGTGTGTGTGTGTGTGTACAATTTGTACAATTGTATGGGGGCAGTTCACATGGGAGGACATACATGATGGGAGGCGTTACTAATCCTGTCTGTCAATTTGATTAATCTTATGTGAAGAGGGGTGGGGTCAGTCCAATCTGCTCTGCTCAGACGCAGTACAGATACCAAGCGTGACGGCTGCACCAGCATTCATTAAAGGTCGTACATTGAAAAGTCATTTCCAGCACTAATACATTCAACATGCCCTTCTACGCAGAAAACCCCTGACAAAACCTTTTCCCTGATCTTTCCTCCATTATCAACTGTACGCATAGTTTGACGTGCCATGGCATTATGGTTGCGCTGAGGAAGGTAGTGCTACTTCACATTTTGTCAAGACATTCGAACGACATGTGTGATAGCAATCAGATCACAATGAACGGCACTGCAATTTCATCTAGGGTACAACTTGTAGCATACTCCACTCCCTAAATGCAGCTCACAGGAAATTTATCATATCCATAAAGTTGGAGGCATTGTGTTGCCAGGAAAACAAACATATATCCATTGTGTCTATCTCACGGAAATACTCCTTACGAAGTCTGACATATGCTACTTCATATTGCTCCCAAGCTAATGGTCATTTTGCCATAGATTTATATCAATGGGATACTATGTTTTCATAAGTAAAGAGTAATAGTAAATGTTGGGCCTCCAAAACATGTCATTGACTTTATTTTCTGCTATCAAAACAACACACAAACATGCAAGATTTGTATCAAAAGTGGTCACCTAAAATGATGAAAAAAAAATCCAACAACCCAGAGTATATAGGCCTGTGCCTAATGTGAGTGGAGATATTACATGAATTATACATCTTTGCTTTTGGAATCATCCTCACTTGTTCAAAAATCTTGATTTACATGTCCTTCTCTTTTTCTTTATTTATATCAAATACCGGTATTTAACTGAGTACCCTGGTACCAGTACTTTCAAATGAAATGTTGTTTGTGATAGATTGATATTTTGCTCAAGACTTCAGAATACCCTTTTGTAACATTTTTATCTCATACTGTGCAATACATCATAAGAAATCATCTCTTTTAAAGGGAGGGTTGGAATGCAGAAGCTCTTCTCAAAAATATAAACAGCAAATATGTATAGATTATTTGTCATCTATACACAATTTTTTTTTTAAACATCAGAGGAAATCAAAATCCAAAGAGCAATGTGTATTGAGTGAAAGCAGTAACATTAGTAGAACACATGAGTGAAAGTTTGAGGAAAATCGGACATTGTACTTCCAATGGCAGGATGCTACATGTAGCTTGAGATCTGATGTCTTGTACACCTGTATAAGCTATGCAATCTTGTGACATAATCACTCCATGGCAACAAAAGCAATGCATAAAAACACGGCCCTGGTTAGACATCATGTGATGTGATATAATCTAGACATCCAGCAATATGAACACTATATCCATCCTTCTGCTTCAAGGGTTATTCACTCTATGTGTATGTGTGTGCATGTGCATGCCAATAAAACAAAATGATAATAAATAAAAGGAAAAATGAAAACTAAATGGATATTCCTAGTCTGGTTTCCAGACCCTGCATACATGTAGGCTGCTACAATTGTATGTATTTGGCAACAATGGTGGCTGAAACCCACACTCTGATGGTTTGGTATCATGGTACAGGGGAAACTCGGTATAACGAACACTGCTATAACGAGATATCGGTTATAACGAGGAAATTTTCCCGGTCCCAAATTTCCTTCCACACAAGTCTATGTAAAATGCTACTCTTATAGCGAGATCGGCTATAACGAAATAACTGCTATAACGAGATAAATTTTGTGACTTCCAAACAAAGAAAAACATAGCCAATCAAACCTGCTATAGCGAGGTAAAAGCAAAATGCCTTTGGTAAAGCTTTACTTCGCCTGTGCTATCATCTTCCGAGATTGTAAAGCTTGATGCGCCAAAAACTGTCTTGTACACACTTAATCATTTTCTTCAGTGCACTCCAGCTAGCACTGCATGTTGTACGTGTAAGTGTGTGTGTGTGCGCGCGCGCACACTGATACATGCAGAAAATGTGGTGAGACGGCCATAAATTATGTATACATGACATCATCATGACGTTTAGTAGGTGTGAGGCAATCTGATGCTGTGATTGGCTTTCTACGTAGGGAATTCCCCATCTTCACACACACGCAGTCATAATGTACATACAGAATGTGTCACATACACACACAGCATTATATTCACACCATATTCAAGCTTTCCATACAACACACACCCATGCGATAACCACATACCGATCCACAGACGATCTTGATACAATCGCAAGTTATACAAATTTACACATTCAAACATCTACAATTGATAAGAAACACATTCTTGATATTGGATTTCCTTGGCGAAAAACATCTTCTTACCCATAAAGGTGAGTAATTCCCTCACACACAATATCAAGTTATCAGTATTGATTGAAATATGATGGGTAGTCCCACATGTGCAAATTAATGTCTTTATGTTATGCCTTCTTCTATGCCTACTGATATAACGAGATATCGGCTATAACGAGGAAAATGACTCGGTCCCGACCATCTCGTTATATCGAGTTTCCACTGTATTAACCGATTCTGCTTTGTTGACAAGGATACAACTGTAGTTTCTTGGGTAATTTTGTCAACTGAAACTAGGGTTGACTACTTTTGAAAACAAACATCTTCTCCTACATACACGTGTATATGCACTAAGAACATCTTACAGCATGACATTAAAGGAGAGAAAGTAACAAAGAAGATTCTCTACACTGTTCTTCAAACACGAAGTTAATACAGTGCATATAACTGCAATACCATTTCCATTGTTTCTAACACACTGCTTTCTGATTAATGCCTGAAGTTTCAGTTGCCAAATCTTACAAACACCTTATAACAAAGACTATCATGCAAGATGCACTGTGAACTATAAATATGCAAGAGATGTGTAGCATGAGAAATGTTTACACCTCCAAGATGGGCAAAATATACAAATTTTGTGTGTCTGCACTGCAGCATTGTCTCAAATGTAATCTACACTCCATTCACGCTGTTTGATTGGTACGGCTAGAGAAGAACTACATGTATATTATAGTCAACACATAGCGTATGCCTTTCATAAACCCTTTAAATACAGGAAAACCATATATACACATCATATGCTTACTGTATGTTGCATGGCAAACCATCAATGTGTAACCAGGATCATACATTGCACATAGACTACCAGGAAATCTTTGGGGGGACTTCATAACAAGCACATGATTTCAATGTACTATATTTTATACCTACAGCATTAAACCATTATAGTGCAGTTTTATTTCCACATAAGGCAAATGGCTGAGGTGAATTCTGAATTGTATGAGGATTGAATTGTACATCTAGAGTTCATGATAATGGTTCGGAACAGTGCATCTGACAGAACATACAGCATTTACCATACATAGTAGCACAGTGAAGTGTATTAAGTAATAAATACTTACACTGTATACCCTCAATTTCCCTCTCAAGCATTCATAAAATCATAGGGCACAGCTGTACATCATGCAGAAAGCAGGGAGTGTCACATGGTGCAAATTCTACCAATCACGAATATTAAATTTGCGTTAAAATAAATACATGTAGGCTTACACTATGTAGTATTATAACCATCACAGTACAATGCAGTGGCTAAAATGCTGATGTATACCAATGAAATGTACATGCGTATGATCTAGCACCATGATGCTGTGCATGTCTACAACCAAATAAGATAGACAGAAAAAAAAATGGAGTTCACAGACAAATCACTCATGAAGCTTGAGTCTCTATAAATAGCCTCTGAAGCGCAAGGGAAAAAGAGACATCTATTCAACCATGGAGAGCTACCGTGGCTCTATGATTCAACAGTGCTAGACTATGGAACCAGGTACCAGAATGTTGTGTCTCAGAATCCTGGTAAAATTCCATTGGGCCTTAAAGGCATCATTCCATTGTATTCCGAGGCCAGCTTTATTCAAATCGGGGAGGGGGTGGGTGGGGGAGGTGAGATGGCTGGAGAGCAATAATGAACCATGGTGAAAATTACTCAGGCCCAAACCGGAATCCATTCACATGACAATCCAAGCATAGAAACCCCTCACTGTGCAAGCTCTTCCTACAAGTACTTTCAATGCAATTTGAAATGAAGCGCACTCGAAATGGTGTCAACAAACTTTTGGACGAAAACAGCCATCAATCCTTCCGTTGGGCCAAGATTTCTTATTTTGGGAAATGTTTACAAACATACGTCTTCTTTCCGCATTCATTTCCTGGAATATTAAAATCATCTTCCAGTCAACTCTACATTAACACGCTCATGTCCAATAATAATGTAGAAGTGCTGTATAGAAATCAACATGTACAAAAGAATCAATCTTGAGTGTGGGTGTCTTCTTATCACTTATGACAACAATTGAAGAGTTTGTTCGCAAAAGCCGATAAGTCCATATTTGCCAAGTGGAGATATTTGCGATTAAAGGCCAAGAAAAATAAAGAGAATAATAAGAAAATTTTTGCTTCTTTTGACCATAACTTCAAAAATGTACCTTTATATGTAGTGACCAATATATCATTTAAAAGGTATTATTTTGTACTCTGTGACAGAGACCGTACTTCAAAATCTTTAAAAATGGACTTATCGGTTTTTGCAAACAAACTCTTCAACTATACCTACATACTGTCTCATAGCCATACATGTATCTTTGGTCACATTTGTTTCTTTTTTCTGAAACACTGCAAGTCACTCAATTAAAAGAAATGGACCATGACAGATTAATCTTTTGGTGCCGGCAGGGGCGGATCCAGGAATTCCATTAAGGGGGAGGGGGGGGGGGGGTGGACGTGCCCCCCCCCCCCCCATTACTTTTCATGTTCTTTTATTTGAACAAAAAATAAAGAGGGGATATGCACCCAGTGCGCCCCCTTCTGAATCTGCCACTGGCCTGCGTCGCAAAACTTCTACCCTAGCATTTGTGCAGAAGGGTGTGAAGAGAAATGATTCCAAAAGTTTTCTTTCAATTCATTTTTTTTTTAAGAATTAAAAAGCATGGTTCTTCAACAGTTATTCATCTGGTTCACTAGGTTTAAACAAAGATACATACAGTATATACACTGTTAGTGTATAGAACCACGCGCCTCGACAAAGACAGTCCTTCAGACAATGTAAGTATGGAATAAGAATCACATCTTCCAGGACACACCTGCAATCTGGCATTCACAGAGAAGATTCCACTTCACAGGTTAACATTTCAAAACTTAGCCATGAATTCAGCCTTGATTATTTCACCACCACCTGGGGTATAAAGCCAATTAACACAGTACCATCAGTTCATTGTGTAGCAGCGACTCAGGCAATGCTATGCACACAATGATTAATAACCTGTTTCTGGTGGAAATTTACGGACATGCTGTGAGTAACTGGATACCAGCAAAGACAAAGATGGCTAAAAAGGTGTGACGTTCCATCAAACTTTAATGGCTCACCATACTATTAGTGCACAAAGTGTAACACAACCAATAGTTTACTAACGTCACGCAATGCCTATACCATGGTTAAATCTTTGCCTCCTGAAAATTCATTGTATCCAGATATAATGAAAATAATAAGGTATTTTCCCCACTACATCACCAACTGTGAAGGCAATGACGCAGACTAAATGCACGATCAACTTCCTTTTACACAAGACTGACTCCCACTTCACTCAAGTCCTGCAAAACGTATGCATGAACTCCTACATTACAGGTTCACATGACCAAATTAGAAAATCCATTTTATTAATTGCAACACGGATGGAAGCCATGCCAACTCACAAAATCTCCCAGTCACATGCAAATGTAGAAGCATCTGAATGTCAGTCGGCTGCTAGCTTTTACTGGTTTGATTTCATCATAACTCATCCAAGAAACATTCACGAAAATGTAACATTGAATCAAAATTCAGAGTCAATACCACTCTCGGGCAACTTGATGAAAAAAGAAGTGAGTTCATATTCATTGTGAAGGAAATTATATCTTTTTTTTTTTTTTTTTTGGGGGGGGGGGGTGGGGGGGGGGGGAGTAATCACCTCTTCACAAGTTGTTGTCCTTTCAATATCATCAATGTTTTGACCTTAGTTCCTTATTTGAAGCAATTTGTTCAGAGGGATTAATGTTTATTAACTGTTTTGCAAGTGGCTGGGTGTTGTTGGTTTTGTTTTTTTACGTTCTGTGAGAGAGGAGAAAACACCAGTTTACTACTGCATGTCATCTCGATGGTTTGTAATTTATAAGTCCACTCAATGAATCAATGTTGTTAGTCATGAGTAGCAACTTTTGGTTTCGATTTCCTGCCTATCTCCCCTTGGAAGTGAGAGCTCACATCCTTCACTAAACACAGCCCTAGAGAAAGAGGGGATTCAAGAAGCATACTGCAGCCATGTGTCGGTATTAATTTGATACGCATCAAGAGCACAATTCTGTCATCCACACTTCACGTCTTCCACATAACACATGAATCGCGCAGGGGGGTTTAAGAGATTATGTCGCCTGGAAATTTTGCCCACATCTCCAACACGGTTTGCCAGTTTTATGTATGAGACATGCGTATCACACTAAAGAAAAAAGAGGGGGTAAAAAAAAAAAAAAGAATTTTGATAGCCAAGTGATGAGATTGAGCTTCATGTGCATCCATTACTCAATCACATGACTAACATGCTATGCACTGCACCGTGGCCTGCAGGGCGGGGTGGTTTTAGAAGTGGGGGCTGGGGGTAACCCTGGATGTGCACGTAGACAGAGCAGGCATGAAAATGAAGAGTGCTCCAGGTAGGTGAGAGCACCTGTGATATCAATGTCCATTTCATTGATATGCCCAGGGGTGATAAAATAGCTACAGTACAGTGGATACACTCTCCGCTGGTGCCACTGGCAAACTGCATTTCATTAGCTGTGCTACGGCATTGCTAAGGCATGGGTGCTACTTGTAAATTGGTTCATTTTGTGATTAATCTGTCAGACAGCAGTAAAAGTTGTGGCTAAAGGTGTCCTTTCTTGAATCTAACTTTCATGGGCTGAAGATCAGAAGAATTTCATACCAGAGGCAGTAATTTGCAAAAACAACAACTCACAACTATGATTGGCTTATGAAACACAGCTAGATGCGTGTCAAGTCATGTCTAACTGCTAACTTTTCTCTTGAAAAGGGAAACTAGTATAATGTAATCATTTCTTGTTTGCAAATTCAACAACATGTGAATTGTCCTATAAAGCCCTTTTTACACTTGTCTTTCTTAACCCCGGACTTTCTCTGACCCAGGACTATCGTTAGTCCCGTACCAATTTTTTCAGCTTTTTACACTGGCCAATTAGTCCCGTACTATCTCTTGTCCCGGGCTAAGGAGAAAACTGACCTTTTTACACTCATACATGTATTTCTTAGCCCCGGACTTTCCAAACCACATGAATATTCATGATTACGCTGTGTACTGTACACGTACACGCACGCACCGGCAGCACTTGATTACCTCATTTCTGATTGGTCAGTGAGGGTCGGACTTTGTCTCCGTCGCTTAGCCCAGGATTATTTTTTCGTTCTGTTTACACTCACTTGCTTGGAACCGCAATTGCGGTTTTATGTACGAGACATGCGTATCACACTAAAGAAAAAAGAGGGGGTTAAAAAAAAAAAAGAATTTTGATAGCCAAGTGATAAGATTGAGCTTCATGTGCATCCATTATGGTACTCAATCACATGACTAACATGCTATGCACTGCACCATGGCCTGCAGGGCGGGGTGGTTTTACATGTAGAAGTGGGGGCTGGAGGTAACCCTGGATGTGCACGTAGACAGAGCAGCATGAAAATGAAGAGTGCTCCAGGTAGGTGAGAGCACCTGTGATATCAATGTCCATTTCATTGATATGCCCAGGGGTGATGAAATAGCTACAGTACAGTGGATACACTCTCCGCTGGTGCCACTGGCAAACTGCATTTCATTAGCTGTGCTACAGCATTGCTAAGGCATGGGTGCTAAATTGGTTCATTTTGTGATTAATCTGTCAGAAAGCAGTACAAGTTATGGCTAAAGGTATACTTTCTTGAATCTAACTTTCATGATGAAGATCAGAAGAATTCAATACCAGAGGCAGATATTTGCAAAAACAACAACTCACAACTATGATTGGCTTATGAAACACAGCTAGATGCGTGTCAAGTCATGTCTAACTGCTAACTTTTCTCTTGAAAAGGGAAACTAGTATAATGTAATCATTTCTTGTTTGCAAATTCAACAACATGTGAATTGTCCTATAAAGCCCTTTTTACACTTGTCTTTCTTAACCCCGGACTTTCTCTGACCCAGGACTATCGTTAGTCCCGTACCAATTTTTTCAGCTTTTTACACTGGCCAATTAGTCCCGTACTATCTCTTGTCCCGGGCTAAGGAGAAAACTGACCTTTTTACACTCATACATGTATTTCTTAGCCCCGGACTTTCCAAACCACATGAATATTCATGATTACGCTGTGTACTGTACACGTACACGCACGCACCGGCAGCACTTGATTACCTCATTTCTGATTGGTCAGTGAGGGTCGGACTTCGTCTCCGTCGCTTAGCCCAGGATTATTTTTTCGTTCTGTTTACACTCACTTGCTTGGAACCGCAATTGCGGTGCTAACCCTGCTATTTTGCAGGGACAGATAGTACAGGATTATCGGTGGGGCTAGCCCACTTTGGCAAAAACGAGTGTAAACAGAAAGTGGGCTAAGGATAGTCCCGTACCAACGGTGGGGCTAAGGCCCCCCCCCCCTTAGCCCCACCGTTGGTATGGGACTAAGCAAAAATTTACAAGTGTAAAAAGCCCTTTAGTCTAAATTTGCAAAATATACATTTGCAAAATACAATGTATATGACATACATGTATAAAGTCCTTGACATGCTTTTTCAAAATACAGACTGTTAATGTTCCCCAATCTGAGAGTTAATTTAAGTCTTAACAACCATTTCTCAACTTGATCACTATTCTCTCTTTGCTGATATCCTGCAGTTTCAGGGGGGGGGGGGGGGGGATAAAAAAAACAGCAAAGGTGATGAATGATATCGTTCAAACACATTGGGCAGCAAATACCACACAACTCTAGATAATTATTAATCAATTGATGAGCCTACTCCACGTACCACCAATGACTGTCAATACCAAATTTGAACGAAATCAAACCGCAATTCATTCACTGCTCATACAGTGTACATTGTACGTGTATGGCCCACAGGATTTCCTGCTGTAATATCCTGCACACAGTTTTTTTTTTCTGTTGTTTTGTTTTTGTTTTTTATAGCTTCAACTAAGGACCCTACGATCTGCATCATTCTAGTTGACAGCAGTGTATATCTTATCCATCTGCACAATACCAAACATCCATTACCCTGCTAGAACCCCAACTGAAGAAAAAACAACTCAACACAACAACAGATCAACCCATCTGTCCTATCCCTAGTGTTTCCAGTACTACAGCTTTACTGTAGCTCATGTGTATTGGGCTGTTGTCTTATACATTTGTATGAGAGACAAATGGAAATTTGGTGCATTCTATTCTACGTTTCATTGTCACTAACTAGTTTTTAAAGATACCACAGAATTTGTATGTTTACTATAAAAAAAAGTTCCCAGTGGTAATCCCAAATAGAGCGATATAATCCCAAATGGAGCGATATAATCCATTTTATTCCTCCTTGAAGAGCGCTGAAAAGGATAGGACACATTTGTATAAAAAAAGACTCACATAAGTGACTTGCTGTAAATGGATAATCTGCATTGTCATTTCCAGAATCAGCTTTTGCATCATGACGTACAACACATATAAATGCTGACAACGTGCATTTTCTCAACTCTTCTGGTTTAACCTTTGACATGTGGGGCTCTATTTGTGGCAATCAATTACTGCGTCTATTTATCAGTGCTAAGTATTTCAAGCTTGTTTATCTCTTCACATTTTTTTCCCCCTTACTGACAATTTTTTTAGCATTTTCTACAACAGTGCAGGAAACAATGCTATGACGAGAGTGAAATTAATTTGGTGAGCCTATAAACCACATCCTGTCATAAAATATTAAACTATTTAAATATTAACTATTAAAATCTGGCCAATGTAGCTCCTCTAAAAAACAAAACAAAACAACAGCAAAACAATTTAATCCTTTATAGTACATCATTTCTATAGATGGATTGACGTGCCAAGACAGGAAGGAAAGAAAATCTGGAACGAAAACAACCCTGCCCACTCTTGAAAACAAGAAAAAAAAAAAAAAAGAGAAATCCCCTCTCAAAGTCGCAGGCTGTTAGAGGAAGTACTCATTGACAGCAATCAGAAAGTGACAGACAGTCAACCCTTTCACAGCCAAAGGGACAACAATTGTATGCAACAGCAGTGGAATCTTATCAACAGAGGCTAGCTGAGGGTTAAAGTGGAAGGGCTCTCTCTTTCTTAAACACTCATTCTTGCCATGATGTCATATCATGTACAATGGTACTTTCAATTCAAGATTTAATGAGACATAATACAGTATGAACATCCTGGGCTTGTTTTGCAATGATACATGCATTTTTTGTAAGTTGCAATAATTGTAGTTACTGCAGCAGAACATAAATACTCACAGTTAATTGTTTTGTTTTGCTTTGTTTTTTCTTTGCTACTATCACAGTTACAGGAATTATTGCAGCTTACATTTATGCCTGTGAATGAACTAAGTTTGAAGGTGGTCTAGTTGAAGAAAAAAAGAAGAAAATGATTCCATAAACTGAAATCCCTTGGTACACTATGGAAAATCACAAAAAAATCTTCTTCATTTCTTTAATGTGGATCCTTCAGACTGCCCTGATCAAAAAATCTGACACAATATCATTGCTGCCACAATAGTATACCATCTTTGCAGATATTTATACACAAAAATCAGGGAGCTACAAATGTGTACTTGTATGTTAAAGTGTACACTTGATAAACCTAAAGGAACAATACATCTTGTATGATGTGATTATAGCAAATTCTTATTGGCAGAGGGATTTGGTTTTCCTGCTAAAATGATAATTAATTTCAGTCTCACATTTTCGTTCTTTCTTTCATCTCCCTACCCTGGTGTCTGTGATTATATGTTGTATTTGTTTGTTAATTGTTTGTTTTTACTCACGATACAATTGATTATTCACAGGACACACACAATCTGATACACCATTGTGTATTGATCATGTCTTATGAATCACTGAAAGTGAGAAAAAAAAAAGTTTGCAGTTTTGGCATATTTGTCACAAAATTCTGTTTTATAAAGACATGGTCACAATGGTTCTTTAGAAATTCCCAACCATAGCTGCATCATGCACTGGTACTACACTGTGTTAGCAGCAATCAGATAGCTACTGAACGCAATACCGTACATTAAACCCAGTATTTACCCAAGTCCCTTCGACTGTCATTACAGTTGCTTTAAACAAATACTGTCATATCAGGTGGACTAATGGTGTACGGCAGAGAGCTTTGTGAGCAGAGGCAATTATACTTCTCCATTACAAGATAAATAATTGATCGCATGAAATGCATAATTGATTGAGAATGTACATATTTGGCTTCCTGAATGTTTACCTCAAGCCCTCCCCTCCCCCACCCCACCTCCATCCCCCCCCCCCCAAAAAAAAAAAAAAAAAATGGAAGCCATCATAAAAAAGAAATGTACTTTTTGGTTTGCAGGCATTTGTTATTCACTTTACGCAAATCAGTAATGGTTATATCACATTCCGTAACTTTGCGGTTATAAAATGCCATCTCCATGTACAGGAGAAGTGCAGGCTGTGGCTGTGTTGGTCTGCATCATTCATCACTATGGGCGGGGACAAAAGACTCGGGTTATGAAACCAGATTGGGATGAAATTGGTTGGGCGAAATATGGAAGCTGAATTGGGCCTTGATTGACTGGCTCATAGGATGTCGTCTCGCATGATGGACCTGCCTGTACTCGGCCGATCATTAAACCCTAAACCAATCAAGGCGAGAGCATGATATTAGACCCTAAACCAAGTGAGTTCAGGGCATGGAATCGATTCTACAGCAGATATCTCACTGCCCTTTATGGTATTTGTCTGCCTTTATTTGAAGTTTGCGACATCAACCATGCTTACATTGCAATCATGAACTTTTAGTCCCACAGTGTGACATCCCTTCAGAAATTAATGGACAAAATATGGCAAGCTTTGCGGGCTCAATTAATTTTTTCTTTCATGTGAACTGAACATCAACAGTAGGCTGTTTTGTGTAACATATCACAGATATCAGCAGAACAGAGTGCACATGGGAGTAACATCAGTATGTTTGCCCCATGATGCAAAATCAATATTTCATCACAGTAGCATACATGTACAGCTGTACATACAATGTACAGTTAATGTACTCTTACACGGAGTGTACAACTGTTGTACCGGTACATACATTGTATGATGTATATCTGCATGCCGTAACACTTGTGCAATATATGTCAGCACCATACAGTCAAATGATGCATGTCTGTTCATGAACAATATTTTACATCTGCTAAATGTCAAGCTCACTTGAGCACTGCCAAATGCTGCACTTCAACTGAGCCTGCATGCCTTCACTGTTGACTATGTAAAAGTCAGCTGAATGCCTTCACCAAGTAAAATCAAATGCAGCGGTCAGCACCTAAAAGGAGATATTATTTGCGCTCCACATAACACAAGAATAAGACTAATTTGCTCATCACAATGCATGCCGCAGCTACTTGCGAGTACCTAATGCTTACATGACATATAATGCAAATAATACACTGTCTGTGCCAACAGTGTTCAATGGCCCCTTGGTTTTTGGCTTTTTTTAACACTGCCTTAAAAGTGACTAAGTGTGCATGTTGGCATAAGGATGCAGCAATAAACAATGCATATTGTGACTTTGCTCACTGAATACACAAGCGCCACCTACAATGTAAGCAGGTGAAAATTGAACAGTCCTCATTGTACTCAAGATTTCTTAACCCATTGACGGCTAGTCGCATGAACACTAGGGTAGGTATCTATGAGAAACGTGTCACATAGCAAAATCAGCTCATCCTCAATGGGTTAAAATGGGTTCATGTCTGGAGTTGCGACTCCTGCTGTGATGATTGGGGGGGGGGGGGGTCAGGAAACCTCTCTGTTGAAGGCAAGCCACAACATGACAACTACAACTACATGGTATCAATATTATGATTACTTTACAGATATGACTGGAAAGTGTCATATACTTTGATAGTTTACAGTGTATACGTGTACATGCAGCATAACAGTTGTAATAATCACTATGTAACATCAGCTTCACCGATGTTAATCTTTAAATAAATTAAGATTTTTTCCTCAGGACTTTTTTCAAATCTTTATTTCCTTCCCTTTAAAAATACAGATTAACTGTTTTGGTCCTCACTTCTTGAAATGTACCATTTTCATTATCTAGCATCAAATTTTTCACCAGTCATTTGTGTCTGTCATTCCACTTTAAAACCTTCTCCATTTGAAAATCAGCATTGAAAATCAGAAAACTTTAATGTCCCCCGACCATTTCAATCGTCTGCTATTCACGGCATTATAAAATGAATATTTTACAATATCATCAAGGACATAGCATTTCATCTATCAAACTAATTTTCATTTTTGGGTTGTCAGTTCACAATAGACTACTCTGTACTGTACTTTTGACCCCATTCTTCCTGTGCAGCTGCTGGGATACGAATCAGGAGAAACTGTCTGAAGGATATAAATATCATGCAGACAGAATACTCCAGCTTACAATGAATGGGTCAGATTTATTGCATGCTTCTGTCACAAAGGTCGCCATGACAACCCTGGCTACAGCTTGCCTAGAGTTTGTGGTTCCCGAGCGGGTTGTCTATGAACAACATTGCATGGCATGAAGCAATGCATAAAATATCCCCCCTCCCCAAAGAAAAAAAAAATCATTCACACAAATCAAATCGAAAGAGGCAAGATGTTACGCTTCATTGCGGCGCAGCGCATCCCTACATCAGTTTAACCTCCAACAAGTTTAAATACATTGTACACCGTGAAAATATACACTATAAGTGCAGCCCCTTCCAAACAAGTCTTGAACAAAGAAACAATGAAATCTACTGCAAAACATTACTGTAAAAGTGGAAATTTTCGCGGTGTTGAAATTTTTGCGCATATCGCGCAACCAGAAGCTAGTGCGAAAATAAAAGCACGCAAATATATTTGCATGCCATATGTTCCAGTACTTGATATGTCTTGATTCCGCGGAATTAAAAACATGCAAAAGTCTTCTTTACACGGCCAAGCACGGAAAATTAGTCACGCGAAAATATCCACTTTTACAGTTAGTTGAAAAGAGGGTAATTGGACCAATTTGTTTCATGCTTGTCCAAACAGCTTGAATGCTACGTGTACGCTGTATGTCCACAACACTGGCTCCCAAAGAAGAAAAAGATAACCCCGAAGATAAATTGTACCATTATACAAAAGATGCAAATCAAGTAAAATAACAACCCTATCTAAGGTTGAGCAACAAGACAATGCATGAATGTCACTACTTACTGTATACTGTATATCACGCTCAATGTTTACTACAAATGAAAATTGACTTGCATCAAAAGAAGCCCTTTTCCTTGTACCTATCTCTTGAGAATTGTACCATGTTCTTACATACCTCTGAAGACTGAGGTGGGCCTATATACAAATGTATACTTGTACAACTAATACATTGTATGTCAATATCTTTAATGCATTCCATCTCACAAAGTTTACTAAAATGACACTTAAATGCTTATTACAGCACAAGATAGATGAGCATTCAAGATTGAAATGTCACTGTCATGAGAAACAAAGTTGGTTATTATGCACTGTTTGTAGGACAGCAACCTACTCGTACTGTATGATATGTAGAAACATTTCAAGATCAACATCTTTCTCAACAATGAATTGTCCCATACCACACAGATGCAACAATCTGCTTCTTTTCAATATTATTCTCAGAGTGCAGCTTTCTTTTGTGGCAAAATTCTCCCTCAGACTTGAAACAGTTTGATGATCATGCTACAAAATGTCGAAAGAACAAAAGGACAGAAGATCTAATTGCATCGCGTATTCATTTGTGCATCTTTCACCACACAACTGCATGTCCATGCACAAAGGTCAAGATCAAAAATATCAAGTGTTTATCAGTCTTTTTGATCAAATCCGTTTCTCATGAAAAAGGCCAGTCAGCACACGTGCAGAGTGTAAAAATAGACGTATTGTATTGCCATCGTTTCAACTACAAGTAGTAATGTGGTAGGCAGGAAATGACAAAGGCACTGAACTACAAGTCACAAAACTAGTCTCATGTCGGGACTGTGGGCTCTTTTAATCCTACATTGAATGGCATGAATGTCTGTTCACTTTGAATTGCATTCTGTGAACACTTCTTTAGAATCACAGACATTATGTTGTACAGTCATGCCAGACAGCCTACAGATGGCTGCATAACAAGAGACTACATT
The DNA here is from genome assembly GCF_040938485.1 of Diadema antillarum. Lineage (NCBI taxonomy): Eukaryota > Metazoa > Echinodermata > Echinoidea > Diadematoida > Diadematidae > Diadema > Diadema antillarum. The sequence goes on from NW_027270918.1 coordinate 4,231,475, forward strand.
GTAGACAGAACTTAAAAGTATACAGGGACTGTGATGTTCCTTTCTCCCAATGAGTCTGCATATACAATGTATATCAAATATAGTTCTATTCATATAAAAATAGTTCTACCCTCTCCCTAATATTCCATCTCTTTCATTCTACTCTTTTTTTTGTGGCTGCGAATCTAATACATCATGCTACTGTGATGCAATTTAAAGTGAGTCTGGGACTTCCCAACAATATCAAGAGTGGTGAAATTTGCAATTGGGGAGTACAGTAAGGAATGGAGCAATGTATTTGTGCTTGTCACATTATGGTTAGGTTCTGAGTTGATATTTTTGTGCATTGTTAAATTCATGAATAGCATGGGACTTGCAAAATTTGCAAAAATCAAAACCTCAAGAAATATACAGTTGTATGCCGTATGCATTGTACAGTACTTATATAATGAACATATGCTTGTATGCCTGGTACATGTGTGATAGAGCAAGTGGGGTTTATCCCTCTATACACTAGGATCTATACCCTGCCCTGCATTACATGGCGTACTTTGGAAAATGTTTTCTTCTGCATGAATAAAACCATTACTGTATATCAATTAGTTTAATCGGATTCAAAGAGCCCACAGCCCCAGAACTGGATGTGTAAAAGAGAAGACCACGACTAGATTTTTATCACAGGCATGATTAGACCATTTTGACCATTGTCAACAGGAGACGGAAGTTGCAATATTTCCTATGGAACACAGGGCACTCCTATCTCTCAAAGTGTGGTTGGTACAATGTACATTAAAACATGGAGGCATGCTGCTGAAGTATCACAGATAAGAAAATACAGTTCACCAACAGTTCAACATGCAAAAAATAGCACAGAGTCTGTGCCTGATAAATTACGACTTTGACACACATTCAAAATGTCTACTGTATTTAAGTCAACATCACTGATCAAGCATTTACAGCAAAGCTCCCTCAGTGCTCATAAATATTCTGAATGTTCTCTTGTTGTCGTTTTTTATACCAAAGAATGCTCCTACAGTATTTTAGGAGCCCAGTATCATTCTTGCCAATACACATGAAACATAAATACACAAATAGCAGTAGATCATTCTTAAACAAGAAGTAAAAATCTCTACCCTCTGGCTGTACTTCTGTTGCTGTGCTTTTATGTTTTGATGTTTTCTTTTGTTTTGTTTTGATTTTTGCTTTTTAGTCTTGCTATAACTATCATCACTAATACTACAAGAATGCTGTATACTGGTAAACTTAATCCATGGGTAACATCTAATCAATGAGTTGAAGTTTGATGATGAACATAAGGGATGAACAAATAAACAACAGCTCTTGTCTGCTCATATAAACATTTGGCTTCATATTGATGATTGCATCAGTTTTCCTTCAAACAGTGTGTAGAGTATGAAGCAGTCAAATGAAATGGGAACAATACAGATAACAATCTCAAATGCAAACAGCATGTGGAACGTGATATTAAGATGAAGCATACGAACAATGAGCTTTTGGCACAGATGCAGTGTACCACAAATGTTCTGGACTGCAGCAATAGAATTCTGCTCTAATTTCCTCAGACAATTTATAGGTGAAGGGTGAAGTCTTCATGAAGTAGACTACACATCTTTACACATCACTGTACATGTACTATGGTACACTCTCTCCCTTTTACACTCTTTCGTTTGTTTTGTTTTGGTGTACATTGTACCATGTCATTTCGGATGAATCATATAATCCAGCTATAAAAGCTCTGGAAAACTGACAAATTTTTCCACTCATGCTGTGGTATCTGTATGCACCGTAAACAAGTTGGACACCTCAATGAACTTTGAGCACCTGCCTGCGCCAATCTATATCTGAATTAATCATCTCCTCTCCGGCAGATGTTGCTGTAACAGCCCAAAATCTTAACAGTAGGTTCCCCCCTTCAGCTGTGATGTACACGTACGCACGTCCTACAATGTATGTCAATGGATGACTTTACACGTGACCTGCCACAGAATAACAACCAGCCATATGTGTGGACAACCGCACAAAAGAAACCATCGACAGGGCTGTCAGTCTGCCCCCATTCACACTGCAGATTTAAGACTTACCTAAAGCAATTCAGATTTAACAACACCTGTACCATTGTGCAAATTTGTGAGAATCCATTTCAGATACCTCCAACTAGGTACATGCATACAAAAGCCATTTAAAAAAAAATGAAATCCAGTACCACACATCAGGTGTAAGAATATCCAGGCAGTGCTTTTAAGGCCATAGTTAATATTATATATATATTTTTAAAGACAATATCTGTCCTTTTTTAACTCTTCTCGACAATATATGTCTGTTCTGATTCAGCCATTATTATCTATAAGTCCTTCTCTTGAGTTCTGTTAAAAAAATTACACTTCTCTTTTAACTCTATACTTTTCATCATGAATTGAATACTTTATTTCCTTTTCTATTCCAATGCTCTTTTGTATTGCCATTGCTGATATCACACAAAAATCACCTTATCCCATAATGATACCAAAGAGCTTCAAACACCAAGCTCCTTGATGATACATGTGTACACATGTACACGTGAACAGGATGGGCAAATTGACAGTAACATAAATTCTATCACAGCTAGCATTGCACCCACAATGGTCTATGAGACATCACATCTACTCTCTTTACTAATTAATCATGAAAATCTACATCAGCAGCTTGGCTCAATGTTAAAAAAAAAGTGGGCTATTGAACGAATGGGAAATTACAATGTCATAATGCTTAAAAAAAAAAAAAATTGGTGGGTACATTGTACAACAAAATATCAATAATGCTACAAGTTTTCTGCCAAGTATTCCAACTCCCTGTAGAAATTTACTTGCCAGCAGGATCGTCTGAAGCATTTAAACTCTCTTTCGCTGTACAAGCTGTGGTAAAGCCTGCTGTGAATATGCCATAGAGACATACCAACAAAATATCACACTGGAGTAAGTTCGATGTGATTCTTCTCCGCGTCACGACAATAACATGCCGGTATATTCACGTCCGCAGATGCATTCCTAATTCATCCACGATTTCCAGCACATCCAGAGCACATGCAGAATTCCACACAAATCTCAAGGACAAGGGTGAAGTGTGGCTGCCAGTGAGTTGTAACAAAATGACTTCAATGCTTGACAACACATTGAATTACTCCACATGTTGGTTCCTTACGGCGCCACTTCATTTCACACAGGGGTCAGGATACTTTTATTTCCTGTTCATATGACAGCGGTGTAGGCTTGTTCTTATCAAGCTCATGGTTATAATATTTTATCCTTGTCGAACACGTGGATTCGCTCCAAGGTGAAATCCTCACTGAACGACGCACGATTGCGACTTGTCCGGCTGTTGGCATGCCGCCTTGGCAAAACAAATGGCCGACATCCATTCCAGCTGGTCAGCATCATTCGATGCCTGCAAGAAAAATGTCCGGTTATTGTTCTCTGGCTGGAGTTTGAACACATGTGACTTCTGGTCCACACAGGAGTCCGAGAGCGCTGTTCCATCCAGTGGTATTCTCTTGTTCAGTGTCTGTGAAGGTAAAAATTTAATGGCAACAGGTTGTTTGAATTATTGTGTTGATTATTGGTGGTAATGTATGGATGAAAAAAAATAAGAATACGCTCCCCCTCCCCACCACCATAAAACATTATTACATGTACACGATGTACCTACTTGGTATCAACTGTAGTTACGACATTAAAACTAGATATCAAATGGAAGGAAGTCTGATCAAGCACAAAAATATAAAGTAAGAGACAACCAAGAACTACAGTCAGTGTGACAAAACTTTGCATTTTTTTTCCTTTACTGCTACTTACAACACAAGCTCTGAGAACGTTTCTCATTCTCCCGTTGATGGACTTGTTGCAAGTTGATATGCTCACAAATAAAACAATGTCTACTGTGGGAATTTATACAGCTGTAGATCAATGAAGACAAACAGTATTTCAAGGCAGTTGTACTCAAAATAAACTTAAGTTTTAAAACTGTCTGGAGGACGATTCATATTCACTGGATTTACATTTGGCATTGGGGCAATGCATTTGTCTTGTTTATGAATTATGATATAATCTGAATCAACTTTAGGCTACTACACATTTATGTTTATTGACATGTCAAATCGATCATGTTTTCCATAGTATATGATAAACAGAACTTGCCATCTAGCAGTCTTTCCATGATGTTTTTGTCATCCTTGGAAAAATGAGTAGCAATTATTATATTAAGTTGTGTGATTGAGGATTGTAGAAGACTGTGCTTTCAAGCGTTCCATGTTTTGATTCTGGATTCCTTCCTCTTTTAATAGTCTTGTTGCTGTTTCTGATTGACTCAGCTCAGGATTCAAGCCGAGCTGAGGAGTGTAGTGAAAAAAATTGACATGACTTTTCTACAGAGAACTAAGTAAAGCATGTACATGTAAGTTATACGAAATTATTTCTGCCAGAATTTCATCATACATATTTATCCCAATTGGTGTGTAAAACAGCATTCTTCAGCATTGAATAAGGGAATGTCCCCGAGTTTACCTCAGCATCGTGCCCATACATCAGCTCCGCTCGACGTAGCGTAAACCAGCGCTTCTTCCACTTCTTGGACACGCGCGATCGCTTCCATAACCAGCCAGATTTTGTATCGTCCGTGTCGTAGATATCATAGCTGCTTCTCGTACTGAGCGTATTGCTCTTGGATTCCGATGAATTCGACGACGAGGCAGACGATGACATGGTACTGGTGTCTGTCGACGAACAGGAGCCGTTTCTTTCAGATTTGTCAGCCATGGCTGCATCAGCTCATCACGAGACTAAACGCGTTCTCTCTACCCTTTTCTGCTGCTAGTGTGTTTGTCCTTGTGTGTAACGTGCAGTACCCGACCTTTACACTGATCCTCCTGGGCTAACTGGGCGCGGGCATGCACACGCCTCGCAGGCTAACGAGGCAGTATTGTGTGGTACAGGTGCGTCGTACCCGTAGCTAGCTAGCTGTACACACTGTACACCAACGCCTAGTGCTCTCTTTGTTTACGTATGTAGCGCCATCTACGAGCAAGGTATTTCGAGGTCTGTGCGATATGCATATGGCATGGGCAGCATGCACAAAATAATACACATACGTACTGTAGCTGCTGTACGTACACATGTGACTGTTACATGTGCTGCATGGACCTCCGACGGCTGAGGAGTGGGAGCGAACGAAGTCGAAAAAGAAAATGTTTCCGTCGATGTTGAGACTTGTTAGCACTTCCACAAGGGCTCTTTCCTGTTTGACAATATCTTGCAAGGTAATGCACAGACATTACGAGCGTATTATGTGAGCATGGTTCACACAACGTTCACTTAGCTCACCGGCGATCGCGATGTGGTGCCGCCGGTGCGGTGGTGCGGTGTTGCTTTGACTGTAGACACTACTTGGATGTAATACCCGTATGCACGCATGCTGTGAATCTAATTTTGTGTGGTCCCATTCATTCATTTTTCTGAGAGTGACCCCGTTTGAGCGCACCGTTTGCTTCTTTTTCTTCTTCCGATAAAGTGCTGCTTCATTCCTTAAGATTACGCTCTATGTGAGTGTCCGTGCGCGTGTGAGCATTATGTATGTCAGTTCGGGAAACCCACTCACAAGGGGGGCCCCTCCTTATAAGTAACCCATCCCCCTTATAAGTAACCCCGTCCCCCTTATAAGTAACCCCCGGGGCACCCCTTATAAGGAGTCTCCACGCTTTTTTGCAATGCAACGCGAAAATGAAAGGACTGCGGCAATTCGTTTGATTATGTCCATAAAGCTTCACAAGTTTCCTAGTTACTCACGAAATTTGAGCAAAATCGGTTTGAGGCATCATATCTAAAATCATGGATTTAAATGCGATGTCAAACGACCCATGCGAATGCTGAAATGCGAGCGATTACTGGCGTGAGTGTCGCCAGGCGCGGCGGCGCGGCAATGCTTAGTGCAGACGTGGCGACTGAGTACTCAGTCGCCACGTCTGCACTAAGCATTGCCGCGCCGCCGCGCCTGGCGACACTCACGCCAGTAATGGCTCGCATTTCAGCATTCGCATGGGTCGTTTGACATCGCATTTAAATCCATGATTTTAGATATGATGCCTCAAACCGATTTTGCTCAAATTTCGTGAGTAACTAGGAAACTTGTGAAGCTTTATGGACATAATCAAGCGAATTGCCGCAGTCCTTTCATTTTCGCGTTGCATTGCAAAAAAGCGTGGAGACTCCTTATAAGGGGTGCCCCGGGGGTTACTTATAAGGGGGACGGGGTTACTTATAAGGGGGACGGGTTACTTATAAGGAGGGGCCCCCCTTGTGAGTGGGTTTCCCGAACTGATGTGGCCCATATTGTGGGTTCTTGGCAGAAGGATTTCATTAATTTAACTAGAAAAGCACTCTGCTGAGAGCGCAGACCTCCACCAAGGGCAAGGCAAGCAGCTAAATTTAAATTTACTTCATTTCCACCAATCGATGATCTTGCTCTTCCACAGAGATCAGTGATTTCCACCCATACGTACAAGTATGCATGTTGAAAATTGCCCTATTTCCCAATATACAAGCCTTTGTTATGTCATAAACCTTCAGCTGCGAGGCGTGCCTTGCCTTTTCAAAACAGAAACTAGAGCATGCATGTGCACTTTAGTGCGCATGCCTATAAAAACCTCAAAAATGTGCAGCTTGAACTCCGAAGTTCATTGACCCTACCAGACAAAATATCAAAAATCCTTCATAAAATCCATTAAAATTTCCGGATCACTACCAAAATTGAATCATTTGTTCCTTGTGTCATTCTCAACCTTTCCTGCAAGTTTCATGTAAATCTGTGCATAAATTTTTGAGTTATTTTGCACACAGACAAACCATCGGTCATGAAAACATAATCTCCTCCCTTGGCGGAGGTAAAGCAAGTGTATGATAGTAGGCCAAGATGTCTACACATGTTTTAATTTTACTGACAAATTGTGCTGCTAACGTTCGTAAAATTTAACAGATAAATTCAGTCTAAAGACATCAATCCTCTTGACAGTGATTGAATAGGCCTTTCATTCATAGGGTGCTTGCCATGTTAACACTACCACTGGAACATATACATTGTGGCAATACAATAGAATCTAGATTAACTGCAGAATACCTGGTGACTTGCTGAATATACGTACATGGATCCATGTGTACTAGCAACAAGCATGACAAGGGGTATTGTATTTATGTAGAGTGATACTAGAATTAGTATTTGATGCCAGAGATATTGTGACATATTACTAGAGTTGTCTTTATCTGAGGCATGATGTGAAGCAGTGGTGAAAAAATGAGCCAAAATGCATGTCTTTGTTTCCCCTGCAGAGCCCTGGGATAGTTGCAGGAAGAATATCCCATCAACATTTGCATCAAGATTGGCCAAAGCTGTCAGGATTTCATAGCGCGCAACCAGCATGGTCCGCCTACAGACGTGAGTTTGTGTTTTGTTTTGTTATTTGTCTTCTAAAGATGTGGAATTCTTGCTAAGTTCTTGGTTCCCGATAACCTAGGATACATGTAACATACTAATTCAGGTTTTCTCCTGATCAATGAACCAATGTGCACACTGAATCTCCAGGAAGAAGACTACTCGTTCAATTTCCCCAGTATGTGCTTATTGAATGTGCCTCATCTACCAAATTTACTGCTAACTCATAAATTGCTAGTAAATTGATGTGCCCTGTATTGTGTACTTAAGTATTTAGACTATTTAAGCCAAGGTTTGACACAAAGCCAGTGGTCACGTCTGCCTTCTTTATGCAGAAAGTTTAAATACTAACATAAATGTCCGGTGCAATTATGGCCGTGACATTAAAGGTGGTTTTCATCACATGTGTTTGGATGCTGGGTATTCATACTTTTGTTTCCGCTGATATTGTAGAATACTCGGATGAGCATACACCACAGCTACCAGTCATCACCCATCGTCCACTGACGCACTTTGACCCTGACCCCTGGACAGAGATCCCTCAGGCATGGCTGGAGACCCTGAGGTCAGTGGAGGACACCAAACTCGGTCTAGTCGATCTTCATCCCGACGTATTTGCCACATTTCCTAGGTAGGTCACTGAAGCAGAATGTGCAGAACATGCTTCACTATGTGACTTCTGTGAAACATAAAGGCCCGAATTCACGAAGGTGATACAATCTTGTCCATGGATTAAACCATGGACAAAGACAGTAGTTTTCTATGGGGCGCCAAGTGTCGCATGGCCTATTTTGTTATGAAATTAGTCATTTCGTCGGCGAAATGATCATTTCATCGACGGAATGTTCATTTCGTTACAAAATGGTGTCATTTCGTTACGAAACTGATTTTGTAACAAAATGGGCCATGGTTCAAACCATGGACAAGATTATACCACCTTCGTGAATTCAGGCCAAAGTGTGAGCTGCAACCAAAACATTGATATGAGCACAAAAGTTGAGAGTTAAGGAGAGACTATCAGCCAAACACAGTAAATGAGACTCACAGTATTAGCAACAGTGGACAAATTATCACAAAATTTCTACCCTTTGTTTCTATTTAGATTGCTGATAGGCTCTTTGTCATATGATATAAAACATTGAATGTTTTCACTTCTTTCATCAAGAACAAGTTATAGGTAGTGGAAATCTCTCTCTTAATCCACACAAGATTATTGTGATTCATTGTATCAAAAACGCTAACTTTTATTCAGCACTTTTTTTTTAAATAATATCTCCATTTTGTTCAGAGTTTTCCTCAAAGGTAGAGACTTATTTTTTGCCTATGGATCTTCAACCTAAATTCTTGTATTTAACCTTTCTTTGTGATGAAGCTTTCTACTGATGTTGGTGATAAATTGATTTTATTTTGTTCTCATTTTGCAGGGTAGACATCTTACACCAAAATGTTGTGTGGCAGAAAACTTACAAGCGAATTGTAAGTAGCAATTCTTCTGAGTATGTTCATCATGTTCATGATGAGTGCTTTTTTTGAAGTGTTTTTTTTTAGAAGTGCATATGACAGACACAAATTGAAAAGCAATGTTGAGCAACATTTTGTGTAGATGTTTGATACTAGATTACTGATATTGCTGCTCTCTTTCTCAATGAGACCTCTTTATCACTTTCCTCTTATACATTTTCCTGAGTAAGTTTCTGTGCTAATTGTAAAATGCAAGTTTCCTCATAAAAAAGCACTGTAGTCTAAACTGCTACATTGTATGTGTGTGCTTCATATTTTTAGTGGTGTTATCTTGTGATAATACTGCCACCTCAAAAGTGGGCTTCCAGATCAAAGCCACTCTAGTCACTGGAGTATGATTATTTTGTACTGCACCAATGCTTAGTTGGGAAGATCTCTTCGATGTGAAAAGCCACCTCATATTCATATACATATAGGTCAACTTTGATAGATAGAATAAGATTAGACAGAACAGCAGAAATTTTAAATTTAAGGTTGACATAAATTAAAGATGCAGTGGAATCATGTTCTTTGCTGATGTGATTTTTAACCAATATCACACCTTTCGAAAACGGGTTAATCTTCACAATTTCATAACTCTTATTTGTGTCCTATTCTCATGAAATTTCTACTGATATTACCCCAGTTCTTCAAGTCATATTGAATGTGGAATGGAGGTTCACTCTGAATCGTGCATAATGGTTCAAAAGACAAAAAAAAAGTTGCACTGCGGTGACACCCGTGGCATTTCTCACCCCATGATACACAGACTACATTTCATGGCATGCTTGTAGCCTACCAATGAATTACCTGAACTGTTATGTAAGTTAAGGGACAAAGAGCGTGTTACAAATTATCGTTTTTTGCATATGTGAGATTTTGCTTGTATAAATATTCCCATGAAAACTGGAAACAAAAAAAAATTATCTCTTGACAGAGTATGGCCTTGGCTAAAACTAGGGCGGAGCTACGCGGAGGGGGCAGGAAACCATGGCGACAGAAGGGGACAGGGAGGGCCAGACACGGCAGTCGAAGGTCACCCATCTGGATTAAAGGTGAGCTGCACCCAGGGCCATGGGATCAACTTTTTATAGCTTTTATGTTTGTGGGCACGTATTAGACGCTCAGACTTGATTTGAAAATAATCGAGACATGACTGCTTCGTAATGGAATCAGACTGCAAGTGTCTTTCTTTATTCAATGTTCTCCAATATATTCCAACGCATTTAAACTGTATATCAGGTGTTTACAAAACACTTTCCAGTGACTTTCCGGTGGTTGTTTACACTTGTACACATTGCCTGCATTATGAGATGTGTTGAAGACAGAATGGCAGGGGGAGCGGAAAGGAAGTTAGAATAGATTGTGATGTATCAGCATGTCAGAAGATTAGTTGATCTTGACCAGAGACAGAAACCAGAGAACTGATAAGGAGCTTGCCTGTGGAAGTGTGGTTGTGAGATGGATGTAGTGTCTGGGAAGGGTGACTATGACATAAATGATACATTTTATTTACAGCTACATCATATAGATACAATATGAAACTTATACAGACACAATAATAGCTCAAAGTTTAAATTTTGATAAATGCATATAAATGGAAACTGACCAAAAAAGATATATATATAAATTTATGCAAGAATTTTATTACAGCAACAACTGCATGTTGATTTTCCCATCTCATTTGTAGGTGGCAAATCCCACGGTCCACGCGGTCCCAAGAGCTACTGGTATGTGCTGCCCACTAAGACCAGGGCCCAGGGGCTGAGGGTGGCACTGACCGTCAAGTACACCCAGGATGACCTTCACATAGTGGACACACTGGACATTCCTTCCTCCAGCCCCCAGGTATGACAAGTCCATGGGAATATTGACTTTTGGCAGAAGTAACGAGTCAGGATATTTATACTCCATGTAAACACAGAGACAGTTCTAAACATTTATGCATCCGGAAATCCAGCACACATCACAGTACATACGTATGCACGTGTGCCGCATACATGCACAAAAAAGGCCAGCAGGCGGCCTGAAGTGGAAGTTGTTTACGGGATTGAGAGCGCGTATTGTAGCGCTCACGCACTTGTAACAACTGCTTGAGTGCGCATTGCTAGTGTAGACATTGTGACTTCAGTGACCAAGCAGTTATGCTTTCTCTGTAATGTCCCATAGGGTAACACGGTGTCTTGTTATGACTTTTTATACAACACCTAAAAAGAATGTAGCTATCTGATTGGTCAGTTGCCCATCACGCGACATTTAGTTAAGTTCAGTCGCATGCTTTGGCTGTCAGCCATGCAAAAAATAGATAGCGCGTGGCTGACGTCACCCTAACTATACACAGCCCAATCGCTGTAAAAACGTGACGGGGCTGTAGCGGAATGGTCCACCACACAAAGTGAACACAAAGCAAGCATGTTGATTGCGTTGAGTTTTGATACTTGATATCATTTTTGTCACCTCGAACTCATTAAAGACAATCTTTATTAATTAGACTTCATGTCTATGTTATCGATATAGACATACACAATTCACGAGTTACTGAAAACGAAGATTATATGCAGCGTGTGCAAACAGTACATTGTCTTTCACTGACGGCCATTCTGAATAATCGGGAGTTCACGCGATCAGAGCTGCACTACGGTCGACAGCGTGACCTTTAAAAGTGATGAGAAGAAAAAGACTTTGCTTCCAATGGGCGACCAATGATTAGAAAGCACTGTGGAAGAGGGTATAAGTTGCTCTTCAAACCTGTAGTTTTTGGCCTGTCAGAGCATGTAAATGTTATGTAACAGAGAAAGAAATGCATACATTCTACATCTGGCCTCACCTCACCATGCCCAGTTTCTACCCTCCTAGATATTTGTCACCTTTCTCTAAGAATCTCTTAGATTGTGAATGTAAGTCTATCCTCAACATCCTCTAAGTCAGCTTTTATGTATTAATTCCTGAAACTTTCAATGTGCAAATTAGTAGCTGAATCTGTATATTTCTGGATGGACAGATTACCCTCATTTGGCATTATCTTTGTCTGAAGACTAACATCACCTGTAATCAATTTGTAGAGTTTCCATATACCGTAGCTGAGGAGCTGATACTAATGTGTCATCTTCCGACAATCATGGTGGGGTTTTTTTTTCACATTTCTTCTCATGCAGTATCTCCAGGACCTGTGTAAGGAGCGTTATTGGGGAGAATCTGTCCTCTTTGTTGACAAGTAAGTGTAAAATCACATATTCCTCCTTCCTCACATACAACTGTACAGGCTTCATTGATGATTATCAGTTTCTCAGGGTCCAGCTGAAGGAACCCTCCCTTTAAACATTACCTAATGTAATTTTCAACCAGCTTAAAGGTAGAATTGAGCATTTGCGTGTTTCGAAATTTCCACAAAACTGCCGTCAGAGTGATGCCATTCAGCATATGAGCAATACGTGTGAGGTGCCATTTAAAAGCTGCATGTTACCTAGGTTGGGATATCAAATGTCCAGCTTTTATTGCCTCCGCTATAAAAGGAAGAGGTTATTATTTTCGTCGGTATTTGTGTGTTTGTTTGTCTGTGTGCAAAATAACTCAAAAATTTGTGAACGGATTTGAATGGAACTTACAAGAAAGGTTGAGAATGACACAAGGAAGAAATTATTAAATTTGGGGGATGACGCAGGAATTTTTATGGATTTTATGAATGATTGTCAATATTTTGGCAGGTAGGGTCAATGAACTTGAGAGTCTAAGCTGCTCATTTTTTAGGGTTGCATACGCACACTAAAATATGTGCTTTGCTCGGATTAGGCACCACGCAGCTGAAAGCTGATCACAAGACAAAAAGCTTCTATTATTGGGAAATCGGGTGATTTTCAGCATGCATACATATGAGTGGAAATCACTGATAACATTCATAGAACAAGATCAGTGGTGGAAATGAGCTGCTTGGCAGAGGTCTGTGCTCTCAGAGTTCTTCTCAAGTTGTGATTAAAAAGAAGTTGAAAATGCTTCTGTATAAAATCTGTTTGCCTAGTAGTCTGTAGGTGAGCCTAAAGCTGGCCACACACTATACGACTTTCAGTCGCACGACTGGCAGACTTTTGATCCGAAATAAATCACAGTAGCCTCAGAATAAACACGCTTGTTAATTTCAGATCCAAAGTCGCTTTGTCATGTGACCGAAAGTTGTATAGTGTGCAGCAAGCTTTAAACACCTTTTGTCTGCCTTGTGCATTGACATACAGTGTACATCTTTGAATTGCCCATTATACTTTGAACTACAGCACCGATGCCCAAGTGAATCAAAATACATGTAGCTAGAAGATGCATGCACAGATGAGTGAGCACATGTGCACATTTTGGACAATTTTTTTGGCCAGTGTACAGTCCTAAACAGAATGTGGTAGTACATAGGGCAGCAGCGACCTGCAAAGCCAATTTTTGCTCCAGCTTTTCGGTTGATTCTTTGCCAGTCATTGTTTGTAGCATACCATTATTCAAGTACGGCAAATTCCCTACCACACATCAACATCACAGCTTAAGGCTGCGTTCACATAGAAGTATACGGTATTCGCTATTCGCTATTCGGGCACCCAGTACACCTTCACCCGCTCACCATCACCATCAACTCACCATCCCATGCAGTGAGGATTTCTTCCTCCTACATCCCAGCAAATCTTATTAACAATTTCTAAACTGCATCAGAATGTCAGTCTACATGCTTATTTTTGCTGAAGGGCAAATCCAGACCAAAATTGTCATTATTTCACAAACGAGAGGCGGTATACGCTGCAAGAAAATCGAACAAGCTCGATTCCCACTATGCTATACTATTCTATGCTATTCGATACTTTCGAATAGTGCCCTCTTATGTGAACCGGTGTTAGGAAATCCTGTCGTTCGATTCGAGCTATTCGCGTGCCCTCGAAAACGAACCCCGAATACCCGAATAGTATACTTCTATGTGAACGCAGCCTTAGAGGGTCACTTACAGAGACCTGGCTTCAATAAGGTGGAGCAGATTAGCAATGTACCTTGTTCAATAACAGCCCATAGCTTCACAATGCTTTTTACATGAATATTTATGAGCGAGTAATGGAAATTCTGTTGTGAATTTACTTTTTCACTCTATTTTGTCTAGAAGCTTAGAGGGGTGTTGCCTCCTTGATTTACTTTGATACTGCTTGTGCTATCCTGACAACATTGTGATTGCAGAGTAAGATTTGTGGTGATATAAAAGTGAACAAGTGCTTGTATCGAATGATTTCTGAATTCCTCATAGACCTTACATGAGTAAATGTGCCGCTTTGGGCATTTTACCACATATTTCCTGTGCCCAATAATGCTGATGAGGGTTTTTTTGTTTTGTTTTGTTTTTGTTTTTTTAAATTGCTCCCTCAAAATTACTTGGCATTTGCATGTATAATAGCTCTCATTAATTCATGGTATTGAGTGAATTAGATTTGAAATCATGGGCTAGCAGTTGTACATGTTCAACGGATATTTGATATGTCCTTTGGCCTTTTTCCTCAGACTTTGTTTTTGTGCACTTTTATGATGGTCAATGATTTCTGTTGATTTGTGCTTGTTTTTTATTTCATTTCATCTTATCTAAGTGTATATCTGGTAGAATGAGTGTCTTATGATAATGCAGTGGGGTAGTATTATCAATGTACAAACAAGGGAAATATATGAAAGAGGGAATGTGTGGGGGGAGAGAGGGAAGAGATGTAAGCATCTCAGAAGGGACACAAAACAGCAATAAAAAATGCCTAATTATTGGTGTGCTTCAGTCAAGCAGATATTATGAAATAAAAAGAAATAAATAAAAGTTTGACTGAACACTCCTATGCCAGAAAACAGGTCATTCTCACAATCATCAATAGCAAGATAAAATTCATCTACAGTGTACATCTACATTTACAGTGTACCCGTACATCTTACCAATAATACAATATGGGAAAAAAAAATTGAATTGCATACATAGGACTTGCTGTTGTTGCATTGTAGAGTCATCAGCAGATTATTTAGTTTAACATTAGCTGTGCATTTATGATTTTTTTTTCTTTTTTTTTTTTGCTGTATGGTATGTGTACATACATTTATTCTCAGTTCTAGAGTAACTGTACAGATGTAGACACAGCCTCCAACCAACTGTGGGTATGTTTGTGCTAAAGCTCTCACAAGTGACAGCCATTTTCCTAAAGTGAGCTCTCGTATAAATGTATGGAAACTGTTGGTGCCTTGTGGATTATTCTGGTATGAGGTAAAGAACACAACTCTCAAATTTAATATCATACCGCAGACAGGCTTTCAGACTGAAAGCAATTTTTTTTTCAAAAACATCAGTTTTATCAGGTGAGAAAAGATATCCCGCACAACCCGACCGTATTATATTGACAGTATTTTTTTTTTTTCATTTTGCGTAAAAAGTGTAATCTGATATGATATGAAGAAATTTGCTACCATTTCTTGAAAGCACATTGCCATATTCAGCAAATCCAACAGTTTTTGATCAGCCTTGGAGAGGAATAGGATGCATCTTGTTTTATGTTTTCACTTCTTTTTTTTTTTGTGCTTAGGATGATCTCTGGGAAGTAACATACTCATCCATGTTACTTTTGTAAATTTTAGATACATGTGGTTTTATGTGTCTCGTCAACTGTTGTATGATGATATCATGTTGGAGTAAGGTAGGAAATGAGCAGTTACCAATATTTCAGCCCTAATATGTGTGGAGTTTTCTTTTGAAGTATTGAAAATAGAATCCACTTGTTTCTCTGTTTCTTTTTTTATTGTTCAGAAGCAAGATTTCATTTCAGGATTTCACTCTAGCTCAAAACTGCTGTAAAGGCTGAAATTTTTTACGATGTTTCGCAAATAGTAGACCACAAAACACAAAATCAACAACTTGAAATGATCAGCTAATCAGCTGCCGTTGGCTAATATACAAATATCTATGTGAAAATATTAGCAGTTACAGTATGTAGAGCATCTTGCCGTTTTGTAAGGTCTCTATGTAGTTTAAAGAAAGGAATAGAAGGATTAGGATGCAGCTCCTGTATTGTTAAAATCACCCACTGATGGATTGATGGATCCCACTAAATCCTAACAGAGAAGTGAGAAGGAGGGTTTTTATACAATTAGTCATAGAATATGGATGTAACGTTACAAACTGAACGTTTGTTGTAAGGTGTGAGTTTAATAAGAATTGATATGACAGTGAGGTATTAATTGTGGACAAGAGAAAAAGGTATTCATCTCTCATCGTTATAAATGCCATATTTTCCGCATGTTTAAAAAAACCATTAGGGTCGGGGGGGGGGGGAACACCTCAAAATAATTATGATGAGCTAGATATCTAAAATGTGATCTGTTCACCATGGTGAAAGAGTGCCCTCTATTGGCAGCTGGTGTATAGTTTCAGTGAACTGAGCCCCAACCTTGTGGCCTGGGACACATCACACAGCAGGTGGACGCCAGTGTTGAGACTCTGGCATCATGCTGGAATTCAGGGGTCGCGACCCCCCAGCTTCCAGTCATGTGATTGGTTGAAGAAGGGCCCTGCTAGTTTTCTTTGTTTGTAAAAGTCTTATTTTTGTTTTCTTTCTTATTTTGTTTTTGGTGTGTGGGTTTCCTGTTCCATCCCTTTTTTTTTTGCCCCCTCAGTCTAACGCCCACTCATACTGCTTTTTGTTCTTCTTGAGATTTAGCAGCTTGGGTCTGCACCAAACAACTGGAAATTATTCATGAAAATATGTGTTCCCCTGGTTTTGAATTTCTTTGCTGCTTTTGATTTTGCGGGGATGAGGAATTCTGGTTTGTACGATGTGCCATGTAAGATGAACCTTTGCTTTTTCAGAGTTCTTTTTGTTTTCTTCTGATATTTTGTTCTCTGATGGCTTTAACCCTGAATGCTGGTATAGAATCCAAGTTCTGTATTTTACTTCCTTGGGTTTTAGGGTGTGTGTTTTTTTAAAGGGTGGAAAGGTGTGAAGTAAGAGCACAGAAGTATGCACCATCCAACAGGTGTCGGAAATCAGTGAAAAGAATACATATCACCGTAGCATTTGATAAAACATCTTCTGAATTTATTGCATTCATAGAGGGAATACTGTAAAAGTGGTTTCTTTTGCGGTGGTTTTATTTTTGCGCTTTTCGCGCTTTTAGGTTGAACCGCGAATTTAACATCACACGAAAATATTTTGAAAAGTCGCGCGAAATTAACCACACAAGGAAATGTTTTGAACTCGCTGCTTGTTACGACGCTATTGCGCACATGCACACAAGAAGATTCTGCGCATTGAGTGTATTGATGGTCAACACTCACACAGCGATACCACGCAATGTAGGTACAAGCATGTTATAAAGTACTCGAGTGACGGGATTTCAGGTAAGCCTGCATTTAATTTTAATTTCTCTTTAATAAATAGAATAATAATTGGATTATAGTTTGGGTTTTCATGTGCAAAATAAAACAGTTTTTGCCGACTGTGAATTCACAGATTTGCTGACCGGGAATTTAAACACACGCGAAAAAGTCGGCACCGATGGAAACCGCGAAAGTATCTGTACGCGAAAGAAACCACTTTTACAGTAGCTTGAATTAATTTGAAGTAAAATCTATGAAGAAAAAGAAAGAGAAGGGCAGAGAGAATAAAGGGCTTCCAGTGATTGATGCAGTAGACTAGGCCGACATGAAAAAACAGTATTGATAAAAAGACATTTTATGATAGCACAATACATGTCTTGCGTGTAGACCCACATGCTATGATTTGAGTAATCCGTTCCACTCTGAGGGTGCTTCTGCTTTCTTGAGTCGGATATGTCAGTTACACTAGTAACATTTGAACAGCAATAATATCACATTTTGGCCATGTATGTGTTCATCATTTAGTCACATTATAGGCCTACATGTCATCTATAAAGATGTTCCTAAATAGCCTAGTTTTTCACTGCATAGCATATATAAACAGAAATTTTAAAAAAATGAAAATTGCCCCAAATGTCAATATGTTGTTTGAAATTCAGGTTTTATTATGTAAGCTCTGATTCTTCTTGGTGATGAAATCAAATTGTTTTTCGAGCTTAGGACATGTATCAGTCTAAGGCAAGAGCCTTATGTGTCCAAGACAACCTATATTGAATAGACATGCAGCAATCCCTTGGAAAGAAGTGTAGGTCAGAATCTTATAAAGAAATGCAGGAAGTATTAACGTCATCCATTTGTGGAACACAGATTGAATTATGAGGAATGTGGGTGTTTGCGCAATTGAATGTTGTTACAGATCTGAAAAAAAGAGAAGTTACTTCCAGGCAACTCTCAATTCTAAAACAGGAAATCTTCATGGATTCAATTAGAGGGATGTGTTTTCGGGATGCACATAGTCTTATGGAATGGTAAGGAAACAAGAATTATGACCAGTGCAAGAAAACAGCAGGACCAACAGTAGCAGAACTGAGCATAATGTTTACAAAAACATGTTTTTGTCCAGTACCCATGGTATGTAAGGGGACTTTCCCCGACCCTTAGTCTAAGTAACATTGACCCCTGTTCACACTCACAAATTAAGAACATTCTGTATGGAAGCCTGGCTGCAGATGTTGTATCAGAACCTCTCCTTGTTTGTCTGCCATATGTTGAGGCAAAGTTTGCTGTTACAAGGTCATCGACGACATTTGCTATGTGCATTTCTTTTTCATATTTAGGGAAGATTTTACTTTCCCTTTATCAAGAGTTTGGTAAAATTCGTGCTCAACTACATTGTATATCTTCTCCTTCAATAAGACCACGATATACTTGTGGCTACAGCTGCATCCATGACTACAGGATTCTTTATTCTGGCATTGTAATGTATGTAAAAGTAGTATAAAAAAAACATATTTTTGCACTTCTAGACCAGCTCCTACTGAGAAAATGACAAAGAGCTTCCAGATGGGCTCGTATCTTTACATGATTACATAGTGATGTTGCTATCAATAGCTTCACTGCCAAGATCTACCTTGATTTATGGAAATGTGAATGAGGCATCATCATTAATACAGATGATATTCAACTCGAACAGATGTCCCGCCAACATTGCTGTTGATTTATTGGTAAGGATTGGGTAACACATCTATAGATATTATTATACTCAAATTGGATTTCCTGCCAACATTGCTCTCAATTTATGAGTGTGAACTGGGTCTTTCACCTTTCATTGCTGGAGAAAAGATTATACAGATGAAAAAGTAGTCCATAAATATGTCAAGCATGGACATCCTCCCCCCCCCCCCTTTTCCTGGCCATAAGTCAGTCTTGCATGATCCCTGTCACCCACAAATCTTCAAAAAAACACCAATATTGACTCAAATCATATCAAAGTGGATCAACAACCAGCTAGGAAAACATGATGGAGATGAATGAAAACAAAAATACATATTACTTTTCAACCAAGTCAAATTTGTTGTGGATGACTCGGGATTGTGAGATGTACCTGTCACAAAAATAATTGTGAGGTCCACAATCTGTGCAAAATGATAAAAAGCAGAAAAAAAATAGGACAAGACAAATGAGGCTGGCATAACAATATTCTTGGATAGTTTCCCAGTGTAAAGTTCAGAGGTTATGTTTGGACAGTGGATGATCCAACACCTTTCTTACCAAATACTTTCGAAATAATCCAAGACAAATATGGCTCTCGACAGTCAAGGCACATTTTTTCAAGTGCCTTGGTTAGAACTAAAAGAGCATGTGAACACTTCAGTATCTTTGATTAATATCATACAAAGCTCACATGCATCAGCATACTTGATTTATGTGATGTATCTGATGTGTACTGCGATCTGGGATCGTACGAGACTGAGCAGTCTAAATTTAGATTGTGTCGTAAAGTGACTATTCCCTTCTACCATTCCTGTGTGACATTGAATTAAGAGGTAGACATCGAAAGGAGGGGATAAAAGAGGTTAGAAAGTGAGGACATTCTCTTCATATAAACCAATTTATTCTAAATATTTCCTGCAAGTTGTCAAAGGGGATGTTATCTGGTGCCAGCGTAGTGTTTGTACTCTAGCGGGCTCCGAGGGCGGTATTCGATCTGAATTGCTTTCCCTACATCATTGACGCATCACATGGGAGGATGTGAGAAACTGCCCCCGGGGTTCCTCATCTTACCATCGCCACGGAGACAAGCAATGTCGTCCATTCTTCCCACCAAGCTCCATCAGTGGCGCGGCCTGGCGCTCCTGCGTGTCTCCATTGACGGGAGACATCAGGATGTTCGTCAGCTCTCGTATCATCGAAACAGTCGTACCCATATATTTTCCTCCCTCTATTTTTGTCCGCGCTCCCCTGACCAATGAATGTTGACTTTGTCTCCAGGTTAGGATAAATGTGGAGTCTGAACTCAATCTATATTTATTTGTTTTTATGGGGGGGGGGGCGATTTGGTGGAAAAAGAAATGCCGTAGTACATGTATGTAGCCAGAGTAACTGCTTTGTCATTATTTGTGGTTTTGTCGTTTTTGAAAACACCAAATCCCTAGCTTATTCTCGATAATAAGTTGATATTTGAAGAGAATCAGGATAAGTTCTTCTTAGAATGGTTAGGTATATATGCAAACACCTGTACCATCTTGAATATTTTGGTAGGTGAATTTGACATGACAAGAATATATTGGAGATTCATCATTTGTACAAATACCCAGTCAGAATTGAATCTGTGTGGGAATCAGTGTTGCTGTGTCTGCCATCTCCAAGAACTTGTGTAATTCAGTCATCCAACATGCAAGCTAGAGGTGTTTCTGCTGTAAGATATCCTTGAACGTATAATTTTATGTCTTTTCTCATAGATTATCAAAGTAGAATAGATTAAAACGATATCTGTCTGGTATTTTCTGAATGGCAATGAATACTGAAGTTTAAACCACCCCTTACCAGAGGATCTTAAGCCAACCTTTCCCATACCTCCGTCCCCCAAGTCCAAAAATATTTGTGGGCCACTTTCCTGACGGATATTTAGAGGGGTGTTTGAGCCGGCAAACAGGGGGTTGCAAGGTCCCTCAGTCACCGAGATGATTAGCCATGTTTGTCAGGGAAGTAGTCTGTTGTAACTCGTCGCCACAATTTGGCTGGCGGGATGACAGACTGGCCGAGCTTTCCCCCGTCTCATCCCTGCCAACTCTGGCCGGGCGTCCCATAAATACTGCGGGAATCATGTTATCTCTTCCACATCCCCCTCCCCCCCCCCCCCCCCACCACCACCCTTCTTCCTCAATGTATCAGGCTTTAAAGGTATTTAAGGTTGTAGCACTCATCAGCCTGCAGCATCATATTTAGGATGTCAAACAGACGTTTGCTAATTTGTGGCATGAAGTATTGCTCATTGCATTTGTCTCGTGCATGTTTCACAGTCGTTAAATCGTTGTTAAATATGTAATTTGAAATCATGTTTGTCTAGACTGTGTCCCTAATAAAGCTAATTAAGTGGCTGTTGCTCAATCCTTCCTAGAGCTTGTAAAAGGAATGATGCATGATTTTTTTTTTCTCTAATGTTATTTTAGTTCAGAAATGAGAAAAAAATCTATTTCCACAAATTTTTGGTCTTTGTTAGTACTTGCAAAGCTTGCAATACAGGGCTGTACAAGGATGTTAATCATCAGATGAATTAAAAAGACAGTGATTTGTCAATTTATTTTGAAGTGCGTCTTACTTTTAATGAGAACCCACTCCTTTGTTGTCGATGAGAGCTTTCAGCCATGATGCAATTTAAGTGATCTGTTGGCAATTTAGCAATTTTGTAACTAAACTGGGAGAGCGAGATAGAGGGAACTAAGAAAGAAATTTCGTATTCGTGGTAGGTCATTTTAATTTTAGTTAAAGGGATCGTATACTTTTGGTGGAGACCTAATTTCAGGTTTCTAACATTTTTTGGTAAGATAATGAGAAACCTCTTATGAAATATGAAAGAGTGTGTAATTCCATGAGGAATTCATCGTTTATTTGATGAAAATTGGTTTTGAAATGGCTGAGATATCCAAAAAAAGAGCGATTTTAATAAAGTATGGGAGACACCTTTTATTACGATGGCTTTGTTTTACTTTGTTTTTGGATGTTTCAGTCATTCCAATCCCAATTTTCATCAAATAAACTTTGAATTCCTCTTAAAATGGTATGCTCTGTACTATTTCATAAGTGTTTTCTTGGTATCTCGCAAAAAGTTAAAAGCCCAATTCTCATCTCCACCAATACTGTACCATCCCTTTAAAATGGGTGGTGGAAGAGAAAACTGAATATCAGTGAGCAATTGGTGTCATGAACTTTGCATTTTCCTGATTAAATCCTCTTATTTGTGTCATCCTCAAATAGACCGAAACTTTTACTTTAATTTTTTAATCTTTTACTTTAAATTTAAATATTGTTTCTTTGACTTTGGATAAAATGAGAACATATAAGATGACCATGATATACACTGGGCAAACTCATGAGGAATATACATTGTTTACAATAAATGTGAAATTACTTACTTTATAAGCAAAGCATATAGAGTGATGTCATAATCACTCAAACAAGACATGATAGAAGACTTACTCTCTTTCACACATCTATAATCCCTGTGATCTTTTTTTTTTAAAGAATATTCAAAGTTTCATCAGTCTGCCATGCGGACTGTGCATCATTACAAAAACTCGTCATCAATTGTTCCCATGCAGTAGATTCTCTTTCAAGTAATGTATTTTCAATTGTGTGAATACCAACTCAGTTTTCATTTCATGCAAGAATTTTTCACATGCTACATGTATACTCAGCACAAATGAAAGTGCAAATGAAGAAGTGCAGTAATCAGGGAGGCTTGTGAAAGAGGCACTTGCCTTTAAGGAGAGGGTTCCTAAAGAACAGAGGAAAAGAGATAGGGAGGAAAAGATCTTTCTCTCAGAGCCAGGAGATGCGCCTTGGAAATTCTTGTCTCCCGTCGCATGTCGTCCGCGATTTTGATTCATGACGGCTACTCCGGAGCTTGTGCCGAATCCCATCCCCCGCATCAGTGCCCACTTATATCAGGGATTTGATGTAATCGTGTAATTTGTCAGGGATGCTCTCATCCTCCCATCAATAACTGGAAGGAGGCTGGCCGCTTGATACCTCCTCCCAGCACCCTCCCTCTGCCAGAACCGGTGCCATCCCTCCCTGTCACCAGTTTGCCGGAGACGGTTAACGACGAGGATGGTGACTTCAGGGCTGCGATGATGAGGAAGAGAAGGAGGATGATCGTAGCTGGCGAAGAGTAATGGCGTCGATGATTACGACGTGGGAAGATGGACGAGATGACAAGAGCGCATCTGAATGGGGACAGTAATGGAGATTGATGTGCAGATTATCGTTACGCCAACAAAGATGGACCCTATTAATAGCAGCAATGACAGTGCAACACATTTGGACAGCATGGTGTACAAGATGCTGGCCCCTATGTGCATTCCAGCAGATGTGGTAAAAAATAGAAAGAACTTAAAACATCCAGATTTAATGTGACAGCAGCCCAATCAACATGTTATTATCTTAAATTCCTGGCGGGATTTAACGTGGCAATTAATTGATCTCAATGAGTTTACAAAGAAAAGACCCTGTAGAACTCCCAGTGAATAGTGATGAAGTTTAAGCATAAAAACTTATCAGATTCTCACTGTTAGACATATTCTTTCCAATCACCATCATTTACTCATATCAGTGTATTTATAAATCATTCTAAGTGAAAAGCATTCTGTAGGATATGTGATAATGAGAGGAACTATGTTGGAGGAAGAAGAATCAAACCAGCAGTGATGGAATACAAGGTGCTTGAGTATCTACTCATTAAAAAAAATAGCGAAAATGCCATGAATGATAAATAGTACATGACTAAAATGTTATGCTTGAAAGAATCGATTGTATTATCTTCAAGAAAAGCAGGTAAAAATGTAATCACTTTGCACGCTTATGCTTCATACTGGTGACACTAATGCACAGAATCATATCTTTGTATTGTGTGTGTTATGCGTGCTCTTTTCATGTCAGCTTCCAGAACAGTGATTTTGCTTTTGAGCACTCTCTTGGCGCAGTACAGATATGGTACAGTAGATGCTTTTGGACCACAACGTGACGTGGTCCACTTTTGGACTGGTACTCCTTGGTTCTGTTTGCTTTAGTCTGGGTGCCAAAGCCACTTTTTGGGCCTAACCTTGTTTTACCGTCCACCCAATGTTTTTTGTTGGTTTTTCCCTATTTCGAGGGTGCTGAATCCGAATCTGGATGATGCAACTCTTGCATCCTTGAGGGTTTTGAGATATTCAAGATGGCCGCCAAAATGGCCGCCCAAACCGGAAATTCTCACGTATTTCATTTTCAATGGTGAAAAATTGAAAACACCTGATGGTTTTACCCTATTTCGAGGGTGCTGAATCCGAATCTGGATGATGCAACTCTTGCATCCTTGAGGATTTTGAGATATTCAAGATGGCCGCCAAAATGGGCACCAAATCTGGAAATTCCCATGTATTTCCTTTTGAATCGTGAGAAATTGAAAACAATTGATGGTTTTACCCTATTTCGATGGTGCTGAATCCGAATCTGGATGATGCAACTCTTGCATCATTGAGGGTTTTGAGATATTCAAGATGGCCGCCAAAGTGGCCGCCGAAATAACCGCCAATTAAAACCAGAAATCCCGATGTATTTCCTTCTAAATGGTGAGAAATTGAAAATAATTGATGGTTTTACCCTGTTTGGATGGTGCTGAATCCGAATCTGGATGATGCAACTCCTGCATCCTCGAGGATATTGAGATATTCAAGATGGCCGCCAAAATGGCCGCCAAAACCGGAAATTCTCACGTATTTCATTCTCAATGGTTCAAAATTGAGAACAATTGATGGTTCTATTCTATTCCGATTTCAAAATGGCCGCCAAAACTGGAAATTTCCACGTATTTCAATTTTGATATTTCGCAATTGAAAATAATTTTATTGATGATTCCACCCTATTTTGATCACTGTGCTAAATGCGAATCTGGACGAAACCACCCTTGCATCATTGAGAGTTTGGAGATATTCAAGATAGCCGCCAAAGTGTTCGCTTGAATGGTGAGAAATTGATAACATTTGATGGTTTTACCCTATTTCAGGTTTTCGTCAATGGCAAAATCTAAACCCAACCATACTCTGCTGCTAAACGAATGCATATTGTACATCCCAGTTTGAACTTGCTGTACAGTGAAACCAGCTTTACCAGATATCTTGGAGTTTGTAAGATACAGCTGTGCCAGGAATGAATCCTGCAAGACTACAGATGCGGTTGAATATTTGAAAGATTACACTGTTTCATCTACATATCATGGATATGTTTTGAACACTAACAATCAGCGGACAAGACATACCCATATCGATCATATTGTGATAGTGATGTAGAGAAGTTTACTGAGATTCCCAATATTACCATGAACAGTTTTAATCGTTTCATCCATGAACACTCACATTGGTTAATTGGTTTATATTGGAGGTCTTGATGACATTGTCCAAGACAAGAGTTGGAAATTTTTATAGTTCTGCTTCAAATTTTTCTTCAATATGATGTAATATATATATATATATATATATATATATATATATATATATATATATATGTATATGTGGGGCGACAAACCTCGCATATACAAAATGTCACATGTTCAGGAGAGAAAAACAAAAACAAAAACAAAAAGCAAACAAACATGGCAGCCAAAGCACTATAACAAATGAGAGAACCTTTCCTTTGATATGCCATGGTAGCTTCATTTTTTGGGTGAAGACAGCAAAGGTTTGGACAGGGCATCATTAACTGATTATCTGTTTATTCAGAAATGTCATTTTCACTAAAATTTCAGATACACAGAGTCTTGTCGCCCAAGTGACGATATCATACACACGAGGGGGTGGAAAAATCACAGGTAACGCGCAGTAAAACAAACAAACAAACAACAACATGTAAGGTAATAGTTGATAGTCCAGTACTTACGAATATCATAATCACGCAGAGTGCTTTTGAAACTACCTTTATATTGATATCTACTATAGTGGTCATGGATGCAACCATTTCGAGTGACGTAATCAGAATATGCCACAAGTTTCATAAGAGTACGCGGCGAGACTCATAAGAATACAAGACAAATTTGAACACCAAATACCAGCAGGCCATAATTTAATATTACTCTTATAACCAAAAAGGATTAACTTCACATCAGTCTGCGGAGCCTTTATTGGCTACCACAGGCATTACTCTATAACAATTATTGTGCATAAAGAAATTTTCAGTCTTATCTTTGTGTTTGTACGTTTCAGTATGATGTCAATATCATTTTCTTTCCATTACGTGTTAAAGTTCCGTTTGAGACATAGCGGAATATCTCAGTATATTACAATACCATTGTGGCAGTCATTTTGGATGCCATTAATTATTGGCTGATTTGACAAATTTGCTCAACCGAGTTGAATTCAAGAATACGGATTATTGCTTTTAATCACTCGCTTCACTTTATAGCACAATATTTCACAATTTATAAGAAAATATCAAGGAATTTCCGTTTATACAGGACATTTGTAAATATCTCAAAACCTTCAGCACCCTCAAAATGGGGTGAGACCATCAATTTATTTTCAAATTTTTACCATTTAGAAAAAAAAATTATCAACATTGGAATTTCAATTTCTGCCAATTAATTTGGCGGTCATCTTGGACATCTCAAAACCCTAAGGAACGCAAAAATGGCAACAACAAAATGTCGAGGGTGCTGAATATGGTCTCAAAAATTTCGATATTGACAGTTATTTTGGCGGTCATCTTGGAATTCTCAAAACCCCCCAAAACACAAGAGTTTCATCAACCAGGTTCGGATTCAACACCTTCAAAATAGGGTAAAACCACCAATTGTTTTCAATTTTACACCATTTAGACCGAATTAGGGGGTCTAAATGGGAATTTCCGTTTTTGACGGCCATTTGGGGCCATTTTGGCGGCCATCTTTATCATCTCAAAACCATTAAGGATGCAAGAGCTGGATCCTGCAGCTTGAAATTCAGCAAAGTCAAAATAGGATAAAACCATCAGTTTGTTTTTCAATTTTACACCATTTAGAAGGAAAAAGGGTGTCTCTACTCTACATGTGAGTTTCCATTTTTGGCGGTCGTTTTGGTGGCCATCTATATTATCTCAAAACCCTTAAGGATTCAAGAGTTTTATCAAGATTCTGATTCAGCACCCTCGAACTAGGATGAAACCATCAATAGTTTTTCAATTTCTCACCATTTAGAAGGAAATACAGGGGAATTTCCGGTTTTGGCGGCCATTTCGGCGGCCATTTTGGCGGCCATCTTGAATATCTCAAAATCCTCAATGATGCAAGAGTCGCATCAGCAAGATTCGGATTCAGCATCCTCGAAATAGCTTAGAACCATAAATTGTTTTGAACTTCTCACCATTTAGAAGGAAATACATAGGAATTTCCGGGTAATTTGGCTGCCATTTTGGCGGCCATCTTGAATGTCTCAATATCCTCAAGGATGCAAGAGTCGCATCAGCCAGATTCGGGTTCAGCACCCTCGAAATAGCTTAGAACCATCAATTGTTTTCAATTTCTCACCATTTAGAAGGAAATACATAGGAATTTCCGATTTTGGCGGCCATTTTGGCGGCCATCTTGAATATCTCAAAATCCTCAAGGATGCAAGAATTGCATCATCCAGATTTGGATTCAGCACCCTCGAAATAGGGTAAAACCGTGAATTGTTTTCAATTTCTCACCATTTAGAAGGAAATACATGAGAATTTCCGGTTTGGGCGGCCATTTTGGCGGCCATCTTGAATATCTCAAAACCCTCAAGGATGCAAGAGTTGCATCATGCAGATTCGGATTCAGCACCCCCGAAATAGGGTAAAACCATCAAAAAACATTGGGTGGACGGCAAAACAAGGTTCAGCCTTTGGCACCCAGACTACTTTGGGAGCGTTTGAGCACTCCTTTCACGTTTGTTTGGTACAGTACAGTATGCTTCAAACGAATGCTTGAAAAACATCCTTTGACACAAAGCCATTATGTCACAGTCAAATCATTCCCCAAACACATGGCACACAACGTCAGAGTTGCCAAGTCTCATTGATTATGCTGTGCCCCATTGTCTCTTCATGTCCTGACAATAGAATATCAAAATCTCCCTGATTTGAGGATTACTCTTGCCAGTTGAGATGAAAGTAACATGCAAGAATCTCCCTAATTGCTCTTGATTTGAATGGTTGAATGCTGGCAGCCCTGTAACATATACATAATTGTGCAAGTATGGCTTAGAAACCCTGTAATTCACCAACATTTCCGCTATCCGACACTGATATGAAGATACTGTGAAAACAAGCAAAAATGCAGTTACAGTGACTGCTAGTCATGCATTAAGTCAGTGTTGGTAGATTGTTAGCATACACTATGCAGAGACTCCAACCCAAAGCACCTTCTGATCTGGAGATTCTCCCGCCTGAAACTCCTAGCAAACGGGAGACTCCAAGTTGATGTGTGCGAAGCGCCAAGTTCCCAGGGTTCTAGATGCTCTCTGGTGCTATATAAGGCTTATTTTTTGCAACATACAATAGCAATAAGTAAGAAATCCTTTCGAACGAGAGACACAGAGCCAGGGCGGGAGAAATTACATCTCAAACGGGAGAACGGGAGATTTTGCAAAAATGAATTTTCGGCGGGAGATCTCCCGTCGAAAACGGGAGAGTTGGAGTCTCTGACTATGGCAAGATTTATCATTTCTTCTTTGTGTGTGTGTGTGTGGGTAGGGGGGGGGGGAGGAGAGATTTTTGTTTTGCAGCTTCATACTTGCCCGTCTGTATGATGCTTCCTTTGAGGGTCTTGATACTATACTACTAAGTATAAACATGTGTATGTATGTGTTGTATATTTGTTTAGATGCCTTTCCATTTTGTTATCTGTGTCCAAGTTGCATAACAGTCATCTCACCACAGACCTAAACTTTTAGAGAAGTGTGGTGTGAGCATTGACTGAATATGAATTTTACTGCTAAACTTGAGCAACTGTTTTATTTTTCTTCTTTTTTTTTCTGCATGAACGCTGTATTTTCTGAGATGGATGTGGCTAACATTTATCTATTGTAAAACCAGAAATTTTTGCATGCATGAAACTTTGGCAAATTTTGCAAGGAGCCAAGATTTGCCAAAGTAAACTGCATGTGAAAGTTTTTGCCTACACAATCACCACTGAGTGCCAGTGGCAATTCGTGAAAATTTTAATGCGACAAAAAAGGCCGGCAGCTCCAATTCACAAAAGTTTCATGCCACGAATATTTCTGATTCTACAGTGTCCTCAAGGCTCTCAGCTTAATTTCAATTTCTTCTCTATTTCTCTTTCCTTCACTTCTTCATAGTGTAAATTATGCGACTGATCATATTTTTGTTACAGTCATGAATATGCATATTATATCTACCTGATACATACTTACTGTGGAGGGAGGGGTTATATTCTTAATTCAAGGCTGTTTAATGATAAACACTCTCTGAACTCCAAAGACAGACATTTGGGGAAAAGCAGCCCACTGCCTGAAAGTTAGGCCAGCCTAACACTTTCTACCTATCCATCCTCACAGGGCACCATCGGTGCAGTTTCACTGGGATGTCTTGGGGAACAACATACTCTGCATGACATAAACAAACTAAGAAAGAACAAAAATCCAAAAACACAGGCTTGTCTACACAATAGAGAAACTTGTTGCTCCCAGGGTATTGAAGAGCCGTGTAAAACCAATGAAAAATTTGGAAACTGACTGTACTAAATTCATACCTGCCTGCCATTAGTAGAATTCAGTAATTATTAGTAATTTCAGCACGAGACATACTGTTTTAGCCCCATAAAATTCTGCATATTAATATCCTTTTAGAGAATTATGCTCTGTGTTTCAATTCAAAATAACCCATTATTAATAACTTTCGTGAGAATGATTAGTTCATTGTGCACAGACATTGTGTGCACAGGTTATGCTGTCAAGTATGCAGAATTTCTAGTATTGAGATTGAATTTGTAGTGAGATGTGAAATTGATAATTCATGGAAAAGAATTTATTTCATTGAATAGGGAAAGAAGGGTGTCTTGTTATAAGTTGTATACCAGGTATATTTTGGAAATTTCTTTGTTTTAATCTACAATATACATGTATGTCATTATGAAATAGTGCTATAGTCATCTATGTGTTAAAATGCAGTGCTATGCTCTTGATTGACTCTTGGAGAAAAAAGTGCGAACATGCTCTTCCTAGTCGCTGCATTCCATCATGTTTGCTGTGTTATGATTACCAAATACCAAGGTGAGTTTCCACTGATTGATGTGCTGGGGAGACTCTGCCCTGTTTGGTTCAACACCTGCCCATGTTTGGGCAGGACCAGTACTCCTGGAGCCCCCCAGAAAACCCAGGCCTGGGCACGAGCTGTGCAAATAAATCACGAATGCAACTGGAAAAGAAAAAGAGAAGGGAATATAGCATTCCTAAGTTTGGGGATTTATTTTACTTGCAGCGAAGCAAGGCACTGGGGCTCCATAACAGAAGTCCATGTAAAAGAATGGAAAGGAGAGCTGAAATCTTGGATTGGATTTACTGTGACAGCACTTGAAGTGCCCTCCTCCGGCCTGTCTTGCAGACGGGTGATTTATCTGATTTCTCTGAAAATGACGTCCTATTTTTTCTTCAGCGTGAGCGCGCCAAATGTTGTCGTCGTCGTTGTTGTTGTCCGTCCAACGGATGGGGCGAGATGGATTTTGATGAGCCCCCGTTTATTTTTACCAACTTTATCCGAGGGAAGTGTTTTCCTTTCTGTGGCTGCAGGCCAAGTGATGTGTTTGGAGACAGGAGATGTTCTTAGAGCCATGCCCAGGGACCGCATCAGATGTTGACTACCATCTTTGCTCTTCTTCTTTGAATACTGTTCTCCCATGTTCAAGTTGACATTCAAGTTGACATTTGATGGGTAGAAAAGATCCCAAGGAAGAGAATCATGAGAGCTGTATTAAAACCAGTCCCAAATAATGAAAAGTGAGGAATCTTTAAGTTTTTTGTGGCATTCACAAATAATGATATTTGGTACAACCACATTTTTATATGCAAATAAGATGATGTAATGATATCACAAAGGAGAGATTTTATCCTACAATATTCAGCTCTTTGATGCTAAAATGTTGGTCATATTTTTGTGATTCCATAAAAGCCTCCATGAATTTACATATGTGACTAAACTCCTGTCACCAGAGTCTACTGAAACATGGACTGTATGTCCTCTTTGATATTTTGGAAGAATGCTATGAGGTTATGACCTTTGTTTGTTTCTTTATTTTTTCATGCTTTTGCCATTTTTCCAAGTTCGTCTGAAAGCAGGGTTTGATCTGAGGATGGTATGCATTAAGTTTTAGCACAAAGGAATGCAAGTGAGGAGCTTTGATGGAAGATGTAACTTGGAATAATCACGTATTCAGGACTACCCCACCCCTTCACCCTTCCCTGCCTGTTGTGAAACCAGTTAATTTTTCAAATAGATGTGACCATATTTTGCTATCATCTAGCTCCATCTTGAGTTGCAGTTCCATGCTTAGATGATCCATTCTCTCTCCCAGACATGTCATAGAGACTTTATTCCTTCAATAGTTTTCCATTCTGGACCTTCAAAAGTGTGAAAATGAAATATATATTTTGCACCCATCTGGCATTAATGACATTTACTGACCATGTTCACAGTTTCACAGTGATTATGTTGATTGCCCGAGGGAGGTGACTCCCTTGACAGAGACTCAAACTTCATGCAACTTTATACAAGTCCATGGTGGTCATGGAAATTAGACATGACATTTGAAGACTGGATTGACCAGTCATGATCCTTACAGTGAGGGATGCTGAAGGGATGATATAGTTTTGGTTGAGATGGAGTTCAGGTTTTAACTTTTTACGAGACAATTAGAAACAACTTATATGAAATATAAGAGCATGCAATGTTAAGAGGAATTCAAGGTTATTTGATGAAAATTGGTTTTGAAATAGCTGAGATATCAAAAAAGGTAAAACAATGTGGTCGTAATAAAAGATGGGACCCACCTTATATTAGGACCTCTTTGATTTTGGATATCTCAGCCATTTCAAAATCGACTTTGGTCAAATCAAATAAACTTTGAATTTTTCTAAGAATTGTAGGCTCTTTAATATTAAATTGTAAGATGTTTCCAATTATTTCGTAAAAAGTTAAAACCTGAATCCCCATCTCAACTAAAACTATACCATCCCTTTAATTTGTGGGCAAAGGTGTTAGATATGCTTGTGACTAAGTGATTTTTTAGAGGAAACTCTTCATTGTTTCAGAGGCTCCAGAGAAATATCAAATACATTGCATGCTGGTAAGATACAGCATTTTTTCCCTGTCGTAAAGATGTAAAGATTTCAATATTTTCATGAGGACACTCACTCTTATTAAAGGACAAGTTCACGTTCATAGACATGTGGGTTGAGTGAATGCAGCAATATTAGTAGAACACATCAGAGAGAGTTTGATGAAAATCGGACAATCCGTTCAAAAGTTATGAATTTTTGAAGTTTCTGCTCAGTAACGGCTGGATGAAAAGACTACTATAGCTTGTGATGTCACATGAGTACAACGATATAGAGAAAGAATAAAGAAAATTCAACATATTTCCATTTTTCTCGCATAACAAAAGAACACTCGACTTCTCCCTTTCAGAAGGCAGGGGGAATAATATTACCCTTAACATACGTCAGTAGCAAGTCGAAGAAATGTGCACTTTATTCAAAAAGTAAAATTTTGAGAAATTCTCTTATTTTCCTTATATAGTTGTACGCATGTGACATCATACACTGTAGTAGTCTTCTCTTCCAGCGGTGACTGCGCAGATACTTAAAATATTCGTAACTTTTGAACAGATTGTCCAATTTTCCTCAAACTTTCACTGATGTGTTCTACTAATATTGCTGCATTCTCTCAATCCTTATGTATATGAAGGTGGACTTGTCCTTTAAGGCAAAGAGTTGCTACATGCATTTTGTTCCATTTGACAGTTGTCATTCCATTTGAATTTAATCATAATGAATACTATGGTATAAGTACTTGATTTCTCTACAGAGCATCAAATTATGATACAGGGAAATTCGGCCAACAGAGTTTTACTTTGTGCAGTTTCATAGTTAACCATGAAATTTCTTCTGACCTACATTACTTGATTTTGTGTTCAAAAAGAAAAAGCAAGCCAACGGCAATAATATAGTATGAATTCAACTTTCAAGAATAAGGTCAAATTATTTCTGTTTTGTAAAATCCCATATTGTACACCTGATGATGCCTTTAACACATAAGTACATTCTCTATTTCACTCACATTATTTGGTTGAAATGTAACAATGCCTTCAGGCATGTGATAAGAATAATAGCATTGTGAATTGCGTGTGTGAAGAAGTAAGAGTCATAACTTTTAAATCACACTGTGCACGTGATTGATATAGTTTTCTTCTATTCACATTTAGGTGAGATCAATTTCTTCATTCTCTGTGGAAAGAAAGAAAGAAAAAAAATCTGCACTGCAAATAGAGCACGCAAGGATAAAAGTTTCAAGTTTACATTTGTAATTTTGTTGAGAATTAAAGCTTGGCGGAGGCCAGTGTATCAAAATCTATACGTCCATCATGATCGGAATGCGATATCCAGTCACAGCTAGCATTTTTGCATGTACAAGTAACCTTTCCAATATGACCAACTGGTAACCAGAAGATTTGACCCAGAAAAGAGGAGGTAATTTACTCTTATTTTCTGTATTTTTCATCTCTTTTGGTGGCCCTGGCCCTCATGTTCGCTTACCAAGAGTAAACGTGAAATCACCTTGAACTACTTATGCCAGACTTGTCCATGTTTCTTTGGGTGTTACCATCAAGGGTATATGTCATTATTTGTTCAGGGACTGTTTGAATTGCTTTCGCAATGGGCATTCAATCATTTTGTTATTTTAATCAGGTTTTAGCCCTCTGCCCTTGTGTAACCAGCTAGGATTTTAATGTTTCAAACACTAGAAGCTGTCTCCCCTCCCCCTCCAAATGTTCTTTTCTCTGCTACTTCCCCCTCCCCCTATCAATCCAGTGTAAGTATAATGCATTTCAAGATCAAATGCTACTGCATGGAAATCAAGCTCCACAGTATAAAACAGAATTGTACTCTAAAATAAAGAGGGACTTTATTATCACAAATTGTTAGATAGCCATATCACTCTGAAGCAGCCCAGTAAGTTCTCTGCAACAAAAACATTGTCATCCAAATATTACTTTACTAGATTTTCCTCTAGTTACAGGGGATGGTATGGTATTGGTTGAGATGATGATTTAGTTTTTGAATTTTTGTATGATACCTAGAAAACACTCTGAAATGTTAAAGAGCATACAATTCAAAGAGGAATTCAAAGTTTATTCAATGAAAATCAGTTTTGAAAGGACTGAGATATCCACAAACAAAGTAAAACAAAGTGATCCTAATAAAAGATGGGTCCCATCTTTTATTAGGATCGCATTGTTTTTAATATCTCAGCCATTTCAAAACCAATTTTCATCAGATTAACTTTGAATCTCTCTCAGAATTAAATGCTCTTCTATAGTTCATAAGAGGTTTCTCATTATCTCACCAAAAATGTTAAAAACCTGCAGCCCCATCTCAACCAAAATTATACTATCCCTTAAATTTGTAGTCATCAGTAAATCTTATTGTTGTTGTTGGGGTTTTTTTTTAATTAATTACTCTTCTCATGGCAAGCATTGCCTCTCCAACCTGGGGCCTATTTCTACAGGGGTCCTTACCATACTGTGTACATAAGAAAAAAAAAATCTGACATTGTATTCGTTAACGACCAAAGTAAATGTGGTGTAGGGATTACTCTTACAAAATCACCAAATGAAATAGTAGAAATCATCATCTACAACTTTTACATTGAATTCAAAATAAAAACTTCATAACCATGGATGTAACATGCAATGCACATAAAAACTGTTTTTTGTTTTGTTTTTTTTTTACCCAGCAAAACAAAGCACGAATTCTAGGGTCAGTGCCATATTGTGAAAAATCATGAAGAAAAAAAAAATGTGTAGTTGCTTTTAAAAAAGTACTGCCATATGCCAGTCAATTTGATGATTTTTTTTCTCCAAATGTCAGCAGTAAATACACACACAAGTTAGGCAGATTATATTCTCAATGTTTCCAAAAGTGTGCAGGTTTGATGTAGCAAAGAAATGATTATCCTTTATTTGTGGTTGTTAGTGAATATAATGACTTTAATATTGTTAGGATTTGTTTGTTTTGTTGCCAGGTGTTTCATATTAGGTATATGACCTTTTTCATGAACTTTGACAAACATGATCAAAAAGCATTGCGGTTTTTTTTTATATTATTATTATTTTTCAAGCCTCTCATAACATTGGCACCCAGTGAGGGGCTTTGGTGTGTATTCTGTTTTTAAACCATTCCTTCCTTTTCATATATATGCTTTGGAATCTCGTCACTTGTTTTTGTGGATGGCATTCAAATGTAGGGCGAGATCCAATCAGAACCGTCTCCCAACCTTAATGAGATTGGTGTTTGGTGTCCCTCTGTCCTCAGACTCTGGTTTCGTGCGCTTTGCCTCCAAGCCCAACCTCCCACCCAGACCCACGTAGATCCTTTTTTTTTTTTTTTTTTTAGGGGTAAGGGTGAAGGGAGGTATGGGTAAGATTTGAAGGGGGGAAACTTGTCCAAGTAACAGCTAGTGAGTGTTTGAAACAAGCAGATACGTGAGCAAATACAAGAAGAACGTATCAGAAAGATTTGCGACTCAGGAAGAGAGACTGATGTGCGTATGGTCACGTCTACGGAGTCATGTGTTCGTACTGGGAGGCGCTTTGAGAGTGATGAGATCATGTTTCATGGGTGCATAGTTTGATTCAAGTCCAAGTATTAGAGAATGGGATGGAGGGGTATGAAAGCTCAGTCGTATGGTTCTTCTAGGAATGTTTGGACAAATATTGATTTAGGTTTGGTTTTTTTTCCTGCTCAAAAAATAAAAAAGAGAAGAAAATGTAAGCTTGCAGAGTGCAGAATGTACTAGATTTTTGGAATTTCATGAATTGTCGTATCTAGACCCCATGTTACAGGTAGTTTCCTTAGTTTTTTAATATGTTTGGAGATGTTAATTGTATGACATGTTAATGGCTGAGTTTCAGAAACTGACTAACTGTGCTGGCCAAGTTGTATGATGATGTTCACTTGCACGAGAAAAAAGAAAAGAAAAAAGAAAAAGAAAGCTCACCGCAGCATACAAATGTTTTGTGATATCAATACCAAGACTTTTATAGACACATATTGCCATTCTAATAATTTTGGGAAATAGCTACATGCATTTATGTTCTGTCCTATTACTCCAAAGGTACAGTGTAGCTTATTTCACACTCACAGGATAACTGCTGTGCTTACCCGTGGTGTGCTTCACTCCTTAAAGGGTGTGTACAGTTCTGGTTGAGATGAGGATTTAGCTTTTAACGTTTTGCGAGATATTCAGAAACCACTCTATATGTCAAAGAGCATGCAATTTTAAGGGGTATCAAAAGTTTATTTGATGAAAATCGGTTTTGAAGTGGCCGAGATATCCAAAAACAAGGTGAATCAAAGAGATCCTAATAAAGTTGTGGCCTGTAGTCTTTTATTATTATCACTTTTGGGGATATCTCGGCCATTTGAAAAACAATTTTCATCAAATAAACATTGAATCCTTCTTAAAATTACATGCTCTTTCATATTTCATAAGAGGTTTCTCATTATCTCACTTAGGAATGTAAAAAACATGAATCCCAACCTCAACCAGTACTGTACAGCCTCTTTAAGGCTAGCAAGTTACCAAGAAAGAAAGAAGAACATGAAGTTGCAGTGTACACATTAATTATTTCAGCAGGCTGTCTTCATTTCCACTGTTATACAGTATATGCAGCCAGGGCCATTAGCTATGATTATTCTCTTCTTCTTCTTCTTCTTGTTTGTGAAAATATTGCCAAGGGATAGGGTCATTGCATGGCAGTTTTAGAGTAATAAGAATAATACATATATCTTTTATAAATGGTACTGTGTGGACAATAACAATAATCATGATCAATAGGGCTGTTTACATGAGCAAGATGACCCCCTGGGCTAGTCCAAGACCTTTATCTACATAGTATAGCTGAATTCCATTGAAATGCAGGTTGTACAATGACAAAACAAGGGTGAAGTCCTTTCAAACCTAAACAAAAACACCTTGCCTGTTGATTCTGTGGCAGTTAAGGTTGGATTCCCATGGGAAAGGAATGTGTTAGCTCCTACCTGCCCCCTCCCCCTCTCCAAAAAAGTAAGAGAAATGAGTCGCCCAATAACTATATGAATGAAGTGAATTTGACACAAGTATGGGGATGTGTGGCTAAGCTGCGTAGCAAAAGATTTGTCACAGCTGTCAATCACATAATATCCACATTTCTGTCAAATACCAACAGTACATGGCAGATTGTACTTTTCATGGGACAAAATTTTAGATGAAACTGCTACCCACTTCAGAAGTAATGAATAAAAAAAAAAATCTTCAGTCATCTTGGCTGAAATATGTTGTATTCCTTAAAGGCATAATTTACCATTTGCAGATGAAACAAAAACCCAGCATTAGTGCTTTAAAATAGTTCTGAAATGTGAGTTAGGGATAGAAACAACCACTGTAAAAATTTGAGTCCGTATAATCGATGTTAAGTATTGTTAAATACACAAAATGTGAACAATAGTTATAATAAGAATGCTTCCAGAATAAACCGTCTACAGTTACGGTTTATTGAGAAAAATACTGATATCTTCCTATATTTTAGGCTTTATTGCGAAAATGTTATATGGTAGGATGTTTTGAGATACAACAGACCTACACATATGCATCAAATGTTATATCTTGAACATTTTTGAAATCACTGTTCCCAAAGGTAAACTGGACCTTTAACTCACATTTATAAGGAATGCATCAATAAGTTGGTCTACCTCTATACCAAGCTTACGAAAAGTTTTTCCTCGGAGAGCCTAGGAAAAAGCTTTTCTGTCCACCTGTACATATCCAGTGCATTTCAAATCTTGGAATGGACTTTGCATGTATTAGTTGTTGCTATGCTGGGCAAGCCACGGGCAGGCTTTCTAATTAGATGCTGAGAACAACCTTTGTTTTTTGAAGTACTGTAACAATATTTTCGCAGCATGAAATTTTCGCGAATGGGCTTACTTCGTTCCTTCGGGTGTTCGCGTTTGCGTCGGGTGGTCGCGTTACCCGACATTTCGTAGATTAGGTGCCCTAATATACGAAGTGTCGGGTAAGGAGGGGTAAAATAATCACAATTTAATACAGATAATCCTTGACATAAGGCTAATCGTTTAACGCGACTATACGTAAAAAACTGTCATTCAAGTGACGAAGTATCGGGTGAATCAGGGACGGCGAAAC
The DNA here is from genome assembly GCF_040938485.1 of Diadema antillarum. NCBI lineage: Eukaryota > Metazoa > Echinodermata > Echinoidea > Diadematoida > Diadematidae > Diadema > Diadema antillarum. The sequence continues at coordinate 4,269,951 of NW_027270918.1, forward strand.
CAGTGAATAAATCAAAGCACAAGACATCAAACAGGCCACAAAATAGCACAAAAATGGCAATAACAAATAAAAGAGTATAAAATATCTGCAGAAACATAATTCTATGGCTAAATAAAACAATAGCATTACAGGATGGAAAATATGAATATTTCAACTTCCGATCAAACCAGCAAATCTGCCTAAGCGTTAACATAATTATGAAGAGTTTTATTGTAAACGCGCTAACTCTATTCTTGTTAATTTGATTGATCGATTGATAACATTGATTGACTAATTGATTTACTGATTTATAGCTCACTCTGGAAATTCTTTGTACATCGGATATCACAGCAAAATAAACATTAGATACATCACAGGTACACCACAGATATATCACAGAATGCGAATGAAACTAACTCATACTAACATACAATATATAGCATATTCCATATGCAGGGCTCCACACTATAACTTTTATTTTTGGCGGCCCGATCGGATTGAATTTTTATTTTTTGGTGGCTCGAAAGTAAAATCTGGAGGCCCGAAAAAAAATCAAGAAAAACTAAATTGTTCCTACTAATTATATAGAAAAAGAAATATTAAGTATTACTGAAGTGATACAGGTACCCATGGCGTGTCTGAAATAAATGAATAAAAAATTCAATCATCTCACCGTTATTCTGAGTTCTAAGATTTAGCAAATGGGCTTATAGATTATTATAAAAGTTGATGCCTATGTTAAGTTGTCAAAACTTACATTTGAAATGATAAAGCGGGAACATTGAAGATATTGGTGAACATTCGACATTTTGTTTTGACATTGTAAAGAGCCGAAAGTTACCGTTATTCATTTCTGCTTGTAAAAGCAATCATCCAACATTTAGTAATATTTTAACACCTTACGGCAGCCGAATGCTGTACCGTTAATCATTTCAAATGTAAAAGCAAACAACTGATATTTCATTTTAGCATCATACGGGGCTGAATGTTATCCTTATTCATTTCCGAACGTGAACGGTGAAAGCAAATATCCGCTTTTTATTTTAGCATCTAACTGAGCCGATTGATACCGTTGATTATTTCGAGATGTAAAACCAACAATTTGTTATTTATTTTAGCATCGTCCGAAGCAGAATATTATATACCGTTATTCATTTCCAAATTTAAGAGCAAACATCCGACATTTATTTTACGGAGCCGAATGTTATTGCTGTTCACTTCCGAAAGTGAAATGAATCATCTGACGATTATTTCAGCATCATACGAAACCGAATGTTACTGTTTTTCATTTTTGAACGTCAAGGCAGATATCAGACATTTATTTTACCATCAAACGCCGCTGAATGTTACTGTTATTCATTTTGAATTGTAATACAAATATCCGATATTTATTTTAGCATCGTGCATATTGAGAAGAATATTACTGCTATTCACTTCCGAATAAAACGTCAAAGCAAACATTCGACATTCATTTCAGCATCATCCGGAGCCGAATGTTATCCTTATTCATTTCAAAACGCAAAATCAAATATCTGACATTAATTTTAGCACCCTACGGAGCTGACTCTTACCGTTACTCATTTCCAAAAGTATAAGCAAACATCCGTCATTTATTTTAGTATCATCACGGAGTGGAATATTATTGTTATTCATTTCCAAAATTAAAAGCAAGCATCTGACATTTATTTTTGCATCTTACAGAGCCGATTGTTACCGCTGTCCATTTTCAAAAGAAGAAGGCAAACATCCGATTTTTTTTTCATCTCTGAAATTTTGGTGGCCCGACGTGCTTTTTTGGTGGCCCCGGGCCACTGGGCCACCGTGAATGTCGAGCCCTGGCATACAGCTGTATCTACCATAACACCATGATACATTAACCCGATCCACATTTACAACTATACAAAAACTATAAATATATATCATTTTTATACAATTATTCAACGCATAATCGTATATTCATTACTATCGTTTCCTGCATCATCATTATATTCACCAAACAGTATATCACCTACATATCGCAATGTATGTTTTTTTCTGATTCACTCCAAAAAAAAATATTCCAATCATATTTATACCGCTGCCATGGCAGCGCCTTATGAAAATAACACAAAGAGTGTCTTACATAAATACATATATAAATCATTGCGCATTCCAAATTTAAAGTAATATTACTTAAGTACTGTGGAAATATTCACCACAAAAAATTTTAGGAAAAATTAAATTACCATGGCGATGCTTTCTCCAACAAACACACACGAGAACCATATCCTACAAATCTACACACGTCTCAATTTCATCATATACACTAAATTTAGATCCACTTACTTCAAACTTGTGAAAATAATCACTCAATATCACCATATACCCCAGATTTTATCATAATTAATTCAGAACTGATAAAAAAAACCAAAAACATCGCGACGCAAACTTTGCGACGAACCGCCCGAACGCCTGACCAACCACTACACAGATTCAGGACTATAGTACCCTCTTATACACTTTCGGTATGCGGAAGTATAGTACAAAATAGGTACACATAATAGTTTCACATTTTATTACATTTCCATGATATAAGAATTTTGAGTTTGCAGATTGATATTATGATAGAGAGGTGATACTAGAGGCAAAACTTGTTTGAAGTTGGGTCAAAATGACGCAAAGTATGAGATGGTACATCTTTGAAAAATGTCGTTTTTTTCCAATTATCTCTAGACATCCATGGTTTGATGCTTACATGTATATCACAGAAAAAATAAAGCAAATAATAAAAAAAAAAACATTTCAGGGCCATTAACGGCCGTATTTACTTACTATTTTGCTAATTAAGCACATTGCAGCCAAGAAACCCCCATTTCATCCTCTATTAGGTCCTATGGAACAGTAGGCTAAAACGCGCAAAAACTTACAGACATGGTTGTCAGTGTACGCTCGCTATGGCAACCAGATACATGTATGGACATGGCTAAATTATGTTCAAATGTTTGCAACAAAATCACGTACCGGTACACAGGATCTATGCTCATTCAATCCCAAAGTTTGCAATTTGCACAGTCTATAGGGTTGACAAAACATAGAATATACATGGTAAAGCAGAGAACATGAACTGAACCAATTAATCAGAGTTCTGTGAGTCTACTTTGACCAACCAAACAAACTAAACAGTTTTGAATATATCAGAAAGGGATTAAAAAGGTTTCACAATCTTATCAAATTTTGAAGGGATTCTTTCATGCACAGGTAACTAGATTCTGATCATACATTGTATCTGAAAAGAATTACTGTAAATCTTTTCAGTCAAACAACACAAGTATTCGCAGTGATCTGAAAGAATGTCTCCATAAATGATACTATGTGGTTTTGTACAATAAAGGACATTTTATCCTGAAATAGGTCCCCACTCCATTCACCGCCAATTCAGTTACACGTACTGTTACACAATTTGTATTTCGTCATAGTGCAGCCGGTGACTGCTATCAACCTCCATAGACTTTGCACATGGTAAAGACACACGCACCTAGAGGGGACCGATATCACGATTCAGCCCAATAAAGTCCATGGAGGTGGTATGAGCTAGCTGTCACCAGCAGTGAAGAAATGAGTGGAGACAGAAGCCACGATAGTATCAAGATGTTGTAATCCACGAGTCGAGACGACTAAAACTTTCGCCGCAAATACATGTACTGTACAATATGAATGGCCGTCCATTGAAACCTGCATCATCACTTAATCGCACGCGAGCGTATCGCTTTGCCATAGTTATGCACGGCGAGCGTTATGTGCTGCTAGCCTTGTATACAAACGCTTGTGATAATTTTTTCAGAGTAAAAACATAGGAATACAATCGCGTATTCGGAGATAAAACACGCGAACGTTCGTAAATTTGCACTGGCTTTTTCTCGAAGATTCGGGTAAGCTGTACCCGATACTTCGTAAATAATAGGGGTCTTATTCTCAAATGCTCCACCCGACCCTTCGTATATTAGGGCATATAATCTACGAAAGGTCGTGTATCGCGACCACCCGACCCGAACGCGATCACCCGATGAAACGAAGTAAGCCTCGCGAATGGGATCCGACGGCCTTATTCGCAGCATGAAATTTTCGCAAGTTGCCTCTAACATTCAATGCATATAGTGTAGACAAGATCTTTAACGTGCATTTTAATTTCACGAAACTCGGCTCTCGCGAAATTCGTGAAATTAAAATGCACGTGAACATTCCTTGCTTTACAGTACTCATAGCATTTCAATGTGTAATTTGACCAGTCTATATTATGGAAAGAATGTGTGATATATGGATAACTGTGAAAAACAGTTTCTGTAATCTGTATCTTTCAAGTCTGCTGAGTCCATGAATTCTGCATGGGACTCTTGAAATGGTGTGAACTCATGATTATGATTGTGTCTGTAAAGGATGGATACCACCATCACAAAGGAAGCAGCTTAGAGCTCTGAGTTTCAGCTCTACATTCTCTGCATATACCCTCGGAGTCATATATGCAATGACAGCCCCCAATACAGAGGGTAAAACCATTGTATTTACACACACCTACACCCACACCCACACACACATGAATTTACCATCAAAAGGGAAGGGTTCTGATGACAAAACTGTGGCAGGCAATTCAAACTTGCAAACAAATGGTGATGTGATTGAAATTACCATCAGACTAACGAGCAAATAAAAAGAAAAAGAGAAATGTCATGAAGAAATCGTCATCATTGGCATTGAGACAGATTAATCATGGAAATGATGGGCATCCTTCTCTGGCCATCAGTAGAGGCCGGCATGGCCTGACGAAAAGCACTAGGTGGCACCAGAAGCTCTTTACAGACCCCATAGTGAGCAAGGAGAAACAGAGAAGGGGTGGAGAAAGAAATGAGAGATACAGACAGACAGATGGACAGACAGACAGAACAAGAGTCAAGGAATGGAATTAAAAGTTTATCGATTTTTGGTGGGGAGGGGAGGAGGAGGAAGAGGAAACGGAGGCAGAATGAGAATCTGGTGGATGGAATGACAGTAAGGTACATTCTATCAGGAATGCAAGTAAAACGATTTGATGAGCTTTTCCTCCAGTATGATAGAAAACAAGGAGAGATGTATAAAAGAAATGAGTGTATGAGGAGAAACAAGTGATTTCAGAGTGTGTCAGTAGTACAGAAAAGATTATTTAGGTATATCTGTGGAGTTATCATGATGGACAAAATGTCATTTGCAGTTATAAGCGGTCAGCAGGGTGACTCACTTCAGTGTATGAACACACAGCAACGCTTGACTAGTTAATCACATTTCAGAAACGTGATTATGGACGAGTTTCTTTGTATGTCTGAAACCCCTCAGTGACTTACAACTTATCTTCCCACCAAAGACACGCTGGAACGCAAACTAAGTTTAGAGCATGTCCAGCACCCACAACATTGGAGCGTCATTGTGCCGAAGAGAGGGGGAAAATTGTATGTTCTGTGTCAGGTTTCGTTTGCTATTCTTAGCGTGCACTTCAGCATACCACTCTTATCACATTTTCGGTGGTGAGCAAAGGCAATGCATTAACTCTTTCGGTGCTGACTCGACCCTGCCCCACCCCCACGCACCCCAATGCACACTCCTTTTCTTTTATGCCTTAGCGTTGCCGCACTCCAATATTCCCTCAAATGTAAACCAGGCATAAAGGAGTAAGTAATAGAAGACAGGAAATTGGCAGGTAATTGATTCAAAAGGGTGTAAATTGACTTCAAATGAAACAAGTGCAAACAGGAGGGGAGCGGGCAGAAAAAAGATGCAGGGGAAGAGAAAGAGGAGGTTGAGGGTTCCGGTTTCATGTGGGAGGCAGTCTCCCTTTAAGGCAATTGTCTAGTAGGGGTCAGATTTGTGTTTTGTGCTGTTGGTCAATTTTCTTGCATACACTTCCACCCCTTTCCAGCACGCATTTTCATCTTCCATCCTCAGCAAATGATGCAGAATGCAAGTGGTACCGAGTGGCGAAGTTCTCTTAGTGAAATGCAGAAAGTAATGTCGTTAATCTCATTTTATGTGTCTGCTCGGGATGATGGTGTCCGTAAGTAGCACATATTGCAGAAAATGAGATGAAGCAGGATCCATGCTGTTGGTCATCATGTTATCAAATTACCTCTCTGAGTGATGAATGAAGCTTTTGTCATGCACAGTGCTTCATATCTTTATGACTAAGGTCAAAGTTCAAAGACTACCATTAAAACTTCAGCTAAAATTGTCACATTCCAGCTGTAACTTCAGCTCAGAAAGTGCTGTGGTGATATGACTTGATGGGAAGCAATTAGATATTCCTGTGAAATTACAGGAATAAAAAGGTCTTGAAACCTCAGGGTCAAATGTCAAAAATGTTGTTTTTAGCCAAAACTTCTGTCAGGAAAGACCACTGCAAATATGATTTTCTAAGGATAAAGATGCGTTACGAGATATATATTTTCCTTTTTTAAAGAGGTCAAAGGTCAATCTCCATGGGTCAAAGATAAAGACCAATGAACTTTATGTAATCTGTATGTCTGTACTGATGATACTGATTGGTGATTGCTTGAGAAGGCAGAGCCATCCCAGCCAATGTGGATCAGAATTCAAATCACTGTTGTTGCCCATACTTTGTTCACGAAAGAGAAATTACTTCTCCAAATCAAGCTTTATTGTGTACAGTGCACTCCTGGTCATGACGAACACAGATGTAACAAAATATTAGTTGCAACAAAGTAAAAATTCAGGTCCCTGAATTATCATCTTTATATCTGTGTATACATTATTTGTTCAGTTGTAACAAAATTTTGATATAATGAAAGAAATCTGCTGGTCTCGAGGACTTCTTTATAATGGGAGTCGCCAGTATATAAGTGAAATTAAGGAAAATCAAGAAGCCAGAGATGAGGAGATTGATGGATCTAGATAGATAAATAGATGGATATAGATATAGATAGATAGATAGATAGATAGATATAGATATAGATAGATAGATAAATAGATAGATAGATAGATAGATAGATAGATAGATAGATAGATAGATAGATAGATGGATAGATAGATAGATGGAGATAGATAGATGGATAGATAGATATAGATAGATAGATATAGATATAGATAGATAGATATATAGATAGATAGATATAGATATAGATAGATAGATATAGATATAGATAGATAGATAGATAGAGATAGGTAGGTAGATAGAGATAGATAGATGGAGATAGATAGATAGATAGAGATAGATAGATAGATAAAAATAGAAAGATGGAGATAGATAGGTAGATAGAGATAGATGAATGGATAGATAGGGATAGATAGATAGATAAATGAATAGATAGATGAATAGATCTATAGATAGATAGATAGAGATCAATAGATAGATGGACAGAGATAGATGGATAGATTGAGAGGTAGAGATAAGTAGATAGCTTAAAAGAACAGAGAGAGAGAGAGGAGAAGGGAGAGAAAAGAAGACACCATCAGGGTAAAATTGAGATAGGAAGCAAGAAAGGGTTGAACAAATTTCATATTGATTGAAAACAGGGAGAAATTCCAAGGCATCGTATTTTCCTTCATTTAGCACTCAGGTGACTGTTGGACAAACAAGTCCAATCTCCCCATGTGCCAATAACAAGGGGCCGCGCCTAACTGGGCAAACATGCCACAATTAGTGATGGGAACCAGCCCTCGAGGACGCACGACTGCCTATCACTTTTTCATCCGATTCAACAACGACGATGGACTGCCGCTTTCAGCCATCCGGACTAACTTGTGTCAGAATTTATGCCCCATTTGTTCTCAAAGAACGGATCCCAAGTGAAGAATATATTTTAGGATTTAAAAAAAAAAGACATATCTGACGCTGTGGCAATATCTTCAGTACATATTTCAGTCAGAGCAAGAAGGGTGGTATTGCTCTATGAAGCATATGAAACTAATCCCTTTCTACGTCTTAGCGGATGATATGTCTTTCACCTACTGTAAGATCGTACCAGTCCCTGTCACTCTCCCTCTCTCTTTTGCTTTCTTTTTCTTTCATATTTTCTTGTCTCTCCTTCTTTCTATTTCTTTCCCTCTCTCTCTCTCTCTTTCTTTTTCTCATGATTTTTTATTTATTTTTTGTATATCTTCCTCTGCATGCAATCTGCCAGATCGTCATTTTAGTCAAATTTTTTACATTCTTCTGTCACAGAAGATATAACTGACAGTGCAAAAACTTTCTGTAGATACAGGGTTTGCTCAACCTAGCAATGACCCAGGTACAGAGGAGCACATTTTTATAAGAATTAGATGAAATGAAAACCGCATCACTTGGTGTCGTGGATGGAAACTTTAAATATTTGGTTGCATATATTGTGTTTAAAAAAAGATTCATATTGACAGTGATACTGTCATTTTGATTTCTTGGAACTTAAAATTCACTGGAATATTTCTAAAATTATAGAAAGTGTAAAAAAAGGACAACTGCAGTACTATTATGATATGATACATCATAATGTGTAGATCACATGATTTTCTATTGGTATCCTCAGTTCTTTCCTCTATTCTAATATTTGTGTTTTTCAGTAAGCCTTTGGAAGAAATGCCGATGAATTTCCTTGAAGCCGTGAACGGGATCAAGACTTTCAATGTACTCTCAGCGGAAGGTGAGCCAAACGTTTCATTTCTTCCTAAATTTTTGCAATAATTTGTGCTTGAATGTGTACTGCTACAAAGTGTACAGTATGACAGCTCTTTCAGTGTTTTATTATGCTCTATACAGTCTTTTATGTGTGCAGGGGTCATTCCATAATCTGTGCAAGCTGTAAGATTTGAAACCCATGCCACTAGTTAATGTTACCAAACAAATTGACAGTAAATTGGGTTTGCTTTTTGCAACAAAACTATATATTCAAAACAAGAGTGCAATTTAGTTAAAAAAACAGTGAATGCAGGTATTGTTATTGTGGTGTCCACTTTTACAATGGGAATTAGAGATCTGACTTAAAGACAAAAATTTATATGGAACTGAAGAATTTGTTTGTGAAAGACTCTGAAAGAAGAAGAAGAACAAAATTGAATTTACCAGTTTCAGCAGTATGTGCAAAGCTTAACATTAGCTAAGCAAATGAAAGGCAAAGACTTTTTAAAAAGCAAATAAAAAAGAAACTTCACAAGATAGAGAGAGAGGGAAAAAAAAAAGATGTATGTGTAGGCGAGTATACAGAAGCATACGTTTGCATACCCTTTTTCTTGTAGTCTCACAGCTAGCTTGACGACCATGGCAAGTAAGTAGTGCCCTCTCGAGCTCATGACTGACAAAAAAAACCCCAAGCAGGCCCGGCTCACTTGCTCAATTACCAGCTCGGCCTCAAGGGAGGGTGTAAGAAATCCTGTCGTTCGTGCCTCTCGTTGAGTAAGGATGAACGAGGCACCATTCCATTAACCCAGATTTTCTGGTGTCATGAAGAAATGGAATTGCAATTAACTTAGATTTGCCATAATTATTCCTCTCCGAGCACAAACATCAGGTTGTCGGCATGTTTTGAGCCCCGCAATCTGAGCGGGAGAGAGAGTTTGAGAATTAATCTGGTGGAAAACATGAAGCAGCGTATGTCATCATGTTGCAGATGCGAGACACATTTTGCACAACCAGAAATTTCACTGTGTACCACAGCGGTATCCTACCGCCATATCTCTGATCATACCTATTAAATTATGATGAATTGGGTAAGTGAATGAAGTTGTCATATTATTTTTATGGCAAGCAAGCAAGCAAGCAGGCAAAAAAAAAAATGTAAAGAAATGGATGGCAATTCCAATTCATATTGACATGAAGTACTGTGTTTGAGATATATGGAAATATGGTTTCATCCCTTGACCATCTGTTTATTTGAAAATTATAGCTTTTGATGAGAAGATATATACAGCCGTGTGTTCCAAGTTGAAACTTCTCTGCACATCCGACATTGTAGGAGTCTGAATATGTTTCATATACTGCATCTTGTCTGTCAGCACAAACTCTTAAAGGGCTGTCGTGCCAGCACACTTCCCCACTCATCCAAAAATCACGTCCAGATATAAATCTTCCCCCCAGCTGTACCTGGTTACGTTTAATCCCCCTTTGAAAGTCACGCCATGCAATAAAACTGGGATTCATTCGTCCATTTTTTAAGTGGAACATGGAAGTTCCCTCTTCGGAGCTGTGTGTGTGTGCGCGTTTGCCGGCTAGCTTTGTACCAAATTTATTGGGTAGCCTGTTTGTTGTTAGTGACGCCAGTAATTTGGCGTAACCTTTTACGTCCATTATCGGAGTTAAAAGATATTTCTTGTTATTCTGTTTATGTTGTTGATATCAAGGAATTTGAAATGTTGGGGGGGGGGGGGTTGAGGAGTGGATCAAAATTCTATCTTTCAGTACAACCCTTAGTAGAGTCGTTTTTTAAATTACCTGCTGTGAGGTGACTTTGCAAGGAACATTGAAACGGGATGCAAAATAAATGTGACTGTAACAATAAACAGTCTCGACAGATCTATGAATCAAATTTATATGGCGTATCATGTTTAAGCATGGAAAATACAAAGCTGTTTATTCTGATCATGTGACATAAAAATTCACACCCAAATTTTGTATCTTATGAATGAGAAATCATACAATAGCTACTACCTGGTTGGTAATGTATACAAAAGAGTTCAAGAAAAATTGCGATGAAATCAGGACAAAATTTCCGGTTGTCTCTCTTTGAAGTCAGGTGCGAGGTAGAGGGTGATATTCACTGAAGGGATTACGATGCTGTGCCAAGATTTATCAAAGGATTATGTGGTAGATTAAATCTGCTACTGTCAGGGATTAAGAAGTGCAGCGTGAATTATCATGGACAAAACTTAGCCTCCTCCATACCTGCCAACTGTTCTGTTTTAATCTGAACATTGAGATTTTTCACTGAAAGAAAATGCATTAATTTCAGTGTGTTCTGATTTTTTTGAAATATCTGTTAATAGTAAAGTATGATAAATCTATAAAAGTTCAGATTTTTTAATAATTTGTCTCTGTTTGTTCAGATTTATTAAGTCTCAGGGTTGGCAGGTATGTTGCTCTGATATCAACTGCATTTTCCCCCATCTGACCCCAACCTGCATACGCCTTCTGTCATCGCTCGTGTTATTTTGAAATAAGAGCACAAGTTTGCCACATTTGTCTCTCCTGACAGTGTTCCCCAAACTTTTTGTGTGCTCTAAGAAAAAAAAATGAAAGGTTCTTCTCTCTGAATGGAGTGGTAACTTCAATATATAGCCAATATCTGTATATCTCCTTCAAGGAGTGTTGTCTTCTTCTTTTTTGATGAATGCAATGTCAAGAGTGTATAATATAAATACAAAGTTACCCTACTATGGATACACAGCTACTCCACTCATATATTTTTGCACGTGTGATCATTGTCTCAAGTGTGCTGATACAGATAGGATGACCTTATAAGGGGGCTCATTTCCAAAGTCATCGCTATCATGGCTGTCTAGTGTGGCCATTGAGATTTATGTCATGTCCCATGTGTATGGCGGGGATGTGATTCTTGTGGTAATGGGGGGTTAAAGAACTGCGGAAGATGTAACATTTCCTTGGCAAGTATCTTTGAGGCTGATCTCTTGGTTCCAAAGGGACCACCGGTGGATCCCTGTTGGACTCTCAGCCCCCCCCCCCCCCCCCCTCCATGCAGTCAGCATCTTGATCCATCATCCACGACCCCACCCCCTGCCCCTTTCATCATGACTCTCTAGCCAAAAGAGAATCCCCATGGCACTTTAAGAACAGATTGTACATTATTACTTCTACCCTGAGGAATGGCACGTTCATCTCCTACGCTTTGTTTCTCCCCCTTTGACATCTCGTGGTATCTGAATACAGCGGAAGTCCTCCGTGGAGTCTTCCTTGATGATTGATGCCAAGAAAAAGGGGAAAGAAAAGGAAAAGATAGATATCAAAGACTATTTTTGAGGAGTGCAAAGTTCTGGTAGCATCTCGCCCCGCCAGAATCCAAATGTGTCCCTACCACATCTTAATTACCTCTTAACTCTCGGCTCTCTCTCTCTCTCTTCTTGAGTCTTGCTGGTGCAGTGATGAATTGGTTCCTACTGTTATTGCAAATTGATCGTTTACGGTATCTAACGTCTCCCAGGAGAGAAAAAGAGGCAGTGCCAAGGCAGGAGGAACACTTTGGAATGTCTGATGCTATACAAGGCAGCTTGTATTCTCAAGGTTTTAAGTCTAGAAACCTTCCTTCTCTCCCCCCCCCTTTTTTTTTCATGCAAAACAAAATAGAAAATGAATAACATCTCAGAAAGAAAAAATGTGTTTATCACATAGATTGAGTGGATAAGTGAAAGGATGAACTCTCGCTCTCCACTCTACCTCAGGTTGTTAGCCGCAAGGTGTTGTTGTCGTCACAGTTTATCGAGTACATTTTTTTTTTTTTTATGTGATGGATGAACCTATTTGTGGATACAGTGGGCATCATAGTGTCCAAGATAAGACTGTGACTGAAAAGAATATCCTAGCTGTCTCTTAGTCACATGTAAGCTTTTCAATTTCATGAGGAGGACCAGAGCCGGAGAGTTTTGGGACCAGTCTTGGCTTCATCACCATTCCACAGCCAGAGAGACTGCATTTCAACAAATAGGAATTGACATGAATTAGATAAATGGAACAGAGATTTGTGTGCAGTGGAGCCATTGTATTAATCTTCTCTGTATTTCTCATTTAAAAAAACAAGCAATAAATTAAAACCATTCCACTGTTGGCTCATACAAAAATCAATTTCATTTGCCTTCTACACATGCAAAGAAGAAAAAAAATCACCCGCTGTAAGGTTGTAAATAAGCTGCAAACTGTGCATGCCTAAACATTGACCAGAGCATGACCCTGGGCACTCAAGTGTAGGGATCTGTTTGTGGCAAATTGCATTCTGAGATTGAAAATACGGAGGTTTTCTTGGTGTTCCATTTACATGTGCCGTGCTGGGCAAATTGTTGATAGAGGTGTTTTTTTTTTTTTTTTTTTTTTTTAAAGGTAAACTTGATTGATTTTTGTATCACATTGTACATCGCAAGAGTTAACAATGTTTTTGTGTCCACACAAGATTTAACAGATTTTTGTTTTGCCTTATAAACACTGATTTTTAACAACCGGTAATTTCAGATTTGTGTGACACTTAAATCAAGTAGGTACCCAATGGTAATGCAGCAAGGTGCTATCCTCCTAATAATCTGTATCAGCTTGTTTTAAAAATGTATTCCTGCTCCCTCTCTTTATTTCTCTTGGCAGGTCTGAACGTCTGGAGCATGCTGAAGCACAAGACTCTAATCCTCACACTGGACACCGTCGAGCTCCTGGAAAGGAGGTTGCTGCACCATCTCCATAGCTACGGCGACCCCGTCCTCAACAAGAACCTACCCATCATGAACGCCCAGCTCGGCATGGACCCCAGTTGGGACGCGGCGAAGCGCAAGCAGTGGTTTGTGGCGCAGGAGACCGAGGTGTAAAGGGAGTCAGCTGGAGACCCAAGACAAGGCAAAGAATGGAAGAAGATAAATGTGACTGGTGGTCAAATCTATTTCCCTAGCTTTTTACATAACATACTGTAAAAGCTGTTATTTTCGCAGACAGATATTTTTGCAAATGAGGTGACACAGGTATTATCGTGATTTGACACTGAGACTATCAAGTGCACTAATGCCTGTCTGTTCACTCCGCCTTCTCTGTACATGTAGGCCTATGTAGTACTAGGCCAGTGTATCCCACCAACCATGGCCATGGTTTCGCTCCAGCTCGGAAGGCACCAAATGCCACAAGATGGGCATGTTAATACTTTTACTCTGCAAATTTAACGCTTTCAAGATCAAGTGATGATATTTTCGTTTGTTGCTAAATTTGCAGCCCAACAGTGATTTGCCAGATTTGCGAATATTAAACCTTTGCAAAAATAACAGCTTTTGCAGTATAGAAAGAGAAAGTGAATGAATGATGAAGGAAAGCCCAAAGTAAAACATTGCACTGTATGGGTTGGAAAAGACAGATAGTACTAAAAGGGAACAAAATCAGAGTTGGCAGATTCAGGCAAAGGGACAAGGGACAGTAGACCATCAGTTCTATGGGTCCAGGCAAGCAGATCTCTCGCTGGTCCATTGCTCTTACTGTAGCATTCTGGTGGTTAGAGACTTTCATCCTAAAGCCTTTACAACACACCCCAAGCCAAATGGTTATGAATCACCATAATATGACTTTGCTGCACCCACTGGAGTCATACAAGTTGGTGTGATGTAGAATTCATAAGTCTCTGTAAGGACAAGAAGGTCGTATGTCAGAGGTAGGAAAGTGAAAACCTTGTTGGGATCTGTAATGAGGGATCGTCTCTCAATATCATGTCACATTTAACTCATGATAAATGTCCGGTGTGCTCATGTAGTGGATTTCATTGTTTGGCCTTTGAGAGATACAAGAAGACCCCTGGAGCACTCAAAGAAAGCAAGTTAAAGGCAAATGAAGGGAAAAATTGCTTTTCTCAAAGACGCACCAGGTGGCAGTCTGATTTATGATATAGCTGGCACTTCCTTTGATACAAGTTTGTTTTTAGAAGTAATGAGGACTTGCATTAGATGGCTACTGCCTTTAATGCTAGTGTAAATCTGCAGGAAAATATCCGCCAATTGTGTAGGCCCCTACATTTTGCTAAGGATTGATTCATCTGCAAAAATGTTTAGGAAAAGGGAGGGGGGATGGTTTAAAACATTTTCTTCACCATATACCATATGGTATTCAAGGTTTATTCACTTGTGAGTCATAAAGTGAAAATTTTTAAGTAGTTAAGAAGTAAATGATGATGAGCCAGTTTATTCACACGTACAGTGTATATTTTACTAAATGCTAAGGAGTTCCACTGATAGAAATGCCAATTAAATGATGCAGAAAATTGATGATACTTATACTTGAGGTTGAGAATCATATGCTGTCTGTATTTGATTAACAAAATTAAATCTGCCTTTGTAGTCTAGTTTAAAAAACTAGTATGTTGCCACAGTGTGAGGGTGTGTATATTTGTGTGTATGTGCATACTGTGTGTGTGTGTGTGTGTGTGTGTGTGTGTGTGTGTGTGTGTGTGTGTGTGTGTGTGTGTGTGTGTGTGTGTGTGTGTGTGTGTGTCTTTGAGGTGTAGAATTCAGAGAAAGGGGGGGGGGGGAGGGGAGCAAAAGAGAAAGAAGAGCAGACATTACTGAGAGAATGAACTTGAGAAGAAGATCTTACATACCAAACACTTGATTGGTATAGGCCTATATGGCTATATCTGTTAAGATTTTTCATATGTTACCATTGCCACATTATGAAGTGTTGTTGAAGGAACGTCATCCACCTAATACTGGAGTGGCAACAATGCACTATAAATCATTCATGTCAACAATATTCCGATGTTAGAAACAAAAACAAGCTATTACTCGTAGGCCTACATTTAGTGCTTGCAATGATGTATGTCACTTTCTGTTCCAGCAATCATACGAGTTTTAATGCTATCACAATATTTATGCACGCATAAATCAAGCAACATTTTATGATGTTATTCGTGAAACTTCATTATTTATTATTGCAAAACTCTTCTCATACCATTGAAAAACGATTTGACCTGCAGCCAACTATATGATGTGAAGAAAATCTCGAGTAACGCTTCATGCATGGGAGTTTGCTTCTTATGATGTGATCAAAGCTACTAGATCTTTCAAGACACAGGCAGTATTACAGATGAAAATTCAAACCATTAAAAATAGTATTTAAACATGCCCAAGCTGAAGCAAGGGTTTTATTCTGATAAATTGGATTTATCATGTATCTTATTAGTTATAACCTACAATTGTGCTTCACTCATTTGCCTTTTTTACTAACTCCGGTACAACTGCTAAAAATTCTAACCTATATCTAGCGGCAGTTTTCGTAGGAGCCGCTGATTAATGATAGTACCAAATCTAATCAATTGTTTGAGTCTTTACAGAGACCAGTCAAACATTTTCTTCTTTTTTTTTCATTTTATGTAGGTTGCAGGGGAAATGGGGTAAGAAGGAATAACTGAAAGGGGGGGGGGGGGGGGCAACAAATTAAAATGCCCCTCCAGGGCCATTAGAATTGCCAACTTAATTCTTTTACTACTCGCCTGGATGTTTGTTTTTACTACTCCCCATACACATATTTTGATGTCGGCTGGAGCAACAATGATTGAAAACACACAGCATGCATATTTCAGTCGGCCAAAGCTGTGTAATGATCCCAGGACAATTCCTCTACCTCATAACCTTGCCTGTTTGACCCTTGTTCTTCCCGGTACTATGCCCACTCCAAAAAAAGACAGCAAAATTGTAATGTTTGGTGACACTCTACTACATTTTGCCTAAAGTTTTAATGAGCCATTCTGCCACACATTTCTGTAAAATCGTGGTGCCCATTTCCCCTCTCCCCCCTCCCCCCCACTTCCCCAAGGCAATATCTCAAAATTGCATTACCAATTTACGACCTTCCAGTCTTGGCATGAACTATTTGAGCTGTCCCACATCTGTGTGTATTCTATCCCAGTACTATTATACACCCATCAAGTCAGCTATATATATTTTTTTTTCCCTCTCTCTCCTCTCTTTTGTGTTCACTTTGAAGAATAGCAGAGGTGTACATGTATATTGTATTCCCACTTTCTGTGGCTCAGTGAATAAGGCCACAAACTCACAACCTTTAGGTCCCTGGTTCAAGTCCAACTAGCAGCAGAGGTTGTGCCTTGATGTGAGGCGCTCTGTCCTCATTGCCCAGTCCTTTGGAGGGAACTCAATGTGCAATCTCATGCCATTTTAATGCCAACTTTGATAAAAAGAGCAAGATCATATGAACGGGAAATGGCATGAAGTTTCGTCAAAATCTGACAAAAAAGCAGTTGAGAAATTTAACAATTAGCTTCAAATTTTCACCGATTAATAATATTGGTCATGAAGTGGAAGAGGTGATCACATCACCTCACAACTCTATTCCCTTATAAACCCCTTAAAATCTCCTTAAAAATTCATTGTTGCTAAGTTACAAGACCAAAAAAAAAAGTTGATGTGAAGGATACATCACATTCCTATTGATTGTAAGTCAAAAATGAGGAGTTTAATGAAAATTCGTGTTCATGACAATGGGAGACTTTAGGCACCGACATCATCATCGTTGCCACATTGAGTATGTGGCTGGACTTAAGTATCGCTAAAAATGCAGGAAACTTTAAACAGTGTAGCATAGTTAGCTTGTCAGTAAAGTCTTGACACCTTGAGCGCGTGGTGCGGAATGACTTTTCGATGTTGACTTTCACGGTAGCTCGCTCGCAAGTACTTTGTGCTTTCTTCAGTAGTTGTCATGTTTAGTTAGTAAAACATACTATAAACACATTAAAGGACAAGCTCACCTTCATACACATGTGGATTGAGTGAATGTAGCAATATCATCCATAGAACACATCAAGGAAAATCAGACAATCCATTTTAATGTTCTAAATCTTTAAAGTTTCTGTGCAGTTACTGCTGGATGAGAAGACTCGTGTACTACAGTTTGCGATGTCACATGCGTAGAACAATATTATAAGGAAAATATAACGAGAATTCTAAGAAAAAAAAACACCTTTTTTTTTAGAGTACACATTCCCTCAACTTGTTACTGAAAAATGTTAAGGGTAATATTCCCCCCCCCCCAGCCTTCTGAAAGTGGCAAGTCAAGTGCTCTTTTAATATGCAAGTAAAGTGAAAATATGTCGAATTTTCTGTTCTTTATATTGTTCTATGCATTCGACATCACAAGCTGTAGTAGTCTTCTCATCCAGCGATGGCAGCAGTGAAAGTTCAAAAATTCATAACTTTTGAACAAACTAATTTTCCCCAAACTTTCACTAATGTGTTTTACAAATTATTGCAGCATTCACTCAATCCACATGTATATTCAGGTGAACTTGTCCTTTAATATACTGTATACATGATATGTTTTGCTGTGTTTTTATTTCAGTGAATTCGCAATTCAACTGATATCATAAATATTCCAAAAATATTACCTTTCATCTGTAAATCTTTTCCAAGGTGGGAAATCACTAACTCCTCTCCTGAAAAGAGAAAGTACTTATTTTTTTATTCCGTTACTCTGGAGCTCCATCAGGAATGCAACCACTCGCATAATTGTCTAACAAGTCACAATTCGCGAATTACACTTGCAAAATATATGGCAACATGCACACACATAAAAAAATAAATAAATAAATAAAAAACACACTTAGACACCATCAATACAGCCTCTGCACATTCAGTTGTACTTCATACATGTATTTCAACTGGCAGAACTGGAGTCCATGGACAGCATCAGCATTATTCTTCTGAATCTTTTAATATGAAAGCTTTCTTTTGTTTATAATGCCACATTTTCAATCAATTCCTGAATATCACATGATGTTGGATATAACCATTGAAATAGTTTTAAAAAAAGGGGGGGGAAAATATTACCAAGGTAAATTACACTGGATGGTATTGAATGGGAAACCAGAAAATGTCATATGTATGAGGACAATGATTTCAGGGGGGTGTTTCATAAAGCTGATCATAAAGTTTCGAACAACTTACGAGCGACTGGTGATCAGTTGCGATGTGCTACACTTACTAGAATTTCAATAATTCACCACAAGATCTGATCACCAGTCGCTCGTAATGCACTTGTCAATGTAATGACGCACCCCACTACCCCCGGACATGGGTGCGTCATGGTCATTTTTTGACTGACCACACGGGGTTTTTGACGGACACCACAGTCACTTTTTTGACGGACAAAACGCTGCAAGTGACGAACACCACAGTCACTTTTTTGACGGACAACACGTTGAAAGTGACGCACACCTCGGTCACTTTTTTGACGGACATCCTCGGTACATTTCACGCACCCCCGTAAATACTGAAACGATTTTTGCATCCGTTTTATTCAAGCAATTTCATTTTCTTTTGGTTCGTAAACATAATTTGTAAAAGTTTCGGCAAGTTTCCCTTACCATGGCCCTGTAAGCACCGTACCGTCATTCACCGTACATCACACTGCTGCTACGATATTCCGTACAGTAGTATGTATTCTGTGCATGCAATCCATGACAATCACATGTGTGCATATGCGCTGTATGTGCGCGGCCATTGCTAGTGCGGTGGATGCATACTGCTGCAGCACAGGTACACACCACGCCACGGCATTCCCGCGAGTAACACAGCCTAGTTGCTGTACGTAGAGATAAGCACAGCTAACAGCGTCGCGCGTCTGATCGGGCTATCTTGATCCCGCGAGCAGAAAATGGCATGCGGCAGGCAGTTTCTGTTGCCGCTTCTTTTACTGTCAAGAATTCGCCTTTGTCACCACAGATTTCATGGGTTTGTTGGAGGGAAAATGTAAGGAGAAAGGGTGGCTTTTAAATTAAAATTTATGTGCTTGCCAGATTCTGGCAAGCATTTTCCCCTCTTATTCCAAAACACTTCCCGAATTTGATTTTCACTTGCCGCGGGACAGCGCTCATTGTAATTTCACTTGCGGTACGTGTATCCGGTACTGATAGCGTGCAAAAATGCATGCAGTTTTCCATAGCCAAGTGACGTACCAGGACGCACCCCTCGGTTTAAAATAATGCGTGTTATTTTCCATAGCCAAGTGACGTACCATGACGCACCCCTCGGTCAAAATTTTGACCGACAATGATGGGATTTTGACGCACCCCTCGGTCAAAAATTTGACGGACAAAGCTGGTAAAATGACGAACACCTGGGTCACAAATTTGACGGACCAAACGAGGAAATGACGCACCCATGTCCGGGGGTAGTGGGGTGAGTCATTACATTGACAAGTGCATAAGTCATTCGTAACTTTACGAACCACTTTATGAAACGGGGCCCTGGCATTCCATGAAATGATATTATCCAAAATAAATAATCACTACTTTGTGATCAAGTAATTCACTCCTCTTTCAGAATTTCATCAAGATAGTTCAGCAACAGAATTCATTAGCCCCTGGATGTCCACAAGCGTATCAATGCAAGGACTCTACAATATGCACATGGGCAAGCAATGCCTCTAAGTCATGCAGCTAGTCTGTACATTTTGCAGATAACTGTATCAAATTTCTAGTGTTTTGGCAGTTTTGCTTTAGCAGTTTTGGAGTGGAAGCTGAGAAGACATTATCCTGAAAGAGCAATTACAGAGAAACCCTGTTATAACAAAGTTGCGAGGACAGCCGATTTTACCTCATTACAACCAATACCTCGTTAACGTTCTATAAAAAAGGCCAGCTAAATATAGTAATGGAAAATAGGAACCACTGAATTCACATGGTCAAAAGCAGTACATTGTGGCAAGTGAGCTTGTTATCACGGGGTTTGCCTGTACTTTTGCATGTATGCAACACAATGCAAGACCAAAGGCAGAATCGAACATTCAAGCAAACTGGACAAATATGAAAGTCACCATTTGAAAGTTATCAGTGTTCAATTACCTGTGTATTACTGTTCACATTTAGAATACAAATTGGCGTGCTGAGCAGCTCAAAACATATTTGCAGGTTCATAGGATTCTGCAGTTTCCAAAAACATAAACATGCATGCCTCATGCACCCTCTGGGAGAGAAAAAAAACAAAAACAAAAACAAACATTTTGACAGAACATGTAATAAAATTACCTCACATGTGCTCTGGCACATAGGGAATTACCTCCTCATCCAAAGAGATACATATAAGCACCATGGCACTTTTTCCCCTCTCTCTCTTTTTGTATATACAGGTATTGATGATTATGCCCAAGGGTGGGGTAATGGTCTTACAAATCAAGAAATACTAGTACTTTGATGCAATCATCTAACTCCATATGAAAGGGTTTACTCACATTCAATGTAATAGGTTCGTGCAGCACCACAGCTTGTTTACAACTCAGATTCTACTCAAGCTTTCCTTAATGTTGATTCATCATTCTTTATCTCTCTCTGCCCAAAGAACTTCCATTTTTGATGAAGTTATCCTACACAATCTTCTCTTTAATACAGACTTCAGTGAGAAATTGCTTTTAAACCTGTCTATGTGTTTCTGAATTTGAGGAAGTATTGAACAGGCTAAAATATGTATCTATACATCAAAACTTCAAAGATCACACAGCAGCGAGAGCAACAATGATGATGCGGCAATCAAGATACAAATATACTGTGTAATCAAATAATAGACAACTTTTGTTGCTGAAATCTTTTCATAATTATCAGTTTCCAGTACAATGATAGCAGGCTGTCTTTATCAGGAATGATGGTAGCTGTAATGATACAATAAATGTTGCACTGTCATGTAGATACTTTACAATATTGTAAGTTGCATATATGCAAAATATGTCTGAATATTAAAGCAGCTTCTTACAATCCAGACACTTGATGTACAAAATGGGTAAAAATGCATTTTAAGTAATTTGTGCCAATGAAATACTAATACATATAATATGAGTTTTATTTCAATGTACTGGAATATTCTAATAGTTTATATATTTATATTTCATATTTCGATGTCATTCTTATCTAACAGTCTGTTCGGAAGCAATTCTTGTCAATGAAAGATATTACATTACAGAATATTTTCACAAAATAGTCATTTTGCTAGCAATACACAATGATCAAACAAATGAAAAGGCACTGAATAGTGGGAAAAGCTCAAAATACTTGATAGCTTAGACTTCCTTTCATTGGCTTTTTACATACACAACCATTTGACAAAAACTTTGCCTGAGTACTTGTTATTTAGTAACAACAACAATAAAACAAAAAAGATGCAGTAAGACAAAGATATGAAGCATTCTGTGTTTAGACCAATATTCTTCATCATTATCAATGTCCATACTACTACAATACTTCAACACAAAGAAAAAATTAAATGCACTGTCACATACTGTTTGATTTTTTTTTTTAAAGGAATTGCGGAAGGTGCATTTAGATATCATTTCAGGAGAGTATTTTGTTGCTTTTATCATAACTACCATTATAACTATACTATTTTTTTTTTTTTTTGGGGGGGGGGGGGAGGGGCAATTGGACAGTATATCTACCCCTTTATTATCATTATAGGTATACAAAACTTGGATATCTCTTTTCAAAACAGCTTTTATCATTTCGTGCCTAGGGATACTATGCTATCGGGTGTGTACGGCCAAATTGGCAACAATTCAAACCAATCTTTAAGCTAGTGAGTTATTTCACTCTCTAACACCTGGCATATTTGAAATGGAAGTGTGTTAGATGCAGTCTTGATATCACAAGATAGATGGACATCATTACCCTGTGCAAGGCAATGTGTGTCCAGGAACACTATAGTCACATTCAGAGAGAAGTTTATGCTTTCAGTTGGCAGACAAAGACAACGGATTAGTAATATTTCCAAAAAATTGTTCAAGTACTGTCATTCAATGAATATTCATGTACATGTCCCAGCCAATATTCAAACGCAAATGAGGTTGAATGTTCTGGCAGTCAAGTAGACATGATTTTAAAACTTCGAACGATAGCACATCTATGCACAAACAATGTGGCTTTTTTTCCCCCTCTTTCTTTCTTTTTCGTCCCGATTCCTACATTGACAACACCACATACAAATTTCTGAATCTTCAAACGACAGGAGTTTTAACCCACATTCTTGGGTATACAAAAGAAGAGGATGACTTCTGTAGAATACACTGCACCACACACTCAAAATAATGAAAGTTTTCTTGATGTGGAAATTGAGGCTACATACATGCCGTGATGAGTAGAATATGTATAATGCCTAACCTTAACGTCATATTGTCTCTTGTGAGAAGTTTGCCTTCCAGTAGTCAATGACAGTGCTGGAATATTCTGGAATCTACTCTCTAATGAGAAGTTTGTCTTTTGGTAGTGGACAACAGTGCTGGAATGTTCCGGAATCTCTTGTCAGAGATGTCCATTTTCACAGAATTCACTGTCTTACATTTAATGTCATTTGTAATTGTATTCACATCACTACAGAGAAAGCCTAAGACTGTACATGATATGAATGATTCTTGCACCATTTTACATCGTAAGTGATTGACAAATTACCCTTCATCAACATAAATAAACACCAATTATTCACTGTGTAGAGCACCTACAGAAAATAGTCATAATAAAAATCATAGGCATACATACTCGGGTGGGATTTGAACACACGACCTCCTGATTGCTAGATAGGCATCGCATCCACTAGACTACTGAGCTACTGCCCGATAGCCCGTGACGGTTCTTCACCTTTATAGCAGCGGGTACTACATATTTATGGTTCAAATCATGACTCTTGCGTCAAGATATTCTTATTGCAACTGATTGACAAAATGCCCTTCATGGATGTTAACAAACAATAGACAAATAGACTGTACGTACAAGCATTCTTGTACAGACATGTTGCAAAATGGGTGTCTCCTAATATTTTGTTGTTGTTGTTGCCAGTCCCCATTTGTTGCTCTAGTCCTGTATATTCACCCAATCTGACTGATGTAATCCATAGATATATTTCACATCCTCAACACATCCTTGCAAAGGATTCACCATCAATTGTCAAAAAATGGGAAATTTATACAAAATAATCTACAAAATTATTACTGTTTGAATAAGTCCAACAGCTGTCATTTTTTGAACCACATAGGAAAATAGATTCTGAGCTGTATGCGAGTAGGACTACCATAAAAAAAAACTCCATGTAGCCACATTTGATAACTCATAACAAAAAATAAACTCTATGTTTTCACCACAAGTAATAGGAATAACTCTAACCATTAGTAACCAAACTTCCAGGATGCGCTGAAGACCTCAGTAAGAAATAAAATAAAAGCTTTTTAACTCGATAAGAATGCTGTCTTTATATCATAATTCATTGTGCATAGATCTGTAAACACACGAACAAAAATGAAACCACAAATGACTCGTAGAGAGTTGAAATGAGAGATTTCACTCACAATGCCAGGCAAGGAAATCGAGTGGACTCAGTACTGATGTTGCTTGATTGTAAATAGAAGTAACATCCTTCTCTTTTTCCATGTCTTGAAGACGAAGAAAAAAAAATAACACACGAGGAGGAGGAAAGAGAGAAGACAAGGAGGAACAAGATGAAGAAGAAGAAGAAGATGATGAGGAGGAAGATGAAGATGAAGATGATGACAAAGATGAAGATGATGATGATGATAACGAAGATGAAGATAATGATGATAGTGATTAATATAAGGAAGATGAAGATGATGATGATGATGATGATGAAGAAGATGAAGATGATGATGATGATGATGAGGAAGACGACAAGGGAAAAATGATGATGATGATAATGATAATAATGATGAAGATGAGGAAGATGACACAGACAGACAGACAGACAGACAGACAGACAGACAGACAGACAGACAGACAGACTGACAGATAGACAGACAGAGAAGGAACTCTAAAAGCGGCATGACATCTCATCTCAGCACTCCGTCTGGTCCTCCAGCTTCAAGCGTCCCGGCTGGATCACTACTTCGTCTTCATCGAGAAAGTCTGTCTCGGGGAACATCCAGAGAAAGACAAAAATGGAATAAAATAAGATAAAAAATGTCACAAACTACTGATATGCTGACCACTGAGAATGTACAGTCAAGTTTGAGGAGAATCCCAGCTGATTAAGAGAAAATTAGGAGATTTTCTTTTGTTGTTGTTGTTGTCCAGTAAAGAGATGCTTCAAATGGAATCTGCTATTGTGCTAATGTGTGTAAACCCAACACAATAGTGCAGACTGGGACAGTTTGTGATGTCACTGCGCAAACAGACATTACTCGTTTCGTTGGACCTTAGCAGGATAGTTTTCCATCTATAATACACTGGAGAAAATTTTTAGCAAATCCTTCACCTCAGATGCACTTGGAGGAGAAATTAAATTCCCCGCGTTACATTAACTCTTTATGTGCCATGGTGTAAACCTCCTGTGTGCCACATTATTCTGAGACAGCAACGTAGTCATGCTTTGGGAAAAAAACATTGATTATAGATTCGTGTTAGCCTGGACATGTAATGAGAAAAATTGTAGAGAAAATGCCAAGCTTTGCTTTGATGAAAATTGTTTGACAAATCTATGATTGTTTTTCTTTCAAATGACCAGTAGTTACAGAATTGTAGAGGCATAACTTGATCAGTTGGGCAGGTTTGTGCGTTTGAGCAGAATATGCGAACTTCGCACGACGTTGACTGAATCGGGTGTGCCAACTTGGCACATAAAAAATTAATGAAAATTAAGCAGCCAATGTCTACACAATAACCAGTGTGATGACAATGATAGCAGCCTCTTAAAAATTCAAAAGTCTTCATGGGGGGGGGGGGGGATGGGGGGGAGGAGGGGGGGGGAGGAGGGGGGGGGACAAACACTACAGAAAATATGGAAGAAGCACTGACAACTGAAACAAGGAATACCCAAGGGAGCATCTGCGATATGGTATACAGGGAGACATTCCCACAACCAACATCACCCCTCGTCTCTCCTTCACACTCCCCTGATGCCCTGGAATCCAGACACCACACATGTTGTGAATTAGTTCTCTAACAGCTCGGAAGGGAAACAAACTCCTGGAGTACACTCAAACATCACCATCATCACTGAAATGATAGTAATAATGATAAAAAAGAAAGTGGGGAAGGAAAAAAGGGAAGATGGAAATGACCTTTAGTCTGACTTTCATGCCCATTACAAAAATCAGAAACATACTGTTAGGTTGCTTGAAAGCAAAATGTTATCACTTGCTCGGTTTCATTTCCTGCTCAAACCCCCTCCCTGAACATTATTCATCTCTGTTTATCAGTCTGTATGTCTGTCTGTGTGTCTGTCAGTGTCTCTGTCTGTCTGTTTGTCTGTCTGTCTCTTTCTTTCCGTCATGACTAATGGGATGTGTTGATGTGGATGTGACAGGAAGTTAATCTGCAATGAAACCAGTTTCTCTCCCTTCTTCAACTTCTCTAGTCATATCTTCATCTACAATGCCCCACCCCTCCATACTTTATATAAATGCTAAAGACACAATTTCTGACTTTCTGTCCATATCTATTGTTTAAAGGGATGGTACAGTATTGGTAGAGATGAGAATTGGGCTTTTAACTTTTTGCGAGATACCAAGAAAGCACTTATGATGTAGTATAGAGCATGCCATTTTAAGAGGAATTCAAAGTTTATTTGATAAAAATCGGGTTTGGAATGACTGAATCATCCAAAAACAAAGCGATCGTAATACAGTGTGGGTCCCACACTTTATTAGAATCGCTCTTTTTTGGCTATCTCAGCCTTTTCAAAACCAATTTTCATCAAATAAACGTTGAATTCCTCATAGAATTACATACTCTTTCACATTTCATAAGAGGCTACTCGTTATCTCACGAAAAAATGTTAGAAACCCGAAATTAGGTCTCAACCAAAACTGTATGATCCCTTTAATTCATTTTTTTTTTTTCTGATGTGGAAAATCTCATCATTTTGTTAGATGTCAAAATGGATGGTTCAACTGAATGAAAAGAACATAGTATAGTAACATGGCATAGTAATAACTCTGCAAGTTGGACAATGATAAAGACGTCACTAAAGGCAATGTGCAAGTCATGCTGATGAAAAGTTATCCTTTGTGGGGAAAATACAAGTTCCCCAAATCATTCAGACATTTTCAAATTCAAACACCACTTCTCAAGATGAGTGAGTAGATTAAATGAAACCACAAAACAATCAACCAATGCTGTGTAATTGTGCAATGCAGCTGGAGTATTTCAATAGCAAACTGTCACAGTCTTTTTTTTAAATGATTTATTTTTCACCTCTTCATTTTTGAGTGAGATCTTAGATAGCAGTAAATGAACATATTGTACTAAATACTTGGAAACTGACTGAACAGCAAAAAGACAGCAAAACTCAGTAAAGAAAAGAAGAATGTACATGTATATATCTTACGTCCTTGGGATGAAATTCTATCAACTATAAAGTGCCAAGTATCACATGTAAAGACAGCTTCATATCAAGTGAACATAATAGTGAACAAATGGTATAATATTCACATCATTGTGATGATTTTTTTTTTTAGTGCAACAGCAGCAGAAACTAATTGGAAAGTATCACTATCTGTCTCAGAGTTTGACACGGGCATTTCTTACCCCCAAAATGCCACTTTATGGTGAGCTTTGCTGGAAATTGGGAGGGCTTGCAAAATTGGCAACAAGCTTTGGAGCTGTCAGAAGATGTCAAATTGACATAAATTACATGAGGGTGCCCATAGGCCCTACATTGTCAGTCAGTTTTAGGGAGCAAGTTCAAATAGGGGGTCAGGAAAAGCTATTCTTATAGGCTGGACTAGACTGCTAATCTAGCTCATGTGTTTTGCTCTACACTGGTTTTACCATGTGCAAAAAACATGAGTTGATTAATTTTATGTCATAAATTGGGAGAGGGAACTTTTCAGCTTTTCAAATTTTCTGATACTCTGCTTTTCAGTATTGGGTGAAGCACATAAAAGAGAAGGAAAGCATTAGCTATAGGGAAAAGTATCAAAAATACTGAACCTGTCATACAGAAAAATGGTTTGACAGGCAAAACAACAAAACAAAACAAAAAACTAGACCAAACACAATACTCACATTACAATACACAAATACATGGTGTAAAAAAAAAAACAATGAAGAAGGCATGTTGGAAAGAATATAGAATTTTCAAAGCAAGGATCATAAAATGAAAACAGAGACATATCTAAGCAAGACAGAGGAATAGCAATGCAGATTTTAATAATTCAATGGTTGACTAATATCCAGATAGGGATAAAATATAATAGATGCAAAATTAGTTGGATTGCAGATAATACCATTAAGCTGACAAGGTGGAGGATATACTGTAAAACACGATATTTTGGCGGCATGAAATTTTTGCGAAATGGAGCCAACGGCCTTTTTTGCGGCATGAAATTGTCGCGAGTTGCCTCTAACATTCAATGCGCTTAGTGTAGACAAGAACTTTCATGTGCATTTTAATTTCGCAAATCTTGGCTCTCAAGAAATTCGCAAAAATTAAATGCACGCGAACATTCCTCGTTTTACAGTATTTGTAGATAGACACAGATTGATACATTGAGAGGCAAAAAAAAAGCAAAGAAAAGAGATGGATAGATACATAAAATAACAGAAATTCTGAAAGGAAATTAAAGATGCAGGGGAGGGAAGTGCAGAGTAATATTGACTCACATGGTGCATATAAACACAGACAAATGGATGGCAGAGGAACTCATGTTATGTGTCTCCATATAAGTCAGTCTGGGATCCATTACCTTCCTGGTAGGTTTGGTAGGGGACGCCTTGCTTCTGCACATACCAGATCACCCTGCAAGAAGGAGAAATCATCAAGATGTCAATAAATCAGGTAAGCATGAGCTTTTGACATATATTATATACTCACACAAATGTAACACAAAAAGCTGCATGACTTTGGTGATTCCCTCATATTTATCCCAAAGTTGATTTCTATCCTTAGTGTTTATGTTAGCTTTATAATAGTTTCTGACTATACAAACAATTAAAATTTGGGGGTTTCATGGACAAACAATGCACAAGGACTTTCCATGGCTCAGTCGGTAAGAGCACCAGTCTAGCAATCTGGAGGTCATGAGTTCGAAGCCCAATGGAATCCCATTATCTTTGCTAATTTCATTTTGAACTCTGACATATGTTATGTGTCTCCATCAAACATCCCCCATTTGGCAAAATAAAGGAAGGGGGCAAGAGGGGAGTTAAAATACAAAAAGCTCATTTATTACTTGGAATAAAACTTTTTGTAATGTTACATTTATGACCAGGGCTAGATTTCATCATCCTACGAAGATTTCAAGATGCCTTACAGAGTAAACTAAGAGTAAAGTTGTAGATGATTTCATTTCCACTTCAAATATGGGTAATCTATGCTAAAAGTTAAGTATGTAACTGAAAAAGTAATGCCATATCTGATCAAAATGGTACTGGTATAATACAAAATATCAAATATGGCTTCCCATGGGATCCTCCTGTTTGAGTTTATGAAACAAACAACTGCGATGTCACTCATAATACTTTCTCTATTTTCTCTACCTATTTTTTCTCTAGAAACAGCCCCCCCCCCCCCTTGAACTTTCTCTATTTTCTCATTTTATTTTTTCTCTAGAAATAGCCCCCCCCCCCTTGAACATATACAAAGGATTAAAATTGCTTATATGTTATCCCAAGGAGGGATGAGGTCTATTCATTACTTGCCCATTCTGCAATCATCCCCACCCCCCCCCCCCCCCCCGCCTACTCTACCCTCTGAACTACCCTCTTGAATTTTTTTTTTCCTGAAGGAAAAACAAATACCACAATGACAATAAATTTTAAATACAAATACAGTTAGCAGGTGAATAATAAGATTAAAAAGATATGAAAAGCCATAATTCATTAGCTTACTAAATGCAACAAGACCTTATAGGCCTACAATGTCAAATGAAATAGCAAGAGAGCATGAGAGCAATGTGGAGATATAAATACGTCAAAACTACAATAATCACAAGTACCACACAGCCCCACACGTGGATTCCAACTTGACAAAACAAGTCTTTGACAGGAATAACTCATGATTTTGAGTAAATGTAAAAACAAAATCATTCACAATTTGACTGTCTTTATCTTTCTGATTCCTTTGTTTAAAACATCAGAGAAAAAAACAAACACATTGGAATCATGCTGAAAACTCCTGCGACATGGGTGTTGACATATCTGCACTTGACGACAGACGTATTAACACGCTATGGGAAGATAAATGGCCCACACGTACCACTACAAGACATCCGATGAATGGGAACAGGAAAAAAAGACAGTACATCTCTAAAAGGCTATTCACTTTGACAGTGAAAATTCACGATATTAAAAAACATGACCGTGAATGCTGAAGAGCAACTGCACCATTGGAAAGCACAACATTACCAAACAAACACACAGACAAATCACACATCAGAGTGTGATTTTAATAGATTTGCTTGAAGTTTGTTGTTATGATTTGCGATGAGAGCACTCACGGCAGAACACACCAAAACTTTGTTGAGTAAGTTTCACTTGATATTGGGATTACTCCCCACAGCAAAATACTTGAACTGCCTCTGGTGAGCCAGGCTGCTGTTTGAGTAACGTGGGGGGAGGGGGGATGCAGGCAGATTGCTCAGCCTGTTGACATGGGAATTACATTGGTAAATAGGCCTACTTGAGAAAAAAAAAACCTAAAAGTTTCTCTAGAGTTGTTACATTGTCAGATTTCACTGCAGTGTGACTGAACAAGGCCAGACACGGTGAATTTTACTGTGAAGTGACAGTAGTAGTAAGCAGTATACTGAATCTTTTTTTTCCTTCTTCTTTATTAAAACTAAATCTTTTTCAACACAACATTGCCTTACGCAGCACATGATCAAATGAAGATATTTTGGATGAGCGAGATGTCTCTATGTCATCTTCACATTCTAAAAATAACATTCACTTTCTCTTTAAGAGTAACACTTCTCTGGACCACCATCCCTTCCCCCCCCCCCCAAAAAAAAAACACCCTATCTATGCTAAGAGAGTGTCTCCAAGACAAAGGATCCATTGCTCCCCCCACCTCCGGTCAGCTAGGGGACCCAGGACCAGCGGGGAGCCCAGCCAGGGGTGGACTCCCAGATCGTACTAGCTGCCACATCGCATTTGGTCCTCCCAAGGGCGAGGGATGGGAGAGCGTCACATCGAGCTGATTAAGACACTGGACAAGCTTCATTTACCAGGACGGGGGACCGTGTCAATCAAAACACCCAGAACAGACCTTCTGGCTATCCTAACATAACAAATTTGTCCCAAATTAAGAAGAATACAACCCACAATGTCAAAAACAAAACAAAACAAGAGAGAGAGGAAAAAGGATCCTCAAATAATTGTGCTGATAAAGCTTGCGGACAAATAAGGTGTCTCTATTCCCCTCATCTTGTCCTTAAAACACACTATCCAAGCATTTTCTCTATAGTGGGAGTAACTCTGCACACAAATATATAGCATTTCCTTTTTGCTTAATTGTACTTTTGATAAGCTCACACATTAATTCCACAAATACCTGTATATATGGAGTGTTAAAAGCTTTCATGACAATGAATTCCATCATCAGATATGCGACTGCATTGGTGCAACAATTGCTCGCTGGTTTTGACTAATATCTATTTTTTCCCAACACATTTATTCTTCAGTCGGGAAAATTCAGAAGTCATTACAAATACGCATTAATCTTTGCTTACAACAGTGATGATGCTGGAAGTTTCATGTCTGACAAGTAAGATGCAATTTTGGGGGTTTTGGGGAACTAGTCATCATGACTTTAAAAGTCTCAACACATTGGCTACAGGATCTAAGTAAGTTGAGGTCAATGGGTAAATCAAATCAAAATACCAAGTTATGTGACAGATGCTATGATGTAATCAACAAACATTTTTCCATGTTTTGCTCCTATCAATCAACGGGTTGTATGTCAATCACTGCATTTTCGATTCATGCTATGATTAGATCCACAGCGACCTACCCTTGCACTATTCTCCATCTCCACGAACCTTGATGAACTCTTCATAGTGACCTCATGACCTTCCATCTGTTGGGGGTAAGGTCATGACCCCGTGACCCCCTTGAGGTGACCAAAATAAGTGAAATGGGGGGGGGCTCATTGTCGGGCAGAATCTATTCAATCTACCATCAGCACGACACACCATGTTGCACAGCGGAAGGAAAAGTCGGGAAGATAAGATTTTGATCAGCACACGCGACCTTTAGTGATGAACTATGACCCTGCACGCAACATTGGTCAATCGTTACCACGTGTGTGCATGTAACAGTGACGACAACAACTTTGATTCTCTGCAGTTTGGCATTCCTAAACTCTTAAAGAAATGGGGGGAAAATAAGAAGGAAGCCTTAATTCTCCTACCCAACTACATACCATCACATTTCGGGAATATTTGGGTTGTAATGAAGACTGATGTATGAGGCAGCCATCACAGCCTATGGGAATTTTTTTTTAAAATCCAATTTCTGCCATACATTCCTGCAACTGTTGGAGCGCATTTCAGAACTACCCTATAAACTTACATAAACTTTCCGTGGGATATAAATTACCAATGATGTGAATCTAAAGGGAATTCACAAAGACCCTGGAGGTCTTAGAATTATCAGTCACACAAACACGACTGCATGATATGGCTAGGCATACCAGTAAACCATTTCTTGATAAAACATTGCATATAATTCCTTCCTCATAATAAACACACACATAGACACACGCACTATGTTTTCCATGTCTTCGATCATTTATACAAAAACAGTACTGAGTACTCTCTATGATTTTATTTTCTAATGTCCAAGAACAGTAGCAATTACATAGAGTTTAGTTTGTACAACAAAGGATTCATATTATTATCATTATTATTATTATTATTATTATTATTATTATTATTATTATTATTATTATTATTATTATTATTATCATTATCATTATTATTATTTATTCATTTATTTATATATTTATTTGGCCATACAAC
The DNA here is from genome assembly GCF_040938485.1 of Diadema antillarum. Lineage (NCBI taxonomy): Eukaryota > Metazoa > Echinodermata > Echinoidea > Diadematoida > Diadematidae > Diadema > Diadema antillarum. The sequence goes on from NW_027270918.1 coordinate 4,302,559, forward strand.
TGCGATTACTACAGTACAATGTCATGTAACATACATACAAGGGAATACATGTATGAAATTTAATGGAGTGACACATGGGCCATGACTCACAAAAGTAAATAAGGCCACCATCACAACCATTCACTGGCAAATTTCCTCTAAGTATTTAAGAGACAAGAGACGTATCTCAGTATGACATTGAAATACTTTAACCAAAAATCTAAAGAAAATAAACTTTTCAAAGTTTAAACATCTAAAAATTAATATCAGATATATTCTTCCTATATAGCTGTTCTGAACACTGTTTATTTTTCTGTAAAACTCAACTTTAAAAAACTCAACTTTTTTTTTACTGTAAAATAACATACTTTCTCACAGCTCAAACTTGTTTAGAATTTGAGTGTCTCAATGCTCTATGATCAGTCACAAATGTTTGTTTAGTCTGTGTTTTGTTATGATTGTAACATATTTGTTAAATCCCCAGTCATGCTAGACTTTCTTGAATAATTGTGAAGTCCTTGATCAATATGAAATACAACATCCATTTACGTTAAATAAGAAACTTTGCCGCACATGACAGTACAAGGGACTTTTAAGCCTCTTTTCATCCCAATGTCTGTCATTAAAGCCATTCTTGAAATCAGTCCATTTTGATCACTGACACAAGAATTTGCTTCTGTAAAACACTGTCTACAGTGCTTCCTAACACCTGTATCTATGACTTTCTACATAAACATAAACACACACACACACACACACACACACACACACACACCAAAAAATCAAGTCTGCAATCAGTAAATGAATAAGAAGAATAGACAGAGATAGAAAAAAAACTTAAGATATGTCTATGGGGGCGCTGTAGCATAGTGGATAAGACTCCCGACTCCCAAACGGAGGACCGTGAGTTCGAATCCCGCCCAGTGCTTACATCCTTGGACAAGATGTTTTTACCCACAATGTCCCTCTCGACCCAGGTGTATAAATGGGTACCTGGCAACGCTAGGGTAATAATAATAGCAGGGCCCTCTGGTAGAGCAGTGGCAACACTGAAGAGGCTACCCTGGGTAAATAAGACCTTATTATTATTATGAAGCTCATCAGACATGAATTACACTCCATATTTTGAAAAGGTGAAGATCTGCATTTCATATATCTCCTGTTCACATGCACATCTCTGGTTTACGTGATTCATTGCTTTCAAACTCAACAGAAGAAGAAAACAAATCATTATTCTCCCTCCCCCATGTCACACTAACAAAACAATCACTACAAACTTAGGACTGCAATAGAAACACTCAATAGCCACTTTTTGGTATGCTTGATGTTGGATAGAGGTACAATTTTTTGAAGAAAAAAAAAGATGAAGCAAAAAAAAAAGGCAGCCATGAAGGACCACACAGTTGGAAGGCATCTGCCCCACAAACACTTTCAGTAGTGGATGCTGACACCACGACTTCCGTAGCAATATTTTAGTTGATACAAACAAGGGGGGAGGGACTGGGGTACAACAACGGGGACGGTAGTTTGCCATTCAGAGATTCGGACCAGGCCACTGAGGGGGTAGCCCCAAACAGTTCCTGTCATCAGTGTGGGTGTCATTTCAGCAAACAGGAGGTGAAGGAAGAGGTAGGAAAGTGACTACAAGGTCCAACATGTTTTCGCCCTCTCCTTCCCCTCCCTCTCCACCTTTCCTTCTTTGATGAACTCAATTTGCTGAGGTGAGGTAGAGAACCAGAGGAGGAAAACTTTCAACAAATAAAACAATCCTGAAATGTGGTCCCTCACCGGTGGGTCAACTTCGCAAAATAGGTATTAATCTATCCCTTCCGACAAAAGAAATAGTAGGAGGGGAGAAATTAGAGGAGGTGTGAATAGATGGGGGTGTACCGAGAGCTTGGGGGGGGGGGATTGTTAACGGAGGTTAGAAGTGGGGGCGGGTGGAGTCACTTGTTCAAATGCTTCCCTTCACCCATTGAGTTCAGCACCCCGGTAGTGGTGTTGCCTTTATGGGTCTTGGAAGGAATTCCACTCGGTCAGAGGCATTATGAATACTGAACCTGCCACTGCTTTAAAAGGCAAGCATTCAAGCCAACAAATGGGGAGTTGACATAGTGTACTCTGGACTCTATTGTAACACTTGGCTGATAGCCCTTGGCAAGTTTTATATTCTGTTTGGGCAATCTTATTTTCAAGAGATGAAAATGTGCAGTTTGGAAAAGAGTGAAATATAGACAAGATGAAAGACAGTTAAGGCACAAATCGTGAAGCTAAAATTCTAAAAAGAGAGAGAAAGAGAGAGAGAGAGAGAGAGAGAGAGAGAGAGAATAAATGTGTTAGGGCAAGGGAGAGATTTAAAAAAAAGACTTAAGGCGGAGAAAATTTTAGGTGTCTGTAATTCTTCTTCCATGCCATGGCACCAGCGACTATCAATCATGAATGGCAACTCGTTCACGCAAAAATTTGCGCAATTTTCATGGGGCAATAATTTGCCAGGGTTTTGTAAACAGTGTCAGGTTGGCTGGCATGCACAAGTAAGTGTGGACACAGGCTAAATATTTTGACAGAGGGCTTGTTGCTTATAAAAGGAATAATAAATATAATATAGGGTGATGAGGTATTCGGACATTTATGGCTACTTAACTTTGGAAGGGGGGCAGGACAGCGAATATCTTGTAACGCCTGTGGTAATAGATTCTCAATAAACACCCATCATTTGGAAAGTTGCACTCTGGAGTAGCGGCGCCACCGACAGTCCGGAGGCCAACAGTATCAATGATTGACTCATCAAGTGTCAGTGTGATTCTGAACAGCTCAGTGGCAGCATGCAAGCAACCTTCCCATCATGTATGACAGTGCAAGGACATCCCAACACAAAATCTTATATTCGATGGCAATTTGATAAAACAGACTATGCTTAAACACACTCTTTTTTTAGATATTTTTTTTTTCAAATACAACACTAAAAAGAAGCACAAACTATGTTTGTGTTTTGAAGTAGTATTGTAGTTTTTGTACTTTGTGTGACTTGATGTTAATATTCTATTGTCGAATGCTTCTATTTTGAATGAAATGTTATCAGAGATTTGGGAATTGGCAGCTTAGGCTTTTCTATATCCTTCATATTGTCAGAATAGAAATATATCAATACTGCAAATTTACTTAATGTCAGCATTTTCATGTGGACAACATGGACATCACTGCAGTTGTTTTTGATTAAACATCAACTTGCATAGAAGGATAACTGTTTTATCATATCAAAATAATCTCTGTGTAGCTGACACTGACTCTTGCTTTTGTCTTTTCGTACCTGTCAACATAAGACTACATAGAGCAACCTCTGAAACTACAGTTGCCTGCTTCCTTGCAGATATTTCAACTGGGGAATATTTCTCCGGTCAAAATCGTGAAAACCTGTGAAATAACAGCCATCCATCTACTCCACACAGTAATTTTTTCATGACATCCTATGCAATGCTTCGATTTCTGAAACTCTCTCACAAACACAGGAAAAATGACTGGTTTTAAGATCCCTTAAACTGTTGTTAACTTAATACTATATTACAGTAATTAAAGCTAGCATAATGTCACGGGCATTCAGGTGCTTGTTTGTTACAGCTGCCTCGCATTCTAGTGTATTTTCAAATAGATATTTGAACACAAAAAAAAAAAGGAAAATGCAATGAATATTGAACGTACAGAGTAGGCACTATAGATACAAACATTTTCTCACATTTCAAGATATAAAAATAAGAGACGACTTCGGTAAATATCTGGCAGATTATTACATGATGACACATTCAAATCTTCACCCCCATCGTTTTGAAATGATGACTTCCTTCTCAAAGAAATCTTTTCAAAAAGACATGGACCCAAAATGTAACAATCTACAAGTTGGTTTACTTAGATATGAAACACGAAAGATACAGCACCTTTCATGTATTTTGTACAATCATTTCATTTTTCAATTTTCACACATGCATGTCTGTAGAGAATTATCTCCAGGTGTGAGACATATAGATTTCATCACTGAACCTAGCTGGAAGTACTAGCCCCCAGTCCCTTGCAATAGACAACACCACTCCCGAATCCCCTGGAATACCACGTACTCCTGAGAATAAACACCAGAACAGTGACCTGTGCCTGATGAGAGCGAAGTGCACATCCTGCGAAAACAGCACAGGGTGCCAAGAGAAGTCCTACAGGTACTGAACTGCATTCCAACATGTGGTAGTATTGTAGCCCCGTTGCAAAGGATAGTGTGGAAGTATGGGTAGACAGTAGTTCAGAAGAACCACTGGTACTTCTCAAACACTGGAAAGTATATTTCAATATAACTCTCTATATTAGACATAAATACACATACAGTCAGTGGGAGGGAAAGACTGGTTAAAAAAATTACATCTGCACACTCAAACATCATACAAAACTATATCTGGTTACTGCCAGTGGATAAAATTACATGGAAGTTGATAAACAACATTTTGCCATGCTATCTACATTCAGCCATCCATAAGTCCCTCCATCTATCCATCCATCCATCCATCCATTCATCTGTCTATGTGACTGTATACCTGTCTGTCTCTGCTCAAAACATCTATTTCTCCTGTTTTTCAATAACATATGTCTATCTATTATTCTATAATCATGCCTGTTTTATATGTCTCTTCTCTCCCTCTCTCTCTATTCTCCCAGTTCTTTCTTTATTTTCTCTCCTTCTGTAAAGTGCATATTGAATAAACTATGATTACATGTCTAGTCAACAACTAGTCTCCCTCGCACAATAAGTAATAGTCATGATGGAAATATGTGAAGGAAAAATTCCATCATTTGCTTGCTTGCTCACTCACTCAATAGCATATTTCACAAACATCTGTAGCTACTATCATTCCACTACTGTGAAACACATAATATCGCAAATTGTTGTAACCTTCTTATCTGGTGATGACACCACACAGATTTTTTTTTTAAACTTTCAAAATTTGTAACTTTAGATGGGATTATCTAATTTTCCTCAGACTTTGCTGAAGAGTTCTTCTACTTTGGTTTTTTTTTCTTAATAATAATAATAATAATAGACATTTATAGAGCGCCTTTTCCACTGGATGCTTTGCATTTTCTGAATTCACATTTATATATTTGGGGTTTACAAACAGAATACGAAAGATGTCACAATCTTTTTGTCATAGCTTGTATTAGAACTAGGTGCATGCACACACACTCAGGCCAGGCGAGGTTGTTTAGAACCAGTTTCCATGGCGATGAATGGCTATGACATCACACTTTGGTATTCTATTCCCCTTTAAGTTATAAAATGTTGGAAGACTTACATCAACAAGCAGGCTGGTATAAGAAGGATGGTTCCCATCAGGATGAAGACAAATCCTCCACCAACAATGTGGAGGGTGGCCGGATACAGTGCGTTGAAGACGATGGTTGCTACCACACCGGTCACTGTCTCCAGGGCTGCCGTCAGGGCAAATAAGCTGCCTGATAGTGTAGCAGTCAGTGACAAGTATAAATGATCAAAAACAGGAGAACAGAATTTTTTTTTTTTTTTTAGTGCATTGAAATCATACAACATGATGTAAATATTCTCCCTTATCAATTACTGTATACGCTGCTATTTTCGCGGACAGATATTTTCGCGAATGAGGAGGTCATGGACATTTTCGCCAGATGTTGTTTTTGCGAATTGATGCCGATCCTAACGTAAATGCACTATTACCCAAGCGCATGGAGACATATTCGCGTGTTGTTGAATTCGCGATCCAACTGTGATTCACGAAATTCGCAAAAATTAAACCCTCATGAAAATAACAGCTTATATAGTAATTCAACTGTTCAGAAATGCATGTTCGTTCGTTTGTTTGATTTTTCACAGAATTATGTCAAAAGATAATACAGATGCAATATATATGAAGATGCAAATTCACTGAAATGATTAAAACAATTGAAATGCATGTTCGATTGTTGTTTTTTCACAGAATTATCAAAAGATAATACAGATGCGATACATGAAGTTGCAATTCATTGAAATGATTTTCAAAAAACAACTAGAAATGTCGCTACAGCGACTGGTTATACCCCCGCCAAACAACATTTCATAAGCTTTGGTCAAAACAACATTTCATAAGCTTTGGTCAAAAAACTGAGGAAGTAGTTAAATCCGCAAGATCTTTCCTTGATCTTCTGCCATTAATATGCCGTTACCATGGCAACGTACTTTCGGGTACTGTCGAAAAATGCGTCTTGCACATCTACAACCAAAGGCACACATCTGTACCAAGTTTCATGGAAATTGGGCAAAAACTGAGGAAGTAGTTTGCAACACAAAATTTTCCATCATTTTGGCTCATAATATGTGAGCTGTTACCATGGCAACATACTTTTTGTCACTGTCAAGAAATGTGTCATGCTGACCTATATCCTAAGACAAACATTCAATATGAATTCCATGAGAATTGGAAGAACACTGATGAAGCAGTTTTGCCATGAAGCATTTTGCCCTATATTTTACCAATAACATGCCGTTACCATGGCAACGCACTTTTTGCCACTGCGGAAATATGTGTCTTGCACATTAACATATTCAGATGAACATCTGTACCTAATTTCATAAAAATTGATCAAAAACTGTGGGAGGAGTTCGCGACGCAAGATTTGTACCCATTTTTGCCCGTAATATGCCGTTACCATGGCAACGTACTTTTGGGTACTGTCAAAAAATACGTCTTGCACATCTACAACCCAAGGCACACATCTGTGCCACGTTTTATGGGAATTGGTTGAAAACTGAGGAAGTAGTTCGCGACGCAAGATTTGCAACGGACCGACCGCCCGACCGACCGCCCGACCGCCCAACCGTCCACTGATTCCTATATACCCCTTCAAACTTCGTTTAGCGGGGGTATAATTAAAATGCATAAGAACTGATACCTCCATGTTCCATTTTTGCCTCTTTAAGAGATTTATAAGCTTCTATGTGCCCTACTACTCTGTAATGTCCCAAGCTTAACGTCTGGATGCCATCAAATTGGCACACAAGTCACAAAACCACTGATCCCCACCAATACCTGCTGACGATAAACACAACCGATTTCTGTAAATTTTCTTTCAAGTCAAACCCATTACCAAATAAAAACAAAAGCAAACAATGTCGTGTTCTGTCGGTGATATAATCACTCACAGCGATTTGGATCCAGCGGCAATATTTCATTGTCCTCACAGACACATTAAACAGAATTCTGTTCTATTAAACCCCAAATGTTTGCTATGACTGTCATGGCATTGGCAATACTCTCCCGTTTCATTTCTAGTCTTTACCCAAAAAAGAGAAATAGGATTCCTCATTCCTTGAAACTAAACACGCCCGCTCATACTGGGGGTTGAAAACACTGAAACTCAAAATAAACGCCGATCACTTAACTACCGCGGGGGTTTACGAGCTCTCGAATCATGAATTGAGTAGAACGCGAAACACGCACGGAGAATTGCGCAGACGTGATCTATGGGCCTCATGAAGAGGCCTCTTTCTACCAAACACGTCCCACACATTGCTAGATACATCACCTAAAACACTTCATACTGTCACTGGCATATCTCAATGTTGCATGCCACGCACATACATACATAAATATATGCACACAAGAAACAGGGACTGTATGAAAAAGGAAGCTGAACCCAGAGAGAAATATACAAGAAAGAAGGAAGATTTTGGGGACACTTACATGAATATATAAGCTATAAGCTATACAGGGATGATATTGAGGTTTTTTGAAAAGTTGGAAATCAAAATTTTCAGGTGATTTTGATACATGAAAATAGCAAAATGTATTACAGACTGAGAAAAAAAAAATCTGAAATCAGATTAAAATCTACAGAATATCATGCCTGGCTATATAAGCTATACATGAATTATAAGAATAAGTACTGAATATTCCATCCAATATAATACTGATATATTATTAACTGATTTCTAATCTATCCCAAAAATCATAAAAAGTCACATTATCAATTTCAATGTGTCATAACTCCAGTGCAACCACAAAAATGGCTGTCCTTGAGTAATGTAATAGGAATAGAGAGAAAAGCTAAGAATGAAGAGCTTACAGAAGGCACAAAACTCTCTGAAATTTAAGATAGCGTAATGCATTAAAAATTGTGATTTCAGGAACAAAATGGTTGTAAAAGAAAACACTTTGTCGATGATGAAATGTGAAAGTGGGTCATGGTCCAGCATTGGAAATGTGCTGATTATAGAACTATCTATCTATCTATCTATCTATCTATCTATCTATCTATCTATCTATCTATCTATCTATCTATCTATCTAACTTGATGGGAGAGTATGGAATGCTGACATTTTTGCTCTCATGATTTTTAGCATGTATGAACCACGATGGATTTCAACTGGAAGTTAGAATACTGGAGATCTTACAAAACATCATGGCTCATTCAGTACGTCATACTTGATGATTTCAGTCCTTTTAAGATGACTGTTTCACTCTTACTACAAAGTATCCCATTTTGCTGCATTTTGTCAAAAACTTGGCCTAATACTCACCTGTTGGTAAAAACTTCTAGTTCTTTGAAACATGAGGGATTTGATTTGATTTGACTTGATTTGATTTGATTTGATTTGATTTGATTCGATTCGATTTGATTCTGCTAGGGTAGAGGCCCATTTCTTGGTGAAACATGAGCGTGTTGGAGAGAGGGCTGCTTACCCTGTTCAGCTGGGGAAACAATCTTGGACATCATGGCCCTTGTCGTAGCAGCAGGAAGACCAGATGGAGCCAGCAGAAAGGTCACTGAAACGAAAACAAAAAAAAAATCTCACACGAACAATTATTTGTACAGACAGCTGTCAAACAAAAATAAAGAATGTTTCTGTTTTCCTTTTTTCTAACTCACATTTCACTTAAAGAAAATATATCATATATGACACAATAAAGTGGACAAATTGAATATCTTCTTGGGGCTACATAATTACAGTCAGAGATTACATAATTCTTCTCAAAACATCATTAAGTCCACAATGACACAGAACTGATACAGAAAACCTTGTAACATTGTACACACTGTATAAAATCCCTGGTACAGAAATGGTTAAACATTAAACAGATTTCACAGAAGCCTTATTTTTTCCCCTTCTCATTTAGGATGGACTGGTGGTGGGGAGTGAGGAACAAGTGATGGGCAAGCTGAACTTACCAATAAAGACTTGCCAAAGGGTGCGAGCGAGACCAAAGACAACGTAGCCGCTCATGCGGAAACAGAGCGCGCCCACGGCGATGAAGCAGTCGGGAACGCTAAGCCAATGGAGGCATGGCATAAGGGTGAAGAGTGTTAGGGTTTGGAGTCCACTCTTGGTTCCAGAGTAGTACGCTGCCGCAGGGTAAAAGAAGACGAGAAGGGCCATGAAATCATTTTGATTATCACCACAGGAAGAACAATAATTATATCTGCGTAGATTACATTTAGGTCATTGCTTGTTTACACTAATGACAGTTCATATGATCTGTACAGGAACCACGATACTGATACACTACTTAACTCACAATACTCAATAAAATGATCATAATGTTATCCAGAGTGATTTTATATCTATATTCATGTTCAAACATTTAGAGCAGAAATGTCAGCCCCTAAACCATGAACCAAGTTCAAATATCCCACAGTCCAGCAGCATTTGAAGTGATTGTTAAAGTTTTCTATTTGACAAGCTCTGATGAAGGATGGTAAAATGGTGGGTGGGAGGGGGTTAAGAAGGGATACAGACTATCCCCCCCCCCCCAATTCTCCCTTTAATCTTGTAAACTCACATATTTGTGACGAAGTAAAGTTCAGCGGCTCTTTCTTCAGGTAGAGAACCGTGGTGTCATTTTCACCTGCACAGGAGAGATACAGAAACGAGAGAGAAGTTTCATGCCAGAGTGTTACGTGCCAACGATGAAAGTCTCTGGGTAATCAAAACCAGGTGGAAACAAAAAACAACAACAACAAAAGAAAACAATGACAGACTTGGCTCCCGAGTGTGTCAGATGGTAGTAGTGCCTCTATCAATGACTTCAACCCTTGGGGCCGGCAGGGTGAAAGCCCTGCCCCTCATCTGTACATGGATCACTACAATCGTGGAGGTTGCTTACTGAACTGACCGAGAGGCATATTGATGTGTTCTCGCAAATTCTTGAAGTTCAGTTTAATTTAAAGTCATACATTGATAGACAGTGCAACAGAAGTATAAAAAAGTGGCTGCATCAGAAAAAGAGAATAACATACAATAATCACAGTTATGATTCCAGTATAATTTGCTACTACTATGCCATATCCTGCATAACAATACTGATATCTGGCATTTTGAAACACTGTGTACAAATCACAGATTAATCAGTCTATAGGTATATGGTATCAAAACCAACAGCGAAATTTTGATTGTTTAAAAACTATAAATCTCTATTGAAGTGTGCATCACAGCGAGGTAACATCATTGGGCAAAAGGATATGATTGATGGAAACAAAGGAATGTATCTGGAGCAGATAAATGTGTAATATCTTTCTTAGAGCATCAAAAGTTGATATCATCACCTGTAGGCATGTGGGGGAACCAAAATGAGATTTTTTTTTTTTTTTTTACTTGACTGATGGGAACATCTACTACCTTTTCCTCTAAAAAAATGCAATAAAATAGCAGCATTTTTTTTCTTCAAAAAATGTCTTTATAATATGTCAAGTTGTGACATTTCAGCACAAACAGATTGAGAAGAGAAATGCTAGTGATTTAAGTTACATGACTCAGATGTCATCTCCTAGGCTCCTTTTTGACAAGAAGATCACCTTACATGATTACCGGTAACTCCCATTTAAACAATTAGCAACTTTTTTTGATTTTTATCCACTTTCACTGAAGAGCTTGCTGATCTGTTTGTTTGTTTTGTCCCACTGCAGCAAATCAAACATGAACTCATCCTTAATTGTACTTTCCCTTCATTGCACTAAATCAAAGGTACAGTAACTACTGAAATCATATATTCTATTAAAACAAGTGAAAGAGTTAGCTGGCACAATGTGGCCTGAGGTTAATTATTCTTGTATTCCAATTGAAATTCTAACATTTGCTTTCTGAAATACAAGGGGCTCCGCCAAGTCATAGCTTCAAATGTGTGTTTAATTTAGGATGTTTCTATAATGATTATTGATGAAAGGGGGACAATTGAAAGTTCAATTGGGGGCAGGGCAGTGAGAAATTTTTTTCTAATTCTAACTTATAGTACAAATGATTAAAGTCAGTGGTTACTGACTTACAACAGTTCGTATCAGCTGTCTAATGTTTTTCAACGCAGCTGACAAACTATGCAATCACCAACTCATCATCATGAGGTCCCGTTGACTGGGATACCTCCATCTTCTCACATGATCACTACATTTTGCAAGGAGTACATGACCTTTCATTTACAGTTCAAACTTCATAGGTCCTCACCACTGACCTTACTGTGAGAATTGACATGAAATGATGGCGTTTCATTTTGAACATGAGTTGGAAGAACTCGATGATAGGCGTGGCATGTATAACTACACTAACTCTTTACAGCCAATTCTAAAGGCATCATATACCATCTGCAGATAAAACAAAAATCCAGCTTCTAGTGCTTCAAAGTAGACTAGTTATAAAATGTGAGTTAGGGATAGAAACAACTAATGTAAAAATTTGAATCAGTATAACTGATGCTAAGTATTGGTAAATGGGCAAAATGTGAGCAATAGTTATTTAAAATGATTCTTGACTAAACCGTCTACAGTTATGGATTAGTGAGAAAAATAGTGATATCTCCTTATATCGTAGGCTTTATTGCTAAACTTTTACTAGTACAGTTGAACCTCTCTTATCCGGCCTCCCTTTATCCGGATCTCTCTATTATACGGACGCAATCTCGCCGTGATTTTTTTTTAAAATAATTACGGGAGGAAAGGGGGATTCCCAACTCCTTGAGATCTCCTACACAAACACAATGAATTACATATACTCTCTACTTGATACATTTCTTAATAATTATTTAGGTAAATCATCCCAAGAATTTATAAAAGAAAATGATTTCATTCTTGCAAACACGAACCTCTATTTTGGGGTCTGTTACTGAGTGTAACAATGAAAAGGTTGCAGTATACACATTACTACATGTGGTACTACATTGGGCTACATCAGTACGTGTGTATGTATATGTACATGTATAAAACATTGAGTCTCCCGTATCCGGCCAAATCCCTTATCCGGATGAGCCCCGGTCCCGACTTGTCCGGATACGAGAGGTTCAACTGTACATGGTAGGATTTTTTATGATACAAATGACCTACAAATATGCATTCAAATGTGATATCTTAAACATTTTTCTTTAATCACTGCTCCCTATGGTAAACTGTACCTTTAAACCTTTTCTGCATGATTTGTGCTCACCCACATACAATGTATAGTAAATAACATTATTGATGGAGTTCCGAAGTAGTTGCTATGGCTAGAAATGAGCACATATCAAGGTAAATTCTAGTGAGCTTTGACCTTTGACGTTTAACCATTAAATATAACGCAAGTAAAAACTGTTATCTCCTTATATCGTTCTCAGCAAATATCACGAGACATTCCTACACCTGCGTGAGGTTATCTATAGGCAGTTTCATTGTCTTTGATCCTGATTTGTTGTTAGTTGACATACAAGTTTGTATAATACATTTTGAAAAAAATCAATGTATCCTTTTAAAAACCATTTCCAGTATGAAAGTTACACGTTGTATATCACCATTTTCAACTTACTGACATGATTTAAGTACAACATTCTATTAAAGTTAAATGATTTGATGCAGTACCCAGGTAAGCAAATTCGCAAATTAGGAGATGTCTTATCTCCCCCCCCCCCCCCAAAAAAAAAAAAGTTACAAAAGAATCCACAAGATACTTGCAAATCAGTGGCAAAGTAGACAAATATTCATAGGGAATGCCATCCTGAAGAAAATCAACTGGCAGCTACAGTGTTGCATCACCTCTAAAAGATGGCAGAAGAGAGCAAATACCCTGTGTGTCCAATCAGCAACATTTGACATTAAAATGTATATCATCAAATGAGCTTGGTTCTCATTATGGCCCTTTCGTCTTGGCCAAGGAGGTTGACCAAAGTGATTCTGCTTTCTCTGTCCCCAACGCCCCTCCAAACATTTGTTTAATTCTGCGGTTATTCCCAAGGACAGGACACGTAGGGGCCAACACATCCCCTTTGGCCACTCTTTTCAATGTCTCCCTCCAAGTTTAGGGGTTCGATTTCATGAACTGGATACCCTCGGTCTCTGCCAGATGAAAAGACGCAAACATGAGGTGGGAAGAAAAACTTTGGTGTTCGGTTTCCCAAAGCTGACCTCTGATGACGATCTAAAGAAAAGCAAAAACTTGCCAAAAAGCATCTGACTTAACCCTTCACCCAGGCACAATAACTCCAAAGGAGAAATGAATTTATCACTGACGTGGTAGCAGCATGCGTCAGGGGGGCGTTTCATCAACGAGTTCGTCGGGGGTTTTCACCGACGAATTTGCTATCAGCCAATCAGACACAAGGATTTACACTGACAACTGTTAAAAGCTAATGAAATCCTTGGTCTGATTGGCTGATAGCAAATTCGTCGGTGAAAACTCCGACGAACTCGTTGATGAAACGCCCCCCGGGGGCGTTTCATCAACGAGTTCGTCGGAGTTTTCACCGACGAATTTGCTATCAGCCAATCAGACCAAGGATTTCATTAGCTTTTAACAGTTGTCAGTGTAAATCCTTGCGTCTGATTGGCTGATAGCAAATTCGTCGGTGAAAGCCTCCGACGAACTCGTTGATGAAACGCCCCCCAACTGGGGGGCGTTTCATCAACGAGTTCGTCGGAGTTTTCACCGACGAATTTGCTATCAGCCAATCAGACCAAGGATTTCATTAGCTTTTAACAGTTGTCAGTGTAAATCCTTGCGTCTGATTGGCTGATAGCAAATTCGTCGGTGAAAACCCCCGACGAACTCGTTGATGAAACGCCCCCCAGATCGCTGTGGTTATGTCATCATGCAAATTATATTTTAGTGAATGAAGGTCAAAAAAACTGAATGAATGTGTGTATTTGGAAAAAAAAGCTAACTGCATTTCTAACTTTATCCAGTCACTGCCATAATGCCAATAGGGCAATCTCCTTTCCTTGAAAAGCGTGATACAATGGTTCCCTGGTCCACCTTCCAGCAAGCTTTTGTGATTGCCTGTAATCTAATCAGTTTGACCGCCAAATAGCGGGAGAATGGTACACTACAACTGTATTCGGCTGAGGATAGTCCCGGCTCTATCCTTGGGTAACTGGATGGGGGGAGGGGTCTGTCTGATTGGCCATGTAAGAGCACCTTTGTGGGTGCAAATTGGTTCAATTTTGCATACAGCTCATCACTGTTGCTAGAAAATAGAGATGGGCCTATAGAATGCCCATTCCTGCAACACTCCACTATCATCAGGTACAGTGTATGAGTATGACACGCACAGTAAGAGATCTCAATATATCACTCTGACATGGATGAGATTGCATTATTAAATGTACAGTCGCTTTCATGTGACTTTGCTTTATACGGTGAGGGTACTTTCCATGCAACATGTACGTATGTAAACACTGGTTGCCCCTGACCAAACAGATTCCTAATTGAGTGATGGAATCATGTCATGTGATTTATACATCACACAATATCATACTTGAACTCTTGGACAGAGCACTGACGAAACAGGAGTTTCTGTATTTTTAGTTTAGAAATCTGTGGCATTATCCCCATAATAACACATCATCAAGTCCATTAAGTATAGATGGACACAGACTTGTACACTAAACTCATTTTACGTAATTTGTTTCTGTGTAAAATACAATAAATATTCAAGATACGGTTGGTATATGATGCAATATTTGGTACCCTGGGATACCAAATGAAAAGTTGCCATTTTGTTGAATTATTTATTTCCTTGTCAGTGTTGTACTCTGGGTTACAAAAAATGTGTAAAAAATAATTTTTGCACTATTTTGTACAAAAATATTTTCTTGTTTGTGATTATGCAACAATATAATGCATGCTAATAATACTGTAAAAGTGGAAATTTTCGCGGTGTTGAAATTTTTGCGCATTTCGCGCAACCAGAAACTAGCGCGAAAATAAAAGCACGCGAATATTTTTGCTTGCCATAATGTTCCTGTGCGTGATGTCTCGATTCCGCGGAATCAAAAACGCACGAAACTCTCCTGACCCGGCCAAGCGCGAAAAATTAGTCGCGCGAAAATATCCACTTTTACAGTAACCTTTTTTCTCTCATTCACATGCTCTGATGTAATCTTCACTGTTTAAAAGTTGACATGGAAGGAATATCGGCATTTGGATCGTTATAACTGCGCCGATTTGTGCCAGCGCTGATGATGAGAAAATAGTCGCCATGACAACATTGCACAACTGTATGACAATGGACATGAGATGGTGCTACACAATGCCGAACCCAGGGTTACAATGGTACCCCGGTGTACGGTCTGCCAAATCATGTAACACTTGAAATAATGAACCACCTTATTTTTTTAAGCAAAACATGTCTCACATATACGTTGTATACAGGAACCAGGGTTGTTGTTTTTATTTCATAAATACTGCTATGCCACAGTCTCAATTCGTAAAACATGTTATGACAACAATTATTGCTAGAATGGCAACTTCTAGCACCAACAGCAAAATCAGCAAGCAGGATTCTTGTCAAAATCATGACACTTGCCACTGCAGCAAGAGTTGCTATGATCATAGCAACTTTTTTTTAATGAAATGGAGCCTACACTATAGAAGGCAATATATGATATCAAAAGTTAAAAAGAGCAATCAACAGCTGCATTCCTGGATTTTTAAGTACCGGTATGAATTGTGATTGATGACTATGAAAACATGATGGAACGTCAGTGCTTAGTTTGCACATACATTGTTTGTAGCAACTTCCGTTAAAAATAACAAGCCTTAATCATCAGGTTACAATTCTATGTTTTGTCCTAATACAATGTACATGTAATTTTAAGTCTTTCATGATAAAACAGTAGACACATAGTAGTGTTTGTACACAGCAGCCAACAACAGCATAAAAATACTTTGTTTTGCTTTGTTTTTTCAAGACAACGTAGATACTGATGTCTTCTAAGGTTCTGTTTTGACAAAGTGTATAAACTTTTAGGTTATGTCAGGTCTTCAGAAGTTCGATAACTGGTAACTTTTGTATTTGTCCCAATAGCTATAGTTATGTATGAAGTAGGAAAACACATAGTTAGTCGTGGAAAATTAAATAGCATTTCAACTTCATGTTCAAATTGAAATTAACAAATATTGAGTAAAATCATACAAATATAATAATAGAAGTTTCATCCATTTGTACAGTAGAAATTTCAATAAACTTTTTTTGATATATTTGTCCCAAATGAGACATACATGATGATATATATTATGTAGAAAATTGTGATCAGTCAGGGAAATCAAAGTGCATTGCCATTTCATGTCTAGATGAAAGTGGCAATTAAAATAAAACAAAGACAATAGTAGACATTCTATAAATTTTATCAAAAAAAAAAATACCAGGGCTTGACACTAACTTTTTTGTCTGGTGGCCCATTCAGGCCATTACAGTGCACTCCCGTTATAACGAAATGCTCGGGACCTGCCGTTTTCTTTCGTTATAACGAAATTTCATTATAACCAAACGAATACAATATATAACGAAAACAAGGAAACCACGCATATATCATATCGCGCATACTGTTTGTTGAATACTCATCATACACTGGAAAGCTATGTGAAATGGGATGTTACCTCTTTACAATATCATATTTAAAAGAGAGCATGTAAAGTTGTTTGTATTGTCACACATGTACAGAAAATGACCGTTAACCCTTTGAACCCGAAAGGCCGGAAAACCGGCCGCGCGCAGAACGTGCAAAAACCCTAAGGGCCAGTATACTGGCCAGAAATCATGTGACTTTGATAACTTGAGTTTTAACTTTCAGGTGACCCCCTAAATATGACACCATCTCACGACAACGATGTGGAGAGATTTTTCAGTCTATACTTTCGTTGATTACAGTTTGGATTTGCAAGTTTTGAGCTATAAAAATGGCAAAAAGATGCTATTCTGCAGAGGAGGCTCGTGCGATAATCTTAGGTGAATCATCTGGTGATTATGAGGAAGCTATTGACAAGTCATATTATAGTCAAAGCAGTGATTTTGAAGATGAAACGGACACAGATGATGAGCTAGATGCTGCACAAGGTGATGTACAATCTTAGCCGGGTACCAGCGGGGGAAATAGCAGCTGGGATGCCGTTAGAGCTGGAGCTGGAGGTGATCATGTTGGTGATCGTCGAAGTCAAGGGGCGTGGCACAGTCAGGGAGTGAGGTTATTGTTTTTACAGCTAACATTACTATTGTTGATTATCATTATGATTATAATCATTATTGTCATACTGAGCTATTATTGCAGCTCAAATAAAATTGGAGTAATCATAACCACACTTCACAGACCTGTGGTCATTTGTTTTTGTTGTATTTTTTGTATGTATTACCAATGTATTCAGTCATTTAGCAAAATATGCTCAATATGTGCAAATAATGCAGGGTGAGGGTCACGACCACCTCAAATAATGCGGGGTTCAAAGGGTTAAGGATTCGGTTACGATTCGCTATGCCAAAGGTTCGTTTCTTACAAAAGTTTGTTACTCCAAAGGCTCCTTATTCCGAAGTTTCACCATTCCCGGGATTCTGAAGGTTTGTTAATTTGAAGCTTCGCTCTTCCAAAGATTTGTTATTCTGAAAGTTCATAATTTAGATTATGAACTTCTATTAATATATTGTTCATTTTTCCAAAGGTTCGTTGATCAGAAAATGAAATGAGGTTCGTCATTCCGAAGGTTTGTAAATCATAAAATGAGAAAGGTTCACTATTCCGAAGGTGCGTTGTTCCGAAGGTTTGTTAATCCGAAAATTAAATAAGGTTCGTTACTGCGAAGGTTTGTTAATCACAAAAAGTATGAGAAAGGTTAGTTATTTTGAAGGTTTGGTTATCTTTTAGAGACGATTATAAGGTTTGCAATTCCTAAGTTTTGTTACTGGAGTTACCTTTTTCACTTTTGGATTAACGAAACTTTTTTTATGTTCCGATTAACGAGCGTTTGGAATTCCTATCATTTTCAGATTAACCAACCGTCGTAATAAGAACCCAATTTCATTGTCGGATTAACTAACCTCATTAATAACAAACCTTTGGAATTACGCCAAATGTTCGTAATAACAAACCCTATTTCATTACCGAACTAATGGATATTTAGGTGTATCAGAATCTGTGTGTTTTGTAATAAGAACCTTTGGAACAATTAAACGAACCTTATTCAATTTCAGATTATTGTATTACAATAACTCAAGTTCCCTCGAAAACTGTGCGTGACACACGGAGAGAACACACAGTGATTGAAGCGTTCGCCCATGCAAAGACACTAGAAATGCTTGTTCCGCTGCGTATAATACGAAAGCAATCCGCATTTCGATATAATGGAGCACATTTCTTTTGTTTTTCTTTGTCGGTGGTGCTCGGAAAAGACTTCGTTATAACGAAAATTTCGCTATAACCGTGTTCATTATAAGCAAATTTTTTACCATAGACTTAACTTTAATGGCAATAATTTTGGGACCAGAAGTTTTACTTCGTTACAATGAAATTTCATTATAACCGTGTTCGTTGTAACGGGAGTGCACTGAAGAATCTTTAAATCTGATATTCTGGTGGCTCCAAAAAAGATATGATGTAGTGGCCCTTAGAAATAAAAGCAAAAATAACCATCCATTTTGAATAATATTGTAGTTGCCCAAACAGGCCACCAAAAGATAAATTTGACGACCTGATACCAATCTTTAGTGGCCCCGGCCCCATCGGGCCACTGCTAATGTTAAGCCCTAAAGATACAGTATTTATTAGAAAGCTGGACTATCATAAACATCACACGTTTTTAACTTCCTACTGGTTTGTGCATAAAATTATCTGTTAAAGATACGTTTTTTATTGACAATCCATCGAATATATCCAATGCCTCCCTAATGATGCTCACTTATCTAACAAAAAACTCAACAGTTTCACAAAAAATATACAGACTTTGCATCATTTCATGTAACAAACAAAAATTACTCGAGAAGAGTGGACAGGAAAATGGCAGAGTTGTAAGGCAATGCATCATTAACTCATCTAATTTACTTGTGGTTGCAAGTTTTTTGCTTGTTTTGTTATAACATTTCCAACTTGAGTCTGGAATGTTTATTATCCAACAGTCATTCATTATTTTCTTATCATTTATCAAATTTCCCTTCAATTGTCTATAATGATTTTGATTGCTTTCATCAAAACCAGCATTTGAGTGATGGTAACAATCACTGAAATATCTGGGTAGAATCTCCAAAGTATCATCAGGGACTTTTGTGGACTGTATTTCTTTTCATTTTCTTTTTTTTATTATTTGTGGGGGATGATGGCATTTGCAATTTGATAACTTACCTGTACCAATCACCTGGAAGATAAATAAGCAGCTGATGAGAAGGATGAGTTGCATTCTTTGCGTGTTCGGTCTTTCTCTTGCGACAGTCTTGAATGCCTCTGCCAGATTTCTGAGACGACACAGTTGCATGCATGAGTCACCACACGACCTCGTCCCATCCTCCTGCACCTGTGGCACACCATCCATGGTCCCTCCAGAGTGGAGGACCTCATCTTTCACGCTGGACCCTCGCGTGGCATCGTCCTTGACCAGTTCAGAGGATTCTTTCAGCCAGAGGACAATGTAGAGGGTTGCCAAGATGTTGCACACAATGTAGTAGATGAACACAGCAACAAAGCCCAGATGGTCAATGACAATCCCGCAGGTCAAGACACCGATAAAGCTGCCGCCAAAGGTCATGGCCTCCAGGAAGCCAAACCGCTTCGTCCGTGACCTCTCCTGGGTGATGTCCCCGAGGTAGCTGAACACGGCAGAGGTGAGGGTTGGGTATGCGCCGAGCAGTCCCATCAGCACTGAACCCAGAATCATGATGCCTATGGTAAGGTCCATGTACAATGCGCTGAACAGGAGACAGACGCCGTTAACCACCGAGCCAATGCACGGCAAGATCATGGGTGCCCTCCTGCCAACTCTGTCCGACCAAGATCCCAGCACGATCGTGGAAAAGATGGCTGGCACAGCGAGTGCTACATTTAGAATGATTAGCCAGTACGATGTGGACTTTTGCACAATGATCTCCTCATCTTTGAATGCTGGGAGGTGTTGGCACACGTATGTGTCATTGATTTCAAAGAGGCATACCTTTTCGTACAGTAGTTGCTGCAGGGCTAGGTACTGCAGGAAGGACCCCAGCATAAAGAAGAACAGAACTGGCTCAACAGTGATGATCCTCCGCAGTCGTTCCATCATGGTAGATGCCCGAGCTGGTCCCTGGACAACTTACAAAGAAAGAAGACAATGACAGAGAAAAAAAGAGATCTATTATAATCAGCTTCTGACTTGTTTTCATTTTCCATGACTATATCTATACACTGTAAGCCTTCAAATGTTACACAGTGCTGCACTGGTACTGTCCAATGGTCCCTGACCAGTAAACATCACTGTCGGACCAGTAACATTTTCAGGAATGGACCAGTAAAAAAATTGAAAAACTGTGTACCTACTGGTCTGACAGACAGGTTGGACCAGTAGAAAAAAATGGGTTAGTGTGCAGCCCTGTATTACAATTCACTCCAATGACACGTAACTATAACTTGTAAGTGAAATACATGTAGCACCTTTGCTTCGCCACATATTTATTCTACAGAAATTGGCCAAACTTCCTGTTGACCGTTTTATCTCATGGAAAAGTTGCAAAAAAAAAAAAAAAAAACAGCTTGAGGACCACAGGTAAATATAGCAGTTCATGATTGATATAATTATGAAAGAGTGATATGATAGTTTTGCTGCTGTGTCAAAGGAAAGCTATCATATTGAAAATGTGTTTTTCAAATTTGAGTCATGAAGTTATTTTTGACCCGACCTGCAGGGCCCTGTTTCATAAAGCTGTTCGTAAAGTTACGAACAACTTACGAGCGACTGGTGATCAGTTCTGATGTGCTATACTTATCAGAATTTCCATAATTCAGCACAAGAACTGATCACCAGTCGCTCGTAAGTTGTTCGTAACTTTACGAGCAGCTTTATGAAACACCCCCCAGACCCTTGGACTCCCAGCCGAGTCCTCTCCGTGCCCTCAACGAGGGGCGGAGCCTGAAGAATATCAGCACATGTAAACATTTGTATATTTCTTTTGTATGGACAATGAAAAAAACAAAGATATAATATTTCTTCTCATATGTATGGATGATAAAAGAAGAAAGGTTTCAGTATCCACTGAATTCAGACTATGGCAGCAGCAATGCAGGACTTTTTCCGATTACACCTCTTGAATGTGCTGGAAAGACTATACGCCCCATATAGCATACTGTACACTATACAGGAAACCTGATATAGCATTTTCAGGTTTATATATCCTAAGTTATAAAGTGTCTGTGAATGACAAATGTTAAAGGACAATGTCACCTTTATGTACATGCAGATTGAGAAAATGCAGCAATATTTAGTAGATAATATCAGTGAAAATCTGAGGAAAATCAGACAATCTATTCAAAAGTTATGAACATTTAAAGTTTCAGTGCCACCATCGCTGGATGGGAAGACTACCATAGGTTGTGATGTCACATGCACAAAATATAAAGAAAATATAAAGAAAATTCAACATATTTTCATTTTGAAGGTCATTTGTTTCTCCCAAATTAAAAGAGCACTTGACTTTCCTCTTTCAGAATGTAGGGGAAATAATATTACCCTTTTCCAAATACATCAGTAACAAGTTGGAAAGTGTACTTTTTCTTAATTAGATTTTGTGGAATTATCTTTATATTTTTGTTTTATCATTCTACACATGTGACATCATGAGGTGTAGTAGTCTTCTCACAGTGACTGCACAGAACCTTTAAACACTCTTAACTTCTGAATGAATTGTCAGACTTTTCTCAAAATTTCAATGATGTGCTCTACTGATATTGCTGCATTCACTCAGTCTACATGTATATTAAGGTGAGCTTGTCTGTTAAGTCACCTTCCCCAACAATCAACAAGTTTTAAATCCATGTAGCACATAAGAGCTATTTACAATATTTCCCACAAACATATTACACAAGCCATCCATAATTCGACCATAAGGCCATTTGAAATTTGACCGCCAGCTACATGTAGAAACCTATGCTTTTGCGCGGGGTTGATTTTTGACACATAGGTCGAACCTTGGTGCAAGTTTTTTATGAGAATAATGAACCTCATAGAGTCAATGGATGTACAGTCTAAGGTTGACATATTTCTATTTATCCACAATGTTAATTGAGTGTTAATGATTAACGTGTTAATGTGTTACTGCTGCAGTGCAAGTGTATTGCCTTGTGATAAACCTTTATAAAGTCTATATATCTACCTATAAATGCAGGGTTTAAGCCTCTGTATTCAGATCCCAATTTTGTCGACATTTTAAGTCAGCTGGATCATTGCCACGTGGACTAGCTAATGCATAATAGCATCAAACTCACTGAGCTCAGGTTTGTAATCATACTTCCACACCATCAAATTTACTGGGTTTTTTTCTCTCTCTCTTTCTGCAATGGCCTGCAGCATTTGTTAAAATGCAACCAGTTTCATATGCATATTGCACATTAATGGAACCACTGCAGAATACCCCATCAGGCAAACTGTATGACAGCAGGTTGGCCAACGACCTACGAACTAATGTTAAGTAGCTACTTGAAATTACAATGTGAACCAACGACCTACAAATTGCCTGTGACAATTTAACACAAGCGTTTGGGCTGCAGATTGTAGGATTTGGGGTCTGGTACACAGTAGTATCGCGGCTAAATTTCAACTTAAGCTAGTGTCAATTTGAATACATACTGATGTAGTCCAATTTAATATTAAAAATAGGATACAGTAAACATTTGGTTCCACTGATAATCCATTTCTGTCCAATCCATGACTTTAACTTACTCCGTCAGGAGGGATCTGTGAGAACGACAACTGCTCTGTATGATGGATTTGAAACCTCTGCACTTGCGCTGTTGTTGTTGTTTTGGTTTTAATGGCATGTATCACTCAAGATTGAGTGTTTACACCAGTTTCCTTTTTATTTTGTTTTTCCCTCTTTTTTTTTCAAATTGATATATTTCATCACTTTCCTCATAAAATTAAATAAGAATTTGATGGCCTTTGCTTGGATGGCTATATGGTCCACTGATTGTTTGCTGACAGCACTGTTGTTGTTGTTATTTTAGTTTAAGGCGTGTATCATTCAGTTATGAATATAATTACGCCCAAATTCGACGCGTCTGGTGGGTAGCGTAACTTTGTTTGCGAATGCTAGCTGGTAGCCGTGTAGCCTTTTGACCAGGCACTCTTGCTGCGCGACATTGTGTGGCGCCCGATCGCTCTCTGCTGGTGGGCATGTTTCACTCGAACCCTTTCGCTCGCCACTACACAGCGCACAGCAAAAGGGCATTGTTCAAACTTCTAAAAACATCGCGACACTCATGCATATTCACATCGCCAATGCGCAAAGTGCCACACAAAGCACAAAGGTTGCAACGAAAGTCAAAGAATGAACGGGAGGTATGGAAATGAACTTGTAAAAAAAACGTCTTTTCAAGACTATGGGATTAATATGAATTAGCAAATCCACAACTGGTATGAATTAGATACGGAACGTATAGTTTAAAAATAAGCCATTTGCTTGTAAAATAGGACACTTTTTAAGAGGTGCTTAAATTTGTGTTTCTTTTTTCATCGCACAGAAATATCACACTCTTGTCTCGGCTCAGGGCACTCCCACAGTATAACAGCGTGAAGGAACGCTTCAGGGTTAGTGACACTTTTAACCCTCTGCGTGCCACACTGATTTCCTGTCCATAGCATATGTACGTAGTAAAAATTGGGCACATTTTACTCATAGGCACAGTCAGACAGGGGGTCGTTGATGTTGGTTGACCAATTATGGACATGCACATGATATTTTACTACTGAAACGTGACGGGGTATTCTGCGTTAAGCCGCATTAATAAAAGGACGCCATCAGTCGCTTTGTCCAGCATCTGACCAGCCTGCAGAGTAAAAGAAAGTCGTTTCTATAATTTCATCTCAGCTCACACTGACAGCGCGCTGCGCGCTGCAAAACGAGGCGCCGCGATTCATGCAATACACAACTGTGAACGTATGGGACTAGTCTATACATGTAAACGCGAAGCGGCTACCCTATAAACTCCTCAGTCATTCAGAATACAAGCTTTTACATGACAACATTACCACTACCAACAGTAGCCAAAAATTGTGGCAGATCATGTCGATCTGATGTCAAAACTCTAAATAGGCTTTCCATTTGATATCATACCTTTTTCTGCTACTCCACACAGCTTTTTCCCTTCGAGCAGTACAACCACACAGGCAATCCTAATCAACCGGTCAAGAAGACGGATTCTGCAGCACATGGAAAGACGACTCGCCCAAATACGAGTAATCCCTCCCGCGCGCGCGCCTTTGGATTGTGTAACTTGAGTAGGCCATAGAACTTCTGTGAAGATTGCTCTCTCCGCCAGTTTCGTGATGAATTTCATTATTTGTTTCTATGTCTGCTTTTTCATAATTCCCTTAAACAAGCGCCTGAGAAATATTTCTGGAAACACCCAAACATACCTAAAATAAATTCACTTTTTTATTACACTACTAAGGAGAAATTATTGGTAAAGATGGCGAAATTCTGCAAAGAAATTGTTCAATATTTTGATATTTTAAGTGATCAATCATTTAAAGCCTATATCAAATCAGTATCATAAATACAGTCAAATGACTTGTTTTTGTGTAAATACGATAATCAAAGTTGATTTAGTTAGTAGACTCATGGCATTAGAACATGTATAAATCGTAAATTTAAATGAGTCCGTGTTTTAGTGCTCTCAGGTCAGGTGGTGTCTGTAACGTTTCTGTACATTAAATATGTCTATGTATGTTATCATACTTTGTACATATCCTAATTATGTTGCTTGAATGAACTCTTGAGTCAATAAACCTTAAAACTTTCAAACTTGATGATTGCGGAAGTATCTCCATGTATGGCGCCAGTACTCGCAGGCTGCTCAGTTCAGATTCTCAACCGACGATTTACACTCTACAGTATTTCTGCGCGCTACTATCCGGCGCTGAACTGGGTGGTCCCTGGTTATGATCTTCACTCCGAGAATGAAACCCCAGGGTATGGGTCCGTTTCATGAAAGTCACGAGACATAGGCCCACTAGTACTTATGAGAGACTTCGGGATATGGATTTTACTTCTAACTGTTACGCAGCTACATATGAGTGACTTTGACCATTTTGAGATTTATGTCAAGACTTTTATATGATGAATTCATGACACGGACTCCAGTAGGCCCTACCAGTAAATGGAGTATAGGCGCCTACTACACTGCAAAAAGTCCGGTGTTAAATAGTGAACACCGAGCTGGTGTTAAATTTTCGGTGCTCATTTATGGTGTTAAATTAACACCTCCGGGTGTCATTTCCAAATTTTAAACTGTTTTTTGAAGAGTTTCTCAGTAACTGCACTTCTTGTTGATTTTTGATTTAAACAAGACGATCAAGAATTTTACATTAAAATACTAGATTTTTGAAGAAATGTGAAAATAAATTTACACCAAAGTAACACCAGCTGGTGTGGTCTCTTATTGAAGCTGGACGGGTGTTAAACCATTGATATTAACACCAACAAATATCAAATCAACACCATGTGGTGTCATTTTTTAATTAACACCAGTACAGTGTCAAAATAACACCAGGTACAGTGTCAAATTAACACCACGAAGTGTCAGGTGAACACTTTTCAACACCATCACAGTGCATTTTTAACACCTGTGGGTGTGGTCCTTTATTGAAGTTTGATCGGTGTTAGATTTAACACCCTTGGTGTTAAATCTAACACCGATGTTTTTACAGTGTAGTAATTGCTTTCATCCAGCACTGACATCTCTAATAGAATTTTTAAGTGTAGGCAACCAGGTTGTGTGCTCATAATTACCCTAAAATTCAAAGATTACATTGCCTATCAAAAGTTTATGGAAACAATGACACAGATGATTGGAATGATGACAAATCTATCACGAAAACGAAATGTTTACCCCTCATTACCCGTAAACCAATAAATTACCCAATATACGAAAAGTCCCGTCCCTCCCCCCAAAGAAAAAGAAATGTCTGCCAGTTATCTTAAATGTGACAATGTTTGGGCGTGCATAACCAACATTTATGATATTTTAGGAAGGAATTATATCAAAGAGGAAATCCATCCAAAAAAATAATGAACTCCTAAAGACAGAAAAAATAAATTCTTACAGAATGTTCCAATGGCAAAAATCTAATAAGAAACCAGAAAGATACTGTATGGCATATTGAAATTGAATTTTTTTTTCGGAAGATATTTCTTGACCAGTCCTTATTATTCAAATGAGCGAGTTGATGATTTCGTGTCCTCACAATTTTTCATGTAGGCCTATGTTACATATGAAATTCAGAAAATTTTTGTTTTTAGCCAATACAGATAAAAGCATATTCCCGTATTTACCAAAATATATCAGAAGTAACATCTATTATTTTTGCTTCTTTTGCGATCAATTATCATATTGCATTTGGTCCGTTTTGGAATTTTTGTTGTGATGACTGCATGAGCCAGTTATAAAAACTATGGTAAATTTACAATCAATGGTAACCATCGCTGATTTCTTGGCTTGGATTGGCTATGGGATAGTGTTGCTATAGTTACCACCGTTTGCGGCGTTTATTGAAAAGTAACCATAGTTTTATACAACGGTTCCCTGGTCTCTACCTTGTTGAGCTGTCTGAAATCTTGGAAAGATTCAAGTTTTTTGTGTTTTGTTTTTTTTAAATCAGAATAGGGTCAGATCCTTACTTATTCCGATCGTACAAATTTTTCACCTTTTCTGTTACGTTTTGGGTCATGTGTTTTCGAGAATCACAAAGAGAGCATATGGAAGGAAAATATTTGTTTGTTTGTTTGCTTTTATTTCTGCATTCAATCAGATGCAATTTGAATACAAACTTCAAAAAGTACAAAGACAAAGAACAACAAGTGCTGTGAAATAAATCGATAACAGTATACGTAAATAGATACACATAGGTGATTGCATTAAGCAATGTAGATACACAGGAACATAAAATAAGATATACAGTATTTTTCAGTAAACAACAAAGATCATTGAATGCAGGAGACCACCATTGTAAGCGATTAAGCTTGAAATGGATGGAGGCCTCATAAAATGACTATCCAACGACATAACTCTCTTGGAGGAAGGTGATCAGGTGAGTTGCATCAGGTGAGAGTGCAAGATGCAGTTGAAGGAAGAAAATAGAGATTGACAAAAAGATGACAATCTATACTATAAATATTTGTTAGCTCAATTGGTTTGGGGAATATAATTGTATCAAATATCGTTTTTGTGAAGCTTTCAAAGAATAAATACTTAAACAGGACTTTATCCGGAAAATTATTCCAAATGTCCGGAAACGAATGTCTTATAGATTTATGTGTCACTAATAATTTGGGATTCAAAAGGTGAAAATTTCTACATAATATACGAGTTATAGGGTACGAATGGACAGAAGTATTGAACCTAAACATGTTATCAAACGATGATGGAAGTTGATCATGTATATATTTAAACATAATTACTGCTACTTGAATAATATTCAAATCAAAAACCTTCAATGTTTTAAGCTCATGAAATAAAGAATCAGTATGAGCCAGAAAATGCGATCCTGTACAAATACGTATAACTTTCTTTTGTAATTTGAATATAGAATTTATTTTGGTAGAGCCGCAAGTACCCCATACAACATTGCAATAACTTATATATGGGAGAATTAAGGAATTATATTATAGAAATAAAGTTGAACGAGGAAGAAAGAACTTCAGCTTGGAAATTATCCCTATATTTCTAGAAATACACGTTGTAACATAATGCAAATGCTCATTCCAAGTCAAACTTTCATCTCCCAGAAATTTTGAATTCGTTTTCTTTTCTAATGGGAAGGAAAATATTTAGGTCCCTTGGGCACGATTCACTCGATTTTCTAAGCAGCAGTGGAAATAGATGCTAAAGGGATGACACGATCACGTGGGACCGTGATGGGTCGATTATCATAATACACATTGATCGTCCAACTGTATCTGTTCATGGAGAGAAAATCTCGTGTTTGCAAGCTTTCTTCGATGAAAGCTCTTTTTTTTTTCTTTTTTAAATCCCCGTCCCCACCACTCTCTTTCTTTTTCTCGCACTCCCTTATAACACTTTTCACAACAAAATGAGACACTCCCCGATGTGTGTCCTTACAACAACCAAAAAGTGCTTCAAACAAGTACTGTACCATCATGTTTCGACATGGCGGTGCTCGCGATTAAGAATAATTTTTACGCAGGTAACATCAGGGCCGGCGGAACGGGGGGGGGGGGGGTTGTGGGGAGCTAGGGCCCCCACTTTTTTTTAAAAAAAACCAGAAAAGCGTAAGTGGCACTAATGGCAGTAGAAAGAAATACCTGTAGATAGAAACCTTGAAGTGTGAGCGCGGAAGGCCTTTTTTTTTTTTTTTTTTTTTTTTGCTTGTTAGCTGGTGAAACCCGGAAGTGGCACCAGAAGTCTTAAGTGCCCCCCCCCCCCCCCACACACACACTTGCAAAACGTGGCGCCGTCGCGTCGTCATGGACATTCACAGAACTCTTACTCTTAGTTCTGTGTGGACATTACTACCGAACGGTAATATGTGATGGCCGCAGAGGGCGTCTGGTGAAAACAGTATCCTGTCATTCAATCCGACAGTGCTCAAGAGAATCGGATGTACAGTGTAGTAGGTAGGATCAAAGAGATTGCATGAGTATAGCACCTACGTTTTTAAAAGCATGCATTGCTCTCTGTGGGAGAGCGCGTGTGTGTCACTTGTATTCAATGTAGTTCCCAGTGCATGTATCAAGTTTATTATTTTTTCCACGGGGGGGGGGGGGGGGTCTACAAGTATATATTTATGAACGATTACACTAAATTCATAAAGCTCAAAAGACAATGAAAATCCAGAAAAGAGGTGGTATGTTAGAAGAGCACAGGCTGTTAACCTATCAAGCTATTTTGACCGTTTCCAGGCCTAAGGGGGGGGGGGGGGTTGTGCCCCTACATAACTTCTTTATTATATGGTGTATCGCCGTCATATTTGGCACATGGGTAGAGCAACTCATACTCAACATGACCCAACATTTTAAATTTCTGGATGTTACCTATTGAGGGTATTATTCACCAAAATGTTTTAAAAAAATCATAGGAAATATGCTAAAATCATCTTTTCTTTATATTTAGGAATAGCATTCAGCCTTCACAAATTTATATGGTTGAAATTTCTCAAGATCAACCCATGGGGGCACTATTCATTACAATACAAAGAAATGTGTGAGACCTTTGATGTATTGTTCATAGGTACATGGATTGAGTGTTCCCATGATATTGCAATTTTAGTTTGCAGATTGATAATATGATAAACAAATGATGCTAAAAGCAAAACTTGTGTAAAATGACACAAAATAAAGGGCAGTCTTTGAAAAATGCTGTATTTTCAATTATTTCTGTTATATCTATTGTTTGATGTTTAAGTCATATTAAATAGAGGAAACAATAAGAAGATCATATCAGGGTAATTCACGACCATAATTACCTCACATTATGTTATTCAGCAAATTACAGCCAAAAAACCCGCCATTTCATCCATTATTGTATTGTTAAAGGGATGGTCCTGTTCCTGTTTATGTGGCCTATCAGAATGTTATTTGCTAGTATTTGCAGAATACTCGATGAAATTGTGTTGAGGAAGGATAGTATCAACATCCACGATGGTTCGTTTCACATTACAGGGTAAAATAGATGAGAAAATTACGAATTTAGTACATAGTAATTTGCTGCAAGAAGGCAAAATCTTTCAAACATCTATCAGGATGACCGTTACATACAGAGCGCCACCTGCCGTTTCCATTGCAATACGATACTGTCTCTGCGTTTTGCGAGCCAAACTCCAGCCACCTTCCACGCCTTCCATTCCTCCAAGCGACAGGCCCTCCTGACCCCTTGACCGAAACACATCTATTTTTAGGCTTTCCTATCACTCTGCGAGCTCCCCAAGGACTCTCGGCAGAATCTCTCTCCCCTTCTCCCAACTCTCGCCGTACAGACCTACACACACCAGAGAAACACACCCAATACCCAATGATGCCCAGCCACTTGCTTCATTTGGTGTACGGTGGAACACACACCGGTATCGTAACCCCATTGAACGTGTTGGGTCGCCGATACCAGTATCCCTACCTACCTGGTTATGGAAATGATCCGAATGTCTAGTAATGTACAGCTCCATCCATTGAATACTATGTATCCAAGGTTGTGCCATTGGGTACTAAACTTTGTGAGTCCGAAGAAAGTAATTGAATGGTTATGGCACCGACTGTAGATATTTCACGTATGTCTGTACTTGAGCCCACCGGCATCAACGATTTTATCATCTATTCGAACATGAAAGTTTGAAGCTAGACACACGTGTACTAGCTACTACACACACACAGAAAAAAGATCCTAGATGGATTTCGATTGAATTTTTGATGTTCAAACCGCCAGCTCAGAGATATATTTATGACTGTCTTGACACAGGCTTGATCAGCGCATGTGAGGCACTATTGAATAATCGCGACTAGCCACCCTCACAATTCCCAAAAGTAGGAAAAAAACTCGATCGGTAACTTCCGATTTTTTTTTTTGTGTGTGTGTGTGTGTGTCAAGACATTACAGAAAGTATCCAAACAGATTAGACGACGCCAATATTTGAAACGCTACACCTATATTGCAGTCTGCAGCTTCACACACATGAAACGAAAGAAGTTTGCATCAAGATTTCAACCTCCAAATGATCGCCAAAATACATTAGTATAAACACTACATTTTTATAGAAATTAATTGTGAAGTTACAGCCCCCCCCAAAAAAAAAAAAAAAAAAAAAATGCTGGGGTGAAATTCAGGCAATCTATCGTCCGGTCATTTATTATCATTTTTTAATCAAAATTTACCGCATACAGTCACTTCCCGTTACAACTGCCGAAAAAAAGCTAACGAGCAGAGATTTGTTTACGTGAATGATCCATATTACGGGCAGGTATCACGGAGTACTTCCTTGGTATCACAACGTTTTGTACGTGAAGAATTTATAGAATATAATAGAGACAATACTTGGTTTCTTATCATCAAACGATGATAATAGATTTAGTGTTAATTTACTGTTACGGAACTATTGTGGCAAAGTCTGTATTATCAATCACGTCATGAATAATATGACTTACCTGCTTGACAAATGGTTCATTCTGCTTTATTCTGCTTAGCGCGTGTAAACAAAATAAGTAAACACGTACCGAACGCGATGTGATGAATAATTTGAATCAAAAATATTTTAATCAGAATTATTTTAAGTAAGACCCCCTGGCAGTGACTTGATTACATATTTATGCTGTATATACTTCATGGAAACTTCTAGTTAGAATGAGGTTA
Source organism: Diadema antillarum (assembly GCF_040938485.1). NCBI lineage: Eukaryota > Metazoa > Echinodermata > Echinoidea > Diadematoida > Diadematidae > Diadema > Diadema antillarum. The sequence continues at coordinate 4,334,332 of NW_027270918.1, forward strand.
CAGCTCGTTATTCCGAAGGGTCGTTATTCCGAAGGCTCTTTATTCCTAAGATTCGTTATTCCGAAGGTTCATTGTTCCGAATTTCATTTTCGGATTAACCAATCTTCGGAATAACGAACCTTAGGAATAACGCCACAAATTTTCGGATTAACGAACCCTTTTTCATTTTCGGATTAACGAACCTGTAGGTATAGGGAATTTGCGTGTTTCGGATTAACGACCCTTCGGAATAACGAACCTTCGGAATAGCGAACCTTCGGAATAACGAACAGCACCCTTAGAATGCTATATATACTATCAATTGTCGGGTTTTGTCACCGATGGGATCGTATGTTTTGTTCAGTATAATTATAGTGGTCGAGATTTCACTGATTTCACTGTGCATAGCATACAAACTGACTTGCCCATGTTTAGTGGATCGAGCTATAAGAGCTCCACCGGCGATATTGACAGAATGGAGTTATATGGTTCACAATAGGCGTTTTCACATCAGCCCGATAAAAATCCAAGCTCGAGATATTTTTTAATTTCCCAAGTCAGAAAATAGCGCGCTATTTCGAAACATCGGGCTGATGTGAAAGCGCTTATTGAGTCTTACTGAGCGTTATATTGTTATAAACAATGTATACGTTGGAGGCGATGTGATAGAACCATACACAAGTTTCGGTACGGAGGAATCAACAATGTTTTAATCAAATAATTTTTAGTAAGACCCCCTGAAAGACATTTTATTTAGGTTTATTAATTATTCTTTATGGAAATGTCGTGTTACAATTTCAAATCAATGATAGCTTTTGTTACCAATCGTATAATTCGAGGCCGAGATTTTTGTTTACGTGAATGACCCATATTACTGGCAGGTATCGTACGTAGTACCTCCTTGGTATCACAACGTATACGTGAAGTATTTATAGAATATAATAAAGACAACACTTGGTTTCTTATCATCAAACGATGATTATAGATTTTGTGTTAATTTACTGTTACGGAACTATTGTGGCAAAGTCCAAAATCTTCGAGTGATCCCTGCGGTCACTCCAAAATGAGTGAAAATGAACATGTTCACTCGAAATTCACTCCAATTTCACTCTAAATTCACTCTTTTTTGTATTCACTCCTTCGAGAGTGAATATTTTCACTCAATCTTTTTTTTTTAGAGAGTTATGTTTGATAATAATGTGAGCTATGCGACATACATTTGTAATTGTCAATTGAAAATCAACGACACTGCAATTACCGGTAGGCCTGTAGGACTTGAGTTTCTGAAATTCAAAGTTTTTTCTTAATCATGTCTTTCAAAGATGGAAATAAAGAAATTAATACATTGAATTGAATTAGAGAAGGAAAATATATACCATTTATTGGCTGGTTCCTTGATTTTGACTGCCAAATCGGTATGTTTAGCAACCAAGGGTCATCTCTATAGGTATGTTAATATTTCAATCTCACTGCTGCTTCTGAAATGTATGAAATTCATGTCCGAAATCATGCGACAAAATAGTAATAATACACGTTTGCATGAATGAAATCACCTTTTTTTTAATAGCTGTGTCTGATACACCTACAGTCACTTCCCCGTTACAACTGCCGAAAAAAAAAATAAGAGCGGGGATTTGTTTACGTGAATGATCCATATTACGGGCAGGTATCGTACGTATATAGTATCACAACGTTTTATACGTGAAGTATTTATGGAATATAATAAAGACAACACTTGGTTTCTTATCATCAAACGATGATCATAGATTTTGTGTTAATTTACCGTTACGGAACTATTGTGGCAAAGTCTGTATTGTCAATCACGTCATGAATGATATGACTTACCTGCTTGACAAATGGTTCATTCTGCTTTATTCTGCTTAGCGCGTGTAAACAAAATAAGTAAACACGTACCGAACGCGATGTGATGAATCATTGAATCAAAAATATTTTACTCAGAATTGTTTTTGGTAAGACCCCCTGGCAGTGACTTGATTACATATCTATGTTGTATTATACTTCATGGAAACTTCTAGTTAGAATGCTATATATAATATCAAATGTCAGGTTTTTGTCACCGATGGGATCGTATGTTTTGTTCAGTATAATTATAGTGGCCGAAATTTCACTGATTTCACTGTGCATAGCATGCAAACTGACTTGCCCATGTTTAGTGGATCGAGCTACAATAGAGTTCCGATGTATACCTATAATGCAAGTGAATTCGACAGGATCATGCTGGAACATTCAACTCCCTAGCAGTTATCATGATGTACATCTCTCAAGCACCCCACAGTGAAATTCAACTGCGAAACTCGAAATATATTGACAGAATGGAGTCATGGTTCATATTACACAAATCTTACTGAGCGTTTGTTATAAACAACGTATACATTGGAGGCGATGTGATGATCCATAAAAGTTTCGGTACGGAGAAATCAACAATCAAAAAATTTTAGTAAGACACCCTGAAAGACATTTCATATGATTCTATATTTAGGTTTACATTATTCTATATGGAAATGTCGTGTTACAATTTCAAATCAATGACAGCTTTTTATACCTATATACTCACGTATGAAACAAGGTGTCTTGGCTCATCTGCAGGTTGAAATCTTGGCTGTACATGGAAGGGTGCTGTTCGTTATTCCGAAGGTTCTTTATTCCGAAGGTTCGTTATTCCGAAGGTTCCTTAATGCGAAACACACAAATTCCCTATACCTAGATGTTGGTTAATCTGAAAATGAAAAAGGGTTCGTTAATCCGAACATTTTTGTAGCGTTATTCATAAGGTTCGCTATCGAAGATTTTGTTAATCCGAAAATGAAATTCGGAATAACGAACCTTCGGAATAACGAAACTTCGGACTGAAGAGCCTTCGGAATAACGACCCTTCGGAATAACGAGCTGTAACCGTATGGAAGACGATGCCGTCAAGCAAAAACTCTTGTCAATCTATCTCCACAAGCAAAATCTATAACATGCAGTGACCATCATATCACAAACAGTGTTTGACAGTGTTCATACAGAGATGTGTGTACATGTGTATTTATTGTAAATTTTGAACACCGCTTGTATTCGCGTGTCTTTTCCCATTCTTCAGAATAGAACTGGAAATTTGAGTAATTTCGAGACAGTTTTACGTATACATTTGTGTGTGTGTGTGTGTGTGTGGGTGTGACGGAAGGAAAACTTGCAGTATAGACGTTGCAGTGATGTTCAGTCTTGCCTTTATTCCCCAAGCTTTCGGCTGTTTCACCAGCCTTTTTCAAGGGCTTGATGAGACATAAACATAAAAGCAAAATAGCAACCAATTTGCATGCATTTGAACAGAAATAGAAATAGTAATAACAAGAGGCCAATATATATATATATATATATATATATATATATATATATATATATATATATACAGAATTGTAATAAGAAAATTGGTTTGCTCGGCATCTTGATGATAATAAGTACAAGAATTAGTAGAAGAAGAACGCCGTAAAAAAAAAAAATCATAGATCCTGAAGATCTTAAAAACGGAGCATAGCTCTCAAATACTGAAAGGCAAGGTCACACTCTTGAACTGATGAAGAGTGTGACCTTGCCTTTCAGTATTTGAGAGCTATATGCTCCGCTTTTAAGATCTTCAAGATCTATGATTTATTTTTTACGGCGTTCTTCTTCTAATTCTTTTACTTTATATATATATATATATATATATATACATATATATATATATATATATATATCTGTATATATAACAAATACTTGTATACATGTACCTATGTAAACCACACCACATTTTTTTTTCAATCACAATTCTGACAGTGCTAAACAATGTATCTTGTTTGATGTGAAAAGGTAAGTAGCATAAGAAACAAGCCTTATAATAAATAATGATAAATCTGTTGATCTTAACATTGGAATATTTAAAAAAAATGCGTGTATTATGGTAAATAATTTTCACATAGTATAAACATACGATAGGCCTACAGACTGCAGCAATTCTCTTTAAATTAAATAGCAAGACTCTTTTGGGCTATTTTGGAGGGGAAAACTATAAAGTATCAACATGGAGACAATTCGCAAACCATAATACAGATGAGACATTGGTGTGAACTACAGATACATGTATCATTTTATAGAAATTGTATACATCACATCCAACTCATTTCGGGCATATACAGATACATAGATGTAAAAGACAGTGTACCAAAATTTTGTGTAGGAATAAGATGTCAATATATTCCTGAAAATCCGGAGATCAGGAGGTCGTAGGTTTGAATTCTTTTCGATTATGTACATCCATGATTTATTTTGTCAAAGATACTTCAAAAACACTGATCAGATTTCTAATGCTTATAAACGTCGATGTATAAAAGGCAATTTTTCAATCGGATGCACCAAGACGAGGGATGAAACTGTGCGGCAGCACACCTCCCCGACCATGGATTACATTCAAATCTTTTCCGACAATTCTGATGTAAAAACTGAAACAAAACAACACGGTAAGCCTGAAACTAAGGTCAGAAAGAGAGAGAGAGAGAGAGAAGGAGAGAGAGAGAGGGAGGGAGAGAGAGGGAGGAGATATCTTTCCGTTCACAGTTCCTTGCTGAAACATGAGGTCGACAAAGCTGTGAACTTGACGAACGAAACAAGGTTGATCTTGTCAAGGATTACAAACTCGGTTCTAGTTTAGTTCAGTCTAGTTTTATTCACCATCATTCAAGTACAATGAAGTGCAATAAAAAGACACTAAAAATAATTGAATTACAATATAAATAAATTAGAACAAAACAAGAAGAGTTGATCTTGAAGGTGAACCCTATACATACATATTTTCATATGCTTTATATTCCCTGGAAGAGCATTTCAGTTGTGGTTAATCAAGTTCCCTCGATTGTTTACAGTTAGTTTCTCGTCAGTGTATAAAGTTTATCTTGCAAGTGCTCTGGATCGGCATCTCGCTTTAAAATTATCCCTCTTGAAGCTAACCGAGCTAACCAGTATCCACGATTACTGCACATTATGACCTCGGACAGAACCGGAGATGGTGATATCGGACCGTACATACCAACATTTCAAGGGAAATGTAAGTACAATTACAAGACGAAGTGTCAATCACTTTTGAAAATGAATATTTCTGTGATTATTCTTATCAACTCGTATAACAGCTAATGAGGCCAATGTGGTTGCGTGAAGTAATTAATGCACTTAACTTTTTTTTCATCAATCACAAACACGCAGTTCGTGGTATTAAAAAAAAATTCGAGGTTATTGCTAAACAAAACAGCTAACTCCTGGAATTGGTATTGCCGCTTGAAATTGTTGCCTTTGTTGTTACCGTTTTTTATACCATTGTAATGATTATCATGAATACTGTACTATTATCATCATCACAAATGATTTCATTCTCTATATAAGTTGTCATTACAAACCTCCCGAGAACCTCTGTTTTGATTGAGGAGAAAATATGTTTTGTCAAGATTATTTTGACGATGCTCATAACGCCAGAGTACGTGGAATCCGTTCCAGTTAGTGCTAATGCTATCGACAATAATTATCTGATATCATTTGGCTCCCAGCCATTAGCCTCTTCACGATTCGCGAGATATAGGCATATAGCACACATACAAAAACAAAAAACACCAATGACCAATGACCAGTAACAGGAACAACAACGATGGCGAGACATAATACTAATAATGTGAATATTATACAAAAATGAATTACACTGATAATACTGAGCAGTAACATGTGAATTATCATTATCTTCGGTTTGACAGTGTTCTTCCCAGTCGTATTCAATATATATCACCTATAATAATTCCACGTCAAGCATATCGCTGTGCTTGAAAGCGCAAATTTAAACTTCTCTCTGCCATTATTTTAAAGAGGTGCGAACATTGCCTGTTTGTTAATAGCAAAATTTACATACTTACCGATGTAATAGACTATCCACATAAGAAACTTACGGTCAAGCCACATTATTTGCAAAGAAAATTCATACAGGGATAATTCACAGGGATAATATGAGAAAAGGAAGAGAAAAAATATACCTTCGACATAAAAAAGGAAATGTCTGAAAATCAAGCTTATCCGAGGTACTAAAAAGGACAGATTACGAACATCTTGTGGGAATTTACCAGCAGGCCTGTACAGCGTATTGCACTACCAAAGAAATTAACCAGCATACATGTAAACATGTGTGTATACAATGTGTGAACTAATGATTGATCGTTGAGTCAATGTTTTTACTGTTTGAACGTCACTGTACAGTGTAAATTAGGCCCTACGTCCATGTGACGGGGGATGGGCATTCAGGGTAATATCTTTGGAGTGACTGTTGCGTAATGTATACTGAGTATAATATTATTATTTTGTATCGTAATTTGTTGTTTTGTTGAATATGACAAGGGCAATAATAAACAAACATACAGCCTATATAAACATGAAAAATAAGTGAAAACGCGCTGGCATTCATTACTCATCTATACACGCCTATAGGGGGATTCACACGTATAAAAATTACTGGGTAACAAAACGAGAAATTTGTAACCCGCTAGTAAACTGAGTTCTTTGCACGAGTTGACAAAAACCCAACAAAGCGCGGTCAGCAGCGCAATGCTAAACCCAAGAAATCTTGCTGTTATTAGCGCGCTAATCTTTGTCCCGCAAATACACTACACACGTGTGAACGGTCGACCACAAAAACTCGAATCTTTCATATCCCATCATTCATAGCGCACGCCACAACGGCGTGCACTCGACAATGTATGTGAGGTTCAAGAACAATGCTTGTAGTTTTATCGATTTATCGATAGGCAATTAGCGAGTTACTAGTATTTCTGTGAGGGAGAAAGGCTGCAAAAATAAAAACAGACAAATAAAGAAACAGACAAAAAGCCCAACAAACTCTAGTTTCCGAGCGCATAGTATACTCTACTAACCAATTAATTTGGAGAGTGTCGATTAACGGTTTCAACAAAAACACAGAAAACAAATAAAACAAAACAAAATAAAAACTCGAGTTTCGGGGAGCTTGGTAACCCGCTATATGGTACGTACAAACGCGGCTACTACACTCGTGGACCTTATACGTACAATTTCCTTCATAATACCCTATCAGTACAATGAAACAACCCGGATCGTTCGCATTCATGATCATGCATGTCTTGATATTGTGTTTACTATCTTTCCAGTATGTAGAATATCTACGCGCAATTAGCCGGAGCCACACGTATAACAACATAGCGGGATGACGACCCAGGATGACGATTGAACTCCAAATCTCGAGATTTTTCCCCCTCTTCACGCGTTTGCATGTACCGACAATATTTACGCAGCTGCCACACAGTAGTGTGATGTTGTCATTTACCCATTATTGTGATGCTCGCTTGAATGATGGAATATAAAATCTGGAGATGAGTAAAGTATTTTCGGTCAGCCGTTTACGCGGTCACCGGGAGCAAATCAGCGCACTATTTCAGAAATCAAGTGCAAGATTTGTTGGGGATACCGTCGCGATGCTGATCGCGCAAATTAGTGGGATTTTGTGTGCACATTTGCAAAAATCTCGAGATTACGATGGTCATGTAAATCTCGAGATTTGTATCCCGCTTTTTGGCATACGCGCGAACCCTAATAGTGGCTCTTGTGTTTATGGGGATATAGTTGTGTGCAAAACTTAGAACAATGTACAGTACACTGTATTTAAAAAAAAAAAAAAAAATTACGGCCTAATAGTACACCATGATATAGTCTACTGCCGATTCCACAGCAGAGTAGATTACCAAAGGAACTGTTCATACAGTTTGAACAACCACCGTGGATACTCGCTGTGATGCCATCAACGTCGTTCCCCAATGATCAACTCTTTAGACAGGTGGGCAGTGGTAGCAGCGGGCCAGATGGAATGACAGGCCTCGGGCTGGGCATGGTTTTCGCCAGGAACGTTCAGGCTGTGAAGGGGCTCAGCCGAACTTCGGAGAGGTGGAGGAAGAAACTTTTCAGGAGAAAGACAGATGGATAAAGCGACTTGTCTCTGGCGATACTTCGTGGCCGGGAATAGAAAATCGGCATGTCCGAACCTCTCCAATTTTTTTAGTGCTTTTGGTTTTGGTTTTGTTATTCTGTTGAACACATCTGCCTGTGTAATAAAGAACAAAACAGAAACATTTTCATATATAATTTTATCATTACCATGGTTCCATGAGTAGACATTTTCTTCAACTAATATACGATTCAATTGCACATCCTGTAGTTTATGTACCAGAGTAAAATGATATTCACACAATGCCTTCCATTCTGACTAATAAGAAATTCGCGGAATAAAAATAAGCGTCATATAGGCCGATATAGGCCTTACGTGTTTTCACATTCTACAAAAAAACACAAAACAAAATAAAACAAAAACACAAATACACATGCACACACACACACACACACCCAATGCGAAAAAGAACAGGTCACGTTTGTTGATATATTTATTAGAATAACATTACCTTTGTTGACTGGCTTCCAATGCGCATTCCTGTCTTTTCTCGATTTGCTCCTGAGATCTATAAAAAAATATTGATACAGTGGAATTAGAGATTCATTCTTTTTTCACGCGTAAACGTATATTGAAAGAGTAACGTCGGGTCATACAACGTATCTCATTGACTACCATGATTCATCGTAATATCCCGCGTTCCCTGTTAATGGAATCAATTGAGTTTTCACAAGTTAATTCCGAGACAAACTTGAGTTTTACTTATTCATTTATTTTTGGTGTCCTGTTCGGATCGCTTACAAAAACGTTCAATTCGAATTTTGATGACTCGAAAAAAGAAATGTATCGTGGCCTACCAATGAAAGGAAACATTTTTTTCGACACAGTTCTCCGATGGAACCGTCAAAATATAAACTGTTTAGAAGTTAGGTGGTCTGATTTCATTTTCAGAGGTCCCGAGAAACCACTAAAGTGCCACTTGAGATGTAGAGTATCCATAGCCTACTGAAAGTGTAAAAGGAAAAGACATTGGTTGCATTCATAACCGACAATCTATGAAAAATTATACACGCATTGTTCCCAGGATGAATCCCTTTTGAGAAAAAAAAAATACATCTGAAGATTTTTTTTTTCTCAGAAGGGATTCATCCGGGGAACATAATCATAGCATCCTAAAAAGTTTTAGAACCTGACATCAAGCTGTTCTCACTGACTGTGATAACAAATTATGAAATGGAAATGGAATTATGCAACCTGCAAATCATCTTATAGCTTGTCAAATTACAAAATCTATTTCATATTTCCATTTATCATAACTTTCATATTCATTCAGTACTTCAAAGAAAAGGGCACATCAAAGCAAACAGCAATTCATCATGATGGATCTATGTACAACATGTACGATCTACATAGATGGACAAAACTGACACAGTGAATGAACAACCTACAGTCTTCTACGGCATATACATGTAGAGTCTCAGTCAATTTAATAATAACAAACAGTAATTGAAGAGCTTTGAAAACAAAAGCAAACAAATCAAAATACAAATCAAAATACATATAAGACTTTAATTAAAAAAGTATATAGGATACTACGCAGAGAAAATTGAATGAAAATGATACGTAAACACACGCACATTATCATGATGCATCGGACCACTGAACCTCCGCCAAACGGCCAGCGTTAGTCGTTATGTTGCAGGTATTGTATACTTCATTTTTATGATTATGATATGACAGATTAATTACATCATAAGGATGAGCTATGTAATATGATGAAGAAACGGTTATTATAAATAGGGGCTACTCAAAGGTAGGGAAAAGAAAATGACACGACGAGGGTGCAATGCAATGCTGCCGCGCCATTGTGTTCCCCTGTTTCTGATACTACCTAGTAGTATACAGTGTAGATCATCCCCTTCCAAATCTCATGTAAACTATACTCGACAGAAATTATGATCACCCCTTCCCCCATTCTCTTCGGGCACATATTATTCACTTTTAGAATTAATAACGAATATTCCTTCATTTTTGACAAACGAATCTCCTTTTTGGAATAACGAGCCTTATTTCGTTTTCGGATCGATACACATAATCTTGAGAATACTATGGACGCTTCAGAATAAGGAAATTTATTTCATTTTCAGATCAACGAACACTCGGCACTAAGGGACCCTACTTCATTCTCGTTTGGCCGATTACCCCTTGCGAATTTCATTATTCAGAAATCTATTTTTCTGAACTTTTTACACGCATAAAACCTTGAAAATCAAGGTGAAAAAATAAAGTAATCAAGTCTTTTGTGGGTCATCCTACATACATCTTTTCTAGCAGGCACAGGATATTCTTCACGAGATAAACTTCAAGCTCTCACATCATGCACTTACGGATAAAGATGGGTCGGACTGACTAACTTCTACACTAAATACCTGTATACTCACTTTTTCACTCAGGACATCGCGAGCTGGGGTCGGTAGATCCAGGTGTCGCGTCGGTTCATTTCTACGGGATGAAGGCATCTTGTCCAGTTTCAATAATCGCGATCCCTTCGTTGTCCTCTACGCCTCATTTCGAAAGATTCTATATTCTTTTGCGAGATTTCTGGGTCGGAGACGTATGTACACCTCGTCTCGCAAAACCTAACTGTTTTAGTTGCTCTCGAGTCGGAATCCGTAGAGCTCTATACGCAGCATCACACCGAGGAAAAGAGACTATGTGCCCTCAAGTAAACAAACGGAACGACGCGACGGCTGATAGCGCAGTGCGATCACAGAACTCCACGCACACACGACGTGCATACAGGTCTGCAAATGTGCCATGAACCCCCATGATTACGCAATATTCCCTCGCCGCGCCGTCTCTCTCCCAAATTCACGGAGGTGAAAAGGTGAACCTCCCAGACCAAGCCGTGCGGTACACATCGCTCGCGTGTGCGGAAGATAACGGTTGAAAAAGCCCCAAGCCCAATGTAGTCAAATTCAAACGGTAGAGGGAGGTAAGGTCGTATCACGGGGGAAAGTGTGGGTCCCACACTTTTATCGGACGACGTATTTTTGCATTTCTCAGCCATTTCTAGACCAATTTTTGTCAAACAAACTTTGAATTCCCCATAAATTTCAATGCTCTTTCATATTTCATAAGTAGTTTCTCATTATCTTGCCAAAAAATTTCATCCCGACGTGCCATCATCAACCAAAACAGGACCTTCCCTTTAACTGAAATTGGAACCAAAAAAAAAAAAAATGCAAAATTTGATGGACATGGTTGTCAGTTTACGGTTGCCATGGCAACCAGCAATATCGGACATAGCTAAATTATATATCAAAATGGTTGTAATAAAATTTTAGGAAAAGTTACCTAATTTGATTGAAATTGGGTGAAGGGAGTAGGAGTGGCAAATGAAAATATGGTAGGGGGCACAATGTGCCCCCTTGGTCTTTATAGGGTTAAACACAGATCACCTTTCAAGAAAATTACTGAAACTCTGCAAGAAGAAGGAAGAATGATAACAAACTGAGACTGGATGTGGCAAAACGTTAGAGATGCACTAGTATCAGGGTCCAGGGGCCAAGGGGCGGGCAGCGGAACGTGTTTGAGTGCATGGGGGAGGGGTGGATCCCAGAGAGTCAAGGGGCCAACATGCCCCCCCCCCCCCCCCCCCCCCGCGGCTTCGGAAAGCCACTGGTTTGTTTCATTGTAATTTTCAGCATTTTTCCAGTTTATGTTTGAGCGGGTTTTTGTTTTGTTTGGTTATTGTTTGCGTTGTGTGTTATTTTTCTAAGAACTAAAAGGGGGCATCACAAACCAGGATAAAAGTGCGAGAAGTTCTGCGAGCGAACGTTCAGCACGCCGAGGGTGGTTTCGATAAGGAGGTTTTCGTCTCACACCACCTCGCTGGTTCCGGGGAGTTTACCCTTGTTGGTCCTTTGTAAAGTCCACCTGTACAGTCGAGTTCGAGTGGATCCCACTACGTACGCGCACATCGGAATACGTACTCGCAATATAATACATACAGCATGAGGGTACGAGCGTGCGGGCTGTTAACTGCTGCTGCATGCAGCCAGTCTTTCGCAGAGTTGAACCTGCTCCGATCCACATGATTATGCATGCATGCCTAGCGCCTAGCTGGTGTCTACCACTCACTGATGGGCGATGCGATCGCACACACATCACGTCTAATATAGCTCACAGACTGTTGAAGGAGCCAAAGTGGTTGTTTGGCAACAGCAGTTGCTCCATCTGGAAGTTCGGTAGCTTGCTAGCTTTTCATCGAGGCCTATATAGTTGTCAACTCGATACTGGAACAGCAGCGGATGCGATGCCATCCTCGCGAGCCTGACGGCAGTCGAGGTCTGTAGTCAATAGGATCGGGTCTACCCTTCAAAACAAGTACGGCAGTACCAGTGGAGTGCATGGTTGAGACAGCGGAGCCGGGGCATCAGCTAGTCACCAAGTGACCCACGTTAGGTCTTCTCTGACTTCGATTTTAGCTGTCATTTTACTTACAGATCTGCTAAGCGGTGGCTATCGACCAAAACAATAGTGTGTTGACCGTGAACCTCCCTTCTCTGGCCTGGTGTGCTGTCTCTCAAATGAATAATATTTGGCTCATTTGGGATAGGTTGGTTACTAACGTTTAATAGACAGAACTTTGAAGCCAGAGACTCCGTGAGTGGTAACGGGCCTTCGTTGAACGGACACTTGTATCATCAAGTCGGAACTTCTGCCAAATCGTCCGGAAGGCGGTATGCAGTGTAGTAATCACATCCACACTCCGCTCGTTCGGCTGGTGTCGCAATATTCCTTCTGTTTCTCACACAGCAACTGGCAGCCGTCCATGGCATTGATCTGGATATAAGCTGATGACATACAAGAGAAGTTCCGCAATAAATGATTGTTTCGTTGTGAACCTGCTTTGATGTGCATCAACTTTCTTTTTTTCTTTCTTTGTTTTTGAAGTGATACAATTTATCATTCAGTGATGGCCTTGACACATTTTCAACTGCTAGTGTCAGCGGTGCTTATGCTTTCGGTCTTCACCACAATCTCTGCCCTGTCTTGCGGCACCTGTATTCCTGAGAATTGCCCTGTTTTGTCTTGCCCTGGAGGGCTTGTAGATGATGTTTGCGGCTGCTGCAAGCAGTGCGCCAAGCAACCGGGACAATCTTGCGGTGGGAAATTCAACAAACATGGACAATGTGATAAGGGGTCCGTATGTGAACGGATTGTTGAATCTGGAGGATCCGTGCGTTCAGATGTTCCTGGAATATGCAGTGGTTTGTATTTAATTTCATCCTGTTTGGATTTCATGTAAAAAATTATATCTTTTGATGTCATGTTTCGTCAGATGTGGTCGCAGTTAGTTGCAATTCAAGACGACACTACAACCATGTTTGTAAAGGCCTAACTGTTAGTGTTAGAACTGTTTCTACTCTAGCATCTACTAGTCTAGCTAATTAATTAAAAAACTACTGAACTAGTGAATTTGGGAGTTTCATATTATCTTTTACCAGCATAAATATATATTGCTGCCGTGGAAACCAAATTTGCCAGATCCACTAAAGTAAAAGAATGTGACACTTCAATGATCAAAATTTTTCTTTTTTTAATTTTTACTTCCCCAAATGTACATACATGTACCCTGAAATGATCCCAGGTTCATACTTCCACTTCCAGTTCTTGACTGAGTCAGAATTGTATAAATCCATGTTAGCGTACTTTAAAACTGTACACTTGTTTTGCATGTTTCCATAGGTTGGAACTTACATTGTACTAACTTAGTTCATAAAGAGTGAATGCAGTGAAAGTGGTATTGCTGTATTTTGAATTTTGTTTTCTTTGTTTTCTTATGTTTGAGGGGGAGCAGTATTGCAGCTTTCATGTCCAATGAATAAAAACATTTATACATGTAGATAACACAAGGTTTTATCTGTCAGTCAAAGTGATTACTGAGAATTAGATTCCTGTTCATTGGTTTGTTTCTGATAATCCTCTTTAAACAGAGAAGTTTTGCTATCATGAAGTGGAACTTTCAGGAAGCCGAAATCTCATAATGACCCCATATCATTATGATTACTATAGAGAGACTTTAGCATCTTTTAATGTTGCTATATTAGTGACATCCATGATGTACTATGTACAATGTACAAGTTTACATACTATTACTATGATGTCAAACTTGGCTTCCTTAGAAAAAGAAAAAAAAAGTGAAAATATTGATCGAGGAAAGAGTGTACAAGGCCTTTGTAAGACCAGCTCTAGAAGGTGCCTAGCTCTGTGGAGTATGCCTACCATGTTTGGAATCCTGCTACTCAGAAAAACATCAATAAGCTACATGTATATTGTGTAGAGTCTGTACAGAGACAAGCTACTAGCTTTGTGCTGTTCAGGTATCATATCACATCAAGTGTAAGCTAGATGATCAAGACCCTTGACTGGCAGTCCCTGGAGCACTGCAGGGAGATCTCACATCTCTTCATGCTCTTTAGGATCAACAATGACCTTGCCCACTGCCCAATACTGGTAATCAAATCAAAACTTCTCCCACTACCCCCTCACCAATGCTCTCATAGGAAACAGTTACAGGTTGTCACCTGCAGAACACAATACAGGGGGGGGGGGGGGGTCATCTTTCATACCAGGGAGGGGTCTTCCCACCTCCCTGTTCATACTGAGGACCATAAAGGGTTGGAACAGCCTTCCAGAGGAAGTAGCAAGTAGTGGCTGCTTCAAACCTTGACACATTTCAATGTCAAGGGTCAGCAAATAACCAACCATCATTGGACATTTTTTGTTAGAAAAAAAAAAGTACAGTACTAGTATAAAATAGCAGTTCGGTTTGTCAATGCAGGACAGGTCAAGCTTGGTCTATATCCCTAGTGCCATGATAACCTACATTATTGATTGTGGGCATCTTTAGCAAGACAAGACAAAGTCGTGTCATCAATTTTCAGATCTACAATTGAAAAGATACATGGTGTACCACTGTGTCAGGAGATGATTGCACAGGTTAATTCATTGTCTAATAAAACTAATGAAGCTAAAAAAAAAAACTGTAGCTGTGAGATTTTCAGGGGATAATGGAATATAGAAAGAGGAGAAGGAAAGATATTGACTACCTTTGTGACCTTTTGCTGGTATTGAGGGAAAACATATTCTGTTTGAGCAATCTTGGTACTACACTATACTAGGAAATATATTTTTCTGTTTTAGCAGAAGCTCCCTATTGAATGCCACTCTGTGGGCATGAAGATGAAGTCTTTTGTTGTTTTTGCAAAATTGTTTTACCATTTGCCATTTATGGAAAATATTAGAAGAATGCTGAAACAGCAGTCAGGCTTCTACAGTTAGGTCTATCCTCCTGTTTGTGCGATCATATCTTCCTACTTACTTCAATGATAATTAATGTGCATGTACACGTAGATGAGGGAACAGAAAGGGCAAGGAGGTAGTGTCCTCACAGGGGTACATATTCATGAAATTTACCGAGAATGATGAGAGACGTACTGCTGCTCTATCGAGTGATGATCAAGCCTGATTTTGAAGGATGTATGCTCAGGGCCGCAACTACAATGTACTTCCGCAGTTTCTGTCAGAAAGGTACTAGAATGAAAGTATTCAATATTAATTAAAACAACTCAGAAAAGAACAGTTGCACAAATGATATGATGTGTCAAATTCAGGTAGGGAAGGTGTTTTTTCTGTTAAATTTCCTCTCATCCCTGTATTTCCAGTTAGAAATTTAAGCGGCAGTCATTGTGAAGATTTTTATTGCAATGTCTTCAAAGTCAGATAGTTTTTCTAGATACAATGAGAATAAAGCTGTATCTTGAATGCTTATTCATTTAAGTCACAAGTATTGAATAATGGAAAATGTGCACATAGACTAATATTTATAGTCAGGAAACATACATGTGGTAACTTGCAGTTCAAAAGATGAGATATAACATGTGGCAGTGAATCAAAAAGAAAGGAAGAGATAGCAATATGCAACGTTCCTATTCAATTACAAAGATACAAAAACCTACATGTAGGCATACACTGTATAGACCACACTTCAAGATAAAGAGTTAGTGATGTGTGCAGCTGGCCATCAGATGCATTGATTTGCAAATACTGGCCTTTCTACCATAGATTTGTTACTGGAAATATTAGCTGCTCTTTATTTGAAATTCTAAAAGCCGGGGACATTAGCAGTTAGGGCTCCGTCACAAAGCGCAGAGTCACACTTGCAAGTGTGTGATTGAATGGACTTTTGCAGACCCCAGCAGCACTCCACAGAATGGGCTGGATGATTGTAGGGGGCAAAGGGCAGGTAGCATGCTGCTGGTGTGTAAATGCTCTGGGTGTTTAGCTCTGAATCAGAGCAGGACTAATGGAGCAGGGCTATCCAGTCCTCCCCATGCCAGGAGGGCATGGTATGCAGGTACATGCAAAGGGGGAAACAATTCAAAGCCTGTGGGTACAACTGTATGCCATGTGGGCAGAGTAAATGCAGTGTGCATGGACAGTTCTGTGCTGTTTGTTAGACTGGCATGATTTATAGGAGGGAGCAGGCAATGCTACTCATCACAAAAAAATGTCTTATATTCTTATATTTTCAACTACAAATTTTTGTGAACAGGCCACCCAGTTGATTTGTGTGTAATTGATTCAGAATAACGCTAATGTACGTTTAACATTCTTGTCATTTTCAGAGGAAATAATCAATTTGATGACTGATTTGTGAATGGTATTGAGCAGTAAGTGTCTAATCACACTAATTAATCATACAGCTGTACCACATCCGTAACTCTCAATGACTGTCAAGCAATTTGTTCCGATGTTCATGGTTAGAAGAGGTCATTGTGATGTCTTTGTAAGAAAGCTTATTTTGTGATGCACTAGTATCCCTAAAATGCATTCTTATGTCAGTATTGTAACTTTTGTCATATACTATGGTGTGTTGATGCATACAAAGGCAACACAACTTCCTCAATGCTGATTTGTACATAGCTGTCTGTAAAAAATATGATGAGTGCAAAATTTGAGTTTTGTCAGGAAAACTGCTTGTGTTCGCAAAGAATATGCAGTGAAGCTATTTACAATGTATAAGTAGCTAAGATACAATCACACCTTTACACACAACATGTTTTTTTTTATGTGTGTATTTTATTAAAGCTTGACATACAAAATTGTACAGATACTCAAATGCTCAACAACATTTCATTTGGAACTTTTCAGATTGTCAACTGAATATAGAAGTCTGTTTGATAATAGCCTGTAGTGTAATTATGCTCAGCAGATAAATGAATTGTTTATACTCAGAAGTATAAAGTGCCCAAAGAAAAAAAAAGTTATAGAGGATGTGCATAAAACACTTGCCCAACCAGCACTGTATTAGCCATGATTTTTGATTGTGTATCATCTGATGACTAATTACTAGTATTACATCAATTGTGAACAGAAACACCATGCATATCATCTTCAAACTAGGACATTGCTGACTTTTTTGCTTACCAACACTTGTGAATTTGTCTCTTAAGTTCTGTTTCACACACAAAAAAATATTCACAAATTGGTTGGGTGCATTTAATTTTTGTTAAAGGCATCACTTTTCCTTCATTCCTTTTGTTTGATACATTTTGATGAAGTTAGATGGTTTTTAGACCTGAAAAAAAAAAGTCAACTAAAACTGCTATGACATTGAAGCATGCAATTTGCTTCAACAAATCATAAGTACTGTCAAAAATACATGTAGATGGTAATGGGCTTGCATAAACGAAACTTTTATGAACTACAGTGTACCCAGTTTTGTGGAAGTACAGGTGTACAGTGTACAATGTATGTGCAATAGACACACTGTATTGATGTAAATATCTGTTGCATCTATATAATCTTTCTTTTTCTTCCAATGGTACTGTATCATGAGGTGCATATTTGTTTATGGCGCACCAGTGTAGAAACAAATGAACAGTATTTACACTCTCTTCATGCAGTGCATATTAAAAAACAAACAAAAACGTATTGAATGAACATGAGTGAAATTGTCTTTCTGGTAGACATCTTTGTTTAGCATTTGTAAACATTTCTGTTTACTATGTACAGTATTGATTTCTTCTTTGCATGCACCAGGGCTTTGGGGCAAACTGTAATGTGTTTTTGAGACCTCCTCACCGCATGTAATGCAGTATGCTCAAAACATTTGATAGAATGTGAAACACACGCATGAAGAAATGCATGGCTTCAAAGACAACATGATTGCACATCATGAAGCCTGTTGTGCTCAGTTGACTTGGTGGAATCTAAAAAAACAAGTGTATACATGTGTGTGTGTGTGTATGTACTGTACCATGTATGCACACTTTCCTACTTACTAGTATTGTAGGGATGAACAATGTTTCTCCAACTGAAGCCACATGCATGTTCATTTGGCCTCGGTGATTATTTGCATGATGGGATTAGAATACTGGATCCCTTGGAACAGGTATGCACGATGTGCCTATACTCCACAGCAGGGCAAAGCAGTGTATCTGAATCCATTTCCTTTGCACGCTAATGAGATTCTTCCATGGTTATCCTACGTACGTACATCAAATGTGAGGGTTTTTGCTTGTATCGTATTGTAGGATCCTAAAATACAAGCACCTTGACTGCGCATACAATTTTTCCAAGTTCTTGTAATCTTAAGAATATGTTTTGTGTTGCGTTTTTTTTCTCCAACTGACAATCGAGCCAAGGAAAAAAAAAAAGCAAAAGCAAAGTCCCATCATGGAGCTACAGTACATGTAGCTCCATGGTCCCATCTATACTATTTTTTACGACACACACAATGTATTTTAGCATTGAGTTTCTTTAGTTTACAATGCACAACTGTACATGCATCATCTTTATTTAGTATTTGAATACGCATCACAAGTAAGCCTACCTGGTAAATAAGAAAGTCATTTGTGTCTGTACTTGTGAGCATACATTATCTAGTTGTCATGGATGAACCTACACTGTAGCCCCCAAACAAGGAATATTTTCTGGTTACAGTAAATGTATGTACATTTGTAAACTGCAGCCATGGGATGCTTGTTGATGCTGCTCTCATGGGGGAGTGAAACAAGGAAAGTAGTAATAGGAGTGCTGATATTGATTTCTGTGCGGCCCATAATTAGAGGAGTGTACTCAAGGAGTGTGACAGAGCATCTTGCTACAACAACACCTTGATTCAGAGAGAGATTTTCCAGACAGTTCAGCTAATCGATAAGATTGAGTAGGCCTTCTCTTGTTTGATTGTCCTGTCATTGAATGGATGACGGGTAAAGAAGATATGTGACACTTGAAGGTAAAGAGAGACAGGACGGGGTGGAGTGGGGGAGATTATTTCTAGCTGTTTGGTGAATCCTCAGCTGTTTTTAAATGTTATTACGTATGATATATGATTTCAAAACTCAAGAATTTAAAACCATTCTACTTGTTGACACTATACATGTATGCAATGGGATATGCTGTTAAGATATGATTTTCTTCATTAGCAAGTCTCTGATCTTAACAAGTGTGTGTGCATACATGCCACTAATTTGCTTGGGAATGACAAGTACACTGCAGCACTCTTCTGTTCCCACCTGTAGAATGTCCAGGAAATTCTTGGTTGTAGTTTGTGATCTCTGTCGATGTGACTTGTCTAATCTTAGCACATGATGCCAAATAGTGACGAGTGACAATATTCCTTGTGTTTCCCTTACAGTGTTTCAAAGCTTTAAAAATGGTATCTTTACTCAGCTCAGAGATGCATTCCAATCTGTGAATCAGATATGATTTCCGATTGACATGCAAATGAGTATGAAGTGTTATTTCACAGCACAATTGCAAATTGTAACTGCATCTGTTGTGGAAAAGGGGCTTCTGGTGGAAGAAATGTACCGGTATTCCTTTTGAAGTTCCTTTCTGTTTAATTGTCATGTAACAATAACTGTTCTCAAACTCCAACCTGATAAGTTAACTGTTTTTTTTCCCTCTTTTTCTTTAATCAGAATATGCCTTTTCGGTCATTCAAGGACCCTAATCCCTATGTAGCCTACTTCAATCCTGCTCACCTTCAAACACCTGTAACTTTTAATGGTATGGCCTTAGAGGGGGATAGGCCTGAAATTGATTTCTTTACATTTCTCAATCTAATTATTATTCAAACAAAAAGCAGAGTTAGCTTACGATCCCTTCCTTCTGAGAAGCCAAGAAAGACCAGAAAATTGCTCTCGGATGCATGGGTAAAGTGTTAAACTACTTTGCATTTAGATTTAAGTTGGTTGTGTTTCGGTGTTAGATAGGGGGGAAAAAAATCAATAGAGATTTTGTAGCATGTTTTAAGGCTGTTAATACTGTAGTTAAATTACGCCATAGCCACAGGGACATGTTCCAACTTCAGTGCAGTGTCCTTGGAAATGTGAAATACATATTGTGTGTTTCCATGTCATAAATTTGATGAACTGCTAAAAATAAAAAATAAATGCTATGCGAGAATGAGTCAAATATGTGTCGGGCAAAAATCAGGCTGAAATCTGTCCACAGATTCATATCTTTTGATCACAGCTTGTTTACTTTTGTTAAAGGCTGATCCCCAGACACAAGGGATTTTGTGCTTTGTGACTCTGATGGGCACTTCTTGCACATATCAAGGTTTTCCATGCAACATGCCACATTTTCAAATTGTGGACCACCTCTCGTGATGACCATTAAATGAATGTTGCCGTGGTAAGGTTAAATGGGAGCTGAAAGGACACATAGGATATAGATGTAACATGCAAACATACAATGTAGCTGTAAGTTCAAGCAACAGCATTAGCTTCAGAGGCAGTGGACATTTTCTGTGCTGGACTGAGTCCATATTGTAATCTTCACTAGGACTCTCATTAGGTGATCCGAGTATCCTCTCGGATCACCTTCTGTATCTGTACGGATTCTTTGTTCTTCTTCTTCTTCTTCTTTCTTTATTTCTGGACAAAAGTTGTGTATCTACGTACTCAGAAAGTACCCAGAGTATCAACTTCAAACTCATACCATATATGTATCATGTCCCAAAGACGACAAATCTATTGTATCATTGTGATTGGTCTATCGTGACGTCACTATGACGTCATTATATGAAAACACATTTTCATTCATATCTCATTAATGGAATAGAATTTTGCAATGAAATTTACGTCACATACATTTCAAATTATGCGCATTCTACTCATATTCTCAAAATTGATATTTTCTCTTAAAACGTGCGCGTACGCGCGCGTTGAAATATTTGTATGCTCAAATCGAGCTCAAATTTTTTTTGCACACGTTTCAGACCATTTGGAGCATTTTTTGAAAAATTGAAAAAATTGGACGCACGCGTACGCGCGCGCACATATTCGCACACACAGCTCATATGCAATGGAAATTTCCCGTTTTGTTAAATTTATCAGATGCCTAAAATGTCAAGGAATATTTCTACCAAGTTTCAAGTCAATCCAACTCAATATGACGTCATACGGGCCCGTCAAAGTTGAAATTCCGCGCGCGCGTCAATGGCGATATACAGTGCAACGATGCCAAAAAAACGCCAATTTTAAATCCGATTTTACTCGTCAGGATGGACGGTAACCTTCCATTTTCTTTACATATTCTGAAAGTTGATGAGTTGGATATGTTATTTCATGGGTTGGCGATGCTGGCAAAATGATTAAAAGATATCAAATTTCTTAATAAAGTAAAAAAAGTAAATTTTCAAAATGACGTCATCAAATTTCAAGTTCACTCGAGCGTATCTCACTTATCCTTTTCCAATTTACACCCAGATTTCAGTATGTTGTAGCTTATTAAATGATCTTTCATTAATATAACTACAACATTTTGATTGGAGGACGGCATCACCTCGTAAAAATGGATTGAAAGTAATATTGTCAAATTTGACCAGTTTACGTGTTATCTCTATGGGAGAGCAGTTTTTCTGGCAGTGAAAATTGACATGACTCTCTTTTTCGAGCACTAGCTCACTTATGCTTCGGTAAATTTCTCCCAGATTTTAGTATGTTGTAGCTGAGACTTTGGGCTATCGTAAGTGTGCCCTCCATTTTTTCATACGATGTCGGCATCAATTCGAAAAACTTGGTTGAAAATGGCACGAGGCTTCGATGCAGCGTCATTTTGCTTAATACACAGGGCCTATGGAGAATGAAATAGGTCATTGCGTAGCGCATCCGACTCGTAACCCTAAGGTCCCTGGTTCGAGGCTCACTCCTGCCAATATTTTTTTTTAAATTTTTTTAAACACTTTTTTTCTTCTTTTTCTTTAGTTAATCTTAATCTCCCTTTCCTTACTTTATCTTTTTCTGATTTTTTTATGCTTCTCCTTCAAATTTCTATAAAATAACATAATTTTTTCTTTATTTTTCTTCTTTCTACTAGTTTCTGTGCAATAGATGAACAACAACAATGGCTATCAATCCCATATTTTGCACATGCCTAGTACATGTCACGTACATTATTTCATAAAATAACAACTACTTGATCGGACAACATCTTGGGTATGTAAATTAGGGTCAAAGGTCATAAATGTTTCATCTTGTATCTTGGCGAATTCCTGTCCTATCTTTCCCATACTTTGCACACGTATAGACGATGTCGCAAGAATCATTTCACAAAATAACCACTTTTTCCTCAGATGCCATCTTGGGAGTGTAAAGGTGGGTCAAAGGTCATATGTATTTGTTGTTGTATCTTCGTTATCTAGTGTATACGGAATTTGGTACCAAAGATGGCAGATATGACTCCCTTTTCTAAACGAGAATTCAAACATCACACGGCCAACGTTTTTAGCAACAGACGAAACCTGTATGGTCATGCCTATTGCGATCAGGACTCGAATCATTGATGAAAAAAAAAAATCGGATCACCTTAATTTGTCAGTAATGACAAATTACAATCTCTAGTTTTGTTTTGTTTTGACTTTGTCTTTTCTCTAAACTGAAGATTTTGAGGATGACACCAGCTCCAGCTTCACCGAAACCTGTGAAATCAAGTCCTTCTCGGGCTGCAACATCGTGGCGGAGGAGTGTGGCTGCAGCTCGGAGGCGAGAGCTTGCGTCAACCCGTTCCAGTTTGCAGACCTTGCAGAGTGTCGGGCGGCCGTGAGCACCGTCAAGGGATTGCTGGCAGGTAAGCATTGTCGTTGTGGCGATGTGAAAGAGAGAGCGGCCCGCCCATCCTTGGTACCTGTGAAGCGTCGCTTTGTGCCACTGTTTAGAGAGAGGGAGAGGATGTGCGCACTTCTGCTCGTGTGAACGTTGAAGTCAGGACTTTGTGCCCCTAAACTGGCACAAAGTAGCCACAATTTGACAGATTTCAGCTTGTAAAAGTTCTTTTACACCAAGTTGTAGCTATATGCCGGATGCAAAAGAACCACACAGTTGTATTTTTGTGTTGATATCATGTGCTATAAAAGATATGCTATATACATACTGAAAGTTGGGTAGAAGACATGATAGAATTATAAGGCAATTGGACGATGGCTGAAATGCAAGCTTAAGGGAATTGTGCAAATGAGGAGGGAAAAGAGAGAGTGAAAGTAATGCAAAGATGAGAGAAGAAAGTATACCGAATGGGGCTAAGTGTGAATGGAGTCTGAAGTGAGTGTGATCGAGATGTTGGAGGAGGGAATCTTGATGGCCAAAACAAGTAGATGCCTATACGGTAATCATAGCAGGTTTTAGACTACTTCCATCAAGATCGCGTCAAGCAGTTATGTGCATGTACACACATCATTTTCACAGTCTGTGTATCAGCTGTTATTTCAACCTGTCAGTGAGCATTATCAGACTTTTTATGTCATGCTTTAGACTGGCTTGGCTGTATCTAATTTTGATGTAAGACAAAATGGAAATGCTAAGTTGAAAAGCTAACAAAAAAGAAAATGGTGTACTTGTTTACATTCCCACGTATCCCCTTTATCCAACCACAAAGCAAAAATAGATACATTCTATACTCTGATTGACCTCTCTTTTTTTTTTGGGGGGGGGGGGGGTCGAATTATAGTATATCAACATTCATATCCTTGACAATGGCCAAACGGTTCATTAATGCTGCATCCTCATTTATTTTCAGGTTGTTCGTATGAATGATGGAATACATTGACGCATTGTTTATGATTACAAAGTTGAGCAAACACAACCACAACGTTCTCGGCGTAGTCAAAGAATGCCCGTTCCACCCTTGTCACTGCGCGGGTTGGATGTAAACAGGACATGTTACAGGCACAGGGGTACGCAGTGGTGTCAGGCTTGCACCAGTTAACATTCCAAGCAGCTTTGTCCAGGGACACGACTCTTTGTTTGAGTGGCACCCGAAACGAGACGACTCTATATGTCCCATCCTGTTTTGATGGACAGTTAGATCAAACTTTCTCTTTTGTACACATCTTCTGCTTTTCTCCTCTCTCTTTTTTTCCTCCCCCCCCCCCCCTTATTTTTTACTTGTCAACAACAGAAAAGAAAGCAAGCCTACGGTACTTGCCAAAGTACTGATTGTGTGCAGTATGCACAGTGAAGTGCACAGTGCGTCTACAAGAAAGGATACCGGTGCATGGTTTCGAGGCCTATAAGTAATTTATCCTTCCCTGGTGATGTTTTGGAAAGTTTTGTAGAGCGTGGGGGCATTGAAAGAAAGGGACTTAAATCAAAGAAAGCAGAATGCCTGAATGACTGTAGTAACTGCTTTGTGCAGTGCAGATGTCTCTCTCATCTATTGAATAAAGTATGTGAACTATTTGACACAATTTGAGCAGAATTAGTAGGCCTACACAAGGAACTCTGTACTGTAACTGGTAGCAGTGAGGATTGGTCCTTGACTCTAATGCCCTTGCATTAGGCAGCTGTTGCTTAGAATGGCATGAAACTGGTAGTGCTGCAAAAGCTCTCTGAATTTAAGTGAAATATACAATGTTAGTGCCTTGATTATGCTCTTTGCTGTTATCTGTTTCTGAAGAAATTAATCTGAATAGTTGCATTTACGTAAAAATCTATGTTAGAAATGCAATTTTTGGTGTCAGAGCGTCTCCATTCAAAAGTTGATTACTTTCTTATATGCATTTTTGTGTGTGTTTACAATTCATGTGTGAAGGTTCTCTTCATCTTTGTAGGACCACCATCCGAAAATGCTATGGATATTGTGATAAACATGTTACTGAATGGACTGATATGGTTAAGTGAAAAGATTTTCATGATGAAAGACAAAGATGATAAGTGCTACTTGAGGATTGTCATCAAGAAAAGGGTGTAGCAAACGTGAGGGTATAAATATCCTATTCAGATAGGAAAACCATGCTTTTGAAAGATTTTGGGATTACTTTGCGACAAATGATTGATTTTTTAAAGCATCCACAAATTTTGGACACAATTTGCAGCAGATTGGGTGCATTTAAATCTACTAACACAAATTGAGGTACCAAACGTCGAGAAATAACAGATCTATGCAATTCTCAAGACTTTCACTGTCAAATGCCTGCACACTCTCACACAGACTACATGTCTGCTTTCATGCGATTTTGAATGAAAGCAAAACTTTCAAACAAGACAGGAAACGTGTCTTGTATGCAGAAGAACAGAAGCCTCTCATTACTTCTGCCAAGTAAAAAGTTTCTAGGTCATCTCTGTTCCCCCGTTATACTACTGGGGCTCTTCCAGGGGATAATAATAAAGCTGTTCAAAGTACCACAGGGAGCCCTGGGGAAGATATCAATATACAACCACAAATGATAGTGCTATCAGTGATTTTCCTCCTCAGGGAATTCCCTCCATAGGGACAGGCATGAACCTCAGAGGATGTATTTCTATAATATCGATAGACAGGAAATTGTGGAACAAATTTAGGTCATTATTTCATGTCATTACCAATAACCTTTAAATCAGATTGACACAAATGGAGGAGGAGCCTTTTGTTTCTGCATGAACAAACAAAAGTTACAAGCGGCAGTGCTTGCATGAAATTGTGGTCTCTAGTCAAATAAAGCAATAGAGAATGCCAGAATTGAACTCAATGAGACTGTCAATAACAGTTGTATCAAGTTATTGTTTATGGCTGCTCTTTTATAACACCCCCCCCCCCCAAAAAAAAAAAAAAAAAAAAGAACGAGGGTGGAACAAATATCAAATCCCATTTTGAGGTAAGATTCCGGCACCATATGCCGTGTGGTTGTGTTTCTAGCCCCGGCGTATTCTCTCTCCCTGTCATTCCATGTCGCCGGTGGTATCCATTATCATAGGCACATCTGCATTTTATTTTCAGAAAGGGAGGAGCAGGGCAACAATAAACTGATAAAATTGCAGGCAGAGTGGCGACCCGACCCGTTCAGGAAGGGAGAAAAAAAATGAAAAAGAAGAATTATGAAAAAAAAAAATCATGCATGAAATACATTTGATTCCGATGAACTCTGAAGTCCTGGCACTGAAGGGAAATCTCTGAGGGATCTGCCTTCATCCTTTTTTTTTCCCCCTTCGTCTCCGTGAGGGTTGAAGCAACCAGGCGTTGTCAGTCATGTTCAGATTTATAGATAATTACTACGCTGAGTGAGGTATTGATCGTGGCCACTTTTGTGACAGGCCAAGCGACATGATTCATCTCTGTGTTGCCTGTAGTAGCAGCAAAAGCTCGAGTTACTCCAGTTTTTCTCTTTTTGTCAATGATTGCACTGAAGTCTCCCTTTCAGTGTTTGATGTCGATGTAGTGAAATGATGTGGACTTATTTGGAAAGTAATCCAGGTTGTGTTTCGTCTGATTTCGTAAGCAGGCTTGCTGGGAGAGGATGGTGAATGGAACTGCTGCTACTTTTTTTTTTCTTGCCCTGTGTTGTATAGGCTTGGATCTGTCGTAACAACTGCAAATAGCAGCTGAAGGTGCAGAAATGAAGGGGGGAGGGGGCAGGATAACACTTCAACCCTCATTGTCAGCCCTGAGATCTATGTACGAGACAAAACTTATCATGAGACAGTTGTCTTCATGTACATGTGTGTCATGGTGACACATTCAATTTGATTAGCCCCGAGTGCTTGTTATGGTGTTCATAAACGAATGATGCACTCATCCATCATACGAACACACCCATTGTGAGGCAGGGCTTGAAGTTGCGCATTTTTAAAAAGTGAACATGATGCATCACCCCAAGCAATAATTTGAGTTTCTGTTTGATGATAATGACTATTCTAGAGATGAATGAATTTCTTTCATGTGCAGATATTTGATGACATTTCAAGCACAAATGTAAGCCTATTTGTTTAATATTATAAATGATACCATCATCACTTAGCTACGACATGTCCTTCAAGTTAGTCATTAGATGTCATCTTTCTGGACATAACAACAATGAAATGATCGTAACTTTCTGCATTATTGTCATATTATTGCCAATTTTTAAAATCTTGTGCTTCTCCAAGGAATGCTATCTCTCTCAGGCAAAACTTGTGCATGTGCTGATGTATCATTTGTCACATTAATCAGAATGAGATATTTCATTATTTAAGGCCAGATAGGTGTTGCTTCAGTTGGAGGAAGCACACAAGCTATTTCAGAAGCATACCAAATCTGATGAAGCAGTATGCATTTCAAAGCTCAAGTTAGTTTGGGTTCAAATTCGCAGTTGAATCCATCTTGCGGAATATAGTGAATTTGGCTCGGATCCAAGATTTCTTGAGACAGCCCCTGCTGTTCCCACCTTACCCTTAGGACACTCTTCAGGGGGGGGGGGGGGGGTAGGAAGTGGAGACTATTTTGAACAACTTACACAACAGTATGAGATTTGTGTGTTTACTTTCATGGAGTCAATGAAGAATAAGATTAAAAAGGGTATAAATGTGGATTATGAGAAATTGAAACTGTTCTGGTTTTTAGAATGTTGCAATTTTTTGTAGCACTTGGTCGCAGGCCGTGAGTTAGAACTGTTGATGGCCATCCAAAACAGCTTGCTAAATCGATTTTGAAATTTTGTGTCCTTTCTTTAAAAAAAAAAAGTGTAAACATCTAATCATATTCAGACATATTTTGATGTCTTTGTAATTGTTGATTATGAGTTCACAGCATCTCACAGCATCATCACCCAGTGAACACCCAGCTCACATATGTTTACCTCTCAGTCCTCCCATAAAGTTCTTCTTTTGACTACTAAACTGTTTTGCCCTCAAGTTACTTTCTCATCCAACTTGGTGAACAACAGGTAAAAAACAAAATTGTAGCTAAACTGGTTTAAATATATCATGCTTCATATCTTTGTGGTGTGCCCTTCCATGACATTGTACATGGTACAGAGGATTCATATCCAGGACTTCGCAGAAAACGTACTTGATTCTGCTGCATGCCTACCTGTACTTGAACAAAGGCTAATGTGTGGAGAGCACTGCATTTTCCAAGTATATAGATGCACTCAAGCAAAGTTTAGAGTCAAGGGTAGTGCAACTGTGCAGCTAGGTTGCAAATTGAAAATTTACAGAATGGATTAATGCAGAGCTGTACTAACCTCTTTCCTAAATATCAGCCAGTGAAGACGGGGCTAATCGTTGCATGATCCCCAGGTCCATATTTACACCAAACTCGACTTAGCCCAATTTTCTTACATTGCCTTCAACATCAAGGACAGTGCATGCAACCTTAGACGTGGTTCCTCGAAAAGTCAGAGCTTTCCTTGCTAGCTATTATCATGGAAAATACCTTAAACTCCAGCTGCTTTTTCCCCCTAAAGATCTAGGTTATTTCTTGTTATAATGCTCCCCTCCCCTGCTGCCTTTTTGCTCCATTCATCTTCAGTCAGTATGGCAGTTAATTGAGGATTAGGTGAAACTCTGATCCTACAGTTAGTTGATGCCAGCCAAAAAAGGGTTATGAGAGCATGCCTGAGAGGATTTACACTTAGTCTTTGAACTTGGGATATTCCCCCCCCCCCCAATTCTAGCTCAGAGAAATCTCTGTTAAAGGGCCTGAGTAGGACCTCCCAGGAGACACCAATCCCTCACCCCCCCTCTCACCCCCCTCTCTCACCCCCCTCTCTCACCCCCCTCTCTCACCCCCCTCTCTCCCCCCCTCTCTCACCCCCCTCTCTCCCAGGACTTTGACCAGTGGTAAGCCCTTAATGACGTTGCCCAATTACATGGGTAATTTAATTGACACTGTCCATATAACACCCAGGTGCAAAAGGGGAGGGTATTCCAGTATCCCATCAGTTATTTCCTTTCTCCGGCTATCGCACAAGGGCAACCAAGTGCAACATTCCAAAACAGAGAAAGTTCATTCTTTGGTAGGATGCTACTATTGTCCTCAAGTATAAGGGGGGCAATGAGGTATGAAAAGGAAGGAGATTATGGGTTGGAGGAAATTGTTTTTAGGAATTCTGTGTGTTTGTGTGTGGGTGTGTGTGTGACAGGTTGTTAACCCCTAGCTAGTAAAGAGATGCGGTTGGGGGTAAGGGAAGACAAGGCAAGGCAATCGTTTGTCTGCAATAGTGGTACCCATCACAAGAGGTCTGCATCATGTAACTTCTGAACACTGTAGATGCCATATATTTAGCAAGTCTAAATTTTTGTGATTCGGGACTTCCTGACGATTTCATGAGTGGTTAGATTCGCGATCGTGGAGTACTGTACTGAACGGAGAAATGTATACATGTGCGACACATTCATATCAGGATCAGAGTCATTATTTTTGTGTGTCTTTAATTTTACGAATAGCACATGAATCGCGAAATCCTGAAAATCAAAATCTCGCGAAATATTTGGTATTAACAGTAGTATTTGGTAATGTCACTTGAACAGGAAAGTAAGAATCTAGACACACTTAACTTCACATTCATCTAACTATATCAGTAATGACCCATGAGAACACCAAGCCATCCCCAAGCTGGAATTCAGAGTAAAGTAAACTTTCTAGCAACAAACTATGCTCCTGGTGGTCTTTTGTGCCTAATTTAACTTCCAAATATATCAGAATAGCAGGTAGGCAGAACATCAATTAAAAGCCCCACACTTTCATTGTTTTGTGCTTGAGTTGTCCCCACCCACTCCTTTTGTAGATTCTTTGTGGCGCAAACAACAGATCACAGGGTCACTTTGAAAGCGTCTGAAGTATTTGATTTGTCACCATTCCTGTCGACCAATTACAAAGCACTTAGCACGATGTCACGATGCACTTCATGGCAAACAGCCAAGAGAAGATATAAAACCTCGACAAACAACAGCTATTTCTCCATCACTCTCCCCCTCCCTTTCTTCATCTCGTGATAAGCACTGTCATCACCGCCCTGCCGTTGGATTCCAAAGACTCTCCAGGAGAGTAGAGTGGATTTAAATCAGCCCCTTCAGTATCAAAGTCTAAACTCGTCTCGCATAGTATGTCAATCAATCCCAGCGACAGTGACTGCAAAATGTCATCAACTTTAAGATCATCACTCTATCTCCATATTTTTCTTTTCAAATTCAAATTTGTATCATTCACTAGACATCTCTGTCAGGTATAGATAAAAGATGACTTGTTTAGCACAGGCTTGCACTGTTCAGTAGATGCAGTACAGCATCAGCCTCATCCTGTAGAGATGCTGTAAAAACTCATAAAGTGCTAGTATAGCATGGACGGATATCAGTGAGGTAGACAGATTTCACTGCAAGGGCATCAGTCTCTTTGAAAACTCCAAATAAGAAAGTCGAGCCAGTGCAGTTGCTATGTGGGCAGACTTACATAAATGCACCTTAACCCCTGCTGTGCCAGCCACCTGGCTCCTGGGTACTTGCCAGGGGTCGTGTCAGGTCACACCTCATTCCAGCTCAAACTTGGAAAACAAAACACATTGTTCTGTTATGTGCGTAGTCTCATGTTCAGACGTTGTAATCCAACTTTCACTTTCTGGAGAATTTACCATAATGTCTTCTAAGCATCAAACAAGAATGGCACATAAAGGTAAACGGATTTGCTCTTTTATGCGAGCTCATGCGGAAGATGGCATTGTGCAGTAAAGTGCCAATTTTATGGCCAAACCATTAGCAGGTATAGAAAAGATAGCGTAGATTCAAAATATCAGCATGTTTTTCCTTTTCGAGATTAGTATGATACAGTGCTCTGGAGGCCCTAATTTGTTCGGTAGATATGCTGTAATGATGTTAATTTGAATGTGGAGGTATGCTTTACTCCATGAGATGAGACGAGCCACACATGCAACTAAAACTGACCCTTTATGGTAACTCTACTCGAATATGGAAAAATTCACACATTTGGAAGTTTCAGTAGCACTGAAAGGAGTTCATGCACATATTGTACCTAGATGCTTTATCCTGGGTTCAGATTTGATTCTGACTGAAGTGTTGTGAATGCTAATGTGGCTAAGTCTGGCACATTTGGAACATGCAAGGCCATCAGCAGAGAAGTGATTGGGTTTAGAGTGTATTTAGGGCCAGGTTACTGTGACGTTGACAGATTTTGCAAGTGATGTTAATGTTTCATCTGCTCAAAAGTGCATCTAGGTCAACAGCAACAAAGAAGTTGTGATTTACCAGGTATATCATATTTAATGGTGAAGATACCCCCCTCTCCAATTCTGATGGCGTGTATGTGGACCAATTTGTTCCCACTGGTGATCACCCATGTTTGACTGAACTGCTGTGGTGTCTGAATCTAATCCTACGACAAAGTTCTTGGGTATGCGAGCGAGGTAGACCAACCAATCAGGCAGCATCGAACCACAACCACTAGAAGGGGGGGGGGGGGGGGGTTCTTTCTTGGTTTGCATCTGTGGTCCTATCAAACCTCTTAATCAAGATTGAGATGATCTGAATAATTGGGATCATCCATTGCAGCTTGCCATCACACCCACCTGACACCTGCTTCTCTTTAAGAACATTCAATCATCTACTATAGTAATCCTATTTTTGTAATAGCTACTCTATCCATTCTTGCTTCTGTTTTGTTTTTATGGTGGTGGTGGTTTCATCATCAGAGTTGTAATGGAATGTATAGGTTTTTACTTTAATGACACACTAGAGTAATTGCATTTTTCATCACTCTTTTTTTTTGGGGGGGGGGGGGGAGGGGGAGGGCGTTGGGTGGAAAATCCTAATTATCATCGACTTTTGATTAAAATCCTGTTAGAGAAAGCTACACTTGTAGCACCATTAACAACCCCCCCCCCCCAAAAAAAAAAAAAAAAAAAAAAAAAAAAGCCAATACAACACAACACAACAGTGCACAGTATAGAACATCATAGAAAATACAAAGGGTTGATTTTTTCCCCATGGTGGAACATAAACCAAGTAAACAATGTTACTCTTTGTGTACCATTATTTTCAGCATTATTTATCAGATAATATGTATCTTTTTTAAAATATATCCATGCTTCATGTGTGCTGGATAGGGAAACATCTATAGTGAGCGCAAGGAAGGATTTTTTTTTTTTTTTTCAGTATTGGGGTAATGTGTGATGATATTAGAATACCATAAAAAATTTCCATCACCCCCAGAAAAAACAAAAACAAACGTAACCATACCAAAATGTTTTTCTATAGTGTATGGAAATTTTTGTTGAATTCAGTGAGCTTGCTTGAGAATGG
This sequence comes from Diadema antillarum, assembly GCF_040938485.1. NCBI lineage: Eukaryota > Metazoa > Echinodermata > Echinoidea > Diadematoida > Diadematidae > Diadema > Diadema antillarum. The sequence goes on from NW_027270918.1 coordinate 4,366,861, forward strand.
TACAAAATGTCACATTTGTGTCTTGTGTACACTGAGAAGATTAAAGCTTTTCTCTGCTCTGCTCATATTGATAAACTGAAGCTACCCTGACTTGATTTGTATTATGGCAGTAATTTATATACAAAATGTATGAAAGGAATGGAATGTTAAGCATAATTCCGGGGTTATCAACATTATTTCAAAGAAAGAAAATAAGATTTAACAGGAATGCCAGGCATAATTGAGAAGATTAACATTGTTTTGCTGGCTTAATACTTACGAGGCATGTTTCACTCTTGTGTGTGTTTGTTTGTGTATATAGTCTGTTTTTGTGCTGTGAGTTGTTTTCTGGGAGGGATTAATTTACTTACCCCAGCAAGATTGCCATGACAAAAAGGGGATTATCACATCAAGAGCTAAAAGGGGAAAGTTGATGCGTCATCCCGGAGAAGCCCCCTTTCTCTGCTCATCGATGAGTGTAAGACATAGGCTGCATCTCACACCCTGTTAGATGTCACTGCACTAAATATTGAATATGATTTATATTTAGACGCTAATATTTGTATGTCTTCGTGGAAACACACCCAGGATGTACTGCTGTTAAATGAGTTTGCTTTGCTGTGGACGATTTCTTGAAATAATGACAAGAGTATTCCAGAAAATATGATAAGTGTGAGTTTGCGTGCATTTGTGTGTGTTCTGTGCCAGGAAAACATGTGGCTTTGAGGAGTGTTATTTCCAATTCCAAACACAAATTCTGATTGTTATCTATCGTGAATGAGTTAGTGTGTCTAAATTTAAACTATATTATAGGTAGAGCTCAGGTGTTTTTTCTCTGAGGAGATGCATGCAGTTCTTCTGTTTTGTGTATTTGCATGAAAAGGAAAATCAGGAATGTGTAGATGATGTAGGTGTCAGATTATTTTAGCTGTTGTCATGACATCACATCGATATAACAGGAGTTTGCAGTGTAATACTAGCTAAGCTCATTATCTGTGAAGATGGTAGACTGATTCTACACTGGACTGCGGCCTCCCCTTTTATTTACCTGGTATTTGTTTTTATTTTCTTGCGACCTACTAACCATTCAGGCCTCCTAAGCACTGTCAAAAGTCATCTCAAGGCATGATCGGTTTGGCCTTCTGTTTTCTGTGCAGGGATTAAAAGCGGGAAAGACGGCGTAAATCCGCCACTGAATGGCAGCAACTTTTGCTCACTGTTCCTGGCAAGGCAACTTTCATTCATTCACATTCTCAACAAACAAGCTGGTAATGCTTGCTTGCACTGCGCAGGACACATCACAATGTTCAACTTCTCGTCAGTGTTAGGCTATCTGTAAACAATCACATTCTTTACCTCTCAAACTCTCAACAAAGTGTTTTTCTTTTTTTAGGTGGGGAAGAGGACTACAAAAGCATAACACTTTATTTGGTAAAGATATAAGATAGGTGAAATATGTGGTTCAATCTGTGTTGTGCAGTGTTCTTATCAAAGTGTTTTGACAACTGCAGAAGAGACAATATCTATGAAAGAAATAGGAATATCAGCAGCAACCCCATTTTTAATCTTAGTTTACAGTGTTCACTGTTTACATTTTTCCTCCACGTCTGCTCGCGGCAAGAATTAATTTGTTAGACCATGATGGATGGGAAAGGACTTCGGTGTGTCAATGAGCGCATGAAGTCACGAGATTACTGCGTGTGATAAGAAATTCAGCTGCACTTGCTTTGTGTTAGTGTGGGTGCATATGGGCAACTCCTCCTTGACAGTACAGGTGTTACGATTGTGCTCTGATTGATGATAAAGGTTGCCCTGTTGGCAGGTAAACGTAAAGAGCCAAAGGGAAGCGATCATCAACAGGACGTCTTGTTTACTTCTTGTTAACTGGATCAGCTTACAAAAATATATATTATAAATCAACAAAAACATTTGTGTTTTGCAGCTTTATTGTGGTCACTGCATTATTAACTGAAAAGTTGATTTGTGAAAATATGGTTTTTTTTTTCATAAAGAGCTTGGGCACTGTTAAAAACTTAATAATTACTTAAAACAGTTATACCTGGCTTTTCCCCTAGCCTTCTTCAAATTATGTTTTCTATTTGTGCATGATTAACACATTAATGGTAGATGACTGTTTTGTCAATGTTAGAATAGTTTGGTGCAAAGCCATTGAATCATGCCCTTTTCAGGCTTTACTGCTGTAAATATAAATTGTTACAAATGTCGCTTTACTATCACTGAGGAATCTTTGAAATGGATACATCAAAGTGATGCTGATAGACAAAAAAAAAAAATCCCTGTCAAAGAGTTTGGTGTAAATAGAAATGCTGTTTGCACCCTTCATGGAAACATGTTGAGATGATTACCGATTACACTCAGTGAGGTCATGCTTCACATGTTCTGAGCATCCTCATGTCCGGTGCCTTTAAAAGAAACAAAAGGGGGAGGGGGAGAGGTGTCTGGTTCGGGACCATACAGTACCCAACTTGAGCGGAATGCAGGAAGTGACATGCAGTCGGGCATGGGTTGTCAAGCCAGGGTTTCCTGTCAGTTTGAGTGAGGTGGGACTCCAGCTCGTCCCCAAAGACCCGCTTCCTCAGGGTTTGTGAGCTGGAGGAATGTCGTCTGGCTGAGAAACGAGACTTGGGGGCCATGTCACCCAGAGCTTGTTTTCACTGTGTGGAATCGGGTCCATCCAGTCATGCATGACTCTCCTCTCTACTTCCCCATGCTTTTTCTTCTCTTTTCTGCTTTCATTCATTTCACCATGATACCCTACAGACAGGAACTTGGGGCTGGTGCAAAAGTGAAACGATTCTTGTGATATCAATCAGCAACATATCATTTCTCAGTGCCTGGTTGATTGCATGTAAGGCAACCATGTAGGATGAAGAATGGATTGAGGCTGCCATGTTGCACCAAAGAAATGATCCGTTACACATATTAAGTACTAATCAGGTCAGGTGCACTGAAACATTTGAAAGCAAGGGAAAATAGAAATGTATGCTGGTATTCCGGCTGCAGAATGATCTTTGTGGTAGTATATTTTGCTGATCCATTAACTTTGCCCGAGCACTGGACATGGATTTCTAGAAAACTGTGTGGCATGTTCCTCATAGAGAATATAGTATCTCAGAGATGTAGTAGGCGTATTTGTAGACAGAAAGATCCGTCTGTCCGGAGGACTCTTTTATATTTTGCCATTAACGCTGTCCCCCGTAGACAGACGGAAGGTTGCAGTACCCATTGCTGTGTGGATGTTCTTAACCACTGTCTCTATGGAAAATTGGGTGAGGTACCTCACCCTTCTCGATTGCGTCTAATTCACGGCCCTAGGTCGGCAAATTTAAGCTTGTATGGTGAATTTATTTCTTTATGAATACGTTACACTCACCAGATTAATGAATAATCCAACATTTTAGGAGAATTTTCAACGTAAAACACAGCCTGTCGCGTCGTCACATTCAAACTGCAGAAACATACACTATGAATCTATTAGCCAATCACATGCGAGGTAGTTTCTACGTGTTTGTTTTACTAAAACACGTACCTCGCATGTGATTGGCTTAGCAATTGTTACAGATTCAAAATGGCGACTTACTGCTCGCGAACGGCGATGTTGCGATATCGATAAAATTTCTGCATTATAACCGAGGTTATGTGAGTATTTCGATTGCACAATGTGAGAAATTTATCCCAAATATTGCTGCATAATGTGTCATGTCATGTCATACTTGTTTGAATGTAAAAAAGCTGTCTGAAATTTGGTTTATCGTAACGTTTGATCTGTGCGCGACTGCTCCACACAGGAGCCGCAATCATTGACTTCGGTCTGTATACGGAGGGGATCCGTGAAGCCAGACGCAGTCTCCGCGGAACATTCCCCGACGGACAGATACAGACCGATCTTTCGGTCAAGCGTATTTGTTGCAAGTGACTGAGATACTACATCACTATTATCTAGCTCATACTGAGCCAGCCAAAAGTAGCAAGGAGGGTTGGGATTCCCTCACCCATTGAAGACAGACTGATTTTGCTATATAACACTCATTTCCCGTAGACACATGTCCGAGTATACTCAGGACTAGACTTCAACAGTTCAACGGGTTAAAAGTGGGAAACACATTGTGCTGTTGAAGGTCTGTCATAATCCTGTTTAGGGCAACTTGGAGCAAATGAAAATCCCAATTGAGGATAGTGCAGTACGAAAGGAAATTGTGGACAGTTTGATTCCCTGATGCTAAACTAGGAGACAGCTCATTGCAAGTGTTATCAAGAACTTTACAGTGTATGTTCAGTTGTCATATTCCATCTGCCATGAATTGGTATTTGAATAGAGATGAGGGATACAATAGATTGATTAGGCTTACTTTTAAGTGCATTGTAAGTAAGGTAACAGTGCATTGTCATGTTGGACATTTGAGGAAGCAGCACAAATACAGTGGGATTTCTGAAACCCAGACACATCAGCTTAAGAGAAAATCGCTTTGGATTGCAGGGCACATGTAATTTTGTTAAAAGTGAAAGCACTCACTTGCACAGTCACAAGCATTTCAGATTGAGAAACAGCCAGTGGAATTTGTCCCCTGACTCTTATGTACATTTTCACTCGCTGGCAAAACAGTGATTTCATTGCACCACAACTGGACTTCTTCCATCTACTGCCCAACCCGGCACTCACACTCTACCCTCTCCCTCCAAAATGTTGGAATAAACGAGGAGAAGTTCTTTGTTGAGCAAGAATTGCAGAATAAATGAAGAGCCTTTGGAGAAACAAATCTTGCATTATTCAGCAATGTCAACAGAGCTTTGTAGGCCCTGCCAGGTCCCATTGCAAGTGGACCTCTATCCCACGCCCGTCTTGATGTGATTCAACCACTGGCCATAGAACCCAAATGAAAACATGTGGCATGTGGGTATTTGCCAAGTCAACATTGCTCTATATGGGAAAAGGGGGGGGGGGGGGGAGGAGGGAATGGAATACCTAGCATTAAATCCAGGTATAGGCTATGGTAGTTGCTCTTGGTATGCGAGACGAAAAACAGGTGAGTATCTCTTACCCTCGACACTGGTCCTAAATGTCTGGCCTACCTCACTTCAAAAGGCTTTGTAGGTACAGGCCCTATTGTTTGTGGCCGATTCCGGGTATTGAAACAGGGTCCCCGAAGTAAATACTTAGAATAGGATTAGGCCTGAATCCACATTTGCAGCAGTGTAAAGTTAAAAGCGGCATGCATTCTTGTAGCACTGTGAGAAGAAGATATAAGGAGTTTTGAGGTAAGGGGATGTGGAATAATTTTCGCCCCTGTTGTGTTAGTGTTGGTGCAGACTGAGTGGGTAAATAGGGCTCATATTAGGATTCATTGATTTACTGCACAAAACAACTTTGCAACTGGCATAATACTCAATGATGCATTTTACGTTTCTGTCACAGCCATGTTAGTCTCAGGTGAAGGAACAAACTTCTCCCACAATCAAGCATGTAAGCCTACCCATGAAATTGCATGAGTTTAGGTCTTGTGATCAGCACATTGAGTTGATCGAGGCACACATCCAAACTTGAATGTGATAATTTCAAAAGATGGTTCAGATCAGCATACAAATCTTTGGTTGACAATGAGCCATTACAAATAGTATTACTCTAATTCACAGAGCATGGAATTGTCTTGAGCTTGTCAGGCTGCGTGGCGGACATTCTAGGGTGTTTAGCGTTGGACATCTGTCCTTCTTTTAAACAAAGTGATTACTAAGTGGCCAGAATAGGTTTGGACATATCTATCTTTCTATCAAGCTATCTATTTACCTCTCTGTATTTTGCTGTTAATGATGGACAGTTCACACCAGGGAGGTGGGACATCTCCCTGTTCATACCACCGTGTGAATGAGCTAATACTTTGGGACTGGTAAGACAATTTTGCATGTGATGAACCTTTCAAGCAGACTGTATATCCCGTGAGGTTTCTGGCCACTCGCGAGTAATCTAGTCTCCCTTCCTAACAGAAAGGATGAACTTGAGAAGTTCTCAAAGACTCCTTGAGGGGAGCCTATCTTATAGAGGATCCCCTTCACTGTGACAATTGTTTAGCTGAGTGGGCAGAGAAGAGATACAATTTGGAATTTTATGGTGTGAATTCCTTGTAAAAGCTTTAGGATCGAGATGAGCAATAAAAGGGGTGTGTGGGAGGGCAGTTTAGACAGTAAGACCAACAAAAGAAGTGTTTAAGACCAGTGTTGGTCCATTCATGTGTACACTTACTGTCTTGCATAGGAGTTCATTATAATATTTCTTTGAACGAAGGCTCCCTTGTTATCTCAGGAAAGATGTATTGAGAGCACATTAATCATTGATTTTCCTTCAGAGAAGCATAAAAATGAAAAAAGAAGCAGAAAACATTTGGACACAAATAAGTTTAAGGACTATGAAATTTTTGACAAGCCGTGATCTTGCTGATACTGGTGGCAGGTGTAATTTTCAGTTTCAGTGTGTTAAGATGTGCGTTTGGCAGAAGGACGTTGGCAAAGGTTTTTCATTGTATGCAAAGTAGGCCTAAGAATGTGCATGCTAGTTCTCATGGGACATTGGTGTTCTTTTGATTGAGGAGGTATAATGTGTTCTTGCTTGAACATTGTTACAAGACATTGTAGGAATATCATCATGACTGAAAAAAAAGAAGAAAAATTCAGCTATAAAGATTTGTTCATGTTGTGAGTATCCTGATATTAAAAAAGTGCCCGGGTTCAGACTTTGTGATCAATCGTAACATTTGCTATATTTGCTTTGCCATTGTGTTTTTCATTGTCGATAGTTTTGATATTGTGAATCATATTACCATCCCAACATTCAACATCTTTGGAGTTAGTCAAAAGGGAAATCGGTACAGTGCCGGGACTGTAATTTAACTTGTTTGCTCACATTTGCTTGAGCAAACGCTCCCAAAACTGCTCTTGGCCCAGATGCCCCAACTCCGTCGCGAATGTGTGTGCGCATCTAGGTGCAATATGGAAAAGAGAAATTGGGTTAGAGCAAACTTGCAGGCCGCCCGAACATGTAAGGCGAGATCTGCGCTTGTTTGCGAGTGGTCCCTAGGCTGAGGTCGGTCAGTCGTGTACTTTCATTTGCACCTGCCACAGAATGTATGAGCAGTCCACATTCTCTCCTCTCTCTTCCAGAACTGTCTTTTATGTTGAAGTCATAGCTGTATCCAGTGTGAAAGTATTTCTTTTCATGTGAAAACTATTAAGTTTAGTGTATCAGCCAGATTTGGGGTTAGGGTTGAGGGGGAAGGGTATCATGCAAGGTATGTGAGGTATTATGTGAAAGTGACAGATTTTAGGGGAGGTGGTTTTTCCTTTGTCCAGACTGACAAAAGTGAAAGTAGAGTAAATGACAGTTGTGAATGTTTGTGTGCAAAAAGGGAGAGAGAAAGGGGGGGGGGGAATGGGAGGGAAGAATGAACTAAAAGAAATAATGATGTTGCCTTGGAATGGAATAAGGTTAACCACCTCCTCGACCAAGAAAATCTGGCCATGCTGGGGATACCTGCTATCGAAGTCAATGTGTTTTCCAGTGTGTAATTTCACATCTGTAGGTTGTTGCTTTTGGAGCAGTGTATTTGCACAGGCCTTCGTTTTTTCATGCTGAATGAAGTCCAAACTCTGTCCTCTTCTGTGAAGAGCTTGTTTTTGTCCCCAGAGTGTTTATTTTGACAAGTATTTATGATCAATTGGAACTTCTGATAAAAGGAGGGTGACTGACTCCTGGGCAGTGTTGATAGGCTGAATGATGATGCTCCCTTACCCCCACTGGGTGCCACAATTTGCTGAAAGTTATGTGGGAAATGTGGCGATTGTTTATATTTCATATAGTGAAGTGGGCACTGTATGGCAATAATTTGAGCACGTGTTGAACAGAACACATCTTTTATAGTGCAAGATTGTCACTCTTAGGCATATAGACACCTTGCTCCCAGGATGCACAACACAGCAAAATATTTTAGCCCTTTATAAGCGGCACATAACTCCAGATCTGAGAGACAAAGGAGTGGAGAATACTGTAAAACACCTGCAAAGATTTCTTTGTGACAAAACTTTTTTTCAAAATGGGACATTGCAAATGATTCCTAACATGTTCAATAGCTTATTATGAGATTTCCAGACCTAACTTGTATAATGTGAATGAGCAGGCAGATATAACAAATACTGATGTAAGGTGGTTAACTTAGCCAAGTTCACAAGCTAAAAGTTGAATGTAGTCTACTCCTCGTATGAAGTGTAGTAGATGGAGTCTTGAAACCCATTGATGATCTGTATCCGTGGAAACCTGACGGGAATTTCACATCTTTTTCCATCAAATGGTATTAGTAGATTGCCCATGAGTTAGGCCTATATAAAAACTCCAGGCTGAGTCATGTTTCCTATAGATTTGTTGTCACTGCCTACAATCATTGCAATGCAGGACTTCAACTTAATTGACTGGAGACCAGTTCAGTTGCTTCAAGCATTGAGTGCATTACAATTCCCGGTCCCTTTTACCATGACCATGCAGCCACTTTGCCTTTAGTTTTAAATACCATGACACACAGATGAGAATAAATGACAGGAGGGACTTAAATAGGCCTACATTGTAAGTGGTTTTGTGATCATGTTAGAGTGAAAATAATTCTCACATCTAAAAATTGCATGAAACTGACCTTGATGTGGCCGCTATACTTCAGAAAGTTAAAAGGGGGAAAGAAAGTAGATTGTAAACCCTGTGAAATTTTCCACTACTTTTTGTTAAGTCCAGCTTTATGTCTGAGTAGATTAGTGACAGAATAATTACATGCTTTAGAATGATGTTAATTAAGCGCAATCAAAACGTTGGCCCAGAAGAGGTGTGGGTATAATAGTTCTTTATGCAACTGCCGTACTGTATTCCATAAAAAGAGGAATATTGGAAGTTTGCACAACTCTTTAACAGTTCGTTCTCACACGGTCTAAATGAGCTCAGTGTCCTTGGCACTGTACTGGCTTTATCTCTTGTGTGACCTTTAGTCACCCATGAACAATGCTGTGAAATTATTTGATTTAAAAAAAAATGACCATGAATCAATGTAAGCTGTCACAGAGGCATTTGATATTGGTGTAGATATTAAGGAGTTTTCATTACAACTTCATGTTTTTCTTTAGCAAAATCTTAAATTTAGGGATTGAAAGAGAGATGAGAGGGAGGAAAGCATTTGGAAGGAGGAGAATAAAAGTGATTTATGCGGCTGTCAGAGATGTGCTAGCAAGCACCAGCAAAGAGAGGTAAAGCCTCCTGTACATTTTATACCCCAGGAAGTAATGATGTTTACACACGCATAAAATGTCAATGAGAACAAATTCCAAAACAAATTTAAAGATGCCAATCGCAGTTCTGACCTTGCAGTAGGAAACACTGGGAATTGTCCTCGTTTTCTTTTTCTTTTTTTTAAGTCTGAGGAATATAAGGTTGTCTTGGGGATGTTGGCAGCAGTAGATGATGGAGGGGTTCCCACCAGCAGGTAACTAGACTTCTTGGTGTTGGTTTCAACACATCTTCACCCTCCCCATCCTCCTGTGCCACCCTCATAGTACCCCCCCCCCCCAATCTCTTTCTGTTCCCTTAGCCACCCTTTTACCATCCCACCCCATGCCCCTGCTGTATTTGTGCAGTGTGGTTCAAGTTTCAAAGACTGAACTGCGCCTGAACCCTGCGCCACCCTCATTCACAAGTTAGTCACCGACGATTAGTGCAGAAGAAAGAATAGAGGGAGGAGATGGGGAAGTTAAAAGAATTTTGGAAGGTTTGTAAATCTCCTACTTCAGTCCATCATTTTTGCCTTGTTTTGTGATGCCTATTGATGTTGTGAAGCCATTGTCGGCCAGAAATGACAATAAATTGGCATTCTGAAAAATGGCTTCGCTTCCTTCACCCAGCATCCACTGTTCACGGGCATTTTGCTAATCCTCGATTTCATACTGCATCTGCACAGATATTGGAGGTCAGAAGTTCAATTTCCCTTTCTTTCCGTCTTTCGTTTTCTTTTTCTTTTCTAAAGAGCAATGTCGCTTGTCACATTTGACCAAATTTAGCACTAGAACGCCCCTCTGATCCCCCTGTTTGTCAGCATGTTTGTTGTTGTGAAAACTCATCCATACGACAATGCATGGAATTTTGCCTGTGACATCAAACGTCTTGTTCTATTTTCTTACTTAGCAACCTCTGCTTTCCGAGGCCACATTTCCTGTGCCTTCGAGAAATTTGCATATCATGAGGATTATTTTGTCTTGTGTATATATGCCCTACTTGGTTATTTTCTGTGGATGTTCTTACTGGCTGTCACATCATAGTTGCTGTCCTTGCCAACTCTCCTAAGACAAAACTCAAACAGAATTTTAACTCTAAACTCTCTTTAACTTTAAACTGTAATCATTTGGACTCATCTAAAAGCTTCATTGCACAAAGCCTCTTTTTTTCTCTCTTTTTTTTATAAAGGAATAAAAGGAAACAACTAAATTTAATATTGTATAGTCTGAATTTTTTTACAAGGGAATATGTAGAAAGCAGCAGATGTTCAGTATAGTCATCCATAAGATATGTAGTGCATCAACGATCTTCTGGTTACTGCAAGACACATATTAGTTTAATATGTTCCAGTATTAGCACATCAAGTCACTAGTCAACGTGAGAGACAAGACATATTGAATGTCAAATATGTTCCCATTGTTGAAGGTGAATACTGAACGACTGTCAATAGCAGTGTTGACAGCGCTGGTTAGTAGGCCTAATTTGTGAATCTGTCCAGTAAACATGTGATTCCCCATACAGTGAGCATTTATTTAGGCCTATAGCCTACAGACATGATCTTCTTGCTGTTATTTCACAGGTAGGTCATGTCTCCCAGAATTAAAGTTCACGTTGTCTCGGTTATTTCATTGCAATTCATGTACAACTCTATGCAGTTGTTCAGTACAGGGGCACACAAAATTATACTGTAAAACGAGGAATGTGTGCACTTTAATTTCGGGAATTTCGCAAGAGCCAAGATTCGCAAAATTAAAATACACGCGAAAGTTCTTGTTAATACTACATATGTATATGCACTGAATGTTAGAGGCAACTCGCGAAAATTTCATGCCACAAAAAAGGCCGTTGGCTCCAATTCGCGAAGATTTCATGCCGCGAAAATATCATGTTTTACAGTAACTTGGCAAATTATGATGTTCATTCTTACCACTGCGCAAAATACTGGCAACAGATTAAACTTTTCCTTTAAGAACGGTATTGAAAGTGAGGAGAAGGGGGATGGTATGACAAGCATACAAATGTGCAGATATCCCCTAGCTTTGCACACCTTGAAATTATTGTCTGGGTTGTGGGAAGAAATTAAACAAAATGAGGCTGTATTCCAATGTTCAAATAGACCAAACAGAAGCACTATCTGGTAGGATGCTAACTAATATTACCTCCTCTCTGTAAATCAGTGTGACAATGGGATACGGGTACGTTTATGAGTGAGGCATGGATTTCTTTGTGAAGGCTTGGGTTTTATTGCTCTGTGGCACCAAAAATACCTGAAAGATGCTTGCATGACAGGTGGTATAGGAACAATTGTCAAATGATGCTGAGAACTCTTCTTCAACAATGCGAAGATTTTTCCTGACCTTGCTCGCGAATACAGCCTTCAAAGCAATTGAGCCTGAAATCTTATTTCTTTTCATGAGCTTATGCGATCTAACTTTGACTAAATGATAGCATTGTCCTTTTTATGGCCATTAGTGAATACAACTTGATTATACGAGGACGAGAATGCTCATGTACAATTATTTTCATTTATGTAGATTCCTTTATATGTCTTCTACAACTTACAGATTCTGGCTTAATGTCTGGGAGTGAACCAGGCCGGTCGTTACCTCGACAGAGCCCCATTGTTGGGATCACATGCCCTATAATCGCCCCGGAGCTGTCCAAATTTGTTCAGGAAGATGGAACGTTTCCTCTATCACTTCCCTTTAGCCATTGATTGATCTGTCATGGATGGCAACATGCCAGTCTCCTCCTAAACCTTGTCAACAGTGCTGCATAGCAACGTTTTCAATATTTTGTTCCACCATTTTTCCGTCTGTTCATTCTTCTTCTCTTGTGCTCTGTCTTAAAGGGTTCGTATAGTTTTGGTTGAGACCTAATTTCAGGTTTCTAGCATTTTTGGTGAGTTAATGAGAAACCTCTTATGAAATATGAAAGAGCATGTAATTCCATGAGGAATTCAACGTTTATTCAATGAAAATTGGTTTTGAAATGGCTGATATATCCACAACAGAGCGATTCTAATAAAGTGTGGGACCCACCTTTTAGTACGATCGCTTTGTTTTACTTTGTTTTTGGATGTTTCAGTCATTCCAAATCCGATTTTCATCAAATAAACTTTGAATTCCTCTTAAAATGGTATGCTCTCTACTATTTCATAAGTGTTTTCTTGGTATCTTGCAAAAAGTTAAAGGCCCAATTCTCACCTCCACCAATACTGTACCATCCCTTTAACAGTGTCCCTTGATCTCTCTTAATTCTTCCCATATTACTGGTCTTTATGATGAAAGGATTTAGAATAGACTGTTTTCATAATGGATTCAAATTCATGGATGTCTCATTCCCGGGAAAATAGAGATGAGCTTTTCCATTATCCTACTCTTCTTGACTGAAATTCAATTGTTGGAATCCATGTTGAATATATTGTCTTTTGCTATGTTGGACAAGACTCGGACAAGCTTTCAGGTTGTCAAGAACAACCTTTGTTTAAAAGGTGTGCATAATATTTGAGTATGTTTCAAAAACCACCTACTTGTGATATCCAATCCAAGGATTTCACTTTAAATTTCTCATTTGAGAACCAAAAAGGACATCAATGTCAATACATTTCTAGTCTTCCTTTGACATGTCTGCTATTCAATTTCCCAGAGTAATGTCTTTCATTGACTTGTCTTCTTTTATTACCAGGGAGCTCTGGGTGATAGACCCTCATGTAGAATGGTAATGCCTTTTAATATGATGATAAATATGCTTCCAAGGGTTGCCAAGGTTTCCACACTCTTATGTTGATTCATCCAGAAATCAGTGCCCAATACACAGGAGTATATTGAGTTTGTGCCTTGAGACTAGTTAGTGCCATGTTGTTGGTTTGGAAGGTGACAGAAGGAAAAATTCCCTTGGGCGGCAACGGAAGAAAGTGTGAAACTGCTTGTTGAGCAGGATGTGTGGGTGGAGGGGTCCTACGGTTCAAGTGGACCGGTAATTATTTTTACCCCAGACGCGATAATTCCAACATATTTTCCGTGTGTTGAGTAAACACACCCTGAAGTGATGTTCAAAGACGACACACCTATTTGGATTCCAAAAAAGGTGTTTATCACAGGCTGGCGGGATGTCACGGTAGTTGTGGACGAACAACACAAGAGAATCGTGTCACTATTTTGAGACAAGTTTGACAGTGGATTATCAGGTTGCTGGCATGTGCCATTTATATCAGCCAGTGCTATACCTCAGTCGGTGTACCTTGGACCTTGATGAAGTGTTGTTTTCTGCCACAGAGTCTGTGCATTGTAGTTAAAGGCTGGAAAGAAGTTAGGTTTGATAGGATGGTATTTTTAGATAACGTATAATGCTTCTCAAGAATGGTTTAGTCACTGTAATGCTGGAAGCTGTGTTTCTGTTTCTTCACAGGCCTCCAAAAACAATGAAAAGGAGCAAAGATTTCTTTGCAAACTTTACCTTATGTGGCAAACTAATCATTGAAAAAGTGGCATGGTTGTGTCTTCGCATTTGTGCATTAGCGTGCTCGTGCTGCAACTGGAGACATAAGTGTGCCATTATTTAAGAATGTGAACAGGGTGTATTGGTTTCTTGTGCCCCGTAGTATACTCCCCAAATGAACTGCACTGTCGGGCGAAAGGGGTCATGTCCCAGAGTTAGACTGCTGTAATGGATCCTACCGAAGCCCGGTCACATGCCCGGAGTTGGCATAGCTGGCGTGCTTCGTCCTGATGAGGTGCCGACTTGACATGCTCCTCTGTATTGTACCTTTGATTTAAAAAACAAAACAAAAACAAAAACAGATTCTGGCAGAGGTATAGAATCTTTTTGGCTGTAATAATAAAACTCAAAAAATATTTCATACATCACCCAACATCACCACCCTGTGAGACGGTTGTGCCAAATAATGAGGCGTCACATTCTAAGGAATGGTAGGCAGGTAATGTTTCACTGTATGACATGGTTTGAAGACTTCCTGAAGAGTGCTCCAAAGAATAGGCCTACTATGAAGAATATTCTGAAGAATGCAAGATGGTACCATTAACTCTGAAGTAGTTGTCAATATCAGAGGACACAATGAATGTAGCAGGCTGTGGAAATTTGCAGATACTGTGGTAAAGTTTAACTAAGTGAATTTTCCGAAAAAGTATGGAGTGAATTTTCCCTGTGTATTTGATCACTATCTGAAGTCCCATGGTGAATATTACTTGATGACAAATGTTGTACACCATGCCCAGTGAAAATATATTTAAGTTTTATAAGCCTCCAAAATTGAGCAGATACATGGGACACAAAGTTTATGAACAGCTTCCATACTTGCTGCAGCATTTGTGAGTGTAAAATGCAGAATTGATTCAAAGTACAATGAATGAATATGAGAAATGCAATCACAAAACGGGAATTGAAACTGCCAGGTGTACTGATTTCTGTCTTGATTCTTCCTCTCTCAGATATTGACAGGAATGAACTGTCAGCTGGCATGATAACTCATTCTCTGAGTGGATGCATTCCCATAATTATTTCCAGCAACATAAATCAAGTTGGACAAACACAATAGTTGCATCTGTAAAAGCGTGGTGCAGTTTATTCTATTTTTTCCTTTCTTTCTTTTCAAAGAAATCTCTGCCCTCTCAGTCCAAATCTAATCAGGCGAAATAGCTCTAGGGAGTCGTCAAACTTTAAACTCCTCATTTTCTACTTAATCAACTTCCAGCTACCAATACAGCAGGGTTTGTTTTATTTGTATTGTTGTATTTGCCATACTGGGATCTGCTGTGTTGCCCTTCAGGCAATAGTTGCATTTAGGCTCCAGTGGGTAACCTTGAAATTGTCAAACAAAATCATAGCATAAAGTAATCAGAATTGTTTTCAGGGCTTCGAAGAATGAAGGAGCAGGGTCCTTTTCAGATGTTAGCAAGATAGGGGAATGGAAGTGAAATATCCTTGAGCAAAATTTAATAGATAAACCCTCTCCCCCCTTTTTTTAGAATAGAGAACAATCTGCAAAAGCTCTTAGTCTGACTGATAAGTCTGCAAATCATTTAAATTTTGTGGTGGATATAAGGCAACCAACTGTGTCATCTTTATAAGTTTAGCAAATAACAAGTGCAGGTACTTTGTATGCTGTGTGCATGGGGGAGGGGAAATGTCTGCACCCATCATATTTTTAAGTTGACAGTAGATCGGAGCACTTTTGTATTGGGAGGAGAGCTTGCAATAATGCCAAAAATACAGTAATAAAGAAAAAAAAATCATTAAAATGCTTTGCTGGTAATTTACATTTTTGTCGAGATGTTCATTTCTAAAAGATTCATTTCATACTCAATGTAGCATTGCATTCAATTATTGGTGAATGAGAGGAGGGTGACAAAACGTGTGTGATTAGGAGATGCTAGATTTTATATTCACAGCTATTATTGTCAATTTTGTATGGCATGCCCGTGGGCAGTACCCCTTTGGATGGACTGAGTGCTTGGGGAAAATGGAGATATTGAGGGAGTGGGGGTAGCTTGCGATGGCTATGTTGTGCTCTCAAGTACTTTCAGAAGGGTCAAACTTTCAAAGTGGTTCTCTCCTCTCTTGGGAGTGTCTGCAGCACATAGTGACATGTGATACTGCAGAACAATCTTATTTTTGAGCCCGCCTGCCTTGAAAATCCCCTCCCTGTCACACCCCCTCCCCCTCCCCTTTCCCCTTCTTCACTGCAAGCAATGTCTGGTGCAAGTCCCTGGGAGATCCTGTCTGTGTTTTGTCTAGGGGAGCGGATGAGATTGCCTTAGACCCTCTTGTTCAGGATCTAATCACTTTGTGGAGGCAGCGAAAGATAGGGGGGAAAATAGAGGTAATGAGGTGTGGTTCAACTATATGCATTGTGTTGTTTGTTGCACTATTTTCCAAGCTCCTTTGGTGGTATTAATAATAATGCCAGATTGGATAAAAAGGCTACAGTAGAGAGGGGGTTGAATATTCTACACCGGGTCTGCACATTGTTGCCAGTCCCTTGAAAACACTTACCAGCATTGTCTACCTCTTGTTATTACTCGGAGTAGAGCAGATCAACCCCGCTGAAATGCATCAAGGATCTTAAGGAATTCTCCTCAATTAGGCATTTTGTCATCTCGGCGACCCCTATGTGGGTGTAGGTGTTGAGCAATTCCGACAGATTTGCAGGGCTTCAAAAGCTCCCGCTGTAATACAGTAGCATCAATTCACAGTCATTTGGTAATCCCACACAATCGGATTTGTACAGAGTTTGATAAGTGGCGACATTCCCAATGCACTCTCAAAGAAAAGAATTAACCATTCTTAAACAGTTATTTTCTTACCCCAGGCAAGTATTTAGGCTAAATTGTTGCCTCTATTAAAAAAAAAAAAAAATACAAAGACAAATAGGGTCTTCAGTTTGATGTCAGAAAAATACTTGTTTACTGGTCGAAGCCAAACCCAGTGAATCTTTGGGGTAGGGTAGGCTTGTAAATTGAATGAGGACTTGTATAAAACTGCTTTACAGTATGTGATTTTGGCAATAACATAAAGTGTCTTTTTGCCATCATTACTCTGAATCTTCCCGTGCCGTGAAGAAGCCGTTTGCTTGATTCATTGAAAGCAGAGGGCACATTCATGGCATTTCATGGAAGCTGACATTGAATATCAGGCCCACTGAATGTTGTAACTAATATTGATGGCTCCGAAAATGAAACATCGATGCATGTTTCAGATTACTCGCGTTATGCATAACGTGGTAGCCTATCGTCCCTCGTCGCTGAAGAATCTGCCAATCAAATGACTTTACATCTGTCACCACTGGCACAGCCTTCTGAAAGCTAGCGTTTTCCACCCACAACCTTTCCTCTATGTAAAGCCCAAAATAGCTGCAGCTCGGGCGATTTTTTTTTTAAAAAGCTGTCCCAGACTAAATCTAGCCGTGGAGTGGCCAAGGTCACTCGCGGCTCTTGACAGGTTAGAGACGAAGCCATGCAATGTGACAATTCAATTTCTGTCAGTCTAGTTTGTCTCCTCGAAAAGTGACGTTCGCATAGGACGGTGATGAAGACATTAGAGTTAGCAGTCGTTCCGGGCTGGTGCAACTGTTAACTGCTGCGTTGATTTACAAGTTCAGCAGTCCGTTGTCGTTAGGGTAAATCGCCAGATACAGAATTGTCAGACCCTGCGTGATCACATCACCATCTGGGAAGACAATTACTTGATTTGTTTTTATTATGCATCTCATTGGCTGTTATTTACAAACTTGAAACCTGTGAAGATCTGCGGAAGCGCTTAATAGCTAGCTTTTTTCACACAGACCCTTTGTCAGCATCCAAGCTGATGATGTATGAGATACGATCTCTATGTAGTTTTCATCCCACTTACACATTTCTTGTTTGGCCTAACCTGCAATTGTTGAGTGTCTTACATGTTGGCATCAGATATCTGAGCATATTGCACTGTTTAAGGCTAGTAGTCTCTTTCTAAACAACACGACAGCAATATTGTGAAGTCTCTTTGAGCAGGCTAATCATGAAGTAGATTGTTATGACCCAGAGGCCTCCGTACCTCTTGTCAAGAGTTGTGATGATGATTTTGATTGAGAAAGCTTGCCCTGTCCATACTGCTAATTTGGGCAATTGAACCAAACAGGTGCGCCCACATGGCAAATGCACTTTCCAGCAGTGAATGGAAGGGAATGTACTGGTTTCCACTCATCGTGCAATGTTCTTCGCATGGAATGTTCAAAGCGATAGGTGACTACGTGTCAAAAGGGACTTCACTCCTAATTTAACAGCCACTTTGATTGAATGCCTCATGCAGAATCTGAGCAAAATTGGATGACAGAGAAAAAGTTCTAACCAGAGGCATGTTAGTATGTCACAGCATTCTGTAGGCCTTTCAAAATATCCATCTTGGTCACAACACTTTTTTCATTCATATTGAGCACAAAGTGACTCATTGGGGCGAATTCACGAAGGTGGTACAAATGAAACCATGGTTTAAACCATGGACAAAAACCATGGAGCGCCAAGCGTCACGCGGAATATTTCGTTACGAAATTGGTCATTTCATTGACAAAATTACCGTTTCATTAACGAAATTATCATTTCATGGACGAAATGTTCATTTAGTTACAAAATGTTGTCATTTAGTTACAAAATGTTGTCATTTTGTTACAAAATAATCATTTCATCGACAAAATGACTGATTTTGTAACGAAATATTCCATGCGACACTTGGCACTCCATGGTTTTTGTCCATGGTTTAAACCATGGTTTCATTTGTACCACCTTCGTGAATTCGGGCCTGAATGTTTAATTCTCAATTTTTTGTAATATTGCAATTACATGACCTCAGCAGCTGGTAGAAAAGGATGGCCTAGAGACCATGTTCACATTTTTGGAATATCCTCAATTGTTGCGTGTGTTTGTTTCACTGATTGTTGTATTCAATTCTCTTCAGATCTGCATCAACCAACTGTTCAACAGGTGTCCAAGGCCCATTGTGTATCACATTAATTGATTACAATTGTCACTTAAATGTCAGTGATATGGTTTGTATTGATTGGCAGTGTACAGCAGCTGTACTGTTCAAGACCATATTTAATGAATTATTGTTGCCTTTGTAGAATTATGTTATTGTATGATTGTCTTTTTTATGACTTACTGTCACCAAATACCAAATTCTACACTGTAGACATCTATCATATGGCATGGTCACAATAGGATGATGTTATCTGAGTGAAGACTGAGGGTTTGAGTGGACAATTTCTTTTTCTTTTCTTTTTTTATGGGGGGGGGGGGGAGTAGAAATACTGCACATCGCTCTGTTGCACCTTGCAGTGCACCAAATGACAAGGAGACTTCATCAATATCGAACATGGCAAGAGGCCGCATTCAAACTAAGCATTCACTAGGTGCATTGACACAATGTGTAACTATGTGTAGTTTCACCACCCGGTATATTGCTTTCACATAGTTTGTGCAGCAAACAACAAACTTCACGAGAAGTTGCCAGGGAAACTTTCCGCGAAACTTCCTGCGTGCACGTGGGAAGTTTCTCACTTCTTGTGAAACTACATGTAAATTTGTGCAGTGTGACTGCGCGTAGCTGAAACTTCAAAATGTTTGTGATGCCATAATACATCCATTCATGTTGATTACACACAGTGTGCATTCTTTTGTACGCTGTTGCATGTTTGCATTTTTTTTTCCTGCGAGAGACAGAAAGTACAGGTAGTTTCCTGTCACCGAAACTAGGCGTAGTTTTGTCTATTGTGTAACCCTTGCTCAAACTTCTGGAAGTTATCAGGAAGCAATGTTTGTGTAGTTTTGCGTAGTGTGACCGCGCCTTATGAAAGGACCAAAAGGGCTGCTTGTGAACGTCTTAAGTAGTTTATTTTGTGCTTATCGAGGGGTCTTCATCTATATTAGAGAAGACTACAACCATGTTTGTCATATCACAATCCTCAAATAGTTAATCCAGTCATGGTCTGGAGGGGATTTTTCCACCAGGCCGAGTTCAATTCTGGGTGCACATTTGTCATTTGGAAAGTTTGATATCTATTTAAAAGCATTTTTGGGGAAGCGGAGCTTTGCTTGACTTCATACTCAACTCATGTGCCAAACCGCTTGTGTCTGTGTATATGCTCTGTGCGTGGGTATGGAGAGCTGCTTTGTTTTGTTAACAAGTCGGGAATTTGTTACATAGCTGTTTATATGAGATATCAGTTTCAATTTGTAGTCATTAAGGAGCATCTGAACTATCTGTAACTCTAAGCAAACATGATTAAAAAGTGTTTCATAAGCATGATGACAAATGCGATATACTCTTACCATCTGAAAATGGGTCAGGTCATATGCCTTTCCAGCTGTTCATATTAAAAAGATGTCTACACAAGATTTCTTAGATCATGTGTTCTATGCGAAAGGTTCCTTTTGTAACCTTATCAAAGCGTCCTTTAACCCGTTGAGGACGAGTCCCGAGTATACTCCGGCAAGCGTTTATGGGAAATGCGTGTTATAACAAAATCAAACCGTCCTCAATGGGTTAATCAATACAGAAACTTTTGAACAATAGCTTGAACAAAAGCAGTTCATCTTTCTCATGGATGATAAATGTGGAATGGGAGAAATGTAACAGATTCTAATCTATTCATTTTCACAGCCGTCTGCCACTTTGATTGAACTGCCACGTTTGTTTCCCTTGTTGTGATTGTTCACGCCCGAATGTGCAAGAATGTGCTTGATTTGTTGTTTCCACTCAGCCCAACAGAGTGACATCAATGGACTCAAATTTCATGCATATTTTCCGCACACTGGTTGCCTTCCAGTGACTGGCTCAGAAAGCTTAGCCAAGTCTCCCTCGTCTGTGCCTTTGCCTGACATACCAACTTACTTTCTGTGAAGAATATGGCCAAAAGGATTAAGTTGGCTTGAGCAAAAACAGTATGTCAAGCAATGAAAATCATGCTCAAATGCACTCTCAGTCATTTCAGAAACGTAAAGGAAGGAAAGAAAACCTTTGTGCTACCATCCTTACAGACTTCTTATGAAAACCACCCACCTTTTTCCCTCTTTGTATTTATCGGTACTGCCTGGCTTGCGATGGAAAATATGAGGCTCAATTGTTTCTGCCCTTTCAAACTTCGCCTCTACCCTGGGAATGCACTCCAGCAAATTGAAAAATGATTCAATATGATGATGCTTGGCCCAGCTGTTGCTATTGTCGTGTTGGTTATTTCCTTGACTTTCCATGAATATGCTTTATCTCTACTTCACTCCATATGCTGCAATGTGCTTTTCTCTCTTGTTCATGTTCATTGTTGAAACTGTTAGGTCCGGACAGCATAGCTGGATTTTTTTCTCTCTCTTTTTGTCTGGAGGTATTTCATTCTATCTGATTCTTGTTATCAAATTACCGTGCTAATGCAAAGAGCCTGTTTGAGATTTGTGCCAAAAGGTTGCGTGCTCAAGAGAGTTGTGACGGAAGAATGGAAGGCAAAGTTAGTGATTGGATTGTCATAGGCCAGGGTTTTGTGTTCTCTGTAATCATATTTCCCCAGCTTTGCTTAATAGAGGTTATCACATTTGACACGTGTGTATGGGCAGTAATGCAAAAATGTGTCAATCATGTTAAAATGCAGAGGTGGTATGTTGCAATGTTTCTTTTGTGTAAACTACCCACCCCACCCTCATTCCCTTGTCATCAGTCCCAACCCCATCAATTCCACCACTACCCAAGTCTTGTCAATCATATGGAAGAGTTTTAGAAAATTGATTCTGTGCGTGTGTGTGTGTGGGCATTTCATAGATGATGGTTAGATTTGCTGCTCATTGAAAAGCCAGATTATGGTGTTCGACTTTCTGTCGCATCGTTTCCATGAAGCGTTACATCTGTACATTTCAGTCTGCGGTGAACTTGTTTCTAAATCCAGTGACAGACTGCTTGATGATATTTCAGGGTGTCTGACAGCTGTTTAGGTTATTCATGTCATGATGGCATCATCTTGATTTCTTTGGGGGTTATTTGTTTTATTTGTATGTTTTTTTAGTTGTTGCTTTTTGTGTTATGTAGCTGAGGAACTAAATTTGAAGAAAAAAAAAACCTCTATGCAGGAGAAAAAAATTAATCTGCCAGGGCCTGTAATGTCGAACTCAACATTGCCTAAATTCACATCCAGAGAGTAGACAGATATCACATCCTGAGCTGTGCTCTGGATTTCTTCTGCTCACCTGTCAACTTTAATTACAGTTATGTACATTAGCTATGTGGAGAGCAATAACATGTGTTTGATGAAAGTGCTAGAAAAATCTCTTGCCTCAACCAGCTCTGACGTCTAAGTTTAAGTGAGTTTCTGAAAATGAACTTTGCAAGAAACTCAAGTTGTGTGGAAGAAAGTTAAAACTCATGAAAACCTACTCCATTGATTCGCAAGTGCACAGAATAAGAAAGTAGTGTTTCTTAATTCTTTCAAAAGATTTTAGACAAATAGTAATTAGTATATGTGTGTGTATGTGTGTGTTTGTGTATGTGTGTGTGTGTGTGTTTTATTGAGCAAGTGCCGTTTTCATATCGCAGTTTTCAGACGACAGTGGAAGGTTTCCGTCAACATTGCTGACAAAGTCACGATTGATTGATTAAAGATAAATTGATTTCCCTATAACACGCATTTCCCATTTACCCCGCCAGAGAATACTGGGGACTAGAAGTCTTCAATGGGTTAACAGTCTTTTTCATTTGCTTTGCACTTGACACACTGTGATACCCAACCTTCTTCTTGTCATAAAATTGTCTGCCAAAGGAAATTCTGTCTTTCTCGCCCCCACCAACATGCGTTTCCGAGGGGACTTGCGGTCATCAGGCTGCCAACGCTCACATGGTGTCATAGGAAGGGCAGTGGGAGGATCAGCCTCCCAGTCCTTGTCCTCCAGCAACCTTATGCCAGCGGATCATCAACATTTGGTTAACCCCTGCCACACCTGTCATAGCAATGGCGGGGTATTCTTACACTCCAGTCGGCCCCAAACCCAGGCGTCCAGAAAGTCGTTGAGACCCATGATGAGACTTTCATGTGTGTACGATGTTAGGGGGTGTCAGCTTCTTCTTCCTCTGCTTCCGTTTTCAAGCTGTGCCTACATGGCAGTATCTGTGTGTATCATGTCCCTGCTCCTTTGTTCACTCTGTAGATGTTTTATTTTTTTATCAGAGATGAAGAGATAATTTGACGTGGCACAGCCCTTTACATAATCATTTGCAATATTATAGAATAACTTGTGAATCGTAAAGCAATACACAAGTCTTCTGGACGTCTGCTCATTTGCTGCCTCTCTTCTTTTTGATTCTTCTTTTTTTAAACATCCATGTCCTGTCCTCTGTTCTTTCTTGCAAGAGAGATTCACTGGGAAAGACATTTTAAAAAAAATGCAGTTTTTGTCTTCTCTGACTCTGATAGCCGGCATCATCATCCTTCCCTCCCCCCCCCCCCTTTTCTCCCTCTTTACCTGTCCCTTCCATCAACATCATCATCTTGCCAGAAAGATTCACAGGGAGATGATGGTTTCATCTGTCGCTGTGTTGGCATGCGGGAGACGGGTGTCTGTCACCTCCGCCATCAGCTCCTCTCAGGCTCAGTACCGGTATCAGTGATGGATGGCATCGATAGATGAGGAAAGATTTCCCAAACATCTGCAGTATCCAGCAGACGGCAGTGGAAGGAGGATGGGGGGGGGGGGGGGGGGGGGGGGAGAGAAAAAAAAAAAAGATTGTGGTGTGTGGATTAAAGTGGAAGGGAGGATCAGGGATGGTGGAGGTTGGGAGAGGGGGCGGATATGAGCAGAGCACCAATGGAGAACTCTCAATGTCACGGCCATGATCATATAATCTTCCGTGTTAGGAATGCAGGGGGTAACCGTGCCGTGGCCATCAGCCAGTGAAGCTGGTGGGATGTGGCTTTTGTTGGAGTTAACCAACACTGACAGCGGGAGAAGGATTGAGGCATTCTAACGGTATTGACAAACGGAGATTGCTCCTACAGAGGATAATTGGACGCCACTGATGATGGCATCTGCACACCAGCATCAGACGGACCAACTTAAAGGAGACACACCTTTCAAACATGGTGCATTAGGAGTAAATGACAAGGTTACTGTAAAGCCATAGCCCTTGTTTGCAAAATGCTAGCTCTTTCATGGCCAGGTGACCTGAATAAACTGTGAGCATTCACAGAAATTCTAAGAGAGAAATTTAGAAAGTAACCAGCCAGCATTGCAGGACACCTAGGCAGTTTCAGTTGACAGTTAGCACATTTTTATGGCAACCATTGCAACAAGTGGTAGATTAATTGAGAGAATCCTCAAGAGTTGTAAGACACACCCATCTATCTATTGATACATTCATACGAGTTATTGCTGATGTTGTGTTTTATCTCTGGTTGCCTAGCTACTGAATGTTTTCATCAGCAGCACTTGAAGAGACCAACTCTCAAGTGCATTCATGCTCCACCCACCCATTGTCTGCATCCTTGACATGCAGTCCAAAGGTTTTGGCATCTCTGAAGGAAGACACATCTAGTGAGACATAAGTGTCTGAAAGCCTGTCACTTACGACTCTTTGCATGGATAGATAGATGGATGGATAGAAAGATAGGTAGCTGAAAGAGATGATAGAACCAATAGATGTGTAGAGGATTAGATGGATAGATTAATGTGATGGGAGTCATTTTATGGAATCATCAATAGATGGATGTATTTTTGAATGGAAGAATGGATGGCTAGATAGATAAATGACTTGATGAATGGATGGAAGGATCAATTGATCTCTTAATGGAAAGCTGATTTGATGGACAGATAGGCTGTATTATGGAGTTATCTAGAGATGGATGTATTTCTGGTTGGATGAACAGATGGTTAGATAGTGTGAATGGATGGAGAGATAAATTGATCATGTAATGGATAGAAAGTAGGATGGTTCATGGGAGATTGGTTAGGAGGAGACTATCTGACTGACTGGATTCATGAGGTGATAGTTGGAGGATGGCTCAGGGAGGGAAGGAGGTGGAAAAGAATGTTATT
Organism: Diadema antillarum; assembly: GCF_040938485.1. Taxonomy (NCBI): domain Eukaryota; kingdom Metazoa; phylum Echinodermata; class Echinoidea; order Diadematoida; family Diadematidae; genus Diadema; species Diadema antillarum. The sequence continues at coordinate 4,391,710 of NW_027270918.1, forward strand.
GTTACCAGCCTTTCCTGAGACCCATCCTCACATCTTCTTGTTTTCATCAGACAGAAGAAAAAAACAGATATCTTGCCCTATTTCGCTGTGAGATGATAAAATCTCGGTGTAGTCTTCACAAGTGTATAAAGTGATGGATGTTGGAGAAAATCTAGTACAAATCATATTTTTCTTCTTTTCTTTATGGTCAAAAGAAATAACTGCAATGTCTTCATGCTGGGATGCATCTGTCTGTCAGTATGAATGAGACTTGCCCCACCTGCATCTACATGAAACTATGTGATGTCAGTCAAGGTTTGATAAGACAAAAACTCTCTACAAAAAATATATTCAATCAGATTTTTACCCCAACTTCACTTCAGTTGACATTAAAAAAAAATAAGACACAATAGAACATGTCAATGATATAGGCTTCCAGTTACAAAAAGAAAAGTAAAGAGAAGTAAGGAAAATCTGACGTTCAATCTGATGACTGTTTACAATAGGCTAGAAACTAGACGATCAAAGAAATTCCATCGCTGTGGAGAACAGGGCCACCCAGCTCTCGACCAAGCCTCGCTAATCCCTCCAATTTTGACAGTATCACTCCCTGCTAATTATCTTGTGCTCAGAACTGGGCTGTGAGCAAATAGCTGGCAAAGCCAGGCTTGTCTGGGTTAGGAACCGCTGACCCACCCCGACAGAGTAATAGATGAGAAATCAACACTAAATCAACACCATGTTAGTGATATTAACATTCCTCTGTTTCTCTTGGAGCTGCTGTTCCGTCTGCAGCAATATTGCTCAAATTTTTGGTTAATTGATGGGAGATGTAGCTGTGTGGATTCCTGATGGGAGAGGGCAACTTGCCTCATAGGGGGGATAAGTAGTGACCCATGTTTGTTGGATTACAGAACAATTTTTTTTTTCAATGTCTTCTTGACTGCATCCAGCATGGCAGCCTGCAATCTACAAGTTCAATGACCTCAGGGCATGTCAGGCAGAGATTGACCACATTCAAGAAGAAAAAAAAAAACAGGGGTGAAAGGCTTTAAAGTCCACTTAATGACTTCCAGTGGTGGTGCATAACAAGTCCATCAAGGGGCAGGTCACTTTGACCTTTGTTGGTAGCCAGGCACCTCCGGGCGTGGAGTCGCATGTGGGTGTTATTACCCTCCCCTACATGCTGTAACTAAGCCGAAAATTGGTACGCGGTAATTTGGGGCTAGCAGTTAAATTCAAGGCTTGAGTGCATTTTGCAGCAGGATCGCACTGGACTGTGATCCGAGTTTTCATCACGTTAACAGGTTTCTGCCCCAGTAAAAATCATCGGAGCTGCCCCCAACCAGAGGAAATCTATTATCAAAAGAAACATATTCGGCCATGCCCCTAGTACGTCCCCTCTGCCTAACTTGCGCATGCAAAATCAATATTGGCAGCAGGATTCGTCCAACTAAGTTTGTTTCAGTCTGGGTCAAACCACACATTTCTACCTTGAACTTGATAACTGACTGGTTGGCAGGGGGTATTGACAGCTAACGTGTAACTTGCAACACCTAAAACCTTTCACTGGTATGTCAGGAATTTGGGCCTCTTGTAATTGACTACCTTCTCTGGCTCTCACACTTGCTTGCTAGGCCCGCTGGAGAAAGGGGGTGGGGGTGGGGGATTGGAATGGGGTTGAGGGGGGAAGAAGTAATCTTTTGATACATGGGAAGTTGGAAGAGGAAATGGAGGGAGGGGAAGGGGGAGGGGAAGAACAGGGTCAGTGAGACATGAGGAGGGGATGCAATACACCCCTACCAGGATGGCCTAATTGATTCTATACATAGTCTTTCTTTTTTTAGCAAGTACATACACACTTGCCTCTCATGTTTCAAATACATATCTCTTGCTCAGTGGCACATGTAATCATACTGAGATATCAAATGTGACATACATTGTAGTCTGTGGTTGAAGTCATGCAGGGGAAATGTAATCAATGCTGCCACAGGTATTATTAGGGGAAAGAAAGAATGACATTCCATTACCATTGCATTGTAAAGTTTACTATGAGTGATAGATGATATCATGTAGTCGTCACTTTAGCAGCCACTGATCCTGAAATGCTCATACCTGTGTGATGAGAATGTTCTTCTCTAGCTCTGTAAGTGATCCTGCGGATGTTACCGCAGACTACTCGCTAATGAGTTCTTTTCTTTGATATTAGATCACTGCTAGTGTTGTTATTGTGACCTCTGGGGAAAAGTAAATGTGAAAATTTGCACTCAAAAAATTCATATTTGCCTCTGCAGGGTTTTACCTAGAGAAATTTGTTTGCCACTGACATAGTCCAGAAAACAGAAAACATATGAGAGCAAACATTCTATAATATAGTAATAATATCAAGGAAAGTCAAGTGATTGGCATGCTTTGTACTTTCATCAGGGAGGTAGGTCTCTTCCCACCTCCCTGCTTTCATGGTACTTGGTGAAGAATGAAGAATTCATATCAACTCATTTAACTCCCAGAATTTTGACTAGTCTGTCATCTATTTCCTCATCATTACTCCTCTAGCCAGCCAGCTTGTGTTTTAAAATCACCAGGAATGAATGAATGTTTTTGGCAAGGTTATATTTAAGTACATGAAGCCAAGGTACTACTAGTGATGGGAACAGTGAGATGACTCAGTCAGTGGTGGGTTTTGCAATGAAAGGGGCAGTATGTATTGAGCATTCAATTCACTGCAGTGGGATTGGTCAATTATTGCAGAGGTGTTTGCTTGCCAGCTCAGCGGATGACCCATGAATGCATGTGAGTGGGACTAATACATTTTATTAGTGAATAAACATCATGACGTGGTGATCTGGGACTAGGTAGTGGCTTATCATAAGAGCCAGGAGGAGAAGCTTCAAGTTTAAGAGAATAGTCAACCCAAAATGCATCTGAAAATACTCATCCCCCCCAAAAAAAAAAAAAAAAAAAATAATAATAATAAAATAAAATGATAAATGAAACGAGAATGTGAGGGATAATAGAGAGAAGTTGCATAATGAAAGAGGCCAGACTGTCAAATGGTATATTAAGCATTCTGCATACATTATGTGTATGTTAGTCTCAATCACTAGAAGTTTAATTGATCATATGGTCGTAAAATAGCAAATATAGACAGAATCTGCTGACCATGTCAAACATCAATTTTAGTGCGAGTCAGATGATCATTTTGAAGAGAATACCTAACGCCTTACTTTCCTTGATTATTTCTGTGAGAGATGAAAGCAGCTTTCTTGATCTCATTTTTATTTTGCACCTGTTTTATTTAGGACTTATGTGATATGATGAATGAATGGTTGTCATTATAGGGCTTTTTACACTTGTAAATTTTTGCTTAGTCCCGTACCAACAGTGGGGCTAAGGGGGGGCCTTAGCCCCACTGTTGGTACGGGACTATCCTTAGCCCACTTTCTGTTTACACTCGTTTTTGCCAAAGTGGGCTAGCCCAACCGATAGTCCGTACTATCTGGCCCTGCAAAATAGCAGGGTTAGCACCGCAATTGCGGTGCCAACCAAGTGAGTGTAAACAGAACGAAAAAATAATCCTGGGCTAAGCGACGGAGACGAAGTCCGACCCTCACTGACCAATCAGAAACGAGGTAATCAAGTGCTGCCGGTGCATGTGTGTACGTGTACAGTACACAGCGTAATCATTAATATTCATGTGGTTTGGTAAGTCCGGGGCTAAGAAATACGAGTGTAAAAAGGTCAGTTTTCTCCTTAGCCCCGGACAAGAGATAGTACGGGACTAATTGGCGAGTGTAAAAAGCTCAAAAAATTGGTACGGGACTAACGATAGTCCTGGGTCAGAGAAAGTGCGGGGTTAAGAAACACAAGTGTAAAAAGGGCTTATGATTACTGCAAATTGAGTTGTGTGCGGACTATAAAGAAGACAATTATAGGAAAACAGAGAGGAACTAACTCAATAACACCCCCAGTTTCCCCGCGTTGGAAAACTCAAGGTAAGAATTATGAAAGCATCAACCACATGTGTGCAGCTGTGAAGGTCCAGTCCGGTGCTAGGTGATAATTCATTTGTTTTCGCTGTATTTTGCCTTTTATTTTGATCATTTTGTGCAGTGATTTAGGGAATTCTGATGAAAGAAAGTTGTAAGGTTAGGGGGAAATAATGTGATATTTCCTGTGTACATGACTAGAGAAAATGTAATAAACAACATTGATGGCCCTTATGTTGTTATATGGTTGTGAATAACCTAGTCTATACTCACAAGACACATTTTTACTGCAGTAGAGGGTGCAGAAACCTTTATCTGTCAGTGATTGGTGTCAGGCTGAGCCTCATAATCAACCAAGTTGGTATAAGGTAATAATAGGCACGGTCAGACTGGCAAAAGATCTCAAAGTTTTGCCAGTGTGACCGCAAACTTCCCGCAAAACTTCTCGATATATTTGCGGGCAGTACCTTTGAAGCGCAAGGCCATTGTCATGTACAGATGTGCATTGTTACGTTTTATAAAATGGGTTCAAGAATGTAGCCAATAGGAAGCGCTGAAATGAGACACACCTCCTTCCTTTACTTCAGTACAACTGCACTGCCTGTAATCCTATGGTAGATTGCCGATCGTCTGTGCGCGCGGCGGCTCCTTTGATGAATTGCATGCATACGCGTACGCGCTGTCAATCCTGTAAACAACTTCTAGTTCGGGCTGCCGGCCGGCCGGCCTGTCTTCCCTTGTGCATAACATATGTGGCGTACGTACGTATACTGTACTATACGTACACTTTGTACAGTACAGTAGACCAAGCGTTATGGGACCGGACGCGTACATGGAGTCACTTTGAAGAGCAAATCCAACGATTTAGCAGGTTAATTCTCACGCCGTTTTCAGAGTATGTTGTCTAGTAGGCCTATATGAGGAGTCTATATCAAGTCTTTAAGGTAAAGGGTGCATATTCTATGTAAAATAAGTAAGTTTTCATGCGGGTGTCCGGAAACCCAACCCCCCATTATACTTATACACACTGTACTGTATGTGCGGGACTTCCGCGAGTGCGACGTGCGTAAAAGTTTGGGACGAACATCTTCGGACGTCTTGACCCACAAAGGTACGTGAAAAACGCTGAAAAATGATGTTAGTTTTCGAATTTTCGACCCATTTTATAAAACAAATGATGCACAGGATTATTTCGTGGCGTTAGTGTAGGCGTAGCTCACTCTCGGGTATTTACAATGTAGTGCAACATGCACTCGGCTTCGCCTCGTGCATGTTTCACAATTGTAAATACCCTCGAGTGCACTACGCCTACACTAACGCACTCTATCCTGTGCATCATTTGTATAACAATCACTAGCCATCGGACGGCGCACTCTTGCTTGCGCGCGTACCAATGGCCCAAACTTCGTGATCTTAAACTTCTCGATCATTTGCCATTCTGACCACGCCTATCGTAAAGTATTTGGAAATGTGTTCATTATGTGTTATGTCAGTATTCTTTATTGAGTCCCCACACAGTGTAAAAAAAATTGTGTCCATAAGCTTGCAGTGTCAATTTAAGTTTTGTAAGAGGGCCTGTGACAACAGACTAGGTATGCAGTGCAAGGAGGATTGTTTTGATAGGGCGGCTGCTCCCAGAGGTGGCTGGGTGTCAGCCCCCAGGACTGGACAGGGCTGGACAGATGACCACAAACAGTGTCAGGAATGTGTACAAATAGTCTCTCCGCCTGAATGGGCATCAGATCGCCCCTGAAGGAAGGAGATAAGACCTCTCTCTGGTCCTCCTCCTCCTCTCTCCCCATCTTTCTCTTGGGGGAGAAAACTTGCTTGGAGGTGCAGCAAAAGCTGGAGTCCTGATGTGACCTTACCTGACCTCAGGCTGGGCCGGCTGAGGTCACGACCTCAGTGGGGTCACCATTGGCCACTCCAGCTTGCAGGCAGGCAAGCAAAGGACTTGTCTCTTCAGGATGCTGTGTCTTGCTGAAGAGAAACATAATGGGTTGATGCCCCCCTGTCAACTCCTCCCACCCCACTGCAGAACATGTGGTGCTGGCTGATTTCGCAACTGGAATCTTCCCCACTTGTTGTGCCTTGTGTCGTGAGAGAGAGGAAATTTATTTTATCACAAGCTGGCACCTTGCACGTTTCCAGCCTCTAATGTGCACTTGTTCCCTCGTAAATCAGAAACTCACACGCAATGGCCATTTTCCATGTAGGCCTTGACATATGCCAACACAGGGACCTACAAATTCTCTTGCTCTAGCAAGTAAAAACTTATTATTGAGTAAGTGATTCAAATAAAGGCCAATTGTCTGTTTAAAGAGAGTATGGAGCCCTTGCCTGAAGTCCATTAAGGCAGGTCGCTGAAGTATTTTGTGTAACACCTTATAATACATTCATACAGCGATTATTTCAAGGTCATTTTCTTTCCTGTATTCCTTATGTGTAATCATTTTTACTGCATGTTAATTATGCTGCATTTATTTTAAACTTCTTGTAACCAAATGCTGATACTGAATCTACTGCAAATTATTGCAGTGAGTTAGTGCCTATGTCAGGAAGTGTCCCAACATAATTTTGAACAAGATTTGGGAAAGCAAATCCGTAGAAAAGGATTTGTAGCCCTACTACTTTGTAGCTCTCAGTTTTTGCATGTATCCATTAGGTCCTATATACCAATCTGTATACAAGTTGTAGTGTTATGCAAGCTAGCACAGATCCTAGTCTGAGGCTACCCTGTATATGGGAAAACCTCACAAATAGCGAGATGACTGCTGTCTCTGCATCTGGGTTTTAAAGACTGCTTTTCAGAACCATAAGTAAACCACCTACAAAATAAGATGGAAAAGAAAAAAGTCAGGTGTGAAAAGAGCTGTGGCATAAATCGCATGTTGAGTCGCCTTGTCCTGATTCGCTGTTATGAATACGACCTGTATTCACAGATAGAGCAGTTAGGGAGATCTTTGTCGGGTGTTTCCTCAATTTGTCGCCTGACGCTGTTTACTCTTCTTCGTAACACCCATCCAATTTTGGAATGACCTTGTATTGTACAGCTTCTCAGATACAAGAGAGAAAGAGAGAGAGAGAAAGAAAGGTGAGATAATATTCCTTCTTACTGCAGGATGGGGAAAAAATAAAATGTCCTGAAGAAAGATTGGTAGCTAATGATTGGAGTTGCCCACCCCTCAAACAGCGCTCCTGGCAAGGGGCTGTCTGTGAGCCAGATGAAATAATATGGGAGGCGACAGGTAAATTTTGACTGGTCAACAAGATAGTGACAGTTTGATGGTCAAAGCAAATTCCTTTCCCTTAACCCAGTGCCTCCCCGGGCAGGTCAAGTCTAGGTTTTCTCTCTCTAGCCACTAGTGACCACTGACCTCTAGTAAATCAGATTTGAAGACATAGCGCTTGACAGGGACGTGTTGATGTCTGCCTGCATAATACTTTGACTTTGGTGCCCAGTGTGGTTGATCTATCCTCTACTTTCAATCGTGGGAATTCCAGTTGTTATTGCCAGTTTAAAGGGATAGTATATTTTGGGCTGAGATGGGATTCAGATTTTGACTTTTGATAGATAATTAGAAACCACTTATGAACTATCAAAGAGCATACAATTCCAAGAAAATTTAAAGTTTAGCTGCTGAAAATCAGTTTTGAAATGGCTGAGATATCCAAAAACAAAGCAAATTCAAAGTGGTCCTAATAAAAGGTGGGTCCCACCTTTTATTAGGACCTCTTAATTTTTGGATATCTCAGCCATTTCAGAATACTATTGAGGCTATGAATTTTTTGGTACAACATGGATACAAAGAAGAAAAACTAGAGATTGTAATTTGTCATCACTGACAAATTAAGGTGATCCGATCTTTTTTTTAATCAATGATTCAAGTCCTGATCGCAATAGGCATGACCATGCAGGTTTCATCTGTGGTCAGAGACATTGGCCGTGTGATGTTTGGATTCTCATTTAGAAAAGGGAGTCATATCTGCTATCTTTGGTACCAAATCTGTATACACTATAACGAAGATACAACAACAAGTACATATGACCTTTGACCCCACTTTGCACAACCTAGATGGCATCTGAGCAAAAAGTGGTTATTTTGTGAAATGATTCTTGTAACATGATCTTTGCGTGTGCAAAATATGGGAAAGATAAGACATGTATTCACCAAGATACAGGATGAAACATTTGTGACCTTTGACCCTAATTTACATACCCAAGATGTTGTCCGATCAAGTAGTTGTTATTTTATGAAATAATGTACGTGACATGAACTAAACATGTGCAAAATATGGGAGTGATAGGTGCTGTTTTTCTTGAGTTATTGCAAAGAAAGTTGCAGAAACATAGAAATATCTCAATACATCGAAGATAAGCTTTAATTTCAACCAAGTTTTTTAACATGATTCCGACATTGTATGAAGAAAGGAAGGCACACATTCGATAGCGCACAGTCTCAGCTACAACATATTAAAATCGAGGAGAAATTCACCGAAGGGTAAGTGAGCTAGTGCTCGATAAAGACAATCATGTCAATTTTCACATTTAAAAAAATTCCCTCCCATAGAGATACCACGTCATAACGAAGATAAAGAAAGAAGTACATATGACCTTTGACACAACTTTGCATAGACAAGATGACATCTGAGCAAGAAGTAGTTAATTTGTGAAATGATCCTTGTAACATGGTCTTTACGTGTGCAAAATATGGGAAAGGTAGGATATGTATTCACCAAGATACAGGATGAAACATTTATGACCTTTGACCCTAATTTACATACCCAAGATGGCGTCTGATCAAGTAGTTGTTATTTTATGAAATAATGTTCGTGACATGAACTAAACATGTGCAAAATATGGTGGTGATAGGGTATGTTTTTCTTGAGTTATTGCATATAAAGTTGCAAAAAGAAAGAAATATTTCAATACATCGAAGATAAACTTTAATTTCAACCAAGTTTTTTGACGTAATCCCGACATCGTATGAAAAAACGAAGGGCACACTTACGATAGCCCAAAGTCTCCGCTACAACATATCAAAATCTTGTAGAAATTCACCGAAGCATAAGTGAGCTAGTGCTCGATAAAGATAGTAATGTCAATTTTCATTTCCAGAAAAACTGCACTGCCATAGAGATTACACGTAAACTGGTCAAATTTGACAAGGTTACTTTCAATCCATTTTTACGAGGTGATGCCGTCATTAAATCAAAATTATGTTTTTATATTTATGAAAGAACATTTCATAAGCTTCAACATATTGAAATTTGGGTGAAAAATGGCAAAGGATAAGTGAGATACGCTCGAGTAAACTTGGAATTTGATGACGTCATTTTGAAAATTTACTTTTTTGACTTTATTAAGAAATTTGATATCTTTTAATCATTTTGTCAGCATAGCCAACCCATGAAATAACATGTACAACTCATCAGCTTTCAGAATATGTCAAGAAAATGGGGGGTCACCGTCCATCCTGACGAGTAAAATCCGATTTAAAATTGGCGGTTGTTTGGCATAGTTGCACTGTGTATCCCCATTGACGCACGCGCGGAATTTTGAGTTTGACGGGCCCGTATGACGTCATATTGAGTCGGATCGACTTGAAACTTGGTAGAAATATTCCTTGACATTTTGGACATCCCATCCGTGTAAAAAAACTGAAAATTTCTATTGCATACTAGCTGTGCCTGCGAATATGTGCGCGCGCGTACGCGTCCGTCCAATTTTTTCAATTTTTCAAAAAATGCTCCAAATGATCTGAAACGTGTGCAAAAAAATTTTGAGCTCGATTTGAGCATACAAATATTTCAACGCGCGCGTACGCGCGCGTTTTAAGATAAATATGAATTTTTGAGAAAATGAGTAGAACCCGCTTGACTTGAAATATATGTGACGTAATTTACATTAAAAAAATCCATTCCATTTATGAGATATGCATGAAAATGTGTTTTCATATAATGACGTCATAGTGACGTCACGGTCGACTGATCACTATGATTTTACTTGCGCTGTCGTCTTTGCGACATGATACATATATGGTATAAGTTTGACATTGATAGGCAATGCACTTTCTGAGCTAACTCTTGCACAACTTTTGCGGAGAAATAAAGAAACTAGAGATTGTAATTTGTCATCACTGACAAATTAAGGTGATCCGATTTTTTTTTTAATCAATGATTCGAGTCCTGATCGTAATAGGCATGACAATACAAGTTTCATCTGTGTTTAGAGACATTGGCCGTGTGAGGTTTGGATTCTCATTTAGAAAAGGGAGTCATATCTGCCATCTTTGGTACCAATTCTGTATACACTGAATAACGAAGATACAGCAACGAATACATATGACCTTTGACCCACCTTTACACTCCCAAGATGGCATCTGAGGAAAAAGTGGTTATTTTGTGAAATGATTCTTGCGACATCGTCTATATATTCGTGTGCAAAATATGGCAAAGATAGGACAGGTATTCACCAAGATGCAAAATGCAAAGTCTTAGGTACAACATAAAATCTGGGAGAAATTCACTGAAGGGTAAGTGAGAGCTAGTGCTCGATAAAGAAAAGCATGTCGATTTTCACATTAAAAAAAAATCCCTCCCATAGAGATAACACGTCATAACGAAAATACAGAAAGAAGTACATATGACCTTTGACCTCACTTTGCACACCCAAGATGGCGTCTGAGCAAAAAGTGGTTATTTTGTGAAATGATCCTTGTTACATGGTCTTTGTGTGTGCAAAATATGGGAAAGATAGGACATGTATTCACCAAGATACAGGATGAAACATTTATGACCTTTGACCCTAATTTACATACCCAAGATGGTGTCTGATCAAGTAGTTGTTATTTTATGAAATAATGTACGTGACATGAACTAAACATGTGCAAAATATGGGATTGATAGCCATTGTTGTTGTTCATCTATTGCACAGAAAGTAGTAGAAAGAAAGAAAAATAAAGAAAAAAATATGTTATTTTATAGAAATTTGAAGGAGAAGCATAAAAAAATCAGAAAAAGATAAAGTTAGGAAGGGAGATTAAGACTAACTAAAGAAAAAGAAGAAAAAAAGTGTTTAAAAAAATGAAAAAAAAATATTGGCAGGGGTGAGCCTCGAACCAGGGACCTTAGGATTACGAGTCGGATGCGCTATGCAATGACCTATTTCGTGCTCCATAGGCCCTGTGTATTAAGCAAAATGACGCTGCATCGAAGCCACGTGCCATTTTCAACCAAGTTTTTCGACGTGATGCCGACGTCGTATGAAAAAATGAAGGGCACGCTTACGATAGCCCAAAGTCTCAGCTACAACATACTAAAATCTGGGAAAAATTCACCGAAGCAAAAGTGAGCTAGTGCTCGAAAAAGAGAGTCATGTCAATTTTCACTGCCAGAAAAACTGCTCTCCCATAGAGATAACACGTAAACTGGTCAAATTCTACAAGGATACATTCAATCCATTTTTACGAGGCGATGACGTCATCCAATCAAAATGTTGTTTTTACATTAATGAAAGAACATTTCATAAGCTACAACATACTGAAATATGGGAGAAAATTGGCAGAGGATAAGTGAGATATGCTCGAGTAAACTTGTAATTTGATGACGTCATTTTGAAAATTTACTTTTTTTACTTTATTAAGAAATTTGATATCTTTTAATCATTTTGTCAGCATTGCCTACCCATGAAATGACATGTACAACTCATCAGCTTTCAATATATGTAAAGAAAATGGGGGGTCACCGTCCATCCTGACGAGTAAAATCGGATTTAAAATTGGCAGTTTTTTGGCATAGTTGCACTGTATATCGCCATTGACGCGCGCGCGGAATTTCAACTTTGACGGCCCCGTATGACGTCATATTGAGTCGGATTGACTTGAAACGTGGTATAAATATTTCTTGACATTTCAGACATGCGATCAAAGTGAAAAAACTGGAAATTTCAATTGCATATGAGCTGTGCGTGCGTATATGCGCGCGCGCGTACGCGTCCGTCCGATTTTTTCAATTTTTCAAAAAATGCTCCAAATGGTCTGAAACGTGTGCAAAAAAATTTTGAGCTCGATTGGAGCATACAAATATTTCAACGCGCGCGTACGCGCACGTTTTAAGAGAAAATATGAATTTTGAGAACATGAGTAGAATGCGCATAACTTTAAATATATGTGACGTAAATTTCATTGAAAAATTCTATTTCATTAATGAGATATGATTGAGAATGTGTTTTCATATAATGACGTCATAGTGACGTCACGGTCGACTGATCACAATGATACATTAGATTTGCCGTCTTTGGGACATGATGCATACATGATATAATTTTGAAATTGACAGGCAGCGGACTTTCTGAGCTAACCTCTGCACAACTTTTGAGGAGAAATAAAGAAGAAGAAGAAAAACTAGAGATTGTAATTTGTCATCACTGACAAATTAAGGTGATCCGATTTTTTTTTATCAATGATTCGAGTCCTGATCGCAATATTCATGACCATACAAGTTTCATCTGTGTTTAGAGACATTGGCCGTGTGATGTTTGCATTCTCATTTAGAAAAGGGAGTCATATCTGCCATCTTTGGTACCAAATTCTGTATACACTGAATAACGAAGATACAGCAATGAATACATATGACCTTTGACCCACCTTTGCACTCCCAAGATTGCATCTGATGAAATAGTGGTTATTTTGTGAAATGATTCTCGCGACATCGTCTATACGTGTGAAAAATATGGGAAAGATAGGACAGGTATTCACTAAGATACAAGATGAAACATTTATGACCTTTGACCCTAATTTACATACCCAAGATGTTGTCCGATCTAGTAGTTGTTATTTTATGAAATAATGTACGAGACATGAACTAAACATGTGCAAAATATGGGGGTGATAGGGCGTGTTTTTCTTGAGTTATTGCAAAGAAAGTTGCAGAAAGAAAGAAATATCTCAATACATAGAAGATAAGCTTTAATTTCAACCAATTTTTTATCGTAATCCCGACATCGTATGAAAAAACGAGGGAAATGAAACGATAGCGCAAAGTCTAAGCTACAATATATTAAAATCTGGGAGAAATTCACCGAAGGGTAAGTGAGCTAGTGCTCGATAAAGACAATCATGTCAATTTTCACATTAAAGAAAATTCCCTCCCATAGAGATAACACGTCATCACGAAGATACAAAAAGAAGAACATATGACCTTTGACCTCAATTTGCACAGACAAGATGGCATCTGAGTAAAAAGTGATTATTTTGTGAAATGATTCTTGTAACATGGTCTTTGCGTGTGCAAAATATGGGAAAGATAAGACATGTATTCACTAAGATACAGGGTGAAACACCTATGACCTTTGACCCTAATTTACATACCCAAGATGGTGTCCGATCAAGTAGTTGTTATTTTATGAAATAATTCCCGTGACATGAACTAAACATGTGCAAAATATGGAAGTGATAGAGGCCGTTCTTCTTGAGTTATTGCAAAGAAAGTTGCAGAAAGAAAGAAATATCTCAATACATCGAAGATAAGCCTGAATTTCAACCCAATTTTTTGACGTGATTTTGACATCGTATGAAAAAACAAAGGGCACACTCACGGTAGCGTAAAGTCTCAGCTACAACATATTAAAATCTGGGAGAAATTTACCGAAGCTTAAGTGAGCTAGTGCTCGATAAAGATAGTCATGTCAATTTTCATTTCCAGAAAAACTGCACTCCCATAGAGATAACACGTAAACTGGTCAAATTTGACAAGATTACTTTTAATCCATTTTTACGAGATGATACCGTAATCCAATCAGAATATTGTGATTTTATGTTTGAAAGAACATTAAATAAGCTACATCATACTGAAATCTGGGTGAAAATTGACAAAGGACTAGTGAGATACGCTCGAATGAACTTGAAATTTGATGACGTCATTTTGAAAATTTACTTTTTTTACTTTATTAAGAAATTTGATATCTTTTCATCATTTTGTCAGCATTGCCAACCCATGAAATGACATGTACAACTCATCAGCTTTCAAAATATGTATAGAAAATGGGGGGTCACCGTCCATCCTGACGAGTAAAATCGGATTTAAAATTGGCAGTTTTTTGGCATAGTTGTACTGTATATCGCCATTGACGCGCGCGCGGAATTTCAACTTTGACGGGCCCGTATGACGTCATATTGAGTTGGATTGACTTGAAACTTGGTAGAAATATTCCTTGACATTTCAGGCAGCCAATACGTGTGAAAAAACGGGAAATTTCTATTGCATATGAGCTGTGCGTGCGTATATGAACGCGCGCGTACGCGTCCGTCCAATTTTTTCATTTTTTCAAAAAATGCTTCAAATGGTCTGAAACGTGTGCAAAAAAAATTTGAGCTCGATTTGAGCATACAAATATTTCAACGCGCGCGTACGCGCACGTTTTAAGATATGGATGAATTTTGAGAATATGAGTAGAATGCGCTTGACCTGAAATATATGTGACGTAAATTTTATTGAAAAACTCCATTCCATTAATGAGATATGACTGAAAATGTGTTTTCATATAATGACGTCATAGTGACGTCAAGGTCGCCTGATCACTTTGATTTTAGTTCGATTAACGTCTTTGCGACACGATACATATATGGTATAAGTTTGATATTGATAGGCAATGCACTTTCTGAGCTAACCTCTGCACAAATTTTGTCCAGAAACACACAAAGAAAGATTCCGTACAGATACAGAAGGTGATCCGAGAGGATACTCGGATCACCTAACAAAGAATCCGTACAGATACAGAAGGTGATCCGAGAGGATACTCGGATCACCTAATAAAGAAAGAAGAATAAAGAATCAGTACAGATACAGAAGGTGATCCGAGAGGATACTCGGATCACCTAATAAAGAATATGCCTTTGTCATAGATATTTAGTAGTCTGACATATCAAAGTCATAGCGTAAAGCTACCGCATCCAGAGAAAAAGAATTTAAAAACAGAGCAGAGAACACGAAGGTGAGCACTTACATTGGGATTTCATTGCAGCTACAGCTATCATGCCAGATAAATCAAGTTGTTAGACCTTGTCTGAAGAAACGGGGTACCAGCAGGAGGAGTGTGGAAAAGGAAGAGGGTTATTAATCTGCTTGAATTGGCAGGGTTTGACAGGGATGTAAGTTTGCTCTGGTCTCTAGAGACATACAACAGACTCAACAAGAGGAGAAGGAGGAGGGGGAAGAGGAGGAGAAGGAGTAGCCTTTTCCCAAGGCCCTTACATCATTGTTAGTGCTGACAGTAATGAGCACAGAGCTATGGAGCTAATGCCAAGCTCATCTGTGCGAGGGCCTTTTGAGATCTGTGATTGCAATATTCCTGACCAGGGGAAAGCCTAACCCATGCACCACTTTGACTTATGTGTCCTTATTGCAAAATTCTCAATCATGGAAGTCAGATTTATGAAGGAACACACTAGGTAAACAAAGTTTGAGTCTTTATATACTGTAAAACCAGAAATGTTCACATGCATGAAACTTTGGCAACTTTGAGGAGCCAAGATTCGTTATGATAAAATGCATGCATAAATTCTTGTTTATACAAAGTGCATTGAATGACAGTGGCAATTCACAGAAAGTTCATGCTACAAAAAAGATTGTCGGAGCCTATTCACAAATGGTTTTGGTTTTACAGTAATACAGACATTGTGATGCGTGAAGCAGTCTGAGTAGGATTGTAGTTTTCGATGTGAGGTAGAGTAAGATTCTAGATCTTTATTAGGGATGATTTAAATGCATAATTTAACTAGAGAGGGGCCGTCAAAGGCGGCAGACCCACGCCTAAGTACAAAGTCGGGGTAAACATAATGTGCATTCGGTCATCTACCAGAATTCGGCCACTTAATTGCCAGTGTGCTTTATCACCAGCCAGTGAGTTCTACCAAAGATCGTACACTGAAGTGTACGATCTTTGGTTCTACAGTCACATCACACGCAAATCACATCATTACACATACGGTATTAACACTCATTCACGTACAGGAAAGTCCTTAAGTCTCCTCCAAAAATCCATCGAAAATCCCAAATTCCACCGTCAAAAGTGCAGAAACGGAACTTTTCCAAGCGCGCGCGAATTAAGTCCAGTTTTAAGAGTATTGTCTACGCGACGGGTCGCGGAAAAAGCGCTAAAAATCGAGAAATACGCCGTTTTCTTGCGGGATATTTTGATTATAGCAAGCCGAGAGTGTGATGATATCAAAGGTCGTATGAGTGTACGATCTTTGATGGTATCCACAAAAGCAAAAAAGAAAAACAAAATTTACGTACCCACTAGGCAATTACCCCTATGATTAGTGTCTACGGGAATTATTCAATGCAAGGGTTGAATGCAAATGTCTACTGCACCAGTATTCGGCCACCAACGAGCGCCGCAACGTCCCCGGTGCAATTTTGCACCAACAGTGTAGAGCGCGATGCATTTTCAGCGGCCTTGCACACGCATTGACATTGAGCACGCATATCGTGCAGTGTGACTGCGACCGAGCAAAATGCTCCTCCAACGAAAAAAACAATCAATGTTAATTTGAAAAATCATCAAATATCAAAGGTCGTATGAGTGTACGATCTTTGATGGTATCCACAAAAGCAAAAAAGAAAAACAAAATTTACGTACCCCCTAGGCAATTACCCCTATGATTAGTGTCTACGGGAATTATTCAATGCAAGGGTTGAATGCAAATGTCTACTGCACCAGTATTCGGCCACCAACGAGCGCCGCAACGTCCCCGGTGCAATTTTGCACCAACAGTGTAGAGCGCGATGCATTTTCAGCGGCCTTGCACACGCATTGACATTGAGCACGCATATCGTGCAGTGTGACTGCGACCGAGCAAAATGCTCCTCCAACGAAAAAAACAATCAATGTTAATTTGAAAAATCATCAAAATACGGGCCAGTTTGTGATGACGGAGAACGAACTTTCATAAATCTAGAAGGACATAGTCCCTCAAATAGGCCTAAACGTAAATTTCGGAATTCTTACGAACATTTGAGCAGCGAAGCCGGATCGTTGGGGAGTTTATGTGTTCGTATGGTAGCGGAAAATCGCAAAGTGAGAAACGGGAAATTTTCGGAATGGTCACTATACCATGGGGTCAAAACTTCAAGGTCACACAGAATTTGCAAGGGTCAACCGATTATCACCAAAATCTAATCGATTCTTTCCTGTCATTATCCAAACATTCCCTGAACATTTCGTGCAAATCCGTTTACCCGTTCTCTTGTTATCTTGTACACAAACAAACAAACAAACAAACAAACAAACAAAAAACAAACAAACAAACAAACAAACAAACAAACTAGAGAGGGGCCGTCAAAGGCGGCAGACCCACGCCTAAGTACAAAGTCGGGGTAAACATAATGTGCATTCGGTCATCTACCAGAATTCGGCCACTTAATTGCCAGTGTGCTTTATCACCAGCCAGTGAGTTCTACCAAAGATCGTACACTGAAGTGTACGATCTTTGGTTCTACAGTCACATCACACGCAAATCACATCATTACACATACGGTATTAACACTCATTCACGTACAGGAAAGTCCTTAAGTCTCCTCCAAAAATCCATCGAAAATCCCAAATTCCACCGTCAAAAGTGCAGAATCGGAACTTTTCCAAGCGCGCGCGAATTAAGTCCAGTTTTAAGAGTATTGTCTACACGACGGGTCGCGGAAAAAGCGCTAAAAATCGAGAAATACGCCGTTTTCTTACGGGATATTTTGATTATAGCAAGCCGAGAGTGTGATGATATCAAAGGTCGTATGAGTGTACGATCTTTGATGGTATCCACAAAAGCAAAAAAGAAAAACAAAATTTACGTACCCCCTAGGCAATTACCCCTATGATTAGTGTCTACGGGAATTATTCAATGCAAGGGTTGAATGCAAATGTCTACTGCACCAGTATTCGGCCACCAACGAGCGCCGCAACGTCCCCGGTGCAATTTTGCACCAACAGTGTAGAGCGCGATGCATTTTCAGCGGCCTTGCACACGCATTGACATTGAGCACGCATATCGTGCAGTGTGACTGCGACCGAGCAAAATGCTCCTCTAACGAAAAAAACAATCAATGTTAATTTGAAAAATCATCAAATATCAAAGGTCGTATGAGTGTACGATCTTTGATGGTATCCACAAAAGCAAAAAAGAAAAATAAAATTTACGTACCCCCTAGGCAATTACCCCTATGAAATAGTGTCTACGGGAATTATTCAATGCAAGGGTTGAATGCAAATGTCTACTGCACCAGTATTCGGCCACCAACGAGCGCCGCAACGTCCCCGGTGCAATTTTGCACCAACAGTGTAGAGCGCGATGCATTTTCAGCGGCCTTGCACACGCATTGACATTGAGCACGCATATCGTGCAGTGTGACTGCGACCGAGCAAAATGCTCCTCCAACGAAAAAAACAATCAATGTTAATTTGAAAAATCATCAAATATCAAAGGTCGTATGAGTGTACGATCTTTGATGGTATCCACAAAAGCAAAAAAGAAAAACAAAATTTACGTACCCCCTAGGCAATTACCCCTATGATTAGTGTCTACGGGAATTATTCAATGCAAGGGTTGAATGCAAATGTCTACTGCACCAGTATTCGGCTACCAACGAGCGCCGCAACGTCCCCGGTGCAATTTTGCACCAACAGTGTAGAGCGCGATGCATTTTCAGCGGCCTTGCACACGCATTGACATTGAGCACGCATATCGTGCAGTGTGACTGCGACCGAGCAAAATGCTCCTCTAACGAAAAAAACAATCAATGTTAATTTGAAAAATCATCAAAATACGGGCCAGTTTGTGATGACGGAGAACGAACTTTCATAAATCTAGAAGGACATAGTCCCTCAAATAGGCCTAAACGTAAATTTCGGAATTCTTACGAACATTTGAGCAGCGAAGTCGGATCGTTGGGGAGTTTATGTGTTCGTATGGTAGCGGAAAATCGCAAAGTGAGAAACGGGAAATTTTCGGAATGGTCACTATACCATGGGGTCAAAACTTCAAGGTCACACAGAATTTGCAAGGGTCAACCAATTATCACCAAAATCTAATCGATTCTTTCCTGTCATTATCCAAACATTCCCTGAACATTTCGTGCAAATCCGTTTACCCGTTCTCTTGTTATTTTGTACACAAACAAACAAACAAACAAACAAACAAACAAACATACAAACAAACAAACAAACAAACAAACAAACAAACAAAAACAAACAAACAAACAAACAAACAAACAAACAAACATACGGAACCCTTTACATAACCCCCTGCCGATTTTCATCGGCGTGGGTAACAAACAAACAAACATACGGAACCCTTTACATAACCCCCTGCCGATTTTCATCGGCGTGGGTAAAAAATTGTACTTTTCTAAGAATGTGATATGAACATGCTTACAATATCTATAAAGAAAGGCACAGACTGCACAAAGCATGCCCTGAAAGAATGATTGTGTATATGTAGAATTGTAGAGCAAGATGAATTGCGTGTTTGCTGAAATAAGAAAATGGGGAGAAGCATAATGGATGTGAAGTCTGGGGGGAAAAGCTAACTTGCAAGAAGGCAACATCAACAATGGCCTGAAAGGCAGAGAAAATGTTTGCCATGAATTATACATCAGTGCCAGTCTTGCCCACAAGGGGAGCTATTTGAGCGGATTGCTGTCAATTGTGCAACATTACAAATCGCCGCTGATCATGTAATTGAGTTGTGGCCGAACAAAGGGCCGCTCAATCGGCCACTTACACCTCGTGATTGCTCAGTTATCAGGGCCCTCTGTCGCCCCCTTTTCGGGAAGCAGAGTAAGTGGCTAGCAACCAGAGGGGCCGTTAGTCATGAGAAAATGGGCCGCATTATTCGACGTGTTATCATTTGTCACCCAAACTATGGTGGTCTTATTTTTGTCCTTTTACAAATCCCCAACGCTCTCTTTTTCTCCCCATCTTTCTTTTAAAGGTCCAGCCTAATCTAGATGGAGCTCTTTTCTGTCGAAGTCTGAAAGGCAAAAATAATAATGGTTGCCACAATTGTCCACCAACACCGTTAAATATCTGAGTTGTTCCCCTGTTCTCATGGTTGGGGTAGGTAGGGACAAGAATAGACTCTTAGTAAAAGGAAGGGTCTGAGAAACTCTTTGTATTCTACAGAACGGGGAAATAGTCACAGATGCCAGCTCACATTTTGATACTTCTTGTTGATCAGCTCATTGAAGAATGTCCACATTTGAATTGATCTCATCCTGTAGGATTGCTAATATGGATTATGGTTACCTATAATGACTAACAAATACGGAGTTTAAAACTCTACCAATTGATGTAAATGCTTCCTTTATTTGTTACTTTTATTTCATCTAAAGAGTAACAATTGTCACAGACCTCATTTCTGGCCCAAAATTACCCACTTAACAATGGACTTTAGGACAACATTAACTTGTCAGCCCCGTATAGCAATGTTCACAGCCATATGAACACTTTTTTATTGTGAGTGGTCATGAGGTTACCAGTCCAGTGCTATGTTTGTATTCATTCTATGCCATAACAAGGCTAAGACCATGTGGCTTTGATGAGATACAGTAGCAGTATAGAGTTCTGCATCCTACCAGATCATAGTCTGAATGACTTACTATGTGTGTTTAGGAATGTAAGGACTTGTTCTGGTTTGTAGCTGAGCAGCAAATTGTTACAGAACCTGGTATGGAGATGAAAACTCTTGTCATCGTGTCATCACTGTCGGACCATAAGCTCAACCTCAAGCCATTCCCCTTGTCCACAGTGCGTGTTATTTGCTTGTATAGTACCTGGCCTGGCTTTAGATGCTGTTGACTTGAAACACAGTGTGAAAATCTCCTAAGTCTTCCCAAAAGGCATGTACTGGAGGGATAGGTTCATTCCTTGTCGTGAAGTCATTGATGGCGAGCGCAGTTTGTTTTCGTCCTGCAGTTGGGACGTAATTGTCTTGCAGAAAATTTCGCCCCGCCGCTGAAAAGTCTGAAAGGTGAAATAATATTTTGGTTTCGAAAGCGTTCTGTTTTGAGGACTCCATGAGAATTTAGATACAACCAGAGCTAGTATATTGTGTCAGCCTGGCCAATTATGGTGAGGTGCAGTTTAAGGGGGGTTGGTGATACACAGATCACGTGTTTTGCAGTGGTTGTTGAATCTAATGCTTTCTCTGAACAGGGAATATATTATAGAGCCAAGCTAGCAGATTCGATGATTGCTTTGTTTCGAGCAAAATCCAGATATTTGATCAGCATCGTGGTTGATTGTGTATTTACCAGCCAGCAAACTCGGCAAATAGAAATCTGGCTCATCAGTGCTGAATGGAGTGTGAAATTGGGCCCTGTATCGCACAAAGACTTCCCATTAATTGCATGTTGAAAAATAATTGCAATTGCTGTCGGCCACTCAGAATAGTGTGTTTAGATAACTTTCTCACCTGAATCAATTCCAAGTTGTTACTTATTTGTATTTGTACATTAGTAAACTGTTGGGACGTATCTTTTTCAGGTTTATAGAAAATGGAAATACCGGTACATTTTACAAAGTAGGGAGACCATCTATCTTTTCATCATCAATTGAAGTTTGCCAACATTCATATCATGATAATTTTTTAGCATTGAGTGTATCATTTTTGTTCAACTCTGTTTGTATGGTAGTCATGTTTAACCTCAGTTTTTGTCTTTGGTACATGTAGATGCGTGATTACACACTTTGGGTCTGTGTAGATGCATAGCTGCCCAGTTGGCCATTGTAGGCAGCCCCACTAAACATACCATGCTGCTAACATTTGATTACAAATTATCTATTTTATCAGACCAGACGATACTCCAGTCCACATCTCAGTAGGAGGCAAATTATACAGAAGCCACCCTCTATCTCCTCTCTCTTCCCATCTCTCTTTCTCTTTCTCTCTCTCTCTCCAACACACACCACATTTGGCACTTCTTCAAGATTCCTTGGTTCCCTCGTGTTGATATCCTGACTGTTAAGATTGTGCTTCCAAGTTCCACAGGCTCCCGGGCAGTTTCAAAGTTCAAGTATACCGCTGGTCAGCCCTCTATTCGCCATTATACAAATGACCTCAAGCAAAGCAAGTAATTCTCTGTAGAGGAATGTTCCTGAAATGCTGATTAATACCCATTTGGAATACTCACCTGTGAAGAAAGATAATGCAGTGAACCTGAATCTAGATTCAGGATGTAGTCCGTTCGCAGTAAGACTCATTCCAAAGGTAAAAATGCACTTTTGTCATTTTTAGTCAAATTGTATGTCCGCAAGTTGTTATGATTATATCACAGGATATTACCCAAAGAGAGAGCTTTGAAAAACAGAATACTTGCATCAAACTTTTGAGTGACATAACAAGGGCATGATTTGTAGGCTTTATGAAGCAAGGAATCCTGGAACATTCTACACAAGACTTAGCACATCCATTCTTATCCTACAAGTTCAGAAACCCTCGTTACATAGCAAAATATATGTAATTCCGGAAGAGTATGAGTTATAATTTATGAGGTATAATTTGTTTACCTGGTATTGTAATAAGGCATGATAGACCAAAACCACAATGATTTTTTTTTTCCTGTAGCAATGTGAAGCTAACTAGCATCAAACTGGAGTGGGAGGCCTCTAACGTGAAGAAACTTTATTATGAAACTCTCAAGAAACTATTTACAATTTCTCTGCCAAAGCATTTGTTGCCTCCAATGCCAAGTGTACCACACTCCTAGTTATTGTTGTATCTTCAGCTGTATTGAGTTCACCAGGAGTTTGCACAGCAGTTATCTTCGTCTCTTCTAATCTTCAAATTGGCACCAGACTGGGTTACTTATCGCGTCATCGAAGATGCCGGCACGCAAATCTTATCTCCTCGGTGACTTATGCAGGCATCCAAAAGTCTAGGGCAACAACTATTTTCTTCTTTTTCCTGATATTGCTGGAATGTCTTTATGTTCAAAACAGTTGGGGAGAGCCAGCACTTGCTTTAATGCAGGTGACCTTAAGAAACTGAGAAACTGATGTAAGAGCTGTCTTGATAAATTGTCATGGCCAGGAATTCAAAGACATTAGGCAAACAGTTCATTTGGCAGTAATCTTATACCACTTTATCACACCACCAATGTTATCTGTGGGCTTCCAAGTAAGGTTGTATTTCTAAACAATCAGATAGTGGTACGATATGGATGCGTATTTATTTCATTCACGTTTGTTTGAGTTTGAACAAGTACAATATTGACATTTCATGGAATATTTCCGTGTTTGTTAGAATGACTTAAATCTGACAACAGGGGTGTCACTTGACAGAGACTTAGAGTTAAAAAAAAAAGAGGGGAAAAAGATGAGCTGTGTGCAAACAGGAGTGTACATTCAGTTGGTTATCATGGTGCCCAAAAATTTGCCCTTTAAAGAATTATACAAAGTAGCTTTTTCATTAATGTGGAACAGCTGCTGACAGTGTTTCAAAGATGAAGAAGTTGGCGCATTTGTGTTTCCACTTGGAAATAGTTCACATTGTATTGTCATGTGAAACTATAGTGTCAATGTTATTCAGAAGGTTCTGCTGTACTCAAGATACCAGCGATGGTACTAGGTGATAAACATTTGCACCCACGACAGCATCGATTGTCTTTTTATACCCCCGCCAAACGAAGTTTGAAGGGGGTATATAGGAATCAGCGGACGGTCGGTCGGGCGGTCGGGCAGTCGGGCGGTCGGTCGGGCGGTCGGGCCGTTGCAAATCTTGCGTCGGCAACTACTTCCTCAGTTTTCGACCGATTCCCATAAAACTTGGCACAGATGTGTGCCTTGGGTTGTAGATGTGCAAGACGTATTTTTTGACAGTACCCAAAAGTATGTTGCCATGGTAACGGCATATTATGGGCAAAAATGGGTACAAATCTTGCGTCGCGAACTACTTCCTCAGTTTTCAACCGATTCCCATAAAACTTGGCACAGATGTGTGCCTTGGGTTGTAGATGTGCAAGACGTATTTTTTGACAGTACCCAAAAGTACGTTGCCATGGTAACGGCATATTATGGGCAAAAATGGGTACAAATCTTGCGTCGCGAACTCCTCCCACAGTTTTTGATCAATTTTTATGAAATTAGGTACAGATGTTCATCTGAATATGTTAATGTGCAAGACACATATTTCCGCAGTGGCAAAAAGTGCGTTGCCATGGTAACGGTATGTTATTGGTAAAATATAGGGCAAAATGCTTCATGGCAAAACTGCTTCATCAGTGTTCTTCCAATTCTCATGGAATTCATATTGAATGTTTGTCTTAGGATATAGGTCAGCATGACTTATATCTTGACAGTGACAAAAAGTATGTTGCCATGGTAACAGCTCACATATTATGAGCCAAAATGATGGAAAATTTTGTGTTGGTACAGATGTGTGCCTTTGGTTGTAGATGTGCAAGACGCATTTTTCGACAGTACCCGAAAGTACGTTGCCATGGTAACGGCATATTAATGGCAGAAGATCAAGGAAAGATCTTGCGGATTTAACTACTTCCTCAGTTTTTTGACCAAAGCTTATCAAATGTTGTTTTGACCAAAGCTTATGAAATGTTGTTTGGTGGGGGTATAACCACAGCGACATTTCTAGTTGGTATGGCTTTAGACGGAATAGGTACATGCATTGATTATCTCTTCTGTCCCCTTATTCCGAATGTGCCCTATTTTCTTCCAGTGGTTTCCAATACAGTAGTGTACACTGCCTTTAAGTTCTGCCCTCTCCACTAGATCTCATTTAGACAGTCCTTCTCACCAATCAATGCACCTGCTGCATCATATCTTACCTGTTATCCCATCACAGAATACTTAAGTCCTCCTGGACTGTGTTTGAGAGAAGGAAGCTCTGAGACCAGTACCAAGACCAAGACACAGATCTTAAAGGGATAGTACAGTATTGGTGGAGATGAGAATTGGGCTTTTAACTTTTTGTGAGATACCAAGAAAACACTTATGATATAGTACAGAGCATACCATTTTAAGAGGAATTCAAAGTTTATTTGATGAAAATCGGGTTTGGAATGAATGAAACATCCAAAAACAAAGTAAAACAAAGCGATCGTAATAAAGTATGGGTCCCACACTTTATTAGAATCGCTCTTTTTTGGATATCTCAGCTATTTCAAAACGAATTTTCATCAAATAAACGTTTAATTCCTCATAGAATTACATGCTCTTTCATATTTCATATGAGGTTTCTCATTATTTCACAAAAAAATGTTAGAAACCTGAAATTAGGTCTCAACCAAAACTGTACGATCCCTTTAATACCCCTTTCAGACTGGGCAATCTTTATTAAAGCTGCACCCATTGAAATTTTCTTTTTCTGAAATCTGTCTCCATGATAGGCTCTTGTGAAATACCAATGAAACAGTAGTGTAGTTATTGGCTGAAGATTTCATCCTCGCTCCCTTTATATTCCGTCAGCATTTTATCCAGATAATTCAACATTTAGGAGACTCTAATCTGAAATGCTTTCACCTTTGAAACACAAACAAATGGTTAAGAGCTTACATTGGGCACCCTGATACTGGAGTGTCGCTTTCCCACAAAGGCTCTTGCAATCAAAATTCACTTTTCTTGCACTTCAGCCATTTTCAGCATGTTTTATGGCTGTGTAATACATGAAGTAGGTGTGAAATGGTGTCAGTCTCTGATATAGCTGTAAGAGAATTCCAGCCGAGTTCAACAGGAAACTGATGGGTAAAGTTCGTCTGAAAGGGGCCTTTGTCTGGAAAGGGATCACTAAAGGAAATATAGCTAGATGCTGCTTCTGGGCACGACAAGCTATCACTACATCAGCAAGTTTTGGCATCAGATGAACACGATAGTATCATCTCACTCCAACTAGATAAGGGTAAAAGAAATACAGGAACATTTTTTTTTCCTTTTTCTTTTGAAAGGGTGAAAGAGTATGTCCCTTACTTTGTTACTGATCTTTCAAGATGATTATCACTTCTATTGATTCAGTTCCTCAATAAATCATCTTTTCATATCATATCACAGCCAGTAGGGAGCCAGTTGTGTGCATTCCTGATGCTGAAGATGATACCATGTGCACATCTGTGTTTTGTTTGCGTGAAAAGCAAATTTAATCTATGTACTTCAGAGTTGAAGATGCCCAGATAATGAATATCACATTTGTCTGGAAAGGTGTCTCCAAACATAACCAGCTAAGTGTTTTTAATCATAAAGTAATCTCCAGGCGACCCAACCCTTCATACACAAATCTAGCAGACTTTCAATGTGATAAAACATGTGCATGCGCTGTTCAAAGGTTAGCATACAGACGCCATATTGGCTGAGCACCAAAGTATCTAGGGTCATAACCCGTAACAGAAAATCTCAGAGCCACATGAAAATCAAACATTTAGGTGGGTTGTAATCTCATCAAGAAAATGCTGATGATTCTCATCAACAAGATCATCCCAATCCTTCGCCTGGAGCTATAGAATTAGTAATCGTCAGATGGGAGGTAATGGTGCAATAAAAGCTCGTGTGACATTAACCCTTTACATCATTCGCACAGGTGAATGATCATGCATGCCCTTTAGTGCTAAGTTCATGTAATCTAGCTCACATCAGAGTGCTGCATGCTCTAGCAATTAGAACAGGATTGCTTCTATTAAAGCTTATTTCATTGTTCAGATTATATTTCATGTATGAATGAGTCCTTTGTTTAAAGCACTCTTCCCCTTTCTCTCCTGGGGACATTTACAATAGAAAAAAATACATGCTGGTAGAATGTACATTAATATCTTGTGTTTGAGAATAAATTTTGCATGAGCGGAGTAGTACTCTGCTACTTCCATTACTGGGCAGCGTATAAGGGTTAATCGATGAGTGTTCCTGAAGCAGACATTGGCAATGTATGTTTATCAGCCAGCTATCTGTAGATAAGGACATTACATGCTCTTCACTTTTTTCCCCCTTCTGTGCATTTCATGGTCCATGAGTGGGTTTGAGGTGTGTTTGCAAAAGAGGCATCAAAGCATTCAACCACTGTCCCATACAATGAGCTATTGTGTGAATGTGGGTGGTTTCAGGCTTAAACTTCTGTTGTGTGCATACATGCGCATAAATACCGTGCTTTGTGTGAAGTAACAGCACTTGCATCTACGTTTTGGCGACAGTTTTTCTACTTTCTGATGTATGCATGGTTGGTAATTTCATTTTAACTCATGTGCAGAGATGTTCTATCCATTTGAAATCTACATTATCATCAATGCCAGTCTTCTTCGTGTATCTGTGCATTTCTGTCAGTACCTTTTGAGATAAAACAGGAATTATTAAGCAAGAAGTTACCTTACTTTGGAGATATTTTAAATGTGGAACTTAGCAACCAATTATACCTTGTTCAGAATTCTGCAGTCTGATTTTAGAACAGTGTAATACCACAACTGATGAAGATGACTAGAAACGAATAATATTTATACTCCGCAGGTATTTTTATCAGTTAATAGTCATCACGTAAACAGATGCAAATGGACAGACACATGGATATGTGAGTAAATAAGCAAAATTGTGAAAAGAAAACAACACATTTGGGCATCATTCAAAATGTTGAAAACTCTGAATTATTAATTATGTTTTCTCAACCCCCATTTATGCAACTGACGCACAGATCATGATTGATAATGATAGTTTGTGCAATGCAATTTGATAGACCTCGCTTACTTTGTGAGAGAACAGTCACATTTATCAAAGGGATAGAGTGCTAAAAAAAAAATGATTTATTTTCTACAGATATCACAGTCAAAGACATTTTGAAAATGGGTAATATATTTTTTGTCTACAGCACACACATAGGCCAATTAAGGTTGGTCATCAAATTTATAGCCATGCTTGTATACATGTGTACCTGTCAAAAGAAAAATGTTGGTCATTAATCACAGTGGCTGAAATTTGCTGACTTGTACCTGAAAGCATTTTCTTACATACATTTTAGTATATTACTAGCGTAGCAAAATTCTGTTGTGTGCTGTTAGTATAACTAGCTTGGCAAAATTTCATTGTGTACTTAACCCCTTTTAGTTTGAGTGTCTGCATGCCTCTATAAACTTCAAATGACTCCCAGAGAATTTTTTTTATGAGCCATGAATTAACAGTTTGAATTATGATTACAAAAATATTTGGTCCTCCCCAGGCCGTCAGTCTGTCTGTGCAGTCGACAGTAAATATTGGCGTTGCGATAAGCAGTCCATTTGAGGAGCAATGTCATGTGTAGGCACACAGGCCCACCTCAGACCAGAGATGTATGCCCTCAACTGCCTCCTTTGACCTCTGACCTGAGGAATACTCATTCATAGACTCCAAGGGGGAAAATTGGGGGGGGGGGAGGGTTAGGTGGGCAAAGAAGAAATTGCGCGAGGAGCACATTTTGCTGAACCAACAAGTCTTTGCGCATAGCCATAATCATTGATAGCCTCGTAAAGCACATGAATTGTGGATATAAAGTACCGGAGTTAAACGTGCATTATGTGTGACAATTGTTTACTAATTTGTAATAAATTGCTCTCTTCAGCTAGGGGGATTTCTCTTGTGTTGACTTTGTTTTCTGGCACGTTTGCACAGTCTGTGATGAATGTTTGCTCTGGCAGATCGAAATGCTACGTCTGCCTCACAGGGGCAGTGGCCCCTAGGAGCTGCCAATGAATTTGCACTAGATATAGCGAGTGCTGTGTGGCTTCCAGAGCTAGGCTGGTGTCAGAATGCAAGGTGGTCCAAGCCTCCAACATTTCTTGATCTTTACATACCATCTGTCATGTGGGACTGAACTGAACTGTGTAAGAAATGCACTGGCAGGCAAATTCAAAATGTTCTTAAAAGACCTCATAAATGAGGCACTACTTGAAATATCGGTGACCCCCCCCCCCCCCCCCTCGGTTTCAAATGGTAAAGAAGTTAAGAAGTGTGCATTTTTCAGATTTCAAGTGAGCCAAAGTTATCAAGTATAGAAACAAGGTAATGTGATATTTGTGAGCATTTTAGAATAAAGCATTCAACAGAAAAACATCTATGGAGTTGTGGTATGTATGATGCATGGCCATTGGTGTATATCATGGCATCTTTCTGTTTTAACTGTCATTACTGCAAAGGGGGGGGGGGGGAGATTGAAAGATAGGAAGGATTAGCTGCTAGAGATATAATATTGTGGTATGGAGTGGATGGATGAGCAGGGAAAACTAGCGGTTCCAATCCTTTGCTCAGATGGCCCAAGAATCCATATCGATGATAGATAACCTACCAGATGTGGCATGCCGAATTCATGTTTGGTGACAGATGGCTGCCAGCGTGCCATCATCCAGCAGAGCATCCTCCTGAAAAAACTGATGGAGGGCTGGCCCTCCAGATGATGCCCCTCGCACGTGTTATGACGTGATGCCGTCACCGTGCTTGGATGGTATCGTGGCGCAGCGCCAGGCTATCAACATCGAGTCTAGCTGGCATAAGCCATTAACAGCTATTTAGATACCCGATGAGTTGCAAGAATGTCCACTAGTGATAATACTGATTGACAACAATAACTTCTTGAAGAGGGGGGGGGGGGGGGAGGAGTGGGATGGGGGTAAGGGAAGGAGTGAGATAATACACCAGTGATGGAGCCTTGTCCAAGAGTATTCCTTTATCTCCAGTGGGGGTTTCCTTTATCTGTTTATAAATGTCAGTAGTCACCTCTTCAACAAATCATGAATAGGCTTATCATGGCATTGAGTGACAGGGAATGGCTCAAGAGGTTTGACAAGGCTTGGAGTTCCACTGAAAAACCTTTGAAATAAACTTCTCTTTGTATTCTGCATTGAACGATAAACTGTCGGATTAGGAGGTGTGTTTTTCTGAAAGTGCTTTGTAATATATGCCTGTCTTTATCTGTTGACCAAGTATGAATAGAATTATTCATGCAGCAGTCATTTAGTACTATTCAGTGCCATGTGTAAGAGGGAAGAGGGTATCTCAATTGATTGGTAAAGATTTTTAAGTGGTGAAAATGTACACTTGTAAATTTTGTTTTCCTATAAAGTGTGTTCAATTAGGCTGCCTTTACTTCAAGCATTGTGCATCATTTGAATTTGAGGAAGTCCTAGCCTCAGGGGTTAAGATGGTATATTGCTCCTTAAGTTGCATAATAACGACATGTGTCATATGTCATAGGAGGAAAACAATTTGCAGCTCAATAATAATGAATGGATCAACAGTGCTTTTTTGTATGAATAAACTCAGCCACAACGTCATGAATTTCATAAAGCTGATGAGTTTGAAGTTACATGCACAGTAAACATTACAGCAAGATTGGTTTGCAAAGGATGTCAGTTTTCCTTTGAGATGAAGGTCAGAGGTGTGCTTACCATGATGCTCAGTGTCATTTTCCTACCTAGAAGTGCTTTTTCTACAGTTTATTGGCTAAAATTAGCCTTGAATGAAGTCCTTGAAATATAAAGCAGTTAGGGTATCATCTCACATAATAGCAGCACTGACAATTGACTTCACTGGGCAAAGTGTCATTTATTCTAGCAATGAGCAATGAGAAAACTTTCTGGTGTTTGACAAAGAGTAGGAAAAAAAAAGTGATGATAAAAGGTAGTATTCCTTATTGCTTTTAAAGCCCTCCCCCCCCCCCCCCCCGCCACAATGTCTACTTTCAAGGAACAATGAAGGGCATCCTTCTGTCAAAAGAGTCGTTTGGAGTCTTTAAGGTAAAGGCTCTTTCATTAAATCACATGTAAAGAATGCTGGTCTCAAGAAAGGTAGTATGTATCACTGCATCACACTTATCATACAGAGGAGATCAAGAACTTATATTAATATCTGTTCATTGCAGCTGAAAACACATAAAAAAAGGTATGGCTCACGTGGTTGACAAAACACACAATATAATGCTTGGTCACTGATTGAAGTTAAAAGTACTTAACCTTTAGTTTTGTCTTTACAAATACATGGGAAGATGGCTTCAGCATTCATTGCAAAATCACAGACCCAATTCAACTCTCATCTCCACATGACTTGGCGATTTGATATGAAATATCATAAATACATGATTTATAAGCTATTTTCTTCTTGTCTGTCAGATTCATCACAAAATAGGAATGTTTGCAAATGATTAAATAACTTTGTCCGTGTGCAAAATAACTCAAAAAGTAGCGAATGGATTTTGATGAAACTTACAGGAAAGGTTGAGAATGACACAAGTTACAAATTATTAAATTTTGGTAGTGATCCAAGAATTTTTTGGGGAATTTATGAAGGATTTTTGATATTTTGACAGGTAGGGTCAATAAACTTGGAAGTTCACGCTGCGCATTTTTGAGGTTTTCAAACGCGCACTAACGTGCGTGCTCTAAGTTTCTGCTAGGGGGAGGCGCGCCCCCCACAGCTGAAGGTTTATGACATAACAAAGGCTTCTATATTGGGAAATCGGGCAATTTTTGGGCATGTATACCTATGGGTGGAAATCACTGATCTCTATGGAAAAGCCCAAAGAGTTCCCCAGTGGTGGAGAGGAGAAAAATCTCTTTGGGAAGAGCAAGATCATCGGTGGAAAGTAACTGCTTGGCGGAGGTCTGCGCTCTCAGAGTGCTTTTCTAGTAGGCCATGGAATACAGAACTAAAATTGAATTGAACTTTAGTTTTTATTCTTAGTTGAGTATACATCCAGATGAAATTTCCAGTCATATCAGAGAGAAGCAAATACCTGCAAGAGAATGCATGAATGATACGGGCAGAGATTATGCCTGCAGTCTCTCTGAATATCAATGCAGATTTAAGCAGATATTCTCTGCGCTGCTCATTAAGCCCGAAAGAGCAAAATATTGTGCGTATCCTCTTCGCATGCGCAATTGACCTTTTGAAGTCAAATTGAAAGTGATCCCCCCTCCTGATCCCTTTGTGAAGTGCCGCTATCTTTTGTGTTGTTGATGTTGCTGTGAACTACATGTTTGCCATCTCAGATACAGGCTGCCTCATTAAAGACTGGTAATGAGGCTATCGGGACACAGAGGGAGATGAGAAAATGAGGGGGGAAAATGGGCCAGTGATAGACACGCTTTTGACACTAATCAACAGGGGGGGGGGGGGGGGAGTTAGGGTGCTTAATTAATTTAGAGGCATAACTAACTCCATCCAGCCTGATGCATTGCTCTATGTGCTAGTTTGTATAAGTGCTGTGCTTCGTGCTGGAAAGGGCACTCATTTCATTGGGTTCAGTCATGATCATAGGCAGAATAAGCTATATGCTCCAATATTGCAATATTGTAGGATTTGTTGCTATATTGTGTATTGTATAGATTTGTTGAGCGTCTGATATGGACAGCTTTTACTCCTTGTACACCCTGCCCCCCCCCTAAACCTTAACTTATTGAAGTGGTTGTATCCCCTTTAAACAAATGAACAATCTGAGACATATTTTGACAGTGGGAGAAGTTATATATCAATAGGTACTGATAGCATTCTGATATGATGCATAAATGCTGCCACCAGTGCTCAACACTGTAGTATTGTCCCCACATCTACAGATTCAGGTGAATCTTCGTAACATGTTGCCGTTGTCACAACAAATGGTCTATGAAAAGGACCTGTCTATGTACCTGGTACCCTAAATACCTGTATTCTTTGCAGTCGGCTATAGTGTGTGATGATCTAGGTACATCAACAGGTTTACGTGATATTTTGCGCCCGGGGAAGAAAAGAGACAAGTTATTATGCCACATATCATCAGCAAGACATTATATCAATGAACAGGTTGGACTGTAAAATCATTTATCTGGATTTGCAATCATTGGTAGTTAAGGCACACATCCACTAATAGATGTTACAAGCAGTAGCACAGTATGATTGCAGTCTCCGCCATTTGCACATGTATTTAGTTCTTCTGGGTCCAGACAGTACAGTAAGTCATTAATCAATTAGCGGGTAGATATCACTACTTCATACATACTGTTCCCCCTTTAAATCATGAACCATGGGAGTAGTAAACAACCACTCCATTTGTGTGGAAGTTTGCCTTTGAGGCATATGCTTTGAGAGAGCATACAAGGTTTGTTTTTCTGGTTGAGAAGTATGTTTACTGACAATTAAGAACATTAAACCGTGTATGCAAATTACTCCGGATGTTGAAAGATTGTTGTCCTACACCATACATAAATATCTGCACAAATAAACAAAGACGTTATCATTGATACCCGTCTCGGAGAAGGGCTTTTGTTTGTTTCGCCTGTTGTCTTATGACCTTTGTAAAGGTTGTGCATCTGTGCTCAGCACACCAGAAACATCGCTTCATTTTACAAAAGCCCCCCCCCCCCCCCCCCCCATGTGATAGACTATGTGCCTGTAACCAGTACAACGCATTCTTGCTAAATGTTGGATGTGGGTTTTATCTTTCTCTTGTGTTTGTTTCAGTCTTTTATCATTCATATCCTGGTTGATTCTGATTTTTGTCTGTCTTGTTTACCATTACAGTTTTCTATGAACAAAATAGACCAAATAGAGATAAGAAAAACCAGTGATAAGTGGATTGGGCATGATATCATTAGAAATGCTTGAATATTCATCTTGTCCTCTCAGGTTGTTGTGGGTTGTTGTTTTTTTCCCCAAGTCCCCAAAATCTGTTCATGATCGTAACACAGTAATGTCCTTTAAGATTTTTAAAGAATTGAATAGACCCAAGTCTTCACCAGAAATTCAGAACCAAAAGATATGAGCATTAGAAAGTATAGACAGGATCTCTAAGTTAGACTGGATTTGATAGAGCTGAACTGATTTTTTTTTTTTTAATCAAGTCAAAAAGAGTGTGAATGATAGAAAGAAAAGTATTTGTAGAAAAACAGGATGGGTGTGATTTCCAAGGCTTTGTATAAAGCTGGCAGCCTCATTCTTCAGTAAAACACAGACGACAAACACTTAAACCATATGATACATTGTCAACAACTCACCACTAATACTTGTGCAAAAAGACAACCCCCATAAAAACCGTGCAATGTTAGGATTTCATGTTCACTCCCCTCCCTGCTTTTTAATTGTTTTCATTCTCATTAAGACCCCCTTTTAGTCAGAAAATTCTCATAAGCCAAGCTCTGTCTCTCTATCATAAAGTCATCAGACATTCCGCTACTAATCATTGATTAATCCCAGTGCAAAAACACATAGGCTCCTAGATGGGTTTCGTCTAGCCAGTAACTCTTGTTTTGCTGAACATTTTGCAATGTGATTTAATCATGATGTAGAACCCTTGAGCATTGTGCTAATTTGTGGTCACCCTGCCATGGCCTGTCTTGATTACATGTATTACCATGTGGCAGTGCACTGCATGCAGGCTTTGAATATTTTCATACCCAGATAAATGCTCTATGTGTGGAAACTCAGGTAGAGATTTAAAAACAAGGAGATAATTCTAGATTCTGAACTCTTAGAGAAAAACATCCATTCTGCACCAAACAACAAAAAAGAAGCTGTGATTAAGAACCGCATCAAGATCTACAGTGCAAGCTTTGATGATGCTAGTCACACAAACTGCCACTTTGGTGTACTAGCGATAAACTTGACTGCTCTCATGTAGATGATCTTGATTTTTTTATTTTCCTTTACACAGGTAAATGAATTTGTCTTTTGTAGCCAGCTATATGACATTGTGTTCTAATCTTAAAATAGTATTGAATAATAATGCTAATGGCTCTGCCGAAGGGCAATCAAATTTGTATTTCACTTGCTTCGATGGAGCAAGCAAACGAAAAGGAAAAAATAACCAAGAGAACACAAAATCAGTGGTTTCTTGCCCTGCAGCTAAAGCTCTTCAGTACCGCACAAATGCCAAATTGAATCTTGCTCTCTGTAGTCAGAATTTCTTTGAAAGAGGGATGGTCAACACACTTGGGTCATTACCTTCAGGTTCACTACTTGTGTGCTGAGGACAATATTTTGATGGATTTACAAAAAACAGGGGATGACATCTCTTCAAATGGCCGAGCTCTAAAGCCTCGGGTTGCTGACAGTTGCTCCACGGAAGAGCACGGTGAAGTGTGGAGTTCACGAAATCTTCTCTTTGCTCCACTGCCACTGAAATCCTCTGTGGTTTCAGCTGAAGTGACCTCAGCAGGAATTCCAAATATGCAGTCGTACTCTCATCTTGCAATATTATGCCTGTTTAAAAATGCATAGGAAGAGATGACAGTGATTTAACCAAGTAACCATCATATTCGTTTGCTGTGGGTATTTTTTTTTGTCAGTATTTGCATTTTTTTTTTTTTGTAAGCAGTTCCTTGATTGCTAAGTTCAAGTTCAGGTAGAGTATCCCAGCTTGCATTCCAACTC
This sequence comes from Diadema antillarum, assembly GCF_040938485.1. Taxonomy (NCBI): domain Eukaryota; kingdom Metazoa; phylum Echinodermata; class Echinoidea; order Diadematoida; family Diadematidae; genus Diadema; species Diadema antillarum. Next base: position 4,427,026 of record NW_027270918.1, read on the forward strand.
AGACACATTTTCATCACAATGTCTGTACGTGCATCAGTCACAGCCTGTCAAAATCAGCATTCTTGATGTCAAATTAGATTTGATTATTTCTTCCATATCCTCCTTTCCTCCAGCAATTCTGCATATTTTTTTCTGTTATCTCGCTTTATTCTCAGGTGATGGGTGTGTCAAGTTTAATGCTTCAAATACTTCGTGGAGCAAATGATAGATACATGTAGCACACATCCACTCTGTTCCTCATTAATTGCATCATGAGAAATATGTTTGTCATTGGCATTGCATTGCCTGCAGATCTGCCATTTTCCTTTTTTTTTTTCAATTTGACAGAAGAATCAAGAAAGAGAAGTTTTTGACCCTGAAGAACAGACACCTGTTATTGGTCTTAAGAATTGTCAAAGAATACAGACAGTTGCACAAATCTTATTTTACATGTATGATGTATCAGACCCAATACATGTAGAAATACACACATAGCCATTCTGAGAATGCCTGATCCTGTAATGATTAGGTCAGGTTAGGTTAGGTTAGGTTAGGTTCGATTTGGTTTAATTTGGTGTGGTGTGGTTTGGTTTGGGTTGGGTTGGGTTGGTTTGGTTTGGTTTGGTTTGGTTTGGTTTGGTTTGGTTTGGTTTGGTTTGGTTTGGTTTGGTTTGGTTTGGTTTGGTTTGGTTTGGTTTGGTATGGTATGGTATGGTTTGGTTTGGGTTGGTTTGGTTTGGTTTGGTTTGGCTTGGTTTGGTGTGGTGTGGTGTGGTTTGGTTTGGTTTGGTATGGTATGGTTTGGTTTGGTTTGGTTTGGTTTGGTTTGGTTTGGTTTGGTTTGGTTTGGTTTGGAGAGAGATAACTCCATGCTGTCAATGATTTGCAGTGATAAACAGACGTAATGCACAGCCCTGTGATGATACAGTAAACATTGTATCATGACGGGTGACTTTCAGTGGGTGAGGGTTTATGTAGATACTGTTTAGTTTTGTAGAAGTCTGCTTAGAGCAGAATCAGGGCTGGTTTCTTTGATGGTTGCTGCTGAAACTTTTCACACACACACAAACACAGCACAAGATGAGTGGATGTCCTTGACTTTGCCACCAAGATGTCACTTCCCAGCTTTGGGAGACTTATGTGGCTACATGGGTCCTGTGATGAGTGATGTACCCTTCCCAAAACATGTGGCCGAGGACAAAGTTCTCATGAAGCACTTTCCCCCACTTCTTCTCCCCTAGGCAGAACAGAGAGCATGTCTGGAAAATTTAGGAAACATGATTATGTTCTGTGTGTGGGGCATGTGTGTTTGTGTGTTGTATATATGTACAATGTATGTGCCTTTCGTTAACATGCCACGATGCCATCTCGCTTTTGTCGGCATGTGGTGTTGCTTGTAAGTGTGAAATATGCTCTTGATTGATGAGAACTGTATAATAACGTAAACTTTTGAAGAATGAAAAGTGAGGAAAGAAAATGGGTTTATCGGGATGCCAACAGATTAGTATTCATATGTTGTGGTTCTTTACTCTCAACTATGTACGCATATCATTACTTCAACCAGTAATTATCTTTTACATTTGTAAGTTTTTCATGAATATTACATGTTGGGTTTCCTGTGTGATAAGAACGAAATGAGAATTTTGCATTACAGATATTGTATTACTCCATGTAATAGAAGCAGTCCGTGCAGCTTTTATGACAAGTGATATATAGGCCCTGCTCCCAACTTTATACTATCAATGGCAGTGAGCTTGTAGTATGGAAAGGAAGGAGAGAAAAAAAAATAGTGGATGAATTATGTCGACTTATGGCAGTTTTTGGTGTGACTGAAAGCCATCAAAATGCCTGGAGCCTTCTCCAAGTTTGGGTCGATGTTTGCGTGATCTCAGAACTCTGGGACTCCCTCCTCACCGTTTCCCACCAGCCTCTCACTCCAGACTAAAGGGAAGGGGTCAGACATTTAGGGAGCCTCGGCACATAGTTCACATAGTTTCAGCAGCATCCAGGGAGATCAGCAGGTAGTCATTGGTAGGCTAGCCTGGCTCCCAGGCTTCGAGGTGTGTTTTCTGTCCAATCCTTCATCCTCAGCCAGTCAATAATGCTAGACTAACACCTCTTGGAAATCAACCTCTTTGGCACAGCTGCAGGATAAATTTCATACATGCATAATCAAGGAGAATAGTCTTTACACCAGACAGATTGGTAGTTAGGAATGTCTCACACCAGAATGCTTGTCCAGAAGAAATGAAGCACACTGCCTTGAGATCTGGCTAATGATAAATATTAAAAGCCTGCCAGCGTCTGCTCCTGAAGTGGAGGGAAAGTTCGTGTGAACTCCCTTGACATGCAGCAGCCCCTGAAACATGAATGGTGTCAGGCTCCTTGGAACCTCTCTCCTGGCACCGTCGTTTTTTGTCAGTTCTCCTAGTCATCAGTGTAAAGGACACCCAATTTTTGATTTATTCCAGGAGTTCATGTCCGACTAGTACGTGTCACTGCTGATGCTGAGGTAACTAGACAGGCCGGAATTTCTTGCAACCTGTTCTGACGACGAGATTAGGCAGGAGACAGCGTGGGGATGGTTTGGAACCAGGGCTGCTGCTACAAGAAATATCGCCACTCTTCCCATTGGTTGTCAGTTGTCCATCAGCATAGTCCCTGGACTCCAGAGTGACATAAGCCAGATGCGAGTTACTGGAGTAGCTCTTTCACCTCCTCAACAACAGCCAAATCTTATTTTGGGGGACATTACAGCCCTTCAAAGCAAATGTCCAAACAATCTTCTCTATGCAGACTCACATACTTACACACACATACAAGGCTGTCTTACGATTTGTGGTTCTGCAACACAGGAAAACATATGAAATCTCATGAATGTCTGTTAGGTCACCATCCTTACCTCATTGTCAAAGATGAAAATGTTGTATATGAAAAATTTAATTTGTGCACTGCTGTGATCAGTCACATATCCATGAAGCTCACCTATTGTCATTCTTAGACTGGAGAGATGCATTACTCATCACAAAGATTTTGTGATTGTAGGGATGAGCTGCACAAAACAGAGGGGGATGATAAGATTCAGAGGTCTCTAGCAGGTCGGGCAAGATGGAGGCTGGTGTCTAAAGAAAATCACCCCTATTTACTAATCCATTGGTTTGAGATTAATACAATGTCACACCCTCCCAAGCATCATGCTTAATCTGTCTAGCCACCCCACCCCTTCTTCAAATCCAGCAACTCCCTTCTAGAGTTTTGTGATATTTCCTTTCTCTTCAATATTTGCTGATGGCTCGGACATCTTTCTGTGCCTTAACTCTGAATTTCTTTTCTTACGTTGTTCTGATTCCGACCCTCTTCTCATTCTGGTGATTTTTGGGTTTTTTTCTCAGAAAATGTCCTCATTCCCCTTCTCGCCATGAACTCCATGCACTCAATGTGAAAGCATCACAGACTTTCCAAATACGAACAGGTTGTGATCTACACTGTGCAACCTTCAGTAGAGACTCAATGTTTGACCAGAGCAGTGCTACTTGTGTGTTGTATATACTCCTGAAGTCAATTCTAGACAATTTTCCTAGTTTGAAAAACAAAAAACAAAAAGAAAATCTGAGCTTATGCACTTTGTATGGTCTTAATGCTACTTGCATCATTGACATTGACCTACTGTGAAAAAGTGAAGCAACTGAAAAAAAAAAAATGTGTATATGTTTATAGCTGAATGCTTTAAAAATGTGAATATCCTGTGAGGGGCTAAGTTGACCATACTCCATGTTCTCATAGATGGTAGTACCAGAATAAACTGGTTAATGAATGCTTAATTAGCATGGTGCTATTTGGTTATAGATGTCTTCCTTAAAAGGACAGCATAACTTTCTCACAACTTTGTTTCCTTCGGTGTCTTTTAATCCAATGAATATCAATATAAAGCTCAATCAGCAGAGTTGAAAAAATTATTAAAAGTGATCCACTGCAATGTTAAACAGTGCCATGGGGCCAGCTAATCCATCCTGTGGAAAAATTTTGTCTTTGAAACATGATAATGTTGAGGAAGGGCATGTCCTAACCTCAGATGAGAGAGTGTTTTTGCTGTCTCAGATGTGCACTGTGATAGCACTGAATTGTTTTCAGTTAGCCATTTTTGAGCGAGAGATCATAGTTTGTTTTTCAAAACATTTGACTCCACATGAAAGTATGCCGACATGCCACGGTGTAGAACCAGAATCTTCAAATACGTGTCTAGGGCATTCCTTTTCTACATGGTGGAAGCAGAGGGTTTTGGAATTTGGCATTTTTTTTTTTTTTCATTGAAAACTTCATGCCCAAAAATAGCAGTGCATGGATCACCTGTTATCTTCCTGTCATAGAATATTATATCTGTATACTACATTTAGCAAAATGCATTTAATGATTATTTTGTTCTAAATCTGTGATTTTGGTTAAATAGAAGGAAAAAAAGACTAAAACTACCTTTGAAATAATGGTTGACCTTCTGAATATTCAATGGTTGAACTCTTGTACATCTTGAGCAAACTCCTGTTCATCTCGATGCGCAAAACTGATAACATCAAAAGGAGGTGAAAAGATTGGACAGGTTTACATAAGGATGTTGCCAGGTCTGTCATTATGTGCAATGGTGTTTGCATTCCTCTTCACACGGTCATATCCGAAAAATTCCAAGTATGCCGACCAATAATGGATCCTTTCACAGATCAATGTAAATTTCATTCTTGACTGGTGGGGTGGAGCTTTGTGACTCATCCGATTATTCCAGATGCCGATATCAATATTCTCTCACAATTACTGCATCAAAATTCCAACCTTGTCTTCTTTGCTGAAATGAATGAAAAAAAAAAATGGCCTGATTAAAATTTGTATTTCATGCCCAAGTAGCAGTTGACATATATACTTAGGAGGGTGGTGACTGCAGTAGACTTTGCCGAGATTTAATGCTTCTATGCATTTTAGTCATGCACAAAACTGACAAGTGGAAAATAAAATTAAAAAGATGAAGTTCTGATCACAGAGATGTAATAAGGGGAGTTTTACAAGAACAGCTTGCTGACCTGGTAAAAGTTAATGATGCATTGGCCCTGTATCGTATTTGAGTATCATGGATCGATGGTTTCAAAAAAAGAAGAAGTAATAATCCATAGCCATCAAGGGTCAGTGTACATTGCTAATTTTGAAGATGCACTTGTGTCCGCCTAGTAGAGCAAATTTGCCTTTTTTTTTTAGGTCAAGTAAAACAAGTTTTTGGCATGATTTACCCTGTCTCTATCTTTCATTTAACTAATTGTTTGAGAGATTTGTCCTTGTATTTTTTTCAATGGTATTGCAGAATACTTGGACAAGCACAAGGGCATTCATGTTTGCCAGAGGAGCTACAATACTGTTGCCATGGACACTTTTATACCATTACCTGGTACTCTGTGAAACTGTGCCTTTAGATATACTGTGTATCATCACTTGTCAATACAAGTGTTCACTAAATTCCTTAAACTTGTTGAAGGCAGCATTACACTTTCTTGAAGCTATCAGATTTAATATCATTCCTGGTTATGAGCACACAACAGTAGCAAACTACAGTCTACACCATAGAATAAAGTCCTGTTTTTCAGGTAGCTTTTAGCATGTGTGACGAAGAAAAAGCCCATCTCGGGTTGTATTGCTGTGGAGGTCTGACCCATCTCCCCTCTCCCTGTAGCGTGTCCACCAATTCAACCCTGATCACAATACTATTTCCCCTCCCCAGTGTCCAGTCATGGCATTGACCTTCAAATGACCTCCTCCATAGCTTCTGGTGGTCACTCGGCCTGGGAGAGGGGATCAGGTTGCAAGGGAACCGATCAATATCAATTTTTGCGGCAATTTCAGACAGGAATTCCATGGCTGCATCCTAAGATGATGATCCCCTGGTGGAAAGATAGGCTGTGAGGGGATTGGAGTTATGGATTTGTATTCTAATCACCATGCTTTGCCTTTGGGGTTAATATACCATTAAAATCTGAGGGGCAAAATTCCTCAACTGGTCAATGGAGTTTCTCTTGCTTTTCTGTTGCAAGTAATATTGTCTTGTTTTTATGTGATATAAAAAGAAGTTAAATCATGCCCTCTGATATCTTGTGTCGGTCATGATCATTTTGTGTGTGTGAGCAAATATGAAAATGTATGAGCTTATTACTGTAATATAGTTCAGAGTTTGTATTCTAATATAGGCCTATAACATTATGCTGTATACATAATGTGTGTATAAGAATATATTATATTTCTATAATGATCTTTAAAAGGAGTGGTGTGCAACCATACTTTTCTTTTACATTCCGTGATGCTGAGTGCATCTACTACATCTCCCAGAAATGAAAATGCAACAAATGCTTACGCTTGACACACATCAGCCTTAAAATGTTTCCATCATTTAAAAAATAAAAATAGAAAAGGTACTGTCATAAGACGACAGTTTTGCCCATTGTTGAATGCTCGGTGAGACAGTCACTTTATTTTAATAAAAGTTTTTGAATTTGTGAGGGTTCCTGCAAAGGTGTAGATTTTGATATGTACGCGTGCACTCAAGTGTGCAAGTCATTTTGTCCAGCACATCGTGTGTGTATTTTTTTATCCTCATACAAACTGTTTGCCTTTCTCAAGAGCAGTGATAATTTTGCCATAAATCTGTACCAATGTACTGCCAGGACCTGCCATTTTCCTCAAGGTGAGATAGTTGGGCTCATAAAACCCAGAGAGTGTTTTTCTTGGCAGACTAAATAGGATGGGCAAACATTGTTTCAATGGGCGACCAAACGGCCATCATTGTGGTGCTCCAAATTGTGTTTGTTGTCTGACAATCTTCGCAGAGTCTTGTCAATATTGGCCCTCCCAGCATCCCAGAGAAAACCTTTGTCATACCTGTGAAGTCGTGGATGGGAATATTGGAGAAGCGGGAATATCAGAAATAATGATGATGATGATAATAAAAGGTGGAGTGCATAGAAGAATCTCTTTGGATGGCTATTTCATACTTCCCATTGCTATGACACTCCAGAGTTTTGCTGACGAGTGCTGAAAAGGTTAGGAATATTAAGTGAAGTGTGTGAGAGGGACAAATTTAGTAGAAGAGAACATTGTGAAACACTGGATGTATGGTAGGCTATATCAATTGTAAGTGCCATATCAGTACCTCTTACTCATACAGGTGAACGTAGTCAGTAGTTACATCAAGTGAGCATGTGGTTATCGATAGCCAGTAGTGATCCCAGCCCGTAGCGGCAAACCCCACATTACAGGGATGTGAGGATGTAGAGCTTCCAAAAAGAGTTGCTTTTTGTAAAGACCCCCTGGAGCCTCATCTCAACCAAAACTATACCACCCCTTCAAGCCTTCATTAGGCATTGATGACGTGTAGGCAAAAAGCTCCACAAACATCATCCATGCTAACTTGACATAGGCAGTCACATTGATCACACAAAGTGATTTGCCTGCAGCCATCTCCAGATATTGCAATTTTGCAATATTGCGAGTTTGAGGTAGCGAAAGGATTGATACGGATGCCTTGCTGAAGGGAAAATGAGGGTTTCTTCAAGAGGAGGGGAGGGGGGTTGTGTTTTGTCATTTTTTTTTTAACCAAAAAATAACAACGTATGGGAGTGGGAACAATAAAGTATGCAAGTATTTATGCCATATGAATATTCCCACCCATGATTGATCATGAAGATCGTTAAAAAGGATACAAGAAAAAACAAAATCTTTCACAAAGAAGACAAGTGTGGTATGGTTATAAGAATAAGTAAAGCGATAACAACATAAAAGGATGAAAACCAGAGCGGAATACATCCACCTGATCCCCGAAGCCAAGAGTCCCCCCCCCCCCCCCCCACCATCTCCATCTCCTCCTCTTTGCCTCATGATGAGGCACATCTCTCCAAGAGACGGCTTGAGTGGATGATGATCCACCCTCCTATCACCGCATTATCTCGGCAACAAGAGTGCCGGGATGAGATGACACTGATGCGGTGGGTGAGTCCGGTCCTCGGTGATGGATGAGCCTTTGTTGACGTATTACAGCAGCGCGTACTCCTCAGGAACCAATTAGCCGCCTGCATCCAGACTAGGGGGACGCAGCCAGTGCCCCAATGCTGTATATAGATCACAGACCTCTTGTCTTATGCAAGATGGGCACCACACATCCTTCTTTATAATAACTTTGCTCCACTAACCCCCCCCCCAATTCGTCTGTCTGTCTGTCTGTCTGTCTGTCTGTCTGTCTGTTTGTCTTACAGTCTCTACTTTTGGGGGCAGTTTGGTATACCTTTATCTTACAATCTCTACCTTTTTTTGGGGGGGGGGGCAGTTTGTTATATCTTTGATAAGAATCGTTGCATTTGATTAATGTGCAAATTCAGATGCATTTTCAGAGATAGAGGGTAATCTATGTGAGTGTCTTCCATCTCTACTGTGCCTAAGCTAGCCTTACAAAGCATCAGCTGGAAACTTGGGGGAGGGGGGTAATAACAGTCTAGGAAGCAGACTATATGGCCTGTATCCACCACAGGCCGAGCAAGAGGCAAGCAGCATCAGAACCATGCCCTTTTATCTTCTCGAGAAAGCATACATTATACAGTCAACGTAGCCCAAGTCAAATCTATTTGGACTGAAGAAATAGCTTCAACTTAGAGAAAATTTGACTTATGAGGGAATAAAATCAATAGAATACTAGTATAAAGAGAAAAGGACTTGAAAAGTCGATTATTCGACTTATGCGAGGTCGACTTAAGCAAGGTTGACTGTACTTATATGTAGCTATTTGCAAATATGTGCTTGTAGATATGGGAATACATGCATTATTTCACATGGAGGCATAGCACATAAGGATGAAACATAACTTTACAGAGATGGGGCTATTTATAAGTATTATTGGTCCATCTTGCTTGGATAATCTGATGCTATTCCCAATGTCTCTATGGGAATGTGGAGGGTTGTTTGTCTGTTGTTATTGGGATTCCCTGCTGAGCGTTAGATGTGAGGTCAGAGAGACTGGATACCCGCTGCCGTTCTTCCCTCTGAACTCAGGGAAGGTCAAGTTCTATTGATAGCTGACATCTCAGTATAATAGAGAGCAGAGAAAAAAGAACGAGGGATGGAAAGACAGAATGAGGGAGAAGGGGGTGAAGGAGAGAGAGAAGAGGGTGAAGGAGAGAGAGAAGAGGAGAAGAGAAGTGATGCAGGAGAGGATGCAAGCAATCAGGGGAGATGCCATCAACGGCAGCATCCCTGGTGGTGTGACTTCTTCGGTTCAAGTTCAGGGGTAGAGTTTCCCCCCTTTGTTCATCTGAGATGTGCACAAACAACAACAACAGTGTAGTCAGGTAGAGAGAGATGAAACACACACACACACACACACACACACACACACACACACACACACACACACACACACAGAAACATACCCAGATGCACAGTCTGAAGTTAAATCATGATACTGTAGAAGTGGATATGTTCGTGCGAGTAATTTTCTTGCACTGGGCGGGGGAATATTAATTTTGTGTGTTTTTAAATTCCATGGAATCACGACTTGAATAGTGGTGAAAATTTCCACACTGTATGAATTTTCACTTTTACAGTGTATGAAGTTAAGCAAAGAATCACGTAAACAAAGTCTCAGTAGATGCTATCTGTATGTTGTTATGGAACTCCTCGTGGAGAGAAAAAGAAAGAGAGGGAGACAGACAGTAAGAGAGAGAAATAATTGCTAGTGATTGATGCTAATGATGATTTCATATGCTAGGTTGATGTCTTTTTAGTTGGCTCAGTGGTCAAGATATCTCATTAGAGAACTTGATCTGTGATGCGCAGATTGAGAGAGAAAATGCAATGCCATGCATAAGACTTGTTGCTTGATACAGCATGCTGTCCGATGAGGTCTTGCATAAATGACAATTATCAGGTCAAATTGACCGAGAAAATGTCATGGCTTCTGTAAATACCGATTGGTAAATTTTGTGTCATTCTCGAAATAGACATGTCCGTGTTTGCCCTCTGAGATCTGAAGTATTACCTTTTTTTTTTAATGAAAGGTGTGTCATGTTTTGCAACTCTGATATCACATCTGTACAGTTATGTAGTGAGTACTTTTCTCAATAGGCTGGCATTGTTGTCTCTGCACTATCTAAACCTGCTGAGTTCCTTCGTTGGGATACCCAGATCAGCTTTTCAGATAGCAAGGATTGCATGGGGTAAATCAATGTCAGATGACAGCAAGCGATACACTATGTTTGTTCATCTATGATACACTTAATATTGCCATTAATCATCACAGCGTCCTCCATTTTCCTCCTCAATTATCTCTTATACCGTGAGCCAAAGTGATAGCATGCCCAACATCCCTTCCTTGTTAACCCCACACAGAGCCAACGCCGGCGGACTGCTCCCAGGCGCGGTGCGACATCGTCTTCGACATCCAGTGCCCGTCGGACAGCCTGAAGATCCAGGCGCGGCGAGTGGCTGGCGAGTGCTGTCCCCAGCCCCCAGAGTGCCAGTGCAACATGGCCGTGTGCCACAGCATCCCCTGCCCCGAGGGCTACGAGTACCACCAGCTCCGGGCAGGCAACGGACAGCCAGGATCCTGCTGTGACACATTTGAGTGCAGGCCAAACTGTGAGTCTAGTCTCGAGTCAAGACGTTCTTCATTTTATTGTTGGAAATCTCTCTTGCAAACCTTCTGTAAGTTAGCAAATACAATGTATAGTGGGCAGTTGACACACACACACACACACACACACACACACACACACATGGTCAAATTATGTATCAAATTTCAAACAACTCTTGTCCTCATTTTGATATCCTCTTAAGTCACTGATTTATCATTATGAAAGGTAATATGGATGACTGATAACGTGTCACATTTTTCATACTTTATAGTAAACAAAATAAGTTACAAAGAAATTAATGAAGCAGAGTAGTCCACCGACATGCATCTCGATATATTGAACTCTTCCAAATCGTCCTAACAAGTGACGCACAAGTCCCACCCAAGTCCCGTCGATCCCCCATCACTCGTCTCGTTACTCAGGTTCATTATTCGCCGGAGAGAGAGAGCCTCAATCCCCTTCCAACCGATCTCCTGAAATCACCCTCTGCTGTCGTTCCTCCACCGCTCCCTCCCTCCCTCCCGCCCCAAAGGATGCACTTTCCTCCCTCCCTCCCTCCCGTCTCCGGTCTCTCTACATCATTATTCCTCCTCCAGGGTTTTTGTGTCCATCCCTGTCCCCGCGACGTGTCTTTTATCATCATAATCTGTTTTCCAGGCACATCCAGTGCATCAACTTCTCTTTTTGTATTTATTTCATCAATTTTCCCCCTTCCCCTCTTTGTCTTGTTGGCTACTTTCCAACAAACTCCATCATGTTCCTGCTAACTGCACTTGTCTTGCATCAGTGTTCTATCTCTCCCTGTACAGTGTTTTTCTATTCTCGTCACGGTCCCTTATCCTCAAATGTATGACTTTGTGTACCGAAAATTTGTTACTTGATCATATAGAAAGGCAAACACATTTGTGACACATTAGCTTTGTCTGCAAAATTTGTCCTACTCTCTTTTACTTATTTGTCTAAAGTGCATTTTTTTTTGGGGGGGGGGGTGTCTGCAAAGATCATAACAGGGATAAAAAAAAGAACAGAAAGCAACTTGCAGACAAGTTATTCCTTCTTTTAACTTAACAAGTTAGCAAGCCTTAGGGATATCCTATCATATCATGTCATAGAGTGCATTGTGAAATGATATCTCTGCAATTTTCAGGTTTGTTTCATTTCTTGTGTTTTGTTTCATCCTAGATACAGACTTTATATTTGCAGGCACACCAGGGAATTCAGTTCATTTTCCACAAATGCAGCAGCATTTTCATGCTTGTTCTTCGTGGCAGATGGAGGGGATAGTTGGGATTCTTATGTATCATGATATCTATTTCTGTCAGACCACCCTTGTACAGTCAAATAGTAAGGTGGTATCAGTTCTGCCTTCCTGTATTAGCCAATTTGCAAACTGCAGTAGGTTTTGAACAAAAACCACCTAATGACTGCAATCCATCTACTGCAACTATATCCCCCCATCCATTGTGGGTTGAGATTTGCCAATTCAGTGCTGCTGAACAACTGCCAAAATACATGCCCCACATTGTCACAGTCAATTGAGAATCATCCTAACATGTTTTATTCAGTCTGTGCTTCAACTAAAATTATTTATAGAAAGAGAACAATTTTATCATAAGAAAAGAAATGAACCCCTGAGGATATTTTTTTTTTGCACACATTTTAAACTTATAAAATGTACTTCTGAAGTCGCCCAAGAACAATACATATCAAGTCTGAGCATAAAACTACCTGTACTGAATTTGACTGTCTTCTTTTTTTACACTATGAACAAACAATGTAATTGAAACATAATGATGAGTTTCATTATTCAAGACTGATGCAACAAGTTGGATTTCAAAAACTAAACTACCATACCATTGGCCAAATGAAAACTATTGATATTAATGAATGCTACCACCAACACTGGAACCATTGAATCTCTCCTGTAATGATTTGTGACGAGGGAAATATGGGAGAAGGTTATTCCGACAGATTTCATGGCGGGTTTAATTCAGTTGACTCCTCAGTCACTCGTGTTCGGGTTACTGCCCTCGCGATCGACGGACGATGTCACGTGGCAGGGGCAGCCCTGGAAATTACACATTGCTATTTTCGCCTGCCGTTGAGCCATTGATTGATTGAACCTGGGCAAATAGTCATGTTGCTCGCCCATCACCTTGGCTCTCTCCCAGTATTTGCACGCTTGGCACCCAAAATGAAGAGTTTCTGGCGGCAGGATCAATCAGAAAGGGTGTACTCCTATTTGAACATGCTTGCCTTTTAAAGGAGCCAGTCATGCAAATTCTGGTGACAAAAGGAACGTGCATTTTCTACATTATTTGCTCTCATAGCAACCAGATATAATGTGGTGCCATTCAGCAATGTGGAGGCATGTCCAAAATCAGGAGTGAGGGAACTTGAAACCAGGGCACCATTTTATGAAACTTGTCAGTCACTGACAACTGTTTTAAGCTACTAAAATCCTTGCATCTGATTGGCTGAGAGCAAATTTGATATTTAAAACACTTCATGAAATGTCCCCCCCCCCCCCATGTGAAACAACGAAAGATTCTCAGATGTAGTATTTGTTGACCAGCTTACCATTAATGAATTTTGATAACTCTTACACAAATTTATTCATGTGATTTGTATTACTTATAATTAAAAGCTAAGAAGTCTTTTCAACGCACAGTATTCATGTGCCAAGAGGTTAATATCCAAATTCTATTTCATTTTCCATTTTCTTTTGTTTGTTCATTTGCTTGCTTGTTTATCTAATAGTGAATGTGACCAACTGCCATGGCGTGGTGTGTCCAGAGACCAACGTCCAGATGTGTCCGGCGGACTCCAAGGCGGTGATGGGAGGAATGTCGACAGACGGATGCTGCATCCTACCCAGCAAGTTAGTGTCTTGGCCCCTGACAAACCCCCGTGACCACACACGAACACATACACAAAGCTAGAGCCATTTGATGCCTTGCCGCTGGATCTCCTTACGAATGTTGTTCAAAACAATGTTGTGTTTCCGAGCAGAACACCCAGTCAGACTCCATTTCGTTTGTTAGCGATGATTGTTCCATGTCGCCCTTGTACTACCCTATGGTGGAACCCTCTTGAGAGAGTCTACAAATTTTATGTATAGATGGCATTTATGTCCAGAAAATCACTCAACTTCTTCAGCTATGGGATTTATGGTTGGAAAACTTGAATTCTGTCTTAAACATCATTACATTTTCTGTTATAGCACTTCAGTGCTTTGTAAACTTAATAACCAAAATATATTGAGAGATACTCCATGATCTTGTGTTTGTCTAATCAAATTTAATGTAATATAACCTACAAACATATTTTCTCTTTTCCTTCCCCCTCCCTCTTCCCCCACACCATCCCGTCCCCATTTCCCTTTCCTTTATCTTCCCCTCCCTCTCCTCTTGACCCCGCCCCCCCCCCCATCCTAACCCCCCCCCCACCACCACCAATTCCTTGTGGTACCTCTGTAGGTGCACCTGTGCCCTGGAGCGCTGCACGATACCGCTCTGCACGGACGGCTACTCCCCGCGGAGGATCGCCAGTGGCAGCATGGAGCCAGGGTCCTGCTGCGACGTCTACGAGTGTGTCATCGGTGAGTATGCCTCCCTCTATGGCAGAGGTAGTAATCTCTCGCTTTGTGAAGATCTTATGTGTTCTTACAAAGTGAGACATTGGCCATATCGGCACTTAAACTGGGAGAACAATATGGAAGCAATTCATGATGGAAGTATTGCATCACTGGTTGCAACCCAGTGTGTGTCGGAGATTAAAACTCCTCCGGTGAAAGTACGTAGGTGGGTGAAGCCAGAGCTGCACACCAACCCATTTTTTCTACTGGTCCAACCTATCTGTAGGACCAGTAGGTACCCAATTTTTCTATTTTTTACTGGTCCATTCCTGGAAAAAGTTACTGGTCCAACTGTGATTTTTGCCGGTTAGGGACCATCGGACCAGTGCCAGTGTGCAGCGTTGGTGAAGCACACAAGAACAAGAGGATATTCAAGAAATGCTTCCATCAGGGGGGATACATTGTGACCCAAGATATGATGCGCCTGAGATTAAGTTTTATCCACCTCATTGACAGATCTTGAGGTCGATATGGAGGACGTGCTAAAGCAGAGTGCACTGGCCTTTAATCCGTAAAATGTTTGCACGGAGGCCTGTCATGGCGATGCATACTTGAATTTGCAAATATGCTGTCGGCACTATGGGAAAGAATGAGTGAAGGAAAAGATGGAATGGACTCTGCTGTTCTCTTAGCCATCTGCTATTTCTCTATGACACTCAAGACTTGATTGCAGTTCTGTGGGGGTGGGGGCATTAGTGGGTTGATTTTCTATATATTAAGCAAGTGGGATTACAACTTCAAATTCAGATGAAGAGATCACAATATTGACAAGACGGTTCTCTGTTCCACCTTCATTTATTACCATGCCTTAATTGCCACTTTTTAAGTTTTATCCCACTTTCAATCTACGTAATCTTGATATTAATGTAGGATCAAATACTGAAATATGCAATATTTGGGTTTAGGATTGCGAACACCCAATTATACTGTGCTCTCAGAGGTCTTACGACCTCTTGTAGTAAGTGTGACGTGTGGCATTGTAATTGACCTATTACAATTGATCGGTGTCAACGCACCAATGTGATCACCTCAAGTCTGGGTGTTGTTTTTGTTTACATCTCTTGTTAGGTAGTTAAATTGCGTGTATTAACCTTTTTTCTTTTTTTCTTTTTTTTTGGGTGAGGGTTGGGAAGGGGTTTTTGGATTGTGGAATTTCCACATAGCATTGTCTCATTTACATTATGAGTATTAATAGCATGTGTGTCCAGTGACTCATAATAGGTTTGCCTTCACATGGAAACTATGCTAACTGGAGTCAATAGACTCGCTGAGTGTGTGTGTAAACACACGATTGGAGATGTGTGATAAGAAAGCCACGTCCTTCCATTGCTTCAAAACCCAGCTCGCAGTCTTTCCCGTCTTCCATTTAGTGTCTGCGCTGACTTTAAAGGGAGGCATCACTTGCAGTGAAAGATTTGCATCTGCTCGTACGTAATCATACTGCTGCGAATAATTTTGAGGATGCTGTTTACAGCATGAAATGATAGTCAGAGCACCACAGGAATATGTTGTCAACACTCATGATGAAACATCCTTCAGTTTTTTCAAACAGATCAGTTTGACTAATTCTAATGATGCAGATGTGGGGGGGGGGGGGGGGGGTGGGGCATAAAGTAGAAGGATAGTGAACAACATGCATGGATGATAGGAGTAGATATAAGGTAGATACCTGAGATGGTTGATGCTATGGAAATTTCCTTGGTCATTTAGTACAGATGCACAGTCGGCTTTTAAAGGTACAGTTTGTATGTAGTGTTTGACGTTAGGGGCATATGTCAAAACGAATGATGCGACAGCAGACTTGTTTACCGTGGTAATACTTGCAAAAGGCAGCAAGAAAAGGAGCGAGTATTGTGAGTGTCCTGAAGAGGGATATCAGGGTGTTTCCTGTGCACAGAGATATGGAGTTATGACCTTTCAGCCTTGCGAACATGTAATGTCATCGAGTGTGTAGGATGCATTTATTCATATGCCTCAGGTGAACATGGTATGGGCAAAAGAAGACAAAATGTCACAGGCAGGCCAGTGGAATTCTGCTTCAATGGAGAGATTGTATTTGTCAGTTGGTGGTTTGTTTGTTTGCTTAGTGGTTTTTATGTATCCTGCTTTTAGTTACGTGTTTTGCTGTGGTGGACTAAGAATTTGTTTTTTGTTTTTTGTTGTTTTTTTTTTCCAGGAGGAATCCTATAGGACATAATGCAGTCTTTGTATCAGTGATTTGTGTGGGTGGATGGATGGATAGATAGATAGATAGATAGATAGATAGATAGATAGATAGACAGATGTGATAGGTAGATGGATAGATGCTTCACCTTTCTATAAAGTAAATTAGCTTGTAATCAAACCCCTGTAGTGATGTATGTCATAGGGAGACATAGATGAAGATACGTTTCTTGATAGCAGACATGGAACACCATGGGTGGTATGTCTTCTATGGTATCTTCAAACAGTCAGGGATAGGATGAAAGATTTGCTGTGGGTGCATTTCAGAGGACTCAAATAATGTATTCATGACAATAACTGATCCTGTAGACGTAGGAATGAGTGATTTCCTTCAAACTATAAGTCATGTGACTAAACGGCTTTAGAAATTGAACCGCTCAGTCTGTCATCTCATGATTTCTCATGATCCAGTGAAGATTTGTAGTACCGTGTTCCTTTCGTTCATTGACCTGGCATGCTTCCATCATTTAAGATAGTATGTGTATGATATACCACTGTGTTAAAGATTTTATCGTACAGGTACGTGACCTGCGATCTTTGACCGAGTTTTTCCACATTAGTCATCCTAGAACGATATGAGAGGAGTGGCATGAATTTGAGATCACAATGGGAATACTTTCAGCAATTAGATATTCATACTTACATCGTCCCAGGGGATTTAGTGACATCTATTTCATAGGGGTTTTTTTTTGCCATTTGCTACCCCATGGCCGTCCCCAGATGCAAATATTTACCCCAGTGGTTCAAAAGGATGTGAAAAACCCACACACAGATTCCACTCTGAAGAGTGCAATCTTTCCCCTCTTGCCTTGGTCTTGCAGTTGCTCATACCAAGAGTGAGCACTCATAAAGGCTCCCCGTGGATTTGTCGATTTTGCCGAGTGTCTGTTTGTATTTGAAGCAAAAGTAAATCTTGATCTGATTATTGAATCTCATTTTTTTCCCTTTCCTCTCTTTCTCTCTCTCTCCCTGTCTCTTTCTATTCAGCTGCTATTTTTATGTATTGATCAATTATGCAGTTAGCTATAAATATGCTATAGAATTCTATTTTTATTCTTGATGATTTTTTCTTTCCTGTGTTGAAATAATCTGCCAAAAGGCATTTTTGTTGCAAAATGTCAAGTGAGCGGGTCTGGCGGTGGATTGGAGCTCGTAAGGAAACAGAAATGATCTTGTATAGTGTTAAGAGAAGGGAAAAAAAGGGGGTTACTCTGTGAAAATCATATGTGTCTGTCAAATCATCTTCATTTCTGTTCTTTTCAAATGTATCTCTCCTACGTTTTCCCAGCCACCAACTTTGATCCTTTTTTTACCAGCCAAGTGATTGTGTAGTCTTCGCATGATGCAAAAATTTATCACATTCATAAGTTCAAAAGACTCCTGTTTTCTCAAGAAAGCATTCTTGTGAGAGTACTTTGAATGAGATGATACTTTTGTGATGAAGTATCTGTCCCTGGCAGAACAGCACACGGAGGGATGTTTGTTTGATTGGGTAGTCTTTGTTTGTTTGTTGTTGTTTTTTATTCCAAGGCAGGTGATTTCATGCTTGGTTTTGTGGAACACTGCTTCATTGTGGAGTTTTTGTTTCATATTCTCAACACCATCAGAAGTTAATATTTTGTCTCATCTGCGGGGAACAATAAGGAAAGCAGAACGAGGGTAATCGGTCATTGGAGTTAGTACCCTGTCATCGTATTCACCTGTGTTGCCTACCAGTAAGCCTGTCAGTAGGATGCTGGCGGAGGCGTTTGTGCCATGGAACGGTGGAAAAGATGAGATTGTGCTGAGGGATTTGTCACGTGCTAACTGGGTCAATGGGGGCAGGGCGGTGCAGAGGGTCTAGTCTGGTTGCAGAATATCCCATAAGTAAAAGGAAATCTTCACTTTTTTTGATGGCTCGCTGGTTTCTTGGTCTGTTGTGGATCTGTGAAAAGGATAGAACTAAAAAGCTGTTAGCAAAAGTGTTGATTTCGATGTCACGTTTGTCAAATGTGTGAGTGATGAGCTAGACATCTTGTATTAGATTTCTGTGAGCAGTTTGTCATTCCAAAAGGAAAAAAAGATTACTTGAACTTGATCATATATTATTATTTGCAGATGGCTTAGTAATATATTCATGAGGTGCGATAGAATTTACAAGGTGGAGTCAGTGAGTGACAAGTTGTCTGTCAGTGTTGAGTTGATGGGACATTGCATGAAGATAATGGCCAAGTCATATGACACCGTGTTGTAGCTATCAAGAAAATTTGAGTAGAAAGTTCATCTGCCAAAATTGTTACAATGTAAATAGTTTACAATCTGCAGATGGATTGTATAATCAGACAGTAGTTCCTGTTCAGTCTGAGGTAATTTGTGAAATGGCGTAATTGTGGGAGGAGCAAAAATTGATTGTTCTCTTGATGCTGCAATGCAATCAAGATGGTGCCACATTGTATTTTAGAATAATAATCAAAGGTGTAAGCAAAGATTGCAAAGACATATAACTGGAGTGATCTTTGTGTTGTAAATGTAAAGATGTTATCATACCCTTCTCTTCCTCCTCATCCTCTTCTTCCTCCTTTTCCTCAACCACCTCTCCCTCTTGCGTCCGTAGTGTCCTCCTCCTCATACTCCTCCTCTACCTCCACTATCTCCTTATTCTTTTCCTCCTCTTCCATTCATGTTCCTTCCCTCCCTCTCCATTTTTCCTCAACAACCTCCTCTTTCTTTCCACCCCCCCCCCCCCCTCCTCCTCCTCCTCCTCCTCCTCCTCCTCCTCCTCCTCCTCCTCCTCCTCCTCTACCACCCCTATTGCTTACACATTTTGTCTCTAAACAATAAAGCATGATGTTGAAAACTTTTCTCCCCTTTTTTTACTGTCCATCTGTCCAGGCATGGTGACCGATGGATGTACCCACAATGGCCACACCTATGCGGACGAGGAGGCGTGGAGCGACGGCCACTGCATGACGTGCCGCTGCGAGGCGGGCTGGGCGCACTGCATCAAGCAGCAGGACTGCAACGCTGAGGAGACCCAGCTCTGTCTCACCAGCCAGGGCATC
Organism: Diadema antillarum; assembly: GCF_040938485.1. Taxonomy (NCBI): domain Eukaryota; kingdom Metazoa; phylum Echinodermata; class Echinoidea; order Diadematoida; family Diadematidae; genus Diadema; species Diadema antillarum. The sequence continues at coordinate 4,446,552 of NW_027270918.1, forward strand.
AAGACTCCCGGGGAGCGCTGGGACGAGAACGACTGCACCATGTGCGAGTGCGTGGGCGGGAACGCCGCCTGCATGACGTCCAGCTGCGTGGTCAAGTGCCTCAACCCCCGCAAAGTGGACGGGATCTGCTGTCCAGTCTGTGACAGTAAGTGAACAAGGAGAGAGGTGCATCTTTAATGATGGTCACTTTCCCTCCTCAATAAATATCTCCTCAAAAAGTTTACACATTTGTAAATCCCAGAACAAGCCCATTAAGATTGCAGTGTTTTAAAGTATTACTGCCTTATATTTACCTTTCTTTATCTTGCCACGTTTCCTGCCCAAGCACTTGAGACAAAAAAAAGAATGAAAGGAAATGGAGATAAAATGTGGTGATGTTATAATCATAACCACCTATACCACCTTTAGTTTTGATTTCATTTATGATCTTCTGAGATTCTTGAACTGCAGTCACATTTCAATTCATGCTTTCATCCACATTTGAATGCATTTCCTTCATATGCTTTTTTTGCTTGTGCATTGCTAGTTATTTTTTCTTTTACCCCATAGTCTACCCCTCTTACTTTTATATCACAGTCTAAAACATTCACCTCTTTAATCTTATAACAACGCACACTCTTGTTGGCTGTATCAGTCACGAATATTTCAGAAAAAAGATACAACTTTGTCTTGTGTTTTTTTTTTTTCTTTTTAATTTGACTGCTTCCTCTTTCTTTTACTTTCCCCAATTACCGTCAACAGCTGTGACCAACTTTATCACCATGAATCCCGTCGGATGTCCGCCGTTCAACTGCACGCTGCACTGTTCCCATGGTTACGTTCGGGATGACAACGACTGTCACGTATGCCAGTGTCTGCCAGGTAGGGCTCAGTGTGAGGTCGTTCTGTGGGGTCATGAGATGAAGAGAGAAAGAAAAAAACAACAACAAGGCAATATGCCCCAGTTCTATCTCATGATCCACATCATCCTCTTCATTTTTTTTCCCGGATCTGTAGGTGATGATGATTCATGAGAGAAGATAGACGTGACATTCCACAAAGCAAGCAACGAAAAAAAAAAAGGCATCAAATTTGGGATAGTTACACTCAGGGAGATTTTGAATTGATTGAATTGAAAAGGTGTTTTATTGATCAATATCTATTGCAGCCCGGAGGCTGAACTACAGACATTGTTAACAAAGGACCATGAATACATTAAAAATACACACAAGATAAAGCGCAGTAATAAAAAAAAAATGATAGAATACATAGAACAACAAAGATCTGAAAAGAAGAGGAAAACAAAATGACTGTGATACTCATATCCATCCTCTTTGATTATGTTGTGTGATGAAACACTTTACTCACTCTTTTGTCCAAAGCAAGCTATGCAGTCATTTACGCTTCTTGATGAGCTCATTTAAAATAGTCATCAGTCGGATGAAGGGTGATGTGTAAGAAAAGTAGTTCAGTGTGATGGTATGATATATACATTAATACTTATGTGAACATTATGCTGTCCTTACAAGCTTTGATTTCCTTTTGTTGATGGTTAGACATCAGGGGAGCATTTCATGAAGCATTTTGTCTGACAAAGTTGTCGGACAAAATTGCTCTCAACCAATCAGACGCAAGGATTTCAGTAGCTTCTAACAGTTTGTCAGAAAAATATCCGACCAAAACGCTTCATGAAATGTCCCCCAGGAGCATGGCTTTTGTCAACAACAACAGAATTTTGTTTTTGTACTATGTACCTGTACTCCATTTAGAAATGCAAAATCCCTTACTTTAATATTACCCTGTAGGATGTTCCCAACCTAATAAGGTGTGGGTACGAGTAATGGGGGGGGGGGGGGGGATGGTAGAGTTTTGTGTTGTTGTTGTTGTGTGTTTTGAGGGGATGAGTGTCCAATGAATTTTGAGCAAAAAACTTTTTTTGTTTGTCACTTTTTCCACACACCAGAAATAGATACACCATCAGCTTCGTCGACTGCAACTGTTGCAACTCTTCCAACCACACGTGCAACAGTGACAATGGCATCTGGGAAAATGCAGCCAACAACGACGCCGTCGAGGTCAAGATCGACCACAGCACCCTGGGTGGTGGTCTGCCCGTTGATAGACTGCGCCACCACGTGCTACAATGGCTTCAAGATGGACGAGAGCGGCTGCTTCACCTGCGAATGCAGAACAGGTAATGGCTGCCAGTGATTTGGCATGCTCGTTTGCTGAGAATTGTGAGCTCGGGTAAACCACACTTGAATTTCCAGTGGTAATTATCAATTTAAGTAGTGGATTTGTTCTTACTTGTGCATACACATCAATTTTAGCTATGTCCAAGTATTATTATTGCATACATTTTGGGGGTTTTGTTTTGGATGATTTTAGCAAAGGTTAAGTGAACCTAATTTCTGTATTCCCTGATGTATCCACAAGACATTATCATTATATCATCATATTGCTTGGGGTATGAGATCTTGTAGTATAGAACTGCAGAAGTGAGGAAGAGTTGTGATGTGACAGGTCTGAAGTGTCCCATCATAGAGATCTGTCTGTTGATTTTTTGTTTATTTGTTTGTTTGTTTTTGCAGGAGAGATCTTGTTCTTACAATTTGTACTCGTAATTTGGTCTTGTTCTTGTGATTTTGCCAACACCAAACATGTCCCTTTAAACAATGATAAAGAAATATTTCCTCTATAGAGATCTGTGATTTAACTGCAACAATGACATAAACTTCTGCAGATGTCAGTGAATAATATATGCTTTCACATTCCTCCAAGAGGCATATTTGTCAATATCTACCCCCTTCCCCTTCCACTAACCCCTCCACTCCTCCCCCACAGAATCCCCAGACTGCCCAGACATGTCGGGGTGCCAGCGAGACTGCGCCTACGGCTACCGGCAGGACGAGCGTGGCTGCGACACCTGCCGATGCCAGACCTGCAAGCCCATGGACTCCTGCACCAAGTCCTGCCTCTACGGCTACCAGACCAGCCGGCACGGCTGCCTCAAGTGCAAGTGCAACAAGTGCCCGTCGCTGTCCGACTGCAAGAAGTCCTGCCCCCACGGCTTTGAGGTCAATGACCGCGGGTGCCAGATCTGCAAGTGTCAAGGTAATGGCGCAGTTATTTGCATCACCAGGGGCGGAGAGCCAAAGGGTGACATTGAATACATGTTCCAAGCAGCTTCGTATACCCAAGACACCTGCTCGTTATCTGTGTAGCATTATCTGCATGCACACTGGATCATTCTATTTGTAAAGAGCAGATCATTTCTGGAGGTGACTGTTCAGATTTTCCTTGTTTGTATCACTCTTATTTGTACCCAGAGTTTTGAATACCATCACTTTACAAATATGATTGAAGCAATGACTACATGTGCATTCATGAGAATGCTTAGTCATCTAGTGTACAATTTGAACACAATTAACATCTGAGTGAAACAGCGGCATAAATCACTGTCACAATTGTAGTCACATACAGTGACACAGTCCAGCATCAGAGCCACCTCACAAAATGAAATTTGATTCTCGCTCCCAGCTCTGTTCTTGTCTCCATGCTGCCCCAGTGCTCGCCCTGCACGTCTGCCTCTGTCAGCCTATTCACGCACGTCGTTTACGAGATGATTTACAGCCATGAGATCCATAGATGCCCATAATTCAGTTGGCTGTTGGGTCGGATAAATCGATCTCGCTTCCTACCTGTTGTGCGAAACAATAAATTTTGGGCCCCGCGTCACGCCCGACCCCATCCGCGACCTTTGACAATTGCTGTGCCAAAGTTGCACATCATACACCCATCTGCACCAGATTGAGTTTTAACCACACACTTCATTATTATGATTTGTGTCACCTCCAGTTAGGAGATATATAGGTGATATCTGTCTTTTTCCTTTCCCTTTATCCTCCTTGTGTAGACTTCAAGATGCAGTAAGATAGTAAGATAGAATTCCACAAAAACTAGCTGTTTAAAAAGGAGCTAAGAAGATGGAGAAAGTAAAAATCAAGGAGTCAAAAAGACACCCAAAACTGCGAGAAAAAATGGACATGGTATTAAACCGAGAAAACTCAGATGCAGTGTTTTAATCGATGGTCTATTGTTACATTAGGTGTTGACAGATTTAGATGTATTGATTTAAAGAGAAATGAGGGCAAGGGTATAAAGTTTAGTATTAGGGAGAGAGGTAAAGTTTCAAATGAAAGAAAAATGTGAATTAGTCACAGGTAAGGTGCCAGATGAGAGAAAAATGTGAATTAGGTCACAGGTAAGGAGCTAAATGAGAGCCCAAATATGCCAGTAACTTATAAGGAGAAGAGATAAAGAGGGGGAGAAATCAGGAAGGAACACAAGAGTGGAAAGCAAGATTAAAAGATGGTGAAATTGTAGATGGATGTGCATTTGAAAGAGAGTATGTCTTTGTGTGTGTGTCTGTCAGTCTGTCTGCCTTCTTTGTACATGTTCATGTTTATGTACAGGTGGAGTTCTATGTGTGTTTGATTGAGAGGGGGATATGACAAGCATTTGTAGTGCATATAATCATGCTGTGCTCGTCGGAAGATTTGACATTTGTTGGTGCGAAAACGGCTCCCAAGAACCACTGACACGATGATCTCTCAGAGAAAGGGGGAAATTTCAGCTGCCAGTGCTGAAGTAATTTGGCTGGCTGAGTGATTTACAGCGTGGCTGGTAGCAGCTCTCGTGTGGTTGGAGTTCACTGATACCAAGCAAATAAACGAGGCCCTCCCAGTATCTCGGTTTGGGATATGATGCTTAACCTCTTGGCACTGGGGTTGACCACAAAATCTGCAAACACGTTCTCTCCACCCCCCCCCCCTTCCTTTCTTAAACCGCAATCTGAGCCATTCCATCCACATGCCTTTCTCAGTCACAAGAAAAGAAGAGGGGTTTTTGAGTGAAGGCACAGATGTGTAATCGGAACTCCTGTTGAAGTATGTGTTAATGTCGTTGAGGCATTGACAGAAGTTTTGCTTTAGTTTGTACATTGTGCTGCATCTTTTTGGTGAGGAATTTCTTTATCCCTTAAGCACAGTGATAGTGCTATCATATTGCTAGATAGTGTGGTGAACGTAGTGTCTATTGGGCACTTTTTGTAGAGTCATCATCTCACAGGTTGGAAACCAGTGTAAATAGTATCTTATTGTAAAGAGAATATGATCCAACTTTCTTGTGGTGTTTTTATTTAGTCGTAGGTTTCATCAAGGGAATCCTCTATTATTAGTAGAATGATGTTTAGAGCACAAACATAACTTACAGTGTATATATCACGCTTTCCAATTGTCTTCGATCAGTATCATGATACGTGATGAGTGTAGTTCATTGACTTTTAGCTTATTTCACGGGATGTCGTCTTGCCTTGTTGTTACAGCCTCATCTACGGTAACAGAGACCAAGCCACCGACGGTAACCCAGGGCAGCTGTCAGTCCGTGGACAGACGGACGTACGAGGATGGGGAGAGCTGGCACGACGGCTGCCGACAGTGCTACTGCAGCAACGGTCAAGAGATGTGCGGCCTCATCACCTGCCCGGTGCCGGCCTGCAGCAAGCCGGTCATTCGCCTCGGCCACTGCTGCCCAACCTGCCCAGGTGAGCTTACCCCCTCACAGAGTCATGTCACTCTACATCTCTATTTTGGAATCATTCCAGCAAGTGGATAGTTCCAATAACCTCTTTGTCTTTAATCCACAGTCTACCTTGCTGGGGTAAGTTGAAGCTATTTCTTCAGTTCAAATAGATTCGACTTAAGCAAGGTTGACTGTATTTATGGGTGTATTAATGTATCGTCATACATATTTACTCACTTATGACGTGTGATTTAATTTGTTCCCATTTGTATGTTGATTGCCTCCTTAATTTGTAGCTTGTTCTTTGTACTGAGCTATTACCTGGCTAGATCATATTGGTGTGTGTCATGTCTTCACTGACTAGTGTATGTTTTTATTGTTTTGCTTTTTTTAATTGCCCTGAAGTGACTGGTTGTGGATGCGTTTCTTACTGTATCTGTCACACATCTGTGGTTTCAGCATTCTGTAGATGTAACAGTGAAAATGGATACTTGTTAGAAGAATTGAGAGAATAGAAACAAGGCAAATTGCCTCCAAATCTTTGCTACACAAATTCACAGAAGACTGAGAATACATGTAAGTGAACAAAGGAGGGCCATAATCATCAAATGATTTTTTTTTTTTTTTTTTTTTTTGGGGGGGGGGGGGGGGGAAATGATATGCATGCTAAGCAAGCTCATGTCAGTGAAGAATAATGAAGTGTCCGATGTAATCTTTTCATGACTACAGCTTTAATTTTTCATTGATAGCCTTACGTAGCATAGGTGTCGGTGGTTATTGATTTAAGCAATGTTGGATTGTGTTTGATTATACAGAAAGGCAGTACGAGGTGAATTAATATTCTGTTACACTGGTTCACTGTGAAATGCAGTAAGTTAAATGTTGAACTTACTCCGTCCAATCCAGATGAGCCGATGACCCAGCAGCCGGACGTGTCCACTCAGGTGTGCCATTCGGCCGGCGGTCAGTACTACGTGGAGGGGGAGAACTGGATGATTGGGTCCTGCACCTCCTGCCTCTGCCACAACGGTCAAGTGCTCTGCTCCCCAGAGGTGTGCCCACCGCTCCCCTGCCTCAACCCGGTCTTCAAGGGGTCTAAGTGCTGTGCAGAGTGCGAGGAAGGTAAGCATTTAAATTGGGGGAGAGGCTGTGTGTGGATTGTGATACCAAAAGATCTATGAATATGATCGAAGAGTGAATGACAGTGAGGTAGAAGGCAAGGACTAAGGGCTGAACCACTGGGGTTGAATGCGACAGCAGTTTTGAGTTTCTTGGTGCCAAGAACATTGATAGTAAACATTGATGTAAAGAGCTTGAGTGTCAATGGCCTAGAAAGCAATGAAACAGAGGAGCATGGAGAAATGAGAGGGATAAGTCACTTGCATTAACTCCAGCTGTGATGCTACGGTTTATTAATACAGGCTTGATGACACTCCTGTTTTGATGAAAATTTCAGACACTTGCCCCTCAACCCCACACACCATTGAATATCAAGGTTCATGGGGCTTTGTGGGATGTAAATATTATCTCTTTGTCAACCTCATTACCTTCCTTCCCCCAAAAATGGCAATGATGGTGATGGAACAATATAATATGACTTCATAACTCACATCATCTGTCACTCCTCTTCCCTTCTCCGTCTTTACCACATCCAGCCCCACCAGACCTGATGCCCCCGCCCGGCGACACCCTGGAGGAGTCCTGCATAATGCCCGGTGGAGTGACCTTCCAGTCGGGGGCTACGTGGAAAGAGGACAGCTGCACGAGCTGCCAGTGTGTGGGCGGGGCACCCCGCTGCTTCTCCCAGACGTGTCCTCCGGTGGATTGTGACAAGCCCCTCCTCAAGAAGGGCCAGTGCTGCCCCACCTGCCTAGGTATGAGGACATTGCAGCCCCCCTTCTCCCACCCAATGCTCCAAACCCAGTCCCTACCAAGTTTCCTCATGCACCCATTTGACCATGGTCTAGTAATCTTGAATTTTCAAGATGGACACACTAGAGAAACATTGACACATACAAATGTGTAATATTTACGCTCACACACACAAACACATATTACGTCTTTTCGTGGAAAATTTTGGTCCCAAGGTCCAAGTGAAAATGTGATATTTGCCCCTGTTTTATAACTGTATTTGTCTTTATCTATGATGTGTTTGCACTTTGGAATTGTTTTGATAATTTGACACCTTGCCATATGATCAAATTGATAAGTTGTTGTGCATTTTGAGGAAAATATAACCCAATAGTAAATGCAAGCTGTTGTTAGCAACTGCAGTAAATGTGTCCCCCCCCCCCCCCCCCCCCCCCCCGTCTTTGCGTGGTGCAGTGATATGAAACAAATACTGTAAACGCCATATATTTCGCGAGTCTAAATTTTCGCGAATCTGGAATTCCCAATGATTTTGCGAGTGGTTAAATTTGCGATCCTGGAGTCCTGTACTGAACGGAGAAGTGTACACACGTACGTCACATTCACATCGGATCAGAGTCAATATTTTCGCGTGTCTTTGATTTCGTGAATAGCACCTGACTCGCGAAACTCACAAAAATAAAAACCTCGCGAAATATTCGGCGTAAACAGTACCAGATATTTTTGATTTTCCCTTGCATTCATTACATTGCACAACCAAACTCTTACCACCTTTTGTTCTTTTCCATAACCTAATCTAATGGTTCATATTTTCTTTTTTGAGATTCTAACACAATTTGTTTGTTTGCATTCAGTACCTAATAATTATTTCTCCTCCCATTTATTTGTTTCTGCCCCCCCCCCCCCCCCCCACCCTCTTGTGTCAAATCAGATCCTGAAATCAGACACATCTGCATGCTGGAAGGGAATGTGTACATTGACCAGGAGAGATGGCAGTTGGATAACTGCACCACGTGTGTCTGTGAGGAAGGGGATATTGCCTGCACCTCACCGGTCTGCCCCGAGCTGGCTTGCAAACACCCAGTGTTTGATATTGGAAAGTGCTGCCCATTTTGCCCAGGTGAAAAAATAAAACAGTCAAACAAACAAAAAACCACACATACATGTACACAAACACAAGATGTTACTTTGTCATTTTTCCTCCATCATGTCTAAATGGCAGTGCAATCATCTGCAAAAGTGGGTGAAAGTATCTGACTGGAAAAATAGGAATGCTGGATATGAGTTTATCAAATTGAGTTTGGTTTGGTACTTGCATGTTATTTCTGTTCATCAGATTTGTGTGAATTTCTCTGTGTTTGTCATGAATTTACTTTTGCATGTTTTTTTAATATGCCATAATTTAAAGAAAAAACTTCGGCAGGTGTGATTATGTGTTTTTAGCTGCCTCTTCTCTTTATGCTTTGTGATATGAGCAGGTGTGCCTGTTGTAAAACGCTGCCTTGTACCACGCTGCATCGATGATGCTTACCAGTAGTCTGAAATGACATGTTTGGTTTCTTTCCCTCCTATTTGCATTTTTCTCCGTCTGAACGGGTGCAGACGAAGGATTACAGCATTCCACCAAATCACCGACCAAGGTTTCGCCCACAGATAAGAAAGGTGAGTGGCAGGTTGTCATGTTGGAATGCAGAAATAGAAAAAAAGAGACGGGGGGGGGGGGGGGGGGGGGGGGAGGGAGGGGACACACAATTTTATTCTGTCATTGCAAAACAAATGCAGCAGGTTGATTATGAAGGATTGGAGAAGCATGCCTGTGCAGTAATGTGTGACTAAAAGTTTACACATCTGCTTTACACCGTGATAGATTAGGATACCTCCTGACAGACATCTGTTGTTTTAATGTCTTTACACATGTCAATCATTTTGTTTGCTTTGGAGGATAATTACCTACTACCACTCACTGATGACAAGCGATGGTGTATGTCGGGGAGTTGGAACTGCCAGTTATTCATTCATTTCAAATTTGATTTGATTCTCGTTTATATTTTCTGCCCAAGGACTAAACATGAAGAGTATGCATTTTCAGATGATTGCAATTCAAAGCTTTCTTTGCTATGAAAACAAGTGTGTAACAAATAGATTGGGAGCAATACATTGAACTTACAGAAAACTGCTTCGTTCTCAGCCCTTCTATTATCATGTTTTTTGTTGCAATTTGTTTTTGTTTTATGATTGTTGTTTTGTTTTTGATTTGTTGGGGGCGTTTTGGTCCAGTACCCAGTAAGTAAAGTAAACATGAGATATCTGAGTGACACCTTTTGTGTGCATTCTTTTTCATATGGCCAAAGTGTCATTGCAGCTTACAATAGACTTGTTAGATGCACCTGCAGGGGATTAGTATCCAAGAAATATCTTGGCTCTAATATCAACATGCTTTAAGTGTTTCAAGCTTTCTATCATACTACTCAAGATTTCTCCATGTCCGCATATCTATTCATTCTACACTGTGTAGTCAAGAGTGGGTGTTACCTTTAAAGTATTGTTATTTATAGCAGATTTTAACACCTCTAGAGTATTCAAAGATTTTAAACACTTTTGCTAACTTACAGGGACATTGTTACAACTGGTTGAGAAATTGTCCTTCATCGACATAAATGAGCACCGATTATTCAGTGTTTACAGAAGTAGCCATGATTAAAATCATGGGCACACATATCCAACTATGTATGCCAATGATTTTTATCATGGCCTGGTAGTCTAGTGGATATGATGCCTGTCTTGCAGTCAGGAGGTCGTGGGTTCAAATTTCATGAGAGTATGCATGTCCATGATTTCAGTCGTGACTGTCACACTAAACGCTGAATAATCCGTGCATATTTACGTCAGTGAAGGGCACTTTGTCAATCAGTTGCATGAAAAACATCTTGACGCAAGAATCAGTCATAGGAATGAAGGACAGTCTTGTTCCTTTTCCACCTTGAGGGTCTTGATTAACACACTCAATCCCACTATCTTAAATATGTCACAGGTATTTGCATGTAATAGTTTGCTGGTGATAACTAGAGAATGAGATACGACATCTTACCATCCTGTGTGTATCTCTCCCATTTGCCCCACAGACTTTGAAGCCACGGAGCCTATGCCAAAGACTGAGAAGCCGAAAACACGCAAACCGCTGATGCCAAATCTCTCACTGCAAAATAAAGGTAATTTTTCTTCTTTGCTTGCAAATCCTTTTATATCTGCAAAACTAAAATGGAGAGGGGGAGGGGGGGGGGGGGGGGCAAAGAGAAACAAAGTAAGTTGCAAAATGCACCATGATACTTGGTGCTCAGACTCTCTCAAGTGTAGACAGTTTTTATGCTTCCTCCCCAAGGGTGAGAATGCATTATTTTTTTAAGGGGTCTTATGTTTACGTACCCATACATACTGTGCATCAAGTATGCTACACGAGATTTGGATGCACTGATAAGATATTGAGCAAATCCGTCAAGGCTAGAGGTCAAAGGGCACTGAACTTTTGGCTGAAAATGTCCCATTTACCCATAGCTTAAGCCAGGAAAGTCCAAAAGTAATGAAATTTGGTATTAGGGATTGAAATAGATAGAAAACCATTTGTAATGAGAAAGAAAGGTTGAAGACCAAACTCAAAGGGCTCTGAGTTTTGACATGAAATACAAGGATGCCAGTTTTCAGGCAAAAGCCTGAATTCAGGCCCTGGCATTTTCAAAGTTCAGGCTTTTTCGTGTACAAAGGAGCTTCATGTAGATGTATTTCAGGCCTTCTCTTTCATTCTAACTGGCATCCCTGGAAATATCATTTTATAGACAATAAGTTTAGCCAGGAAAGTCGTGGTGGAATTTATAAGACGGAAAGAAATAAACTGGAAATTGATTTATGTTTGTGCTGATGGGTTGAAGGTCTATCATCAAGGTCAAAGGTCAAGGTCAATGAACTTCATCCGCGCATGAACGAAGGGCAGTACTTTTGGATGGTGATCATATAAGAAGGCAGCGGTATTGTTGCAGTCAGATAGCAGGGTTTCGCCAATCAGTTTATCTATAGTAACACAAGTCCCTCTACTGAAATAGCCCTGCCATATTTTTTTTTCCATAAGTTGTTCATCTGCTAGACTATTTTGGATTAGAATGGTTTAATTAATGTATGTCTGCCGTTGATCCTGTCTCACATTGGAAACCATTTTTGCCCTTTACATGACAACATCGTCATATAGTAGGTTGTGATGAATTGGCAATGCTACAAAAAGTTTATCAACAATTTGCAAATATGGATTATTCTTTCAAGTGCTTGAAATCATAACTTCAACTCGTGGTTTTCAAAATGCACTGATTTGTGAAACTTTGAATTAAGTTATAAAAGAATTTATTTGTATATATGTATGTATATGTTATGTTTATATTCATTTATGCCTATGTTGTGACTTCTGTGTATGCTTCACTTTTAACATAGATACGAACAAGTCTGATCCACCTGAGGATTCCATGACTACCAAAGCAACTCAGCATCGCCCTCTTACAGTCTACCCAATCGTCATGGCGATCCTGGGCATCCTCCTTGCAGTGTGCATTGTCCTACTGCTCCTCCTCTTCGTCACGAAACGGCGCCACCGCCTGCTGTACCACGTCAACGTCAAGTCGGTGGACGCCAAGGGTCACGTGCCCATTGCGGGGGTGGCGGCGGCCAAGACGAAGAACATGGACGCGCGAAACAGCAAGCGCGACTCCATTCGGGACTCTGCCGTGTTCAAAGACAATTTGCCGACCAAGGCGAGCGTGAATGTGACGTTGGATAGCCAGGAGCTGAAGAGATATAGTGATATGTTTGCCGTCGGGAAGAGCATTCAGCCGGTGTGAATGCATCTCCGCGCAGACATCACCCATGGACTCGGCGTTTTCTCACTTGCTTGTCTAAAAGACCAAGAGAAACCCCGGAGAGACAATTTTCCTGTTTTGTTTTCATTTTTTTTGGTCAATCTATTATTGCCTAGATTGAACCAACCGTGTCAAGTTTTCCCTTTATTTCCCCCCTTATCTTTCTATCTCCATAAGAGTTTGGATATGTATTCATTTTCTTGTGAAAAATTGGAGGCACGCTGTGTGGGAAGGTGGCTTCCCGTAGTAGTCTCCTCATCAGCCGCATCTGTGTCCACATTGACTGCATTTTCTACACCCGTGTTGATGTGAAATCCAGATGCCTAACCCTAAAGTAGCTAGACCAGCCACATACATCCTGTCTTTGTGATCGTGATCGGGCCCCTCTGGGAGAATATTATAACTGATTTGATTCTGGCCAATATTAGATAGAAATGTCGCCGCACATCCGGAAAGTGACAAATCGTGCATCACGATGAGGGCGCCCTTCCCTCTTTGACATAAATGAAAAGCTCACTTCTGATGGCACTAAGATGCAATGGCTTATAGGTGGCTTTTCAGGTGGGGTGCAGAAATGGTCGTTTCGTCACAGTAGCTGCATGGTATCCTCCTAGCTGAGTGAGTTGATGAGAAGGCCGGTAACCAGTGGCAACCACTGCACCGACGTCATCATCATCACTTGTAAAGGAGTTCACTGTCATTTCATTCCATTTTTGAAGACTGCCAAATATGCTGTAGTTGCTTAATAGTTAAGATGGAATGGGAAATTGTATTGCCAGTGTGCCCACGAGATTTGTCATATTTTTACGAAGTAATTTTCATGATTTTCAACAAGTGATTGAATTCAAATTAGTTTAGTCTTCTTGTCAGTGCATTCTTCAGATGCATAATCGAAAACTTCCAAGATATACAGCAAATGTATAGATGTTATCCTGTGAAAAATCACTATGAAACCAGGAGAGTTACCACATTTGATTTCTGTGGCACAAAAACAACAAAATGATTTCTGTTCTTGTATGTATGTCTGGTCTTGGTTGTGTGCACAGATGTGCTAATTCTTCTGCATTGTGGTACATCCACCCTTACTTTAAATATACGATCTATGTGTGAACAGAGAGAGGAACGATGCTAGTCTTGTGCAGCGCTAAAACTCTGTTGCATCTCAATCAGCATAGAATCAACACAGTTTGTTCGCATTCAACTCCACTTCAGTTTCTTTTAACGATCTTCTATTATTCATAATGTCATCTATTAAATGTCTTAAGCAACTCAATTGTGCGTGTGCAGGAAACGTGACAGAGATAAACCCGCACACTGTTCTGTGAATGGTGTAGAGTTAATGGCTACTGGAGTGCCAAGACAAGAAACTCCCCACTCCAGCTAAGCGGAATATTTTATTATGTCAATCATGTCTTTGATTTTTTTAACAACTAATGTCTGAAATGTATCCAATTATGACTAATGTTTGTGTCTGTGTGGTTGATGTTCTTGTACAAAACGACAAGCATAACAAAAAAGAAAAAAGTACTATTGGGGTGTATGGAAAGCTGTGTGGATTCATAACAAAAAGTTCAGACTTTGCAGTATGATGGATTGTGATTGTGTGATTGTTATATTAACATGCTTCTTATGTACAAATGGACATATCAGAGCAGGTTCTGAACCAATGTGTTAATCTATTCTAATTTGGGTTTTTTTTCTCCATCTTACTTTGCACTCTTTGTCTTGAAATCATTCAGACTTTGGAGAATGAAATTTTGAATTTTTGTGACATTGCAGCGGATACTGCATCAAGTTGCTTTTGTGGTGGAAACATGCAGATGTGCTTTTGCCATAAAATGAATGTTGTGACTAATAGATAAACAAAAAGGAAAACAAAAGCAAGCGACTGCTGTGTATAGCATAAGTGTTTACTCCAGATAACGCATTTACTCCAAGTACAGTTGCACAAAGCCGTTTCATAATTTTAAACTCCTGTGACTAAGGTCCTACAGAAAGCCGGAATTAACAACTCATTGCTTTGTGTATTCCAAAGAACTATCTCCGTAACACAGTTTGACACGGTTAAAGGGAAACTAAAAAGACATTTTCAAAGAGAAGTTAGATTTCTTTCTCTCTCTTTTTCTTTTCTTTTCTTAAATTATTGCCAATTTATGTCGCATAGATTGGGACATGTTAACATGTAACATAAGAACCTTTTGTAAAGGGATGTTGTAAATATATATATAGATATAAATAAAATATATATATTACATTGGCAGGGCTGCCACATCTAGGAAAAGAAGCCGTGCTCATGTGAGCAGCGTTACTGTGTTTGACTGTCAAATGTTTCCTTGTCAAATTCCTCCCTCTGTTTTGTTTTGATTTTTTGTTTTTACTTTTTTGTACGTTTTTTTTTGTGCAAAACTTGTGCCTTTGCATTTTGTGTATATGTGAATAGATTCTTGCTCTGTTGTTTGATCACCTATAATATTTGCAAAGATGATTTTTCAAGCAAATGGCTTTTTGTGCAGGATAGAGCAGCAGGGATTGTTGGTTTTTTTTTTTTTTCTTTTTTCTAAAGTAATGAATAGATTTTCTGCTTTGACTTGAAATTGATGATGAAATATTTGGTGCCATATATATTTTTTGTTACTATCTAAAATTAGAGTGAGAGAGGGAAAGAGAGAAGAGAGAGAGAGAGTGAAAGAAAGAGTGAAAGAAAACAGGGAGAGCTCAGAACAGTGAGAGAGAGAGAAAGAGAGAGAGATGGGGATGATTATATTTCGTAACAGGGTAATGTTTATTCCCTATACAGAGTATTCCCTTGGTTTGTGCACCCATATCTATATATTTTTTTCTTTGCGTGATACACTTGTTCTGGTAGAACTTTGAATTCTGTCCCTAAATTATTCATTTTCATTCATATTTTTCTAAGAACAAGTCAAATCCCCCCCCCCCCCAAAAAAAAAAAGACACAAAGAAATTTTCAGGACTAATTTATTATAACTTAGACCGTGGATGAGTACTACTGAGCTAGGCTGAAGCTTTTGTTGTTGCTGTGTCTAGAAGAGTATTCTCTTCTTCTTTTCCTCTTTTATAAATGATCTTGGGAAGAGAACAAAGCACATTTATTATGACTTGTTGAGATGGTCAAAATTTTCATGCGACAAAGAAAGGTTATATGGTGCAACACTGCCAGTATCTTAAATATGATGCCCTTATTATTGACATGAAGATATCATGTATTTTTATTCTTTTGCCTCCTGAATCCTTTTGCTGGCAAAATATTTACTGGTAACAATTTAAGAAGAAAGAAGAAAAAAAAAAAACAGCTAAACTTACAATGAACATGGAAAGGTCTGGCATTTCTGCCTTTGTTTACTACACCCAAAATATTGATGGCCATTTTGGTATCGATAAAGTTGACGTGGGTTGCGTCTCATAAATTAAATTGCACTTGGGAGGTGCCTTTGAGGTTATAGGGCAGGAAGCTGTGGGAACTCTGTTCATAAAGGACCCTTTAGAATACCATAAAGCAATCCTAGGATGTACTGGTATTAGCTTATAATGTAAGCATACAGGAGACTTCATTCTGTTCCATACAGGCAGGCTCTTTCTGTCCAATTGTCTCTTTATTGCACTTTAATTGCAGTTTTACTAATTATGAAAGTTGCTTGACATTGCTACTTACCCCATGCAGCTAGTTCTTTCAGATGTATTGTAATGTTTAATGCAATTATCTAGAAAAGCAGTAAAAAAAAAAGAAAGAAAGTACTGAGATTGCATTCTTGTATATGTCTCATCTACTTAGGAGCATTCATGTAGAGTACAGAGGGCATGTTACTGTTCTCTGTGATCAGTGAATGATAAGTGGTGGCATATTTTGAAGTTTGTTTATCCTTCTTTGCTTTTTAAATGACCCTTATGTAGCTCCATGGCTAGCATTTCTTTTCTTTTCTTTTCTTTCCTTCTCTTCCTCCCCTTCCAATTTGAACAAAATTTTGGACAAATTTGGCAAGGTATGGAATGTTTTCCTTTTTTTATTTTACTTCAGCACAGTTTGCAGTACATGAATTGGACTGGGTAATCAATTTTTTTTTAAATTATTATTATTTTGTAAATTCACTTGACTCAACTAATGAAAGATGGAAAATTGAAGTTTGCCATTCATGAACATTCATAGATTACATGGTCCATTAATGATAAGTTTCAAATCTGTCGATATTTGTATACTGGTGCTGCAAAATTTCACCCTCTTTCTTTCTCACTGTATCTGTATCTATCTGCTGATCTATCTATCTGTCTATCTATCTATCTATCTATCTATCTATCTGTCTATCTATCTATCTATCTATCTATCTATCTGTCTATCTATCTATCTATCTATCTATCTATCTGTCTATCTATCTATCTATCTATCTATCTGTCTATCTATATCTATCTATCTATCTATCTGTCTATCTATCTATCTCTGTCTGTCTATTTATCTATCTATCTATCTATCTGTCTATTTTTCTATCTACATATCTGTCTATCTATCTGTCTGTCAATCATCTGTCTGTCTGTCTATCTACCTATCTATCCATCCATCCATCCATCTGTATATCTATCTATCTGTCTATCTATATGTCTGTCTATCTCTATCTATCTATCTGTCTGTCTATCTATCTATGTCTGTCTGTCTATCTGTCTATCTATCTATCTATCTATCTATCTGTCTGTCTGTCTATCTATGTCTGTCTGTCTGTCTGTCTATCTGTCTATCTATCTATCTATCTATCTATCTATCTATCTATATATCTATCTATCTATATCTATGTATGTCTATTTATCTACCTTTCTATCTATCCTTCTATCTATTTTTCTGTCTTAATATCTTGTTGTCTGCTTCTCTCATCTGTTTGTAAACCCACTCAGCTGATTTTGAAATCTATTACTGCTCCTCTACCATCTGGATTTGAAAGACTCCATTAAGACGTTCAACATACATACGAAGGGAGAGTGGATGCAAGCACCACTACAATATGAGAATATTTGCTCAATCCATGTCCCAATGCTTTGCTCTTTAGGACTACAGATGTTGTGTAATGATGCTTAAAGTGAAGTTTTGCCACATTATTGTAGTACAGATATTTCATGGCTACTACCAAAAACACTGATTAATTTGCTGCTGGCAAATTCATCAATCAGTTGCATTACAGATGTGATTTTTTTTTTCTTCTTCTTCTACATCTTCTTCTGCTTTTCTTGTTGACCAGAAGGTCCTTGAAAATATCATTATACCAATGTGGTGCAAGTGATTACACCTTCATTGGAATGTCAAATTCAACTTACTTCACTCATATTTGAATTCATCACTTGTGTTAAAAATGAGCTCCCCTCTAATATCTTTAATGTTAATGTTGTTTGCTTATTGTTAGTTTTGTTTCCAAAGTGATGTGCTATGTCCTGTCATGATTATCTGCCCCAGCGAGCTTGACACATCAATCTGTAATTCAGCTTCAACATCTCTTAGGCTGTGTTTATCAACTTTTCCCTGTTTCAACGGCTTTCAAAAGCTGTTTCCAAAGCCCTTTCCAAAGCCATTTCCAAAGCCCTTTAGAATCGGCTTCCAAAATAGTTGCGTTTATCAACTCTTCGCGAACACGATAACTGGCCTGTCACTGCACAGCTGCATTGCGCAATTTGACCCGAGGAGAAGAGGTCATATAAGGCGTGCATTGTTCGTAACTGCAGTACAATACTACAAAGCCGTTTCAAAACAGCTTTGCATTTATCAACTTCAAAAGGCTTTTACAAACAGGTTTCTGAAAACCTGTTTAGGAAACCTGTTTGGAAAGTCACAAATTTGCGGCTTTCGAAAAGGCTTTCCGAAAGGGCTTTCAAAACAGCTTTGCGTTTATCAACTCGTAAAAATTCCTTGAAAGCTGTTTGGAAAACCTGTTTCTGCCGAGAAAAAGAGTTGATAAACGCACCCTTAGTTTGCTCTCTCCCGTGATTATTTTTTTAAAGCTTATTTGCTGTCATATTCTGGTTAACAGAATACTGTGTATTTCATCTCCCTTCCTTGTACTGCTCGTCATGTCCATTTCTGCTGCTCCCCTGTCTCTACCCCCACCCCCGACCCCACCCTGACAGCAATGAAGTTGCTATGGCAATGTCATTCTTCATCATTGTTTGCATGAGATCGGGGATACAGTTACATTTTGGATGAGTCTTCATTCTCACTATTCATGACATCACCTGTTATCACCGTCCTGGTTTAGTGCATTGGCTTGACAGCATCCAGAGCCATCGCTATGGCAACCGTCTCCATAGTCATCATTTGCCAGACATTGTATAAGCACCATAATTACCATCCTTTTCCCTTTGCTGATAATCTTGGTCAATTTCCTTTGAGCATCCCTGCACTTTAAACTTCATCATCTTCCTGTACCAAGATCGCCATGACTACCATCACTCATGGTTTGGCCCCGCCCTTTCTCCCTCTCCAAAATATGTGTTGTGGTTTATATGCATCTTTGAGCTAAAACGACAAAAAACCTTGCATTCCTGCCACCCACCTTGTAAAATGATTTAAACCAAAGGTCTGTGTTTATGTGATCTTGTTTCTTTATTTTTTGTTTCCTTGAGTAAGAAAAAAAATGAAAATGCTCTAGTTGCCATGTTATTTTCTTGTTTTCTTTGATATATTTGTATTAGGTACTGCTTCTTTTGTTTTCTGATTAAGGCAGACACTGTCTATGCATAAATGATTCAGCAATATTAGTGTATAAAATGGGAAAATGCTTGTAATAAAATTTGCTAATTTATAAACAAGTCTTTGTCATGCAGACATGCTGTGCTTCTTTTCCAGAATTAAGTGAAAACACGTGTGTGTGCATAGGTGTGTGTGTGTGTATGTGTGTTTAGTTTGTTTGTGTAGAGTACATGTATATGTCTGTGTGTTTAAATGCTTTCATTTTTGTGTGTGTATTTGCTTCTGTGTGCATATGTTTTCAATACAATTAAAAAAAAATGAAGTTAAAACAGCATTTCCTGTTACATGTGTGTTTTGTGTAATATGCGGATGTCTTCCTACTAAAATAGTGTGCACTGAGTTGAAATGATAGTTATTTGTGCGTTGGATAGTTAGGATATAGATATGATAGCTGCTGATCGTGTGGTGATAATAGGATTGGGATAGGATAGACGTGCTCGGTGTTTCTCTTATTCGAACCATTCCACTGATGTCACATTCATTGTTATGAAATAGAATGGTATCAACATCACATCGGTCTCGCATAAGGTTAGAAAGGAAACTGTTATAAGCAAAGAGTTAAAAAGGCTCAGTTCTAGAACCCCCACCCCCACCACCAAATGGAAGATGGGACGGCAGAAAAGATGATGAAATTGACATAAATGAAAGGAATTGAACCCTGGAACATTAAAAAATATGATACAGATTCAAAATGATTGGTGTAATTATGATGATAGTGATGATCTGAAGGTGACAAAAAGGATCTTCATTAAAAAGGATTGCCGTCATTGTGTCATTATGATATAGATGTTAGGAAGAGGAGGAGCAGGAACATACCCACATGCTAACTGCAAATTATAACGAGTCCGTTTGTATGTGTGTGAGTGTGTGTGTAAACAGAAAGCACCATAATTGATATCAGCACAAACTCTCGATATGGCCACCAAACAGTTATTTACATATGACGTAGATGGCGCTATTTCCACAATGTTTGTGGTAGCCAGGGGTGGGGCCTGCTTCTTCTGTCCATACGTAATCCATCACAAAGAACAATGTTGAAGGCACTCATATACCAGTTTTTCCCCATTAATGTCGATACAAAACCATAGGGAAGACGGACAGAGTCGCCGAAGGAAGAAAATATTAACCCTCTAAAGTAAATCCTCTTTCAAATAAGAATATGCACTATACACGAGAAAATCACAACTTTATCAATTCAATTAAATAATGATTTTATTTTTTATTTCCGTAGTACTGCAGCTTGTGACTGCTTTGCACGATGTTACATTAAAGAGATGATACATACGCAAAAATTGATGAAAAGGACTCTAAAAATTGCACAGAAACATTGAAATAATACAAACATTCAATACTGGAGGGGAACTAGAGAGGAAGGGAGAGGAAAAGGAAAGAGATAGAGAAAAAATGACTGAGAGAGAAAAGAGAGAATGAAGCAGAAATACGGGTAGAAGTTAGAGAGAAATAGAAAAAAGGGAAAAAATTCGTGTGACGACAAGTAGATGTTAATAAGCGTACTTTCAACAAAATTTATACTATACACAAATTATATGAATTGTTCGAAAAGCCGTAAGTTCTCTAATTAATCGTACCATATAGGAAGGGCCTACCTAATATAATTTTCGTGCGTAAAAGATCACAGTTTTATTGAGAATATTATTTTTAAGTAGTGTATATGAAGAGCTTGCTTCCAAAAGGCGCTAAATCCATCATTTTCAATGGATTTAGCGCTTTTTGGTTGCAAGCTCTTCATATTATGATTATGTACGCCGTGAATTTCAGTATTACAGGATATCTTAAGGTGCTGCCAGTAGCAGCGACCTTCAAAGCAAATTCATTTAATTCAAGAGGAATGATACTTACACGTGGCAGAATATTGTTACGTAACGCAAGGTACTGCGCCAAAGACGGCACTATTCACTATAACAATTATATTCGGTTTATGTATTCTCTGACATATAAAATCAGAGCAGGTTTATATGAAAACACAAGCTATGGCAAGTGAGTGTCATTTTCATAAAAACAAAGAATAGAAAATCAACTAAAACTGGGACAAGAAAATAGGTTACTATTAACAATAAAACTGTATGGCAACACTTGGTAATGCATCGTAGGGATAACTTTAATTCAGCTTTATTTTCTCTATTTATATAGATGATACTTGTATTATGACTTGAGATATTACCTTGTGATATTTCATTTCTTTTTATGCGAATCATACAAGTTTTCACTAATTGATCAATAATCTGTCGACAATCATTAAGATTTGTGTATTTTGTGATATTCGTTTTTCCGGTTGTTCGTTATTCCGAAACACACAAATCCCCTAAATACCTAAGATTTAGTCATTAGGATTCGTCAGTCCGAACATTATTGTGGCGTTATTCGAAAGGTTCATTATTCCGAAAATGAAATAGGGTTCATTATTTCGAGGTATGTTAATCCGAAAATGGAATAGGGTTCGTTATTCCGAAGCTTCGTTAATCCGAAAATGAAATATCGCTCATTATTTCGAAGGTTTGTTAGTCCGAAAAATTAAATAAGGTTTGTTGATGAATGAAATGAATATTTTGTTATCAGGATCCTTTCAAATGGTATGATCAGTACAAGCATGCATGTGTGATTTCTTTTTTTTTTAATTATTGCTTTTTTTCTGCCTTTTGAGTAGCGTCATAATTGTTTCTACGTCATGCATGGCTCATCAGACGATGATTTAGGGAAAAGATGAAGAGTGGCGTATAACGGAGGAGGAGAAAACCACTTCTTTTTTCATCAATTACACAATTTAACATTATGCTTGTATTCCAGTTCGTCAATAAGTATGTGTGTCGTGTGTGTGCGTGTGTGCGTGTGTGCATAGGGTGTGTGTGTGTGCATGTTCTCATGCAATTTTCATCGCGCAATATCCTACCATTTTATCTAAAAACAACAACGTATTTTGTCACTAGATCACGTTTATTTCATTTTCGGAATTACGAACCTTATCATTTTTATTTTCAGATGAAAGAACCTTTGGAATTATACCTTGATTCGTTTTCGGATTTTTTTTTTTCGTTATTTCATTTTTGTATTAGCGAACCTTCGGAATAAAGAATCTTATTTCATTTTCGGATTAACGAACCTTGAGAATAATGAACCTTATTTCATTTTCGGATTAACGAGCCTTCAAATTAACAAACCTTATTTCATTTTCTTATTTCATGTTCGGATTAACGAACCTTCGGAATGACGCACTGTATAAGCATTTCCCACTGTTCATAAATTCATGAAGCGTGCGTGAATTCTGGAGATGATACATTCTATTCTTCTGTAATGATGTAAAGCACGAGAATTCTGACACAAATGATTGGACTATTAATCGGTATATGAATTTTTAAAAAGTTCATTGTTTTGATAGTTTGTACATGGATATAGTGTATGATCATTTCTGGAAGGGAGTAGTTTTATAAGGAGTGGAAATTCTTCGCAAATGTATATGCGTGTATCATAGGTTGGCATTCTGCGCCATGCCCAAAACAGCTTTACCACTTAACTTTGATAAGACTACTGAAGAAATGGTCCTAACGTCATATTTGAGAGGAAATCTTGAAATCCTAACGATATTACTTAATATTAACTGGGTGTAAAATCAATCTGTACGATTCGAGAATGCCCAAGGACTGAAGTTTGCGCACATTGTGGGGAAATTTATCCTCAAGTTAAGCATATTATGAATGTTAAAACTTCCCGATTAAGTGTATTGGCTAATGCGTATTTCTGCTATTCTTGGTAACATATTACAGAAATGAGCTTTATAATAATTTTCTTTATATCGTTAATATTGTTCTGCATTGATGTCACGAACTATATATAAAAGTATTTTCATCCAGTGAAAGTGGCACTGAAACTTTGAGAATTCACAACTTTTGCAGTTTTCCCCTCCAACGTCACTGATAATGTTCTACTAGTATTATCGCATTCACCCAATCCACCACAATCCATGTAGGCGATATGGAATTTTGTGATGGTTTCTGTTGTATTTCACTCTCGTTTTCGATAGCGATAAGTATGTCAACATCTCACTTTTTTAAATCTGTACATACTCTTGGTATATGAAGTTAACATGATCCTGGTCTGGAACTGGCAACAGTCGTATTCCGGATGAGACCAAAAGTTAGATTTCCGCGGCAAAGGTCTTGTGGGATGAGCGAGGCATGTGCAGTTAGTCAACGCTGAGGGCGTACTATCGAGACTCGCCGCACGGTTTCTTGTGACAAGAACTGAGTTTATGGTTATGATGTGTTATTTCATGAGAATCCCATTTTTATTAAGATTATCGTACGATTATTGTTCCTTGACTTGTTTGTTTTGATTCTGTTCTGCATTCGTGAGAACAGCTAACCGCAGCTTTTTTTGAGAGAGAGAGAAAAAAAAAAAAAGAGGGAGAGAGAATTTATATTTTAGCCTCTTAGTGGAGAATCTGCCAGATTCCAAATCTTGTGGGCAAAAAACACGGCTTGCGACGCGTGCTCAAGTTGTTTGCTACGTTTTGTGACAACATTCCATAAATCACCACTGCGCTCTGATCTGTTCTTGTACAATGGAGATACACTACAGATAGTATCATCTCAGAAGATGTGGCTCATTTTCAGTACTGAAAGAGATAACTCAACGTTCTGTAAAACATTCAAACTTCGGTTTAATTTGTTTTTACTGTAATATCTTTATGGATGAAGAGAAAATGTATCACATTCATAATCATTTCTATTAACATATCACATTTTGGGGAAACAGAATGCTGATGAAAATAATCATCTAAATATGTCATGGCAGTCATTTGAGAAATAACACTTGGACTAACTTAAAGTGAATCACAAACGATAAGTTATACGGCAAAAATAATGGCAAAGAAATTTGGGTTCGTGTATAATATGTTCTCCCTCCCCCCTCCCACTCGGTTGTGGTTTTTGAAGGACATCATCTTTTCTCCAAATGGTGGACATTTTAAGACACTTGCCTCAACCAAGAAATTGTAATGATTCTTATACATTACATTCTTATATCTGCTGCTGATTTCTAGTTGAAGCTGTTCAACCAGCAGATGTGAGTTCTATATGTGTAGTGTATAACGATCTTCTTTATCCAGTGTAGCCGGAGTCTTCAGAGTTGCCAGTTGATGGTCAGTCAGAGGACCCAAGCGTTCCCAGGTACCCACTGAGGGACACGGTGAGCAGAAACATCTTGTCCAAGGACGAAAAAGCACTCGACGGGATTCGAACTCCGGACTTCCACTTGGGAGCCAAGAGCCTATCAAACCACTGGACAGTGCCCCCCCCCCCCCCCCCCCGCCGTAAGTATTACTGCAGTAAGTAAAGAGAGCAACTCGACACCATCTTCATGTTGACTCTGACTATACCCACACAGATAGTGAGGTTAAGTAAACAAGTAGAAACGGAACTGGAATGGGATGTTATAATTTCAAGGGGGAATTTGTGCCAGATATTTATCACGTAGGCCTACATAACTTTTTAGTAAATGCAGATATACTTACTATTATAGTAGAACACATAAGTTTGAGGAAAATTATCGGACAATCTGTTCAAAAAAGTCTTACATCTTTGGTGAAATCCATGTATCACCATTGTTTGAAGGGATGGCCACAGCAGTTCCTGATATCACAAGTAGTACAAACGCGAACAGAAGAAAACTGACCAGAAATGAATTGTATAATTTATTAGTGATAAGTAGTACAACGTGATAAAGAAGATGCATTTATTTGCAAAAACCGATAAGTCCATTTAATTATTTGCCAAATGGAAATATTTGCGATTAAAGGTCAAGAAAAATAAAGAGAATAATAAGAAAATTTTTGCTTCTTTTGACCATAACTTCAAAAATGTACCTTTATATGTAGTGACCAATATATCATTTAAAAGGTTTTATTTTGTACTTTATGACAGAGACCGTACTTCAAAATCTTCGAAAATGGACTTATCGGTTTTTGTGTACAAACTCTTCATATATATATATATTTATTCATTCATGAGGAGAAGTTACTGCATCTGATTTTTTCTCCATCTAACAAAAAAGCCTTTGACTTACCTCTTACAACTGTATACAGAAGGCAGGAGAATGTATAGTTGAGGGAATGTGTCTTTTTCAAAGAAAAAAGTGAAAAAATGATAATAATAATAATAATAAAAATAATAATTATAATAATAATAATGATGATAATAATAATAATGATAATGATAACGGCAACAACGACACTAATAGGTCCTACATGTACCACTACTTGTGCTAGGCCTACTACTACTACTACTTCTACTAATGGTGGTTTTAAAAAGAACCTCAAGACCTACCTTTTTAATTTAAATTGACAATTGTTACCTGTATGTATGTGTACGGATATTGTTTGTTTGTTTATTGTTCTTATTATCTTCTGTGACACTGTTGTATTACAAAACGTGATACATTATGTACTCTGTTCTATAGCGCCATGAGTATCTTTTTACTTAGGTAGAACAAGGAGCTATTGTGTAATAGCTCCTTGGGTAGAATGAGCGGTTTCTAAGAGTCTCTCTATTATTATTATTATTACTACTACTACTACCACTATTACTACTAACTACTTCTACTGCTGCTACTGCTTCTCATGTAAAAAATGCATTATTCATAATTTACAATAAATACTAGCAGATACAGATATCTTTACTTAAACGAAGATCCCTATTTTCCATGAAAAGATAAGCACAAGACGATGTGTACAATTTTAGTGTTGAATGAATGTGAATGTCCGGTCTCTGATAAAGACTACATTCTTTAATTGACCTACATGACGTCACTCTGTATACATTTGAACGGCTTGGGGTCTGCGTGTGTGTGTTTGCCTGACACGAACTGCCTGTACGTGGTGTATGCATCATGCACTAGGATCTCGGAGATCCCGTGCCTTTCACGTACGGATTGTATTGAAGACATACACACGCATCACTATCGTTCGTGTACTACCTGTACGGCACCTTTAGTGTGTGGAGGCTAGGCATACTATTTTAACCTTCGTGTGGGACTAAAACGAACTGAAGTTTGACAACACAATCTATGAGCAGGATGCCAGATATGGATCACCTTGGCCTACCCGGTCAGGTAAGAATTGTTAAACCTAAAATGTCGACATGGCTATAAATTTCGTCCCCGTACCACCGCATGACTTCGTAACCAACAACGTGTTTTCTAGAACTAGAAGGCACCTTTCTTTATCGGCATTGATTCACACAGTGCAGGAAGGTATTGGCATTGCATTGCATGCCACCACTACTCTGGGCTGCCAGTAATAGCTACAATAATGTCTTTCTTCATGATGGTCTATTGTATACGATGGAGACTAGAGTGCTAGATCTATAATTTGTATATGCATGCACAAGACATGATGATCATGCCAATACCACTTTTGCCGTTTAACATTAATAAACTTACTTGAACTTGGTGCAGTCACTGCACTGGTTGTGGTGAAACCTGCAGAGTCAGAGAATGTGAGTCCATTCATTAATGTTTCTAACTCAGACATTTAGTAACTGGTTCATTCGTATTCAAGTCAAGTCCGACTGGTGAAAAGTGTGAAACTTCCAATGCCAATCAACATCATCAGTGTCTGCATCTCTCCCTCAGTGCAGCGCTGCCATAAATATCATTAACTACCACTGTCTCTGTGTAAATTTGATTTTATTTTTAGCATTTTTAGAGTAGAGTCTAGAGAATCTAGTATCTCGGGGCTGCTGTGTATAGCAGAGCTACCAAGTCTCACGCATTCTGCGTGAGACTCGAGCATTGATTTAGGGTCTGTCTCACGATCTCACGCATCGCACCCATTTTTCTCACGCATCTGGTGAAGTCTGCAATTTGGGCCAAAAATAAGGAGCATAGCTCAAAGGATTAGAGTGATAGTTGCAATGGAAGGTATATTTCCCTTTTGCCTTTCAAAATTAGTAAAAAATAGTCACTTAAGTATGCACCAGATCGCATCATTAAGAGCTAATAATTTTAAAAAGCTCCCTACCATGGGAGGGGGACACCCTCCTCGTTCGCCGTTCGCGTGCGCATGCGCGCGAGCGCCGAGACGCCGAGTCATAAAAATCTCACTCATAAAAGTTTTTTGAACTTGGCATCTCTGGTATAGAACATGGTGAAATTCCTAAGATGCAGTAAGAAATGTTGCTAATGTTTCTTCAACGATTGTCCAGAGAAAAAGCTGGACTGAAACAAAGTGAAAGATTGGTCTGTATCTGTACTGTAGGGCCTAGGGGATATGTTCTGCGGAGACTACTGTTGTATTGTTTGTACATGTTTGGCTGTACAGAATCCCCTCCTGTGAAATCAAAAAGTGATTAGAAAAAAACAACAACTTTCGTATCCATAGTTATATCTTGAATTCCTCACACTGAAATTGCACCAAAATCACAGGAAATTCTGATTAAATGTTAAATTTGAACCAAGTTGCTTATCAGAAAGCGTCGATATAACATAATGTACTTCAAGATTCAAGATTCAAGATTCAATCAAGATTCAATCATTTATTGTCTGATTTAAAAAAATACAGAAAATCTTCCTCCACTGGCAAGATAACAGAGCATAACACAAGAATAACAAACAGATCACATATAAATGCACAGGCACATATAAATACATGATAATCAATTAACAATTCGACACATCACCAAACAGTACATTGTAGCTAATTAGACTGAAATACTAGTGAAATGAAAAGGTAAGTTTGAGACTATAACAATAAGATATTAAAATATACTATTGATGCATTGAATCTTTCCAACATGCTGACGTCTGACTATGACAAATATATATCAAAAATGCAAAGTCATAAATACAAAATTGCACAGGCCCTAATATGTTGTTGGGAGTGAAACATGTGTAATGTACATAGTGTACATTATACAGAACCCAGGGATCGCGTGTCACATGTGTGCCCAAGAAGAGTAGGGATAAGAAGAAAAGAATAGAAGTGGAAAGGATGGAAAGAGTTCCAGAGAACGCTGCCTCTATGGGCACACATTGTAATACAGTGTTGTTACGCAAGTATGCATGCACACGTACATATGTATGCGAAAACATTCCGTGGTCATTCCAATAAAATAGCATAGCAGAGTGCACCAATGAATGCTGCATAATGCAAAAGTAAATCACAGTCCATGTGTGCCCAGGAAGCAAAATAGAAAAGATAGAGGGAAGGGAGCAGAAGATAGACGGGAGGGGGAGGGATTTCCAGGAAAAGCTGCCTATGTGGGCACACATACAATGTGATATGCCTTACATAAATACATATATCAAGATTCAAATTAGTCAATTCACAAAGGGCTGTAAATAACTTGCGTAATGAGACATCTCTATAAAAACACATAGAATTGTACTTTAAATTGTATCCGTGTAGAGTCTGTGTTGACTTTCTTATGGTCGCTCAAATCAACTCGCTCTTCGCAAGCAGTCACAATATCCGCTGACCGCACAATCTGAAATTAAAATTAGCTAATTATGTGATGTATCTTTCAAGTAACCGCGGCTAACGATCAATGTACATTTGTACGAATTATTTATGGCAAGTTCAATGAAGCCACTTGAGAGATGCAGCTCCAAGAACACACACACACACACACACCATTTCTCAAGAGCCAACTTCTGCCGACATGCTATAATCATTGATTTGAACAGTGATTTTTAGAGCCTCCCACTTAAATTTACTTGAAAGATGCACTTGTACGTTGCATGTCACACAATATTGACAGCTAACTTCAATGCTCAGTTTCAGATTGTGCAGGCAACGTATGCTGCGATAGATACTGTAGCTCATGAAGAGTGAGTTGAGAAATGATATGAAAGTCATCGTCAATATCAACACTTCCTGGCAACTGATTTGATTCAAATTTTTGCAAGTGATTGGTAATACAATCTAAGCTATTGAGTATTTCCTGTGATTTTGGTGCACTTTTGTTTTGTAGAATTCAAGATATCTGACATGGATACAAAAGTAATTAGCACCTTGCATGCTACAATGTAAGTAGAGAGGTAGGGTCTTGGAAATAAAGAATGTCAGAATGTGTTTTAATACATACGTGTATTTATGTACATATCACAGACTATTTGCAGTGCCCAATTCCCCAAAAAGACACTAACTGCAAAATATTTGTATTGTATTGGTATGATGAGAGTAGAATGATAGCTGTTTTTGGTGAGCCGAAACCTGAGATGGTTATTTTGGCAAGTTTTGCAGTCTTTGTTTGCATGGTGGGATTTTGTGATAGAATGTTCCTCTTGACAGTCCATTTCTTCTCTTGGAGTGCAACAAACACAGTATGTACAGGGCGCACCTGTGAATTTTTCCCCCCTGGCATATTTATCAAAGAACCCTATCTTATTTTTTATTCTTTTTCGTTGCTTTTTTACACTTGGGTAACTTGGTCACAAAATTCTGAGTTCAGTGCACTTCAAAGTGTGCAAACAGTGTGGACCAGCTTTAAATCTGTTTGACTTCCTCTTTCTTACAGGTCTGCAGATAATCATAATCCAGGAATTATGAAAACATATTTGATACGTGAAATTAACATTGTTTGAGGAAGTGGTAACAGGTTCATGCATTCTTCTCCTCCTCTCCCTCCTCCTCCTCCTCCTCTTCCTCCTCCTTCTTCTTCTTCTTCTTTTTCTTTTTCTTCTTCTTCTTTTTCTTTTTCTTCTTCTTCTTTTTCTTCTTCTTCTTCTTCTTGTTATTATTATTATTATTATCATCACCATCATTATCATTATCATTATTGTTATTAAATTATCAAATTTTGATTGATGATGTTGATTGAAAATGAAAATATGGCTGGCAGTGGTGAAGCACACATTTTGGAGATCTGACACTTCTCCATTGTGCTAAACTGCTACCCTAAGGACATTGAGGAAATATTACACTCACAGTGTCCAATGTGGTACCAAGGTGTTTTGATGCATATTTCAGACTGCCTCAACGATTGTTGTCAGACCAATTCAGTGACTCCTGCTGTATCGAAAATACAACACAGCATGAAATGACGAAGTCCCAGTTTGACGTTGTTGTAGTTTCTCTGATCAAAGCATGGCTTGGTTTACAAGTGTCAGAAATATGCAGTAATAAATCAGCAAGACTGCAGTCGCATGTCATATGAAATTATGAATATCGATTATGTATTCATTGGTTGTGAGATTATGAAGTACATTTGTACGATGTAGATGCATCATGCTACGTGTAATACAAATCACATGCACTGTTGCAGGGCTGCCATCATTTCAACAATTAAAATTAAGGGGTTTTCATATTTAAAGCAAAGAGCAATTAGATTCTTGTGTTTTATAACATACTGTACGTGTACGTTCGCATCTCAGTGGGTATTTAATGAATCCCAAATTATCATGGGTTTTTTTTTCTGCGAGAAGAGATGGATTATCAGGTACAAAAGAATGTACACTGATATGGTATGGTTGCTTACGTACTGCTCGATGATATAAAACAGATAAATAGCTACAATGATAGTAATCACTTAAATTCAAAAGATGTTTTAAAATGGTTTCCTTATAATGAGAACCAGTGCTTGTATAGTACAAGTGTATACTGTATGTGACTTGCACTAAACTGTTGCCCGAATATATGCTAAGGAATCACTACCAAAGCATTTACATTGTACGAAGACTGATAATAGTACTCCCAAGACTGATTTTTATGTACAGTTTGTATTTCTGTTGACAGTGTATTTTGTAATAGACTACTTGTTCTGATTATGTTGCAATGAAGAGTCTAAAGTCCATGTTGGTACAATCGTATCTTGCCAAATTTATAATGTGTAAACATTTGTAACATTTAAACAATGACAATGCTAGCATTTGGAAATGTCATACAGCTTGTATGTTGGCATTGCTGAAGAAGAAACGTCAAAAGGGGTTTGGTGCAGTGATAATCCTTGTCAGAACAAGGAACCTACCAATCTGCATAGCAGTGAGAAATCTTATTCTAAATGGCATGTAAATGTGCAGAGATGCCATGCCCCCCTTTTTTGCTCCCCACTTGAAAAAAAGAAAGAAAGAAAGAAGTATAGATATTATATTTGTAGTAGAAAAAGCCTTCCAACCTTTAACCTAGCATCCTATTCAAACCTGTTGTGCGTAAATGAGCAACATTCAAAAGGTGATAGAATCCCACTGATTCTTCTGTGAAGGTAGAGCCATTTGCACTTTGTGTATTAAAAAACAACTCTTGCATGGGAGAATAGGGTATTTGCACAATGCCTGAATTGAAAATGCCCCACTTGGTGTTGTAATTGGCTTGCAGAGAGCCAGAGGGGGACTAAATGAAGCAAATTATCAACCAATTGTGGGATTGGACATCTACAACAACAACAAGAATATCATGTTGAGACCATAGATTGCCAACAAATCATTGATGAAATTGCAGGGTCTAAACAAAGATGGAAAGGATATTTGATGACTTGGGGAGAAGCAAAGTTTAAGTACATAATCATTGTACAAGTGTGTAAAATGCTACATGCTTGCAGTCATTATGCACATACTATAATTATTTCATTGCAGTGTGAGACACCTGTGTCTGGGTATACACTGAGCATGAGCGGTACAGACATACGTTTTGAGAAATTTTTACATCTCTGTGCCTTTAGTCATCATACTGTATGTTTTACAGCTGACTCAGGGGTGCTTAGTCATGAAGACCCGCCCCCTCGATAGCCCACCCCCCTGTGCTCGCCCCTGTACAGTTGTACTATTGCTTTATTGTTGTTGGGTTATGATGAATTGTGCAGGGTTTGGATACTAAATACGATATGGATGAATACACAGACATCTGTGTTGTTGGCATAGTCTTGTGCTTTCAAGACCAACCTTGTAAAAAGTATGGAGAAGTACAGTACAAGATATAAACAGGCTAGAAAGTACAGCTTGAGGAAATCCAATTTTTGTACATGGTTCCAGGTAAATCAGACTAGTCATGTCTGTCCTGAAATAACACAATTTATGTGTTGAAAAGTCTCTTATTTTTCAGCTCTAGTTTTGTGCAGAGATACTCAGTGAAGATTACACCAACATGTACCAGGTATCTTTCTGAATATTGCATGCCTGTAACTTTACATGGTATGTTTACTTTTTAGAAACAAAACTTTTAATGATTTCAAGCATTCCTTACCTTAAATTAAGGGATTCTTTCAAAGCTGACAGCATTAATGAAGCAGGGATTTAAGAACAATGACAGTGCAGAAAAAAGAGGAGAAAACCCATCATGTTTTATAAGTAGACATTGTGAAACCTTGATCTCAAAGGCAGTTTATTGTAGTTGTCTGCTGCCATCTCCTGTGTGTGTGTCTTTGCGTGCCTAGTTTTCTATTAAAATCAACTCTGAGGTCGCTGGACCGGAAAAAGGTCTGGATCGATGAACAAGTTCAGCAAAGGAATCTGATCTAAAATGTATGCTTAGTGGATAAACATATTTCATAAGATATTATACATGTACTGTACAAACTGTATATTTATGTCACAATGATATTTAAAGCACTTTTATGGATTTTCCCTAAATCTCTTTCACTTTACGTGTACATATGAGGCATTCTACATGTTGTGCGTCATGTCAAGCAGTTACCCTGAACAAATGGGATTTCAGTTGTTTGCGTGATTGTTTGAAATATCCTGATCTTGATTAGAATACTTATACTATGTATATATATATATATATATATATTTTTTTTTTTTTTTTAACATGAAATCTGTGTGTGTTATGCTCTCAAAAGTCCATACCTACCAGTACTTGGTGCAACTCCACAATGTGAAAGCAGACTGCAACCATGATGACGAAGAGTGATTAAAAATGCTGAAGGGCAAATGATACATACTGCATACTGTACAATGTACAGCTGTACATCATGACACATGTCTACAGTACATGTATATTCCAATTTTTACTACAACAGGGAATAATTTTCCTGGTATCGCATTGCAATTTGCTATGCATTTTTGCATCACTGCTATGTACACAAACTAACTTTTGTGTAGCAGTTTTCTGACATAGAAGTGTACAGGATATTCAATAGGCGTTTTCACATCAGCCCGATGTTTCGAAATAGCGCGCTATTTTCTGACTTGGGAAATTAACCCGATCACGAAATAGCGCGCTATTTGATAATGTGAATACAAATTAGCGCGCTAATTGATCGAGAAAATTTCTCGAGTCCAACTCGGGAAATTTGCGAAATAGCAGGATAATTAATGCGAACTAGCGCGCTATTTGATAATGTTCGGGCTGATGTGAATAGGAAATGAAATAGCGCGCTAAATTGCCATCGCGAAAAATATCTTGAGCTTGGATTTTTATCAGGCTGATGTGAAAACACCTATTGAAGATATTTTTCATCAGCTGAAATTGCTAATCAAATTTGAGTTTGAAAATCATTCCCTGCTACAATTGTGCATGTGGGGAATCATTTTGATGAGGAGTTATTCCCAATTTTGAATCACAATTTTAAAAAAGGGGGTTTGGGTGTCCGTGGAAAGCATTAATGTGTGCATCGGCATGCTAAAGTGTGCTATTTACAAACTGTACATTGTACTTGTAATATCACCTCTGGGGCCTATTCGTCTTCATGCTTCTTTTAGTATTTGATACAATGTAGCTACAGTATTATTAAAACCATTTTGTCAATGAAAGTTATCAGTGTGTCACTCCAATTAAAATAAAAATTCAGGTTTATGATCAAATTTCAAATCAACCTACACACATGTATTTACTCTGTGTAAAAAGAAAGAAATACAACAATGATTTCAGTCAAATAAAATTGAATAAAATTTTTAAACTGCATCAATACAGTGTACCAATGTGCCAGCAAAGTGTGCCAGAAATAGCGTGCCTGAGGAAACAGTGGTATTCATGGTATTCGAAAATTACTCATGAAGATGCAATTTTCAATGTTCTATCATGGTTTATGGCACTCAAGAGCATTGTGTGCGGATGTTATCTCTTGCGCCTACACTGTATGCAGTACTGGTGAGTAATCCCAATGTCAAGGAAAGGTCAAATGTCGCGCACCTTTGAGGAAACACCAGACATTGGAATTCTTGCTATCAATTGGAGGAATGTCTTTTATACATTGTTGTTAAAGGGGAAAACAAAAACAACACCATTTATTTTGCTGCCATTAAAGATAAGCTGGGGCATGAATAGAATGTTCAGGTTGACTACTAGTTTTGTGTGAATGATAGGAATCACAGACGAGTATATTCCCCATGGGACATATTACTGACACATACTCACACAGACAAGTTGTTTCTAGTTGTCGGTGTTCATTATGGTGTCGTGGTTGTGAATAGAAGTGTGGGCTTCAAGCATGGTCAGAATGCAGAGGCAACCAAATCAGCTCAGAACTCATACTGTTCTCAGATCTTGCCAGCATCAATTTGTATCCTCCATGTCAGAAAGATGTCTGTCAAAAATGATTTTAGCCTCTAAGCATGGACATCAGATTTACATATTTGTAAAAAATTAGACCAGTCCATTAGAACACACAATTGCTTTTTTTCTTTTAAAACATCATAGCAATCACATACGGTATGATTTTGAGATAATTTTTACATTTGTAGCTAGATATGACCCAACAAAAGGACCACTCAGTTGTATGTACATCTTTAGTGTGGGCCTATTTGCAGATAAATGTTGCATTTGTTTTACAAAAGAAAAAAAAAAGGGGGGGGGTAATTTGCCTGAGCCATTAATGATATCAAATTGGTCAAACTATACCATTTACAAACAAGGAAAAGTAGAAATTACGCGGTGCGTAATATATGTCCCCGCCGGAAGTAGCATTTAGTAGCAATATGCACAATATAGGTAAAA
The DNA here is from genome assembly GCF_040938485.1 of Diadema antillarum. NCBI lineage: Eukaryota > Metazoa > Echinodermata > Echinoidea > Diadematoida > Diadematidae > Diadema > Diadema antillarum. Next base: position 4,481,503 of record NW_027270918.1, read on the forward strand.
AGATGAAGGTCAAAGGTCAAAGAAGTCAAAGGTCAAAATTCTATGTAGAAGTTTTGAAGCCCTCACCTAGTGCCATCACATAAAGCAAACGGAATCGAAATCGGGTTAGAAATGGCGAAGGAGTAGCATTTTGTAGGCAATGTGCAATATAGGTCAAAAATCAAGGTCAAAGGTCAAAGAAGTCAAAGGTCAAAATTCTGTGTAGAAGTTTTGAAGCCCTCACCTAGTGCCATCACTTAAAGCAAACGTAATTGAAATCGGGTTACAAATGGCAAAGGAGTAGCATTTTGTAGCAAAATGTACAATATAGGTCAAAAATCAAGGTCAAAGGTCAAAGAAGTCAAAGGTCAAAATTCTGTGTAGAAGTTTTGAAGCCCTCACCTAGTGCCATCACATAAAGCAAACGGAATCAAAATCGGGTTAGAAATGGCGAAGGAGTAGCATTTTGTAGGCAATGTGCAATATAGGTCAAAAATCAAGGTCAAAGGTCAAAGAAGTCAAAGGTCAAAATTCTGTGTAGAAGTTTTGAAGCCCTCACCTAGTGCCATCACTTAAAGCAAACGGAATTGAAATCTGGTTACAAATGGCGAAGGAGTAGCATTTTGTAGCAAAATGTACAATATAGGTAAAAAATCAAGGTCAAAGGTCAAAGAAGTCAAAGGTCAAAATTCTGTGTAGAAGTTTTGAAGCCCTCACCTAGTGCCATCAAAGAAGTCAAAGGTCAAAATTCTGTGTAGAAGTTTTGAAGCCCTCACCTAGTGCCATCACTTAAAGCAAACGGAATTGAAATCTGGTTACAAATGGCGAAGGAGTAGCATTTTGTAGCAAAATGTACAATATAGGTAAAAAATCAAGGTCAAAGGTCAAAGAAGTCAAAGGTCAAAATTCTGTGTAGAAGTTTTGAAGCCCTCACCTAGTGCCATCACATAAAGCAAACGGAATCAAAATCGGGTTAGAAATGGCGAAGGAGTAGCATTTTGTAGGCAATGTGCAATATAGGTCAAAAATCAAGGTCAAAGGTCAAAGAAGTCAAAGGTCAAAATTCTGTGTAGAAGTTTTGAAGCCCTCACCTAGTGCCATCACTTAAAGCAAACGGAATTGAAATCTGGTTACAAATGGCGAAGGAGTAGCATTTTGTAGCAAAATGTACAATATAGGTAAAAAATCAAGGTCAAAGGTCAAAGAAGTCAAAGGTCAAAATTCTGTGTAGAAGTTTTGAAGCCCTCACCTAGTGCCATCAAAGAAGTCAAAGGTCAAAATTCTGTGTAGAAGTTTTGAAGCCCTCACCTAGTGCCATCACTTAAAGCAAACGGAATTGAAATCTGGTTACAAATGGCGAAGGAGTAGCATTTTGTAGCAAAATGTACAATATAGGTAAAAAATCAAGGTCAAAGGTCAAAGAAGTCAAAGGTCAAAATTCTGTGTAGAAGTTTTGAAGCCCTCACCTAGTGCCATCATATAAAGCAAACGGAATCAAAATCGGGTTAGAAATGGCGAAGGAGTAGCATTTTGAAGCAAAATGTACAATATAGGTCAAAGGTCAAGGTCAAAGGTCACAATTGAAATTCTGTATAGAAGTTTCAAAGCTCCCATGTAGTGCTATCATATAAAGCAAACAGAATCAAAATTGGGTTAGAAATGGCGAAGGAGTAGCATTTTGAACGTTTTGATCACACACGGACGCACACACGGACGGACACACGGACGGACGGACGGACGGACGGACACACGGACACACGGACACACACACGTACGGAGCCCGTTTCATAGTCCCCTGCTCGAACTCGTTCGGCGGGGACAATTATATCAAACATTTTTGGTAGCCTTAAACTGTAAAAAAAAAACCAAAAAAAAACCCCCAAAACCGATAACAACAACAGCAGCAACAACAAAACAACAAACAAACTTCTGAATCTGAATCTGAATTTTTATGTTGGTCATCGACATGAAAGTTGACACTGTGACTGCTCAACTCTTTCTCCTTCTTTCTCTGCGCAGGTAAAATTTAATGTGCCTCCCCTCTTTGAATGGATTGGGAAGCTTACAGCCAAAGGACAGAATGGCATTAAAAATTGCGAATCACTTGCTGAAAAGAGCAAATTGACTGTGAAATGTATCTGATGGTGAAGAGAGGGGGATAATCACATTTACAAAGGTTCTTTGTGTAATTTCTTTCACACTGCATCAATTTCATATTGTTGTAAAAAGCACCAGATTAATGCGACTGTCAGAAGAAATTAATTCTTTAGCATAAATGGATGTCCATGTATGAAGAGGCTTTAGCTCTTTGATTCATTGAAAGGGAAAGAATCACGTGTGTTGTGACCACAAGAGATGATGGAAAAATCTTCATGATGAAGTTCAGAAAGTAGGATGGCTGGCAGCTCGTTCAATCTCTTGGTTGAATTGTCAGCCTGTCGATGTGAGAAAGGTGTAGATCTATCCATCTCCCGATGGCAGATTAACTTTACTCAACATGAATGACTCACTCTCCCAACCCCAGCATTTGGTATTCCCTCGAGAAAAGCATCTTCATCAACCCTCTCCCCATCCTCCCGTACAGATGATCCTGAAGGTTTACCTCAGCAACAGCCCGGATACGGTGTCGGATGTGCCCGTTACCCCGGAAACGACGTGCCAGGATGTGATAGAGTTTTGCAAGGAGCCAGGGGAGGACCAGTGCCACTTAGCTGAACTGTGGAGGGGATGTGGTAAGTTAAAAAAACCCAGAAAGACTTCAAAAGATCTGTACTTAAAATTCGTGTGTTTAGAAAATTCTGATAGGCAACATCGAAGGTTTGGAGCTCATGGAAACTACTGGCATCTGACATTTGACCGTGGTTACTTTGAGCTTTGTTCATGGAACAGCACATCAGAAGCAACACTTTCTTCACAGATTTCCTCAAACTGCAGTTAAGATTTAGGGGATGACTGCGTGCATTAAAAAACAACAACAGAGTCTTAAATATATTGCTATGCATGGGCATAAAGGCTTACTGTAAAAGTGGAAATTTTTGTACTGTTGAAATTTTCGTGCATTTTGCGCAACCAGAAACTAGCGCGAAAATAAAAGCATGCGAATATTTTTGAATATATCTAGATGAAGTGTAATACAGTCTCTGCAACTTCTTTGACAAATGTCACATCAGGATAATGAATTCAGTATTGCAATATGCTTGCACAATGATGAATCATTTTAAGCTACGGTGAGCCTCTTGCTATTCTAGCCTCCTTAGTTTGTAGACATTAAAACTGAGATTTAACACAAGTGAAACCCATTTCAATCAATTGTAACATCAATTTCCAACATATTTATACTCCATTACATAACATGCATTATTTAAAAGGTCTGAAGGTGTAGGCTATTTCCTTATCAATGAAGGCCTGAGTGATTCCGCCATCTCAAGAATATTATGTGCCACTCAAAACCTATACTATAAACTTGGAGGGTTTTTGAGCCAACAGCTGCTGTGGAGACCCCTGGGTCAAACTATGTGAACTAATGGCTCTTAACTACTGCCTCTCTTTTGATGGCCATTGTGCGGACTAATGGCTCTGTAATGAGGTCCAATTTGAGTCGGTATTTTGATGGATCTAGCAGACGTCTAGTACACTTGAACTTTTCTTTACAGTTGTGTGGCTGCTGCTGTAGTGTAGTGTTGTCAGTCTGCCGTATTAAGGCCCATTGCTCATACATACCTCTACCATGGGTATCACTTTCAGTTGGTGTTGCTATTTGCGTGTGCACTCATCAACTTATCAGTTCTTGAGGCAGTTCTGTTGCATAAGTTGTCATTTTGTCCTTATTAAACTGGTGAATCCTAGTTTAACTGTCTATGGATCCACAGAAGAAAAACTAGTGGGACTGGTCAATTTCCTTTACGTACACAAAATCAGAAAAAAAGTATCAAAAGAATTGCCAATTTGAGAATGAATTATTCACTGTAATCTACTAAATTGTGTTGCAAATTTAAGGTTTACTCAGTAAGTGAGTAACTGAGAGGCTTTACTCCCTAAGTGAGTAATTACGAGGCTTTTGATATTTCTGCAACAGAAATAAACAGTGACATGCAACTGTATATGATTAAAACAAGCAACAGATAAAAGAGAAGATTTAGTGTATTTGATGAATTGCTAACAATGAATGGTAACAATAAATGAAGGGATACAGCACCAAACCACAGATATGTGATTTCAAGGTCTTGATAGGATAATGGTAGCTCTCTGTCTTCCTGGATATTGTTATCTACAATGTGTCATCATTTGAATTGTTTTCATGTTTTGATTTGCATTTGTTTGATTCACCATGTCCATGCTACCACATGTAGAAATACCTCTTTTGGATTTCTGCATGATTTTTTTTTTTTTTTAAATTTTTTTTTAGTGCTATCAATGCTTCAGAAAAAAAAATGGCCTGTTCATATCCACACTTATAAACAGCATGCAGCTGTGCTGTCAAAAACAGTTCCATTGAGCAGTAGAGCATCCATGATTTTCAGACATTTAGGCCTATACTTTTCTCTGAAAGTATGATGACTGGACTATCAAATGTCATGATAGATGTACATTGTAACCCAGAGATCACACACATGCTATGGAATGGTATTAGTTAGGCCTACAAATGTGGAAGCAAACTGTCAATGAACTTAGCCGCATTTGGTCATGTAAACACTGTGTTTACGATTACATGCTAATGTAAACCCCGTGTTTATGATAAAGCAAATAAAAATATCCTAAAATGCGGTTAAAACTTTCCCCCGGAGATGATACAATAGATTTAGAATTGAAAAACAAGAGCTAGAAAGGATATTATTGTGACCGTTAGCAGAGCACATATCCTGAGGAACCATAGCTATAGAGTCTGGTTTCCTCTTTTTCATAACAGCAGTTTAGGCTGCCTGTCTGGCAGAGTGTACACATGTGGCTGTGTTGTGGCTCTGTGGTTTGTATGCTTGACTGGTGACAGCTGGATATGTTGGCTCCAGGTTCAAGACCTGGCCGTGACTCTAGTGTCCTCATGTAACATAAACAACGGAGGTGAAAATAGTTTTTGCTGTGTCACGCATTTGAACAGTAAAGAAATGTGCAGTCCTCGAGTAAGTAGAAGAGCATTCGATCATATTGTATAAAAACATACATTTGTATGAAATAACTCTGAAATATGATGCCGTCAATCATATTGTATAAAAAGATATGAAATATATTACTCTGAAATATAATGCTGTCTGTTTGTTTATACTTACAGAGCGACCTGTTGGTGAAGGAGAGAAGATATATGACATTCTGCAGCAGTGGGGGATCCACTGCAATGAAGTCAAGTTCTTTCTCCGGCATGAAGGTGTCAGCGCGACCGATGATCCAGGTAGGTATGGGCAATGTCAGGCAAGCCATCTTTGGTGTGTCACGAACTAGTCCAATGAACAAGTTTGTATGTAATAATAGTCATGCCCTATTACAAGTGTGATGTAACACTCACCTGTCCACTGGACTGTCAGTTTCTTCAGGTGGAATTCTCAAATCTGTTCCACCTTCATATGTTAGCAGTAGGCCTACCTCTTGAAGTTGAGAACAGAACTTTCCATGAGAGGCAAAGGCTTTATTTACAATTTTATAAACAAGATTACCAAGTGTACTGGTCTAAAATGTATGGAATGATGAGCATATTATAAGTTTTCTCAGTTTTCCGTCAGGGAGGCGTGGCTTCATAGATGTGGGCGTGGTTAAGGGGGTGAAATAATGGCTTGATGTATGTCATGTATGACAAAAAAACTGCATGTCATGTTTTATATATTGCATGCTTGAGGGTTTTGAGGACTTTAATGGGGGCAAGGACATATTGGGACAATGTCCCTTTCATACAGTAATCCCATCTACTCTGTGAGGAATTTCCATTGACTAACTGAACTTGTGAACTCTGATTTAGATCCTTTGTATTTAGCCTGGGCGAGTTTCTGAAGGCATTACCGCCATATCTTGCTTGTATAATTCCATTATTTCATATCTTATATCCTGGTTTAACTTTATCTGAGCCTATACCTCTGCAGCTTTGATTGACATAAGAGAAAGACAAGAAAAAAGTAAAAAGATAATCAAGAGTGCCTGAAGCCGTTTCACATTCCTGTAATTCACATAGTGGATATATTCTTTACATTGTGTTTCTAGAGACATGTTTTTAGTTAGTGAAAAGATGTAATGTTACCTACAAGTGCAAGACATGTATGTAGTTTCACTGTAGGTGGCCTTGTCCTTGCTTAAAGCAGTTTGAACTTGGATTTCTGCTGTATAAAGTTGCAGAGCATGCAAGCATGCACACTGCTGTTTTTCCAAGGTTGGTATCCAGCCCAACCCATGAAATGGGATATCTTTCCTTGGTATTGTGCTAGCTCAGGCTTAGAAGTTTCCAGGTTGGTGACTCTGCACCCCAATTGCCCCCTTTCCTCCCCTCTCTTCTTCTCCCTTCCCCTTACCCCCTCCCATCCCATTCTCCCTCCCCTCCCCTCCCCTCCTCTCCCTTCCCCTCCCCTCCCCTCCCCTCCCCTCCTCTCCCTTCCCCTCCCCTCCCCTCCCCTCCCCTGATATTATTGTCTTTCACAACTTCTGTGGGTATAAACAGCCTTTTGTGATGCGCATTCAAATAGGTTTGTTTTTGTTGTATGAGCTGACGTAGTGGTAACATTTAGATACAATGCAATGTTATGCAAAAATTTGATATGCGATAAGAATACAACGGTATCTCAAGAATATCAGCAGAATTTTGAAGTTATGATTTGAATTATATGCATTTTGTAGTTTCTATTTTGTAACTTATATATCTGCATTGGCAATAGAGAGAGGTTATCTTAGGGACATCTTGATATTGAGTAAAGCTCATTTCCAGTATGACTAATCCGTGAAAAAGAAAAAGAAAAAGAAAGGAAAGAATAAGAGAAGAGGTATGTCTAAAAATCTGCCTTTTGGAGTGGAGACATGGGTAATTGATTTCATGCTAATGTAACATGAACCTGAGGTTAGCATAGCCAATGAACCAGGTAATGAGGACATTTGTTAAGAATTTCAAATGAGAAACTTTGCACATTGTACAGATGAAAACAGTATCAGGTGCAGAGTTTGCCTTTTAACACGCTCCTGTCTTAATTCATGGTTGAATGAGGGTTTGAACGAGAACAGCACAAACAAAACAAAATCACTGAAGTGTAAGCGTTTCCTGTGTGTTCATTGTTTTTACCTTAGAATTTTTCTTTCTCGTGTGTCAGTGGGAGGGACTGAAAAATATATTTAGGAAAGAGAGAAAGGATTGAGAAGAAAGAAAGATAGATAGATGGATAGCTAGAGAACGAGAGAAAAAAAGACTTGGAAACAAAATAGACACCACTGCTCTACACATCAGGGGTAAATGGGAAAGGACACAAGGGAAAAGGGGGATTGGAAGTAAGAAAGCCAGAAGAATTATAGGGATTTAGCAAAACCAAAACATATCTTTCTTTCAGACAAACAAAGATAAATAGATCGATGAAAAGACAACTGTCAGAGTGGCAGGTACAAGTGGATAGATAGATGGATAGATAGATGGATAGATAGATGGATAGATAGATAGATAGATGGATAGATAGATGGATAGATGGATAGATAGATAGATAGATGAATAGATAGATAGATGGATAGATAGATAGATGGATAGATAGATGGATAGATGGATAGATAGATGGATAGATGGATAGATAGATGGATAGATGAATGGATAGATAGAGAGATGGATAGATTGAGAGATGGATAGATAGATAGGTAGATAGACAGATGGATAGATAGATGGATAGATGGATAGATAGATGGATAGATGGATAGATGGATAGATAGATAGATGGATAGATAGATGGATAAATGGATAGGGCCTAGATAGATGGATAGAAATCGATGGATAGATAGATGGATAGATGGATAGACGGATAGATGGATAGATGGATAGATAGATGGATAGATGGATAGATAGATGGATAGATAGATGGATAGATGGATAGATAGATAGATAGATGGATAGATGGATAGATAGATAGATAGATAGATAGATAGACAGGCAAAGATGGCAGTGACAGAGGGGGAAGGACCTGCAGGGAAAGTTTTTGCAAGAAATGAATGATGAAAATATTGGAGATCATGAGGGGAGGGCAGGGCAGAGGGTGGGTTGGGGCGAGAAAGAGTGGTGAGCGTAGTAGCAAATAATGACTTCCTCAAACTTGTTTCCGGGCCAACCAGCTGTTCCCGAATTCAGCAGCGCTTCTCAGTGGCTGGTGGGTTGTCTCCTGGTGACAGTTATGTCACCTTTCAAACTTTTGAACCAGACCACCGCAACCTTTTTTTTTCCGTTCTTTTTCTTCTTTCTTTATGATATGCTCACTTTTTTTCTCTGTCATTCATACCTATTATGACATTTTCGTGCCATCCCAGGTTCAGCACACTCCCCCGGGCAACAGACTGTTTGCTATTTAGGCCTTACAAAAGGAAGTATTTGCGCAAAGGTTGTCTTTTTGTTTTTCCTGTATACTTCTTTCCCCCATCAATTTTTAGATTTTTCTGTCTGGGTGGAGACGGCCTGACTTTGCCACATGGGTTCATCAATCAAGCATTTAATTTGAATGTGAATTGCAGCGGACTTGTCCTTTTATTCCGGCTGTTTACTGCATTCCTGATTTTTATCAAATACAAGGAGAAAGAATGGTTGTATAAATAATCATTGCATATACCAACGGGCAGGGTTCTTGCACTTTTGAACCCAAGATGCAAATATTTCAGTAAATTTTGTAATATGTCTGTTATTTAGATCCTTTACTGAAAGGCAATGCTAGCTAATGAGACATACCTCTTTACAGTTTATGGAAGGGGATTAACTCAGCATGTTTGGGAAGTTTGAGATGGGTTCACTGTTATCATGCATGTTTATGGATAGATTGTTTGAGAGCAGTGAGAAGAAATGTTGGATAAAGATGTCTCCAAGATTCCTTTTGCTCTGACAACCTCTCTTATTATTTGTATGGTGTGTCTTATTGTAACCTGTTGAGGACGAGTCACGAGTATACTCGGGCAAGTGTCTATGGGAAAAATGTGTTGTAGCAAAATCAGTCCGTCCTCAATGGGTTAAGAATTCCAAGCCTTGTAAAGAAACACAATTGTAGATTTTCTTTTTTAATTGTTTTCAATCAATTTTCTTCATATAATGTTTTGCACTTTCCCCACCCACACAGATTTTATCACACAAGAATGTTTCAGGATAGTATGACAAGTACCGATATGTATGTTAGCAATTTAATAAACTACCTAATGAATTGAGGGCTAATTATTCAGTGCTGTAGCAACGCATGTAGCACACATCATTTTTAGCGTCACTTCAGGCAACCACCAGTTTGGCCAAATCAATCCCCGATCTGCTTCTCTGTTCTCCGTCCATGGCTGTAGTGGCAGTGTCCCCGCCCTGTGAGATGGCAGAGATCAGTGGATGAGGGGTGACAGATCAGTCATCATCCAGGGGATTTGATGTAGGAGGACTCCACCTGGCATTGGTAGTCAGAAGAGAGAGGGCTTGTTGGGCGAATACACCAAGGAGCTTAGTGGTGATACAGAGGGTGGGGAAGTTGAACTGTTGTACCTGTATGCTATGGGGCCTTTCAATCTTGTCCTCGTCAGGTCATCTTACCTTTGCATTTCGGTCATGGCTTTGATAGTTGTCTTCTTTTAGAGAAGGAGGGAGGGGGTTGAGGAGAGGAGTGGATGGTTAGATGGGGCAGGTATGGATGGGCCGAAGGGGGAAGAGGTGGAATATAGGGAGAGGGGGTGATGGAGAATGGTAGATGAGTGGATTGGGAGGGTTGGAAGAGGAGGTGATGGGGGGGGGGGGGGTGGATTTTAGGAAGGAGGTGAAGTTGATGGGGGGTGGGTAAGTAGGGAAGGGGTTAATCATCAGATTAGGGAGGGGTCAGATAGGGAGGGAGATGGGCAGATCGGGAGGTGTGGATGGGAAAGGGATGGATAGGTACAGTTGATGGGATAGGTTAGAGAGGAGAATCCTTACTCTTGTTGTTTTAAAACTCCTTTTGAGTATTTACGAGTGATTTATGCTTGTATATGTGGCAGACATATTGCAACAGTCATTTCCTGGTGAAGTTATAACATTTGCCTCATAAATTCCACATGTTTATCCCCAGGTGAGTTGAATGCCCAAGGAGCAGTTAAAGCATGCATAGAAAAAGAGACTTGCAGAATAGTTTGTTTGTCACTACTGGTGAACTTGATCATTTACTTGCACATGAACTTTTCTAACATCAAAACCATTCTTAGAAGTTTTAATTGTTGCTATAATTGCCCGCGACTCTTTCTCTTTTGTGTGAAGATTGCAAAATTCTCACTGTATACTACTACTCTGTATACCTGTGTTATGATTTATACTATCATCAGCCATGGTGTCTGCAGGTCAAATGGGCAATTGTATACAGTTGTGGGTGCATGAATTCCATGCATTTATCTTTTTTTATCCCTGTAAAATGTCTTTATTATACAGAGACCACCGCAGCAGGTGTTGATCGGAGGTGTTTATTTGTGTGGTATCATTTTGTCAGGCAAGCGTGATATATTGGGAGCAAAAGGTGGGCAAGGAGAGCCATGTATTATTGAGAAAGATTGGATCTGAAGATACGTCGGTGACAAACAGTATCACCTATCCTTGCCTCCAGATTTTATTGGGAGTACTATACAAATGTATTGCAAAATAGACTGTATAGGCTTCTAGAGAAGCATTCTAGTTTTTAGTAGGATGTTTTGATTTGTTTGCGAGTTTCTTTCCTTTCCTTTAGATTTCACTTCCTACGCATGGGGGCATATGGTGACGAAGGTTTATAAACTCTGTGTAATTGATGCTAATGTAAAATTCCACTGGTAGAGAAGTCATACAATGTATGACATCCATAAGATAGGTACATTGTAGGTAACAATGAAAGAAGTGCAGTTTGAAAGAGGCCTTTTTATGTTTTTTATTATTGAACAACTCACCATTTTTTCACAGAGAAGTGTGAGGGGTTCCATGATGTACAATGTAGCACATACAGCGTACTGCCAGAAATGATCTAGTCCCGTATTGTTCACCAGATATCTGTGGTACCACTAAGAGGAATTTCAAAATATGTGAAAGAACAGTTTCCAAATGTAAAGTACAGACACAAAAATCAGTTTTGAAAGTCTGAAAGCAAGCTTGAATCATGCTTGTCCAGGGCCCTGTTGCATAAAAGTTATAATCAAACGCAAGTCAAGAAAATCATACGCAACTTGATTTTCAGCCAATCAGAATGGAGCATTTGGGACTTGCGTTTGATCTTCTTGACTTGCGTTTGATCGTAACTTTTATGCAATGTGGCCCAGAACAGGCAATTCTCATATCACATCTTGTTAATTGTTATTATCAGAGAGTGTTTTCTAGTTGGGTTTGACATACAATGTAATTCAAGGTGATTTGGTCTGTACAACATGATTGAGGAGGTGGAGCGTAGCTTTACCTTGCATTTACTTCCACAGTAGTGAATTGTGCACATACTGTATATTATGTATACACGTACATTGTATTCTATTGCAAGTATGCATGTACACACTATGTGGATAGTCAGTGTTTGATTGACAGGTAATGACAGATGTGACAAAACTGTTGCGCAGAATGTCATTGGCAGTTACACTGTAGCTGTCAGTGAAGAGACTGGGAGTGGATCATGACTCTACACGTGACTAGAAACAGGTTTCAGAAATTATGATCAGATCAAGATATAAAGGTTTTGTAGTTTGTAACACCCCTAGGAGGGATTTACAGGAGCACCAAAGATTTCTAGCAAGTATGTATACTAACAAAGAACTCAGAAATATGGAAAGATTAGGCATTTCAGCATATCTTTTGATATGAGTATCAGAATCATGATGCCAAGTTTGTGGAAGTGCGGTGACCTCTCCAGCAAAAAGAGGGGTGGGGGAGGGGGTAGTTCTTATGGTGCAGCATGTTGTCTGTTTGTAAAAATGGAAATGCTTTGAGACCTATGACAAAACCAGCCTCACATAAGCTTGATCATGGATGCTCATCCTAATCCCCAGAGGGACTGTTCAGTGAAGATGTGGAAACCATGGCATTAGGGAGATTCAGGTCCCTTTCAAAATCTGATTTTATATGATGCAAAATCATAGGGGTCATTGATTTTGACCTTTGCCAAGCCTGACCTGCATTTGTGTAATTTCATAAAGGCTCAACAAATTGCAAAAAATTGTTCCAAATTGAACAAAAAGTTTCTGTTTATTCAATATCATGTTAGAAAATTCTGGTACCACGCAAGATGGAGGCCTTCATTTTTAAGGACAGTAGAGACTAAAACTAGTCCAAATCTTTGTATGTTAATTTGCAAATTTTTATAACTTCTCTGTTTGTGTTTTGTAGTCTTTACTGTGTTTGCTTTACGATTGGTTAGACATGCTAAAGTCCTTCAGCCCTCTGATTTACAATACTCGTAAAATGTTTTGGAGGAAGCAAATAACACACTCTGCAGTTGACCAGAGTACTCTGTTTCTTGAGAGATGTTCATATATATACATAATGTACGTTGTAAGCCATGAAGTTATCTTGAGTCAGGGACCTCCCTGTCTTGACTTGTTGTAGGCACATGACTGGATCAACTTCCTCAATGACACTACTGAAGTATAGATGTATGGCAAATCTTGACTTCAAAATATTACACTGTAGGAGAGTTGAGTGACATACTTATTCAGCTGAGTTGTACACCTCTGAGTAGTCACAAAAATGTGTTTCAGGGGGTGGGGAGAGCAAGGGGAGTGAGTAGGTAGGTATCTCTATATCAACACCCACAGAGACAAGAAGCATGATAGAACGACAGACAATGTCAAACCAATCAATTCATTGAACTGCAGGAGAAATTTGTATTCTTATATGCCTACTGATATAGATGTATTATGACTTTATTTTATCCCTTAATTTCACTCCAGGTAATACAATGATTATAAGGTCAAATGCAATGTGTAATGTGTTGAGTACTTAATGTTGAGGTACAGATTGCCAATGCAATATTTTTCTGTGAAGTCAACAAACGTAGAATCATTTGTCTTTGATTATTGTTTGCCTGTGGGCTACACAGACAATCGTAGCTGATGTTAGTATGTCATGCGAGGTAAATGTATGATAAGGCCACCCTTCGTACTTGTAATCATAACATCAATGCAAAAGTTGACTTAGCCAAACTTCATTCTCTCTGAGTGACAAATGTGCGACTTTGGACTCATATACAGTACAAACATGGAACGATCTATGAACGTGACTCAACATCAATGAAATACTGATGTCACTACCCAACAGGGAAGTAATGTAGTATGTTATCTTGTGATTAAGATGCGTTCTTACAATTCCTACTTCAGAGAAGACAGAGAAATATGTCGAGATGTTTACAATGACAACTGCCATATCAAGTCAGCACATTTACAGTATGCAATACGAAAGAAATATTACGAGCAAATCTATGATACAAATCTCAAGAATAGTTTGACTTCAAGAATGACAAGGTACATAATGTAACATGATTTTCCAAGGGCTGTTAAAAAAAGAACTAAACCTGAGAAAGAAAAAAAGAGGAAAAGCTACTGATCAAAAGACAATAATGACCCTGACACGACTGTTTATCTAAACCATCTTGAAGTAAGTTGTGGATTGAACTTTCAAATGTGTATTGAAGATTATAGTTCTTCTTGGTAATCATGTCTTCAACATACATTTGTAGTGAAGGCTGACATGGTTCATGTGAATAAGTGAAATAAGTGATACTTTTGTAAAAAAACCAAATCAATTTCTCATTGAGTATTGGATGCAAGCAAGAAATCATAGGGCATGTACCAGACACTCAAAGTAGGCTCAGTTTTTGTTCGAATTTAACCAGATGAAGAACTATATCATTTTTTGTTCTAGGGTTACTAATACTGTAATTTTCTGAAAGGAATTGTGTGTTTGTTTGTTTTTTGCTCTGTTGATGAATGGGTAAAGCCATGGACCTAAAAGTTTTGGAAGTGATGCAAGAGGCAAGGCTGGGCAAGGGACAGCATTGGTTTGCTGGCATTGGCATTCACGTACGTGCAATGGCATGAACCCGATGTATAGCTGAAAACCAAAGAACTGATGGACCGTGACTTTTATTACTGCAGGTCGCTGTGATAAGGTTGAGGGAATGTGAGTGGGTGGGGAGAATGGGGGGGGGGGGGGGGTAGTTGATTGGTAGATGGGCGGTCCTTACTGATCCCACGGCCAGACTTGTTTAACCTATGAGTGAGTGAGTGAGTGAGTGTTAGAGGAATTTGTGTACTTAACTAGTGAGTGTATGGGAGGGACTTATTGGCATTGACTTTGCCAAGTTGCTCCCCCCCCCCCCCCCCCAAAAAAAAAGTAATGCCTGATGTCTGCGTATACATAAACAAGTGGATTTGACTGAAATCTAGCAGTTTTGGTTTGGAGGTTAGAGTGAAGTGCAGCGTGGAGTCTAGCTTCGTCTGTTTGAAAGACTGGTCCTTGTGTATTTGTGGAACGGTGTCAGGATTACTGCCAGTCTTTGGGATGGAAGTGTTACTGCCTGAACCGGCCAGATTCCACAACGTCTGTATGTATTTGCCACCACACATGTAATTGCCTCACTCGATTTGACTGTTGAGCATTTATGTTCCATTTTATTTTTCAGGATTTGTTACCTTTGAGTATCTTTCTCTCTGGGGATAGGTGGATTTCATGGAAACCAAATGTCTTTGCCTCTCTTGATGTAAATTGCCCTGGCTCTGAACTAAAATTGAGAAAAGGATTTTCTTTTTTGTATTCATGCTGACCAGCATTTAAGTGTTCTTTTTTTTAATAGTCCAAGTGTTCACTGTGACCTACACTTGTACATCCTTTTTGATTTTTTTTTTCTTTTGAACTTGAAATCTGCCCTGACACAAGGCACTCTACATTCTCCAAGTGCTGATTGGCCACATTTGCCTTTGCCTTGTGGTAGGCAATAAAACCCCGGCTGGAGATAAACTCTGCTGTATACAGTACCTTTCCAAATTTTCTGAGTGAATACCGAGTCTAATCACAACCGTGTGGACAGAAAAGAGTAGGCCTATGCTGTCATTTGGAATAAAGGCTCTGTGAAAGACACTATACAAGACTGTACTCTGAACTGTGCATTTAGTTTGTTTGGTTTATCTTTTCATCTCTTTGCCAAAGACATGGATACTCTGATGATAATAAGTTTGTCTTTAATTTTTGTTGTTGTTGTTGCTGTTGTTATTGCTGTAGTCTTTATTCCAGCATTTTGTAATGGATTCTGTCTGTTTTTTTTTTTCTTTCTTTCTTTGCCTTTTGCATCAAACATTGCATTGCATCACAACTTGTACAGAATGTTGCCTATAACTTCAATGTATACCTGAGATATTCTTGTAAAGATGATGGACTGGCATATATATGTTTGCCGCATTGTTCTGCATTTAACTTGTAAGCCATGAGTGGCTAATATTGCTGCAGTCATTTAGAATGCAGTATTGAATAAGGATATGATTTGTATGTCTTTCATATTGTGATACTTGGAGCCATTTAATTGTGAATTTATTGTTTTACTCTTAGCCTAGGGTACTCTCCAGTGCTTCTCTAAAGTGCTGTCAATTGATTTTTGTTTCAACACTTGTACACAAAATTCAATACTTGTACAAAAGGAGGATCATTTTTTTTGAGTGATAGACAAAATGTTTTTTCAAACTCATGTAAATAAATGTAAGCTAGATTGTACTCTTCGAGATATGTGTTCAATGAAGTTGTCAGTGACTTAAAAGGAACTTGTTTACTCCACCTATCACAAATCCTCGGAGACCCGCTCTTAAAAGTTGAGTGCCCCTGAAGAATTGGGAACTGGAGCAGGAATGCCCACTGCTTACAAATTTGGGTCCCGTGTTCGCCTCTCACTGTACTCTTTCCAAACAGCTTCCCTTGTCCAGATTTGTTTTTCTTTAGCTATAACAGAAGGGGAAGTCTTAGTGACCCGAAGAGTCAACCCATAAACAGTTGTAGGCAAACGAGAAGGGTTTCAGTTACAGCAAACAAGTCCGTCAACAACAGTGGATGAAAAGTGCGCTCTCCCTGAATATGTTGAGTCTCTGCCACCGTGGATGATGGTGAACAGGGTCTACAACTGTAGTGCAGGGAATATCACTTTTGACCAATAGAAGCCATGATTGGAGTATGTTGGCAATATAGCACAATGATTTCATGTATTTGCAGCATTTGGTGGGGGGGGGGGAACTTTTTACTTCAGTGTTGAAGGATTTGGATTTAGTTTGTAAAACTGTACATGGATTTTGTTGGGATGTGATTGTAAGTGAGAAATGCTGATTCCTGTTAATACAACAAGGTTTAAAATGTTTCTTTGATTTTCTTTTGATCTCGCAGGGCGCAGACAGAAGAAAAAGCCTGGAATCAAAGATGGCAATTCTACCGAAGATCTAAAGGTGAGAACTAAATTTCTTTATAACACAACACAGTACATGTATGTACACACTACCAAAAAGCCTCTATAGAGAAGAAACTTTGGGCAAGCTGGAAAATATTTGATTTCTGTTGGTTAGTTATGCTATTGTTGGACTATACCTCTGATCAGTTGGTCAAAGCTTGTTGGGCTCTCTGGACATCGCTTTGTTACTCTTGTAACAAGAGAGAAACCGAGAGACATCGTGACTGCCTCGATGACGTCTTCATTGTCTTTTGTCGTGATAGTAATGATCCGTGGTAAGATACAGCTCTGCAGCAAATCTCTGAAAAGGCTTTGAAGAGGATATTGTGAGTAACAAATGCAATCTTCCATATGAATACACTTGATTGAAATCAAGATTTCATTCCTCTGTAATTACTGTATGGGTGATGAATTACTTCCAGTACAGCACAAAGACGGGGGGGGGGGGGGGGGGGGGTATTTCTTCCAGATATTTAAAAAAGGTAACTTATAAGAAACCACCCACAATCGAGCCGTTTTACATAGCCTTGACTACTGACCACTCAATCTTATTCCTGTCCACTTCGCTTTTCTGTTTGCCAAGGTTATACTCATCGAAATGAAAGATCCATTGAATTTGACCTTCCGTTCGCAGGTATTCTGAGCTTTCTTTCACTATGCAAATTCCTCTCATTCTACTCGCCTGTTTGCGTCAATTCTCTGGAATTCTTAGGTGTAGCCTTCGCAGAAGCAAGGCAGTAAAGCTCATTGTATCATGAATTAAATTTCTGGGCTTCATTCACTTGAAATGTTGACAAAACATTTTTTGTAGTCAGTGCACCTCACTCAGTGCATTTCGGCATGTGCAAACATTCAACTCGGAAAGAGTGCAAGAAAAAGATGGGCATAGCTTGGAGTTGACCTTTAACCCCAAACTCCCAAACACTTTGTGTGTGAAAAAGCATGTCAGAATTTCTTTCTGAGTGATCAAGAGGGTTTTATTTGCCCTCTGCAAACTACGGTGCATTCATTAGCGGCCAAGATGGTATGTTTAGTTCTGGCAAATGGCAGCTCACTCACAGAGTTGCTGTTCTGAGCTAGTAGAAAAAGAAATTGGGGAAAACAAACCCCACAAAATGCTCGTGATATGAGATTATGAGTAAAGTTTGGACGGAAGTAAGCAATCTTTTTTTATGAACTGCCAATATTTTGTTAATTTCATTGGGGAGCAGTTTTCATTCTATCATGCCCAGTAGTCCTTCCTTTTTTTCTTTTTTTTTTTTGGTGTCCATACATACACAAATTCACACCTTAGAGCTACCATGCACAAACACAGGCAGTTCCCTTCTCAATGAGTCATAGACTCATACCTGATTTCATGCATTTCTTCAGTCATTTTTTATAGCATTTGTTATTTTTTGTTACACTGAGCAAGAGAGAGAGAGAGAGAGAGAGAGAAAGAAAACCCATTCTAGAGTTTTTCCACTGTCTTGACGTAGATAATTCCCAGTGATTGTTTTGGGTAACCGTAAAAACGTTAAATCCTGCTGAAAGTAGTGTAACGAGAGGTGAATGATTTTCATTGTGCCTTGATGCTAACACTGTTGATCGATGCATGCATGTCTTGATTGGCTAGGGAGATAGACTGCAAGGTAGACTGCATGTTGGCTGAATACGAAGATACATGTACCGTGTAGAGAGATCAATAAATAGTGAAAAGAAAGCAAGCATTGGCCAGGCTGCGCAATCAGTTGTGATAATAAACTTGGTTTAAATACCATGGGCTGTTGTCTTACCCTGCGGTCATATACAACATCGCTTTTGCTCCCTTTTATCTGTACCAAATTAAAGATAAACATTTGCCATATTGTGGTGGCAAACTTTCATTAAGAATTGCTGTATGAACTGGTAGTTACTATTCATTAGTGATGAAATGTGTTTGATTTTATGTGTGTGTGTTTTTTAATGTGTAGAGCTGCAAAAACGTCAATGAAAAGACGAAACATGTAGGTGTATGTCTGAAATTCAGATATGAGGGGGCAGTGTTTCAGTGCATTATTAACACATATAAAAGAGTATAACCACTTAAACATCATCAGACCGTATGAAGAGGCGAGTATCAATATAAAATTATGCAATTGACTTCCAAATAGCTACTAGTTCTGTTCTTTATCATCCAACAGATGTGTTAGTTTTCTTCAAATGTCACAGCACTTAGCCTCTGAAATATTGCTTTTCATTGGCCATAACATTCTCAGAGTCACTGCCTTTCTATCCAATGTTTGTTTTATCGCTACAATAATGATAATAAACTGTCCTTTGTATGTGTGTGTGTGAGTGTGCTTGTATATTTCCTTTTCTAAATGCACGCTACATAGCTAGTCATGGTTCTAGACCTCGCCTATATGAAGGAAATGCATGAGGAGGTGTGATTACTGAGCTTTCTATAACTAATGTTATTATTCTGACAATGTTATTATTCCGACTTATTCAGATAAGTCTATTGAGTATCTGAAGATTGTGGAAAGATCACGTAAGAAACAGATGTCCAACAACCGGCAAAATATGTGTTGGCTCTGTACGTAGGTTGTCTTCTGATAGTGTAGTCAGCTTTTCAGCAAGACCGGTGAAAACTACAGTCCTATATTTTTCTATAGCAGTCAAGCCACCAGGTACTACACTATTGTAGGTAGCTCCAGGATATGAAGCGTAGCCCTTCGACAGGACAAACCTGAACAAAACTACTCATCAGACCAAACGTTCTTAGCATTATTCAATGGGTAATCCAAATCCTGTGTGCTCTCATTCAGTCTTCCTGTTCTGTTTTATTTGTGGAAGTGGGGACTATTTGCATGTGAATGGGGTACAGTGTTGCTGCTCTGAAGAGTTCATTGAGGCAGGTGCATTTAGCCTTGCGTTAATCGTGATTTGCAGCGATGCATGATCCTGCGCATATACACTGGTCTCCCAACCAGCAGAGAAATGTATGCACACAAAATGTTTATGAGCTCTTGTACGCAGCAGAGTTTCTTGGCACAGATGATAGAATCAGTGCCTTGTTTAATAGTGCTATTCGTGTGTAACAACCATGTAGATACTAAAGTGAGAAAAGTTCTCCCTAGCGCCTTGTGCCACTGACAACCGAAAAGGCCCCCTTTGCTGTATACATTCCCTCACGCCAAATTCCTTGAGGATTGCCTCAGTTTCATATAAATTTTGGTGGAGAGTGGCAAGAGGGGGAAAAATCCGATACAGGCGGTGGTTGATCGAGCAGCCTTTCAAATCATCAGCAGTACCAGTGATTAGCACTTCCAGACAGTAGTCTCCCTTGACTTGGGTTGTAAGCGTGAAAACCACAGAGCTCCTTTGTATAGAGTGTCAGGAGAACAGAGAGTCTTGACAGAGAAAAGCTTGAAAGGGCAGAACAGAGGAGGATAAAAAAGGAGCCAAGACAGCCAGAATAGAATATAGGTGTCGAGTGTGAAACACTGCATTACTCAGACGACTGGTAGTTAGTCTGGAAAACTAGACCCCTTTGTCACATCTGTGAGAGAAAGTCAAAATGAGAAAACTCTTCATTGTAATTACAGGCTATTTCTGCATTGCACGCAGGACAGGATTTTGAGAATGTCCGTTTTGTAACTGTGTTTGCTATTTAAGCATTCATGATATCTTGAGATTCCTTTTCCACCAAATAAGCACAATGTCCATGATCAAAAGTTTACTTGTACATTGTACATTACAATGTACAGCAAATTTTAGAGAGCATTTCATGGCATTGATAATGGGATATATCAAGATCAATGATTTCACCGTAATTTCCTGAGAATTATCACGGCATGTGTAATTGGTACAGATATCCAGACGGAATTGTGAGTGAGCATTATTTCTTTTGTTGATGGATCAAACTGAAAAGGTCTTGGGGATGGAATGGGGAAAAATGTTACGTACATATAGGCAAGGTACCTACTGGTATGCTTTGCACACACCAGGATCACATAGCATTATGTGTATTTATTGAAGGACAGTGTTGCAATCCGCATCCAAGAACGAAGAAAGCTCGATTTTCTCTGTGATTTTCCCCCGCTCACCGGCATCTCTCCCGCACTGCATCGTCTTTGATGGACGTAATAAAAGAGACATTGGAAATCAATGAAGTCATTGTGTCGATTAAGTGAGCAAAGTCGCTGCACGGTGCCGGATGAAAAAGAAAAAAAAAAAAAAGCAGTAGATGTAGGGTGGCTTTTAAAAGTAAAGTAGTTCAGCCAGACGTGGTCCTTGGAGAAAGGTAGAGCGATTATTGGGAAGGCAAAGCAAAGAGACATGATATATTCTTTTGTGGAGTAGAGGTAAGGCCTAAGTTACCAGTAGCCATGATGTCTTTGAAAGCAGTAGAAATTTCCATTTGATATGCTCTGAATCTCTGATCACCTGCAAAGGGAAGTATACGTGTATCCATAACTAAACAGCAATGATATGAAAATTGAAATGAGATGATAATTGATGCTTAGTGTGTTCTGTCTTATCTTGTGTGCATTTGATATGTTCTTACCCAATTTTGTCACAAATTCTGTGTAAGGATGATGCATATAGTGAATTTGTAGAGTGTCCATGTTTTGTGTTGTATGTGAACACCTCAGAGCTGGATGTGCCTGCGAGAAGAACTGAACCAAAGTCTTGCAATCACGACAGAGAAGCTGTCATTTGTTTCCGGCAAAATTAATTTTCTTGATTGCTCGCACGGAGAAGTGTGCTTCGCAGCAGTGCGCTTCGCGGCAGTGCGAGACGTTACTGCGATGTGATGTTACGTGCGAGGGTCACACATCTACATTTCATTCATGAAGGGGAGGGGGGGGGGGGGTCCCTTGTGCCCTGAGGGCTAGTGGCAGTGGGGCATGACAATCTTTTGAAATTAGCAGCCTTGGGCTTTTGACTGGCTCCCTGAGAGGTGGCTTGAGTGAAGCAAAAGAGCCTTGGTGGTTTTTGTCTGGCCTCATATTCTGCCTGTCACACTGCCTTGTTGACTCTGACACTTTATGTCATTCTTTACCAATAGTTAATGAATTTTTCCCTGCTTATTTCCTGCAGCTCTGGTTTATTTTGTGGAGCTCCTTTGCCCAGCCATGTTTAGATAATATGTACGTAATTTGTTTCTGGACGCAGTGTTATCTTGCTCTTCTACAGCAAACATGATATCAGCTGGGTCAAGATCTTTCTGAAAATTCAAGGTTTTTGGCCCCAGTAGAGCATCAACAACGGTATGAAGGAGGAAAGAGCTAAAACAGACAATGTATACTGTGTAAATCAATTCTTTCCTGCAAACTGCATGTCACAGTGGTCTTCTTCATGTGAGCAAGTTGTTTCCCCCAAAATGGCTTTGAACCAAACATTAAAGTTATCATGTTGTATAAGGACTGTTTTTCTACAATGAACCACCCCCCCAAAAAAAAAAACAAAACAAAAAACAAAAAACAAAAATATGAATGTAGACATGTCCATGCCAATCACTTTTGGAGTATATGGACTTCAGTAGTTGTGCTTATAAGTGGCAGGCTTCCCTTTTTCACCACTGTACTAGGATCTGTTTGCATGGTATGTGCTGATACACTTGTGGCAGGTTCTTTGTAAACATGCCTCCTCCCCCAAAAATGTTTTGAGGCAGCAGGATATGAATAACAATGGTATTGCATGTTTTTACGTCAAATCAGATATCAATATCTAAGTCAGTGAAAACATTGGCATAGAGATCACAAGACTAACTTTTTTTTCTAATGGCTCATGTGGGCTACCAAAATTTTAAAATGTGAAATATTGGTGGCCGGAACCAAAAGGACACATAAACAGCTATTTTGAAACCAAAAGGACACATAAACAGCTATTTTGAATCTAGTTGCCCAATTTGACCACCACAAGATAACCTTTTGTTGGGAAGTTTGGTGGCCCAACAAATTTTTAGGGACCTTGGGCCATGGGGCCACTGCTAATCCCCTGATGTTGAGCCATCTATTTAGCATCTATTTAGACACTGGTCATATTTAAAATATATGATTACAAGTCTGCTCATTGCATAGATAAGTGTTGAATGTTGTACTCCTGGTATAAATTCTCATCTCTATAAAGTTTGGAGAACTGAATTTGATTTCAAAGTCTCAAAGTCTACATTAAAGTCTGCATCTGCCTAGTTTTAACAGAGCTTTGTTGACATTCCTACTTGATGAAACTGAAAGGGATTATTAACTGCATTCTTGAGGTGTGTCCCACCAGAGAAGATGATATTTTGAATTGAATTTTAAAGATTTCTTTTTGAATTGGATTTGAAACCACACAAGTGTGGAAAAATGTGCTCTCCGTCAACGTTCGAAACTATTACGGTAAACTGTTTGGAATCGATTTGACAATTGCACAATGGATACCTATAGTGTGACTTGTGTACATTGTAATCTACCCGAATGCTAGTCCTGAATAATTAATGGTTGTAACGACGCTATTTACATTCCATCTGAAACTTTCTCATTGATTTTTTCCCCCTCTCTTCTTTCAACCATGTGGTCCACAATGTGGATGAGATGACATCTTGTTGATCGGTGCTGACACATTAAGCAAACATGCTTTCCGAGCTCATGTCTGTTTGTTTTTTTTTATCACAATGTGTTATGATCATCTGATTGACAAAAACTAACCTTAGATGCAGCCTTTCATGATCAAACTTCTTGTATGAGGATTTTCATGTGCAACAATTTATTTGTATGTCATTCTCTGAAAACTTCAGAACACAAAGCTGATGCCAAAATTGTGTCCAGGAGAAACAAATGATAATGATAATGATAGAAATTTAACATGATGAAAGTGAGGCACTTTAACAGAGCTAATCTCATGCAAGAGTTTCTTGCTTTAAAGATGAATTGCTTTAAAGATGAATTGCTTTCTTGAGAAAATTTAATTTCTTTGCTGTAAGCTGCTTCACCATTTGTTTTGCTGCGCTCCACTAATCTTTCTCATTTTGCAGTCCTCGTGAATACTAAGTATTCTATTCCCCTCCATGCATTTGGAGATAGATCTTACCTACAGTTCCTCAACAAGTTGATGAATGATTCAAATGAATTGAATGTCTAGTGTCACATAGAAGATTTAAAAAAAAAAACCTCCAAAAAGACCCAACTGACAGTCTGAAATGTAGGCTAGCAGTGAGGAGGTCTGCATCAGCTTTGCCTGCCACCAATGTTGGGCAGGATGTCCTCTCTAGGGCTTTTTACACTTGTGTTTCTTAACCCCGGACTTTCTCTGACCCAGGACTATCGTTAGTCCTGTACCAATTTTTTCAGCTTTTTACACTCGCCAATTAGTCCCGTACTATCTCTTGTCCGGGGCTAAGGAGAAAACTGACCTTTTTACACTCGTATTTCTTAGCCCCGGACTTTCCAAACCACATGAATATTCATAATTACGCTGTGTACTGTACACGTACACGCACGCACCGGCAGCACTTGATTACCTCGTTTCTGATTGGTCAGTGAGGATCGGACTTCGTCTCCGTCGCTTAGCCCAGGATTATTTTTTCGTTCTGTTTACACTCACTTGCTTGGCACCGCAATTGCGGTGCTAACCCCTGCTATTTTGCAGGGCCAGATAGTACCGGACTATCGGTGGGGCTAGCCCACTTTGGCAAAAACGAGTGTAAACAGAAAGTGGGCTAAGGATAGTCCCGTACCAACGGTGGGGCTAAGGCCCCCCCCTTAGCCCCACCGTTGGTCCGGGGCTAAGCAAAATTTTACAAGTGTAAAAAGCCCTTCTGTTGCAATCATCCATAACTGTCTGTCGCTAAAGGCAGGTGCAATTCTCAAAGCCTCCTAAAGTCCTAGTGTTTCACAGATGGCATCCCAGGTACCTCATAGCCTCATCTTTGATTAATGAGGCTGGCAAAGTGGCAGTGTCCCAGTCACCAGGTTGTCCACTTTCTCCCAGGTGCACTGATGACCACCCCCCCCCCCCCCCCCCCCCCATTGACCAATAGTTAACCAGGCAGGGGAACATTTACATGCATGCCGGGGGGGGGGGGGGGGGGGAATGACTGTACCATCTTTTTCTATCTTGGTGTTTGTCGCATTGACAGGCATGTACTACCACCAAATTGCTGCAAAGTTGCCTATCAAATTTTAGTGTGCATAGTGCATGAGCAACTGGTCTGATGTGTGTTCTGTGTGTGCCATTATTCCCTTGTCAATATTTGCTTCCCAGCACATTTACAATTCAAGAGTTCTTATACTTTTGAGGAGTTTGGCTGAGGTCAGTTGCATAGAGCTTTACAGAGCTTTTGGCCTGGTGCACACGGAGCTGCGGAGAGGCAGGTCGACACAACACACACACACACACACACACACATAAAGAAAGATAGATTTAGACAGATTATTCTTAAAACTTATGGAAAGGTTAAAGACAAACATTCTTTAGAAAGAAAAATGTGTTTGTGCTGAAGGCTACAGGGGCACTTGACTAAAGATTGATTAGAATGAATTTCAAGGGACTGAATGAGGTGATTGACTTGCATAAAACTTTCTTATCATTTTGTTTGGTAAGTTTATATCCAGGAAGCCATGTTTCCTTGTCTGTTTAGAATTTATACAAGGTAAATATGATTTATATTTCATTTGATTTAAATGAATCTGCCTTAAAGTGCTCATTAGTAAATCTGTCATGATGTTTACAAATGTACATATTTATATACTTGTGTTTTCATAAGGATTATTAGTGAAGTTAACCTCTACCCCTAATGATGAATGTCATTTCGTGGTTGATTACTGTCTTTTCATAAAGACAGATAATTACAGTGACACAGGGCATTGAAGTGTGTGATTTACATGTAACCTTTTTTTCCTTTTTTTTTTAGAAGGAACTGTAGTTTTTGAAGGCTGCACCTTGTTTTGTTGACACATTCTACCATGTTTCATGTCATAGATGAAAAAAGAAAGTGACATAAAAAAAAATACTGGTATTGTGCCAACGGACCCTTTGACCAAAGGATAATTGGATAGTTTGAAGTCGCCGGTAGACAAGTGGCCTCCCTGTTTTGTTGTGACATCGAAACCGGTGACGCAGTGGTGGAAATCTCGTCAATGGGAGTGTATTGTTCATCACCTCCACCTGTATGTTACCGGTGATTGTAAGTTTTCTGTTTTGTTCTGCCCCACTGCGCATCCAATGGACTCCATCATTATGCCAAGCCTGCATAAATTTGATTCTGCGATATGAAAGCGTATAAATAGCTGTGAGCCACTTGTTCCGTGATTCGTAGAACCTTGTCGTTCAAGGTGTGGAATGTGATTAGCATAATGTGGATTGCGGTACATTTGGACTTCATTTCCAGTTTCTCTCTCTTTCTCTCCTGTTTCCTTTGTCAGGGTAGTTTCTTGTTCCCCTTTCCGAGACTCCACTGGGAGTGTGAGTCAGAGCTCCTTTGTTTTCTAACCGGTGTGTGTAGCGCCGGACTGAATTACTGCATCACGTCAGCCAGCGTCTTACCACTCTCTGACCGACACAAACCAATCTCAGAAAATTTCTCTCTCCTCCTCTCCTCTCCTTCTCAACCTGATCAATGTGCCATTTGTTCTGTACCTTGACCTTATCAATCGCTAGGAAAGGATTTCTAGTTGGTGCTTTCTCCCGCAACTGGTAGCCTTCCTCATATTTCTAAGCATTACTCTCTCTATTCATTCCATCTTTTCCCCCGCCTCCATTCAGTCCCAATCCCTCCATTCTGTGTGATGTTGTAGATGAAATCCAGTGAGTGCGCTGTTCCCTTCTCTTCCTCCTTCCTGTTTCCTCTTGGAGAACAATAGAGAGTTTCTCTCAGGCAGTCGAGTGAGCGGTGGCAGTGGCTCGCTGCCAGGTTAGAGTTCTGCCTCCATTTCATTCTCTTGCCAGTGTGTCCCCCAGTCTAGACGTTGCATCGATAACTGGAGGAAAAAACTGAGTCGCCATGCAAGGCCTGACTTCTGCCAGGAGTGTAGCTGCTCCTACAATGCATGTGGTAAGCTGGACATTCAACTTTCAAGACGTGGTGTAGATGGTGAATATGTCAATGTTTTCTGGTGGTTTCTGATCCCGGTTAGATTTTAGGGCGCTTGTTGATGACATGTTCTCCACCTTTGGAGAGAGTTTTTGATACAGGGGCTGATAGCATATTTGTGTTTTCATGACAAATGAGTTGATGTAGAGTACAGAGGGTGAGGGTTTCCTCATCAACAACCCCCTCCCCTTGTGTGTTTTTGTGCGCACACAACATCATCTTTCCTGAGAAATTGAACACCTTTCTCGCCCCGAACTCTGCAGGAGGCTTCTTTCACTGCGTTGACATGACAACGAGATGCAGGGGCAGGACATGACAATAACTTTTCAGTGCTTCTCCCCTTTCTGCCATTTCCTTAACCCCTTACATGCCGCAGGAGTCAGGATGGGGGGGGGGGGGGGTGGAGACTGTCACCCGGAGGCTTGAGCTCAGTTGGTCCCTCTCTTGTTGGAGATACACAAACCTACTCACCCCCCCCCCCCCCCCTTGTGTGCCTTGTGAGGGTTGCAGAGGGTCATTTTGTGTCAGCTGTCAGACTGTTTACATAGAGTCCCTGACAGTTCTTGTGTTTCACCCCAGAGCACCTCTTCTTGTATCACTGCTGTGGCTGCTGCTCCTTCAGGAATAAAGTGAAGTGTTCAGTTTTCTGTTGCCCCACACCCTTGTCTGGCCTGGTTGATGGCACAAAGTGTTGGTTTGGAGGGAAGGGAAGTCAACTGACCTGGCTATTCTGGATGGGGAGTATCATCCTTTGCTCATCCAGGCTTTCTTGGACCAAGGAGCTCCAACTCCTTGCTTGGACATACATGGTCTGTGTGAAAGCTGGGGTTGAGATGAGTTTGTTGTCCTTGTTTGATGCTGTCGCATTCTGGGCTGTACATACAAGCCTTGCTGTTGTCTAGAGGGATTACCCTGGATAAAGGTAGATAAGAGAATCTATAGATATGTGCCTGTTATCGTGTACATCTGTGGTCTTGTTGTGGCTGATCAGTGTACAGGTAGCTCCGACTTATTCTGTTTATGTGTGAATGTGAATGTGTATATTGTGCTTCTTGATCATGCAGTGTACACACTGACAAATACTCATTGTCAACAGTACATTGTACATGGTTAACAAACATTTTATCATCATGAAATTGATTTAATTGAAGAACGTGTAGAAGGTTTTGTCAGTGACTAATATTTCTGTTTCATACTTGAGATAAGTTCATGATTGTTTCTGTATCTTGGAGGAGAAGTTTATTATCCCCATTTGTCTTTGCTTTCCTTTTCTGCACATAAAGGCACATTTAAACATACAAAATTGTATTCTTCTGCATGCCTTGTTACTTAAGGTATCAAAATATCATATTTTGTATGATGGAATATAATAAAAATGTGTGAGTGGAGTGTATCATTTGATGACTTGAATTTAGACTATCTCAAGCATAAACTTGTCAGAAGTCAGGGAAATGTGAAAGTCATTGAATTCTTATTTTACCCCACCAAGCATGAAGAACTGATTGTATTAATATTTGTACTTTATGCAGTGATGCTAATCATATTTGAAATTACAGGGAAAAAAATTTTAATGTATTTATTTCTCTTTTTTCGTTTGATAGGGTGGGAGTGAGCTCAACCTGAACGAACTCAGAGACATGGCTTCCCGACAGCAGCAACAGATTGAGATGCAACAACAGATGCTGGTTGCTAAGCAACAGAGGCTCAAGTTCCTCAAACAACAAGAAGTGAAGCACCAGGTGAGTTGCTTGTGGGGGTCAAAGGTCGAATTTTCCACGTCTAGAGTTTACTGAAAGTTGCTCAATCACCATAATCTGGCAGGCTGACTGGAATCAAGCAGTTCCAGATGAACCAAGTATTCTTTCTTTCAAATTGATCAAGAATTTGGGTAATTTTGTGACCTCGCTCCTGCTTATCAGTGGATTTTCTTTGAATAAATGAGAGAAAAATTGCTACTTCTTATGAGACAATCTAACGAAGGCACTGATTTGAGCACAAGAGGGGGGCTGAGGGTCGACACATGTGACCAAAGATGATTCAAAACAACACTAGGTTCTGTCTGCTTTATCAACTCCAGTCTATCTGAAGACTCAGATTTTATTTCATTGGCTATTGGTAAAGGAGTCATTGATTGACACAAAGTTTTGGGAAGAACATATTTCATCTCCACTCTGTCTTCATGCACACAAGTGCCCAGGACATCATGCTCAATCATTTGGATCTATACTGTGGAGTTCGATGAGGACTTTTATATGTTGCTCCAAACTTGGGTCATGTTTGGTCTGTTGCTGTTGACTAAAAATAGAATGCATCTTTAGCAGTCACATATCCTGCAAAATAAACCTGGGTTTAGTGTTGTGTGGTATACAGATTACAGTCTTGACACCAAATAATCATGTGACCTAACATGTGGAAAGCTTTGGGGTTTCCTTCTTTCATTTATTTTATGCACAATATATTTATTTTTGCAAATTTAGCATGTCAGGTTATATTTATGATGGAAACAAGTTGTGAAAATATTGCCTCCTGTGACACAAATGCACTGAATATCATAATCCAAGGTAGAAAATAATTTTTCCTATACTGTCACTGCTGTTATCGATTGTGAATTCTACCACTTGGTCATAATAGTCTTACTCTTACATTTGTTGGCAGTGTTTTAAAATTAGCACAATATTATACAAGTGTAGCTGACTTGGACATCAAATTTATCAATAAAAACTTGGCAAAGGCTTCGGCACATTTAGTTGTACAGTGGTCATCCTGGTGTAACAATCTCCTTTTAAGACCAGAGAAATTTTTTATTGTATCAAGGTTTTCAAAAAAAAAACAATGCAAAAAATCTTTAACTTTGGAACAAGAAAAGTTAGGTTGTTTAAAGGAGAGTTTGTTATATTGGGATTCTTGGTTACGAAAGTTCCCTGTAATATTGAAAAATATTATCCTTCGTAGGGTCCTCTACATTCAAGATGGATATATCCATAGCAATTCTGTTTACTCTATGATATCCATTAAGTAGGACATATCAAAGACTGTGTGTGTGCAGGTAGAGAGAGTTTGTACAGTCACTGAATAGTGAGGGAGATACACCATGTTCTTCTCTCATCAAGAAAGATTATAGGTTGCATTAATAAGAATTCCTTGTATCTAGACTTAACTGATTGGATTCCAAATCAATCCTTCCTTTTCTTCCTAAGCTCTGAGCGATGGAGAATCGGATGAGACAGACTGATCACCGGTTTGCAAATTGAGGGGATTTATTGGTTAATTGTGGTCAGGTGGTGTAGTAATCCCTTCAAACCCTGCAAAGAGGATCAGCATCTATAGAAAAAAAAAATCATCATGTGACGCTGTTTATGTTTTTCTTTAGAGTATTCTGTAGGAGAATTCTTAGTGATCCTTAGTGAGACCCAAAAAGCTCACTATTTATCAGCACACAATCAAGTGAACATATCGCATATAAAAATGGACGGTTATGTAATGTCATTAACCCGTTGAGGACGGACTGATTTTTGCTACAATACGCATTTCCCATAGACACTTGCCCGAGTACACCTGTACTCGGGACTCATCCTCAACGGGTTAAGAGGATTTAAAATGAATTACCTAGATTCTTTTGTGGCACCTCATATTGAAGGTCTGAAATTATACGTGCATGCTTGTGGTCTGATTATTTATTTCTGTTTTATTGTTTTCCTGGTTTCTCAGGATCTGTATTTTGGCCCTTTCAAGACAGGAACATAAATTTGATCGTCACTAGATCTGACATGTGTTTTTATCGCTACACCAGACTATGCTCTTAATTAGATGGGTTAACTTAATGTTTGAAATCTATCAACTATCAGACCGTACCTTCCTCTGAAAAATAGACAGAAGAAATTTAAAAACCACACACACACTAGAAGTAAGGTCAACAAAAATATTTTGACGCAAAAAGCTAATTAGATGTGGATTCCTAGACGTGCATCACCAGAGGGGATACAGTCGCGACTCGTTTGACGTTTACAGCCGTAATAAATGTAATTTGATTGAAAAATCTGTGTAGGTGGCTTGGAGGGATGTTATCAGTAGATTGCAGCAGGATCCATAGGACTATCAGCAATAGCAATAACATTTAAAAATTGTTTTCAGGAGAACGGGGATGTATTCATTATGACGAATTGGATCATAATTCTTATATGTCAATAGAAAGTAGCCAAAGAGCTCTAGTTGTCTTAACCATCATTTTTTTTTTTTTTTTTTTGAGGGGAAGGAGAGAATTTTAAATATTTATATGGAGTTGATGTGTTTATATTTTCTTTGAGGGTTATCCCAAAAAACATCAGGATTCATATGACATTTGCTGTGGCATTTCAATCATTCATATCAAATTATGTTTCTACCTGGAAGCACTTCAAGGCAAATTTCCAGCAGGGGATATTCAATTTAATGCTGCGACTGTGACGCCTAGTCTACAGCATGCAGATTATCATTTGACTGTTTTTGATTTCTGCATGACAGCATAGATAGCTGTAAGATTGACTGATTTTGAAATAGGTCATGCTTATTTGTACTCCCTTTTCCTGTATAGTTCATCTTGTTATGATATTACGACTTGCATCAGGGTGAAATATGCTAGTCTCACTACAAGAATAATGCTTTGTATTTTCACCAGAAGTACATCACTTTCTGTGAGTCAGCACTAGAAAAAAAAAAAAGAATGCTTGTATCATATAACATCCTGTCTATGACAGATCGCCATTACATTTTGTAGATATGGCTTTGTAAAGGTAGAAACCCTGTGAGGCTAACCAGGGGAAATGAAACTATCAATTTTCTTATTCGAAAGTTTTGCAAATGTAGCTTGGAATAGTTCTGGGTGTCTGTTTCGTTTGGGGGGAAAAGTGCATGTGCACTCTTGTTCAGCTTAAACCAACATACCTCACATATGTTAGGTTGACTTTCTTTCTTCCATCCCTCTTTTTCTTTTCTTTTTTCCCTGTCTCAGCTTACCATCTTCCATACCTCATACCAGTAATAAAAAAAAAGAATTAAAAAAGCATCAATTACAATGAAAAAGATGGGCAACTATCAAATGAATACTCAAATCATAGTCTGAGAAATGTACAGCTGTCCTCTTAATTAATATCTTCTTGTGATGACTCAGTGGTTGGATTCCATGCGTTCACATAGTATTCCGCTAAATGCATCTAGATATTCTACAGTTGTATGTAAAGCTCACTATGAAGAACCAAACAAGGAAAATTGAGATAGGTGCCTGTGATACTGTAGTCTATGATGTCTATAATCCATGTGCTCTTCAAAATGTCAGTGAGATGTTTGTGCAGTGAAGGAGTCAGTAAGTGGATTGTGGACGTCAGTAATCAATTTAAAGTGTAGGAGTTAAGTGGATATTAGTCTGTAATGGGGAGGGGGAGGGGGTAAGGCAGCTGTAGTGTGATATGTGGTTGCAGAATAGACATGGCTCTTTGGCAGGAATGGAATAATTTTCATCTGCCTCTGTGTAATGAATTCAGAGGTCTGCATATACATTCAATTTGATTGACTTATTTCTACGGGTGCATAATCAATTGAAAGTCCTTGCTCCTTGCGCCAATCCTTGTTGTAATCTTCATTGCAGGTGCACAAGTGTATAAATTAACTCCTCACACAGGGCAATCAAATCATAGCAATGGTGCACAGTGAGATTTTACCGCGCTCTCTCTTTATCACATTGCGCCGCTTCTCTTGTTGGCGTTTGCATTCTGGTGATTGTGAGACATTGCTCGTGCTGGAGCAGCGCAAGGCAGCATTTTATCAAATTGGGTTCTGACGTCTGGAGAGAACCAAGCTGGCAGTGAAAGGCGATAACCAGCTGTGAAGCGCAGTGTATCCAAGAATTGCACAAACAGCGCTGCCCGGCACTGCCCGCTGTTCCAGTCTTGATGCAATGCGAGGAGAATATCCAGGCAAATAACATAATCATAAGACTAGCCAGCTCCCTTTTTTGTCCCCCTTTTTGTTTTCTTTTTGACAGTCCCTGCATCCAATAGTGTGATGGTTGCCTCTAGCAGTTGTGGCTGTTATCAGTCGAATGAGATGTAATTTGTCCTGCTTGTAGTTGTACAAAGGCCTTTTTCCTATTCGTATACTGCGAGGGGAGAATTACAGTAAAGGGGTGTCATAGAAATATAAATTTCTTTTTTTTTTCATTGTACCCAATTACCTCATGTTGTGCAGATCAGTAAAATTTTGAGCTTGATGGCTTAGAAATTTGATGCCTTGCCTGATGTCATATGTTGTGGACACCATACGGGCAGTAATGCCATGCAAACACTGGAATTAACACCCTTCTGCTTCTCAAACTATCTCAGTGTTTGTTTAATGCTAAGCCTGGTCGTCTGGATTAGGTGTGGGCCATTTCCAAGCAATGCCATGACCGCATGACTCATGCCTTTAGATTCTCCATGAATTATTCATCTTGTGGTCAGTGTCCCTAAATAGTAACAATATGGAGGGGTGGGGTAAGGTGGGGAATGTAGCATTCACTTGATCTCGTAGTCTTTAACTCATTATGTATGGTTTTCTGTGTGAAAGGGTACATTCTACATGTATGTTGTTCAAAAATGTGAAAGATTTGGAGCAGTTTTGTTTTTTTCATGTATTGATTACATGGAAACGTAGTTATATACTGAAAGCTGTACAACAAGAGTGATAAATGGGTTGAGCAGTCCCTAGAGTATAGTAATACATGTACAGCAGTTTTGATGGAAGCTACCGAGTAGTACAGCATTCAGTGGAACTTTTATGCAGCTTTACGGTAATATGCTTGCAACTGCCTTGGGACTATACAGTGTGCGTCACAGGCAAAAATGTCTGATCATTGAACGTGATGAAGTTGAATGCATGTTTTTGTTCTGTAGATAGTTGCACTGAATATTCCATTATTGTCTGTTAATTGCACTGATATACAAGGTGAGGCTGGTGAAAAAAAATGAGCAAACAAACAAACTTACAAGGATGCGTCAAACCAACCTGCTTGAATGCTTGGAAATCACAAGCATAATACTCTTGTTTGTCTATCTCACTAGCTACTTTTCTGTTGTTCCTCGTACTTCCTTGATTTTTTTCTTTTCTCCCAACATACATATTGATGATTTAACAAAGCAGACATACAGACAGACACACACACAGACACACACACACATTCAACCATGTCCATGTACACCAGGATGCCAGAGTTAAAGGGTGTGTACAGTTCTGGTCGAGGTGAGGATTTAGCTTTTAACGTTTTGCGAGCTATGCAGAAACCACTCTATGAGATGTCAAAGAGCATGCAGTTCTAAGGGGTAACAAAAGTTTATTCGATGAAAATCGGTTTTGAAATGGCCGAGATATCCAAAAACAAGGTGAAACAAAGAGATCCTAATAAAGTTGTAATGTGGCATGTCGCCTTTTATTATTAGCACTTTTTGGGATATCTCAGCCATTTGAAAACCAATTTTCATCAAATTAATGTTAAATCCCTCTTAAAATAACATGTTCTTTCATATTTCATAAGAGGTTTCTCATTATCTCCCTTAGGAATGTTCAAAACATGAATCCCCACCTCAACCAGTACTGTACAGTCCCTTTAACCTATTTCACTGGACATAAAACAACAATTTAATATATGTCTGTGTATGGTAGGCCTGTGTACTGAGTGTTTGTTTTTTTGTACATGTGTGGACTCTTATGATTCTTTATCCTAAAAGACTAAACTAATTAAACGTTTCTTTTTCTTCCCTCTCCCTTTTGTGTGACATACAGCAAGTTGCCGTAGAGAACGAGCGGCTGAGACGGCTGCGGGAGAAGGTGGAGCAGCAAGAGATGAAGCTGCAGCGGCTGCGTGTCATGCAGGGGCAGGCGGACACGGTCAAAGTGACCAACACCAACCTGTGTAAGTATTAACCCCCTCTCTGGCCATCCAGTGCCTGCTGCTGCTACCAGTACAGGCGTGGTGTTTGTCCCCCATCCCTCCAGGATGAGCTAGGTGTGAGGAAACTCAGCAGTAGATAAGAGTATACCAACTTTACGTGTGCAATGCATTTTTCTTCTTGCTGTTCAGAAACATTAGGAAGTTATACCAGCACACACACAAAAAAATAAATAAAAGAAAAAAAAAGGAAGGTATATGGTTTTAACAAAATTATTCATATCCTAGCTAGATGAATGCAACTGATTTATGAGCCAAATTATAGCATGCTCTCAATTGATCTAAAACAATAAAGACATACAAGTACATTATCATATTGTACATTATCAGTTTGTGCATTATCATCAAGGAAAGAAGACATGTATGCTGTAATGACAGCCTAAGTTGGACTTACTAAAATACAGTATCGACAAAGGCAATTGCTTTGAGAGCCATATTCAATACTTTGATGAACAGAATTAGGTAATGTCAAGATAACTGAGTGAGCTTTATTACTGAAGAGCCGAAATGCCAAATCCCCATCTTGGTTAAGAGCCAATTTTTACTGCGAGATTGAGAGACATATTTCATATTTGTGGGTGTGGTTTTTAAACCCTGTGGGCTTTGTTTGTGTTTTTGTCAATTCAAAAGAGTAGATGTGGAACCCATGGGTATTCAGAGCCATGTATATACCGTATGTACAATGTTGCCTGGTGTGACATAAGGGGTGCTAAATGGGAGCTCAAACAATAATAGCAAGCGGTAGATGAATTAAGCAAACACAGGTGCATGTGCTGCCAGAGCATGGCTTTCGATCAAAATGTAACCCTGGAGCTGGCAGAACTGTGTGTACCTGTCAAATAAACTTGATGCCATCATATGGCACACCACTTTAAATTCAAGTGGGCAGGGATGGTGGGAGTGTAGAGTAAAGAAGGGGTACAAGCCCCATGGAAAGAGCTCCATGTTGTACAGTGAGCAGAAGAATACCTGTGGTTTCTGTTTGGATTCCTAAGCCTGTATGAGTGAGTAATGCTGACATGTAACGGCATCCGGTGCAGGTTGTCTTGGCAATATGTTACACTCCACCGCCTAGCTTAGGAGACTGGACAGAAGCCAGATTTGGAGGATTACTGGCCTTTAGTTATTTACTGGCCCTTTTTTTTTATCAGGGCAAACTGTTTCTTTTGTGGAAATCCCTTCCAATTAGCTAGTTCCGAACACGCCAACAATATATGGATACAAACATGTCCTTGCAGCTTGACTGGCCAGCAAGGCCTCAGCAGCATTGTACCCAAATGTCACATGCCAATTTGGAATGGATTTTTCTGCTATACTTTCTCACATACCCTTCCTAATTGTGTATAATTCTTCAAAATGGCATCATGCACAAACCCTTGTGACTTGCCTAAAATAGAGCTAAGTCTCCCGATTCTCCAGGATGCTTTCTGAAAAATTTTGGCATTTCTTTGTCTGGATGAGGGGGTATGTGTAAAAGATGGATGAGGGAATATAGAGATCTCTCTGATTTAGGAATCATGTATGACATCAAGTTGCATGTTAATCTCGAGTATCGTCCTCCTTGCTCTTTGAATCTTCCTACTTTTGGTGGGTAGCTGTTGGTAGCCCTGCTATTGTCCCCTCAAACAGCTCACGGTACCAGAAGCATCCTTACTCTTTCTCTCCCCCATCCTTTGCTCTTTCCAGCAGCGGAGCTGGACGACCTGCGAGGTCTCTTCAGGGAGAAGGAGCAGGAGCTGGCGAAGGCAGTGGCCAAGGTGGACCATCTGACCCAGCAGTTGGAGAACCTCCGGAGGGGCAACGGCAGCTCCCTCCAGTCATCCGCTGCCTCCCAGGAGCTCGATCGGCTCCGCAAGGAACTGCTGGTGAGGACTCCATTGCACACGTGTAAATGTGTATATCTTGACCCGTTGAAGATGAGTCCTGAGAATGCTTGGGCAGGTGTCTATGGGAAATGCATGTTATAGCAAAATCAGTCCATCCTCAATGGGTTAAGGGGGTATCTCACTGCAAACATTTGCGAATGTTTTTCAAACGCAGCAAATTTCAGGTTTTGTCAGGGTTCATAGACCGTTTCAATCAAATTTGCAAACAGTTTTAATTGTCACAAATAGGTTTCATGTTGCAGAGACATTTTGAATGTGTTCAAAAATTTCTTTGCGACAAGAAAAGCTGTTTGCAATCATGAAAACTTGCAAATTTGATTGCAACTATTGACAAAGTTGATTTCAACTGTTCACAAACCCTGAAGAAACCTAAAATTTGCTACATTCACAAACATTCACCACTCAGTGAGATACCTCCGTACTGTGCTTTGCTCACTAATTGGCGTTCATGATGGAGCACTTTCCTTGCCTATTGGCACAGATGTCCGGAAAGTACCTGTCAATGAATAGATTTTACTTAATCATTCTAATCCTAGCTGTGTTACCATGGCCTTCCTGTTGTACTGAAGCTCATCTGTCTCAAGATTCATAATCCAGATTTAAGAGATTTCATGGAAAAGATCAGGCTCTCCTTAAGAGATGAAAATACTGTTGACGTTAGTAGAGTTTCTCACAATGCTGATATATGTCAAATGTTGATTTCTAGTATAGTCAGTCACTGTCTCTATCATCAGATTGGGCTAAAACCATAGAAGTAAAAATTGGATTTGGCCAAAAGATATGAAATCAACAAGTTTATAGATTGAATAGTGCAGGAACAACTTTGCTTTGTTTATAATCTTTTAGAAAATGAGTTAGAGTGAATAAGTTTGCTTGCCATGAAATTCTGAAGTGTAAACTGCATTATTCTCTGTGCCTTATGTTCCTTGGTATGATTTGATGTGAGTGTTTTTGTGTGAATGTATATTTCTGAGTGGCTGCCTTCCTAATGGTGTCTTTTATCTAACTGCATTTTTCACAGCATCGCAATAAGATGAATGAGCAGCAGAGCATCATGGTCGAAAACCAGAAGAAAGCCCTGGCTCAGCGCAATGGGGAGATGGTCCTTGTCGACAAACGCATTGGAGAGCTGACGGACCTGTTGAGACGTAAGAGGACGCTGCAGCAGCAGCAGCGTCAGTCACCAGTGCCCAGCAGCCAAAGGTCATCTCCTTCAAACAACAGCAACAACAACGCTATGACGAGGAACATGCCCA
The DNA here is from genome assembly GCF_040938485.1 of Diadema antillarum. Taxonomy (NCBI): domain Eukaryota; kingdom Metazoa; phylum Echinodermata; class Echinoidea; order Diadematoida; family Diadematidae; genus Diadema; species Diadema antillarum. The sequence continues at coordinate 4,519,185 of NW_027270918.1, forward strand.
ATGGCAACATTGCTCCCAGGCGGGCCAGTGACCATGGACTGGATCGCAACAGTCCCCACATGGACAATGGCGGTCAGTATCCAGGCCAGAGGCCTCCAGTGGCGCCACGCCCCAATCGTCTTGTGAATGGTGATGGTAGCGATGCATTCCGCCAGAAGCCAGTGCCGGCCAACAAGCCTGTCCCTGCCCCCAAACCCTCCATGCTGCAGCACCCAGGATTCAAGCCCCGCACAGGATCGTCTGTTCCGGTCACAGGGCCGCAGGGCACTCCGATGGTCATTCCTCAGTCTCAGATGGACGCTAGTGGTAGTGAGACATCGTCACTGACAGAGAACTCTAGTCTTGACAGCGTTCCCAGCTCCACTGGGCCATCCGGCATGCGGCAAGGTGGTAACTTGGCCTCAAGTAATCGCCCAGGAGCTGGATCTCCCAGCCAGGGCAACGCCAGTCGATGGCCAGCACAGAATCGGGATGCACAGAACAGGTCTCCCATTACTATGTTGCCTGGACAAGATGGACAAATCTCAAATATCAACAAAGACCTTCGGGTGCAGGTCCAGAGAAATTTACCCATGTCCCAAAACGATCCCCGTGGGAATTATCTCTTTAATCGTCCTGCTGGTGACAGGTCACCGATGTACAGCCCAAGTGGACAGCCTTCTTCATCAGTGTGGGAGGCTACAGACCTTGATTCTGGACCACTTCCACCCCAGCAGCCTCAGGGTGCCTTGAGGCATCCTCCTTCCCCTCAAGGCAAGAAGGCACCACCACCGCCACCCGCCAGAAGTGAGAACACGAGGTTGACTAGTTTTGGCAGCCCTAGCACAACTCCTTCTTCTTCTGTTGCAGGTGCTCCCTACCCCAATCAATCCTTTTACAGCCAGACAACTTCCCGTGGTTCAGAGTCGCCTTCTACTGTTCCTGCAGGTCCATCCGCTGACAGCACTGATGCCACCAGGCCGCATCACCAACGATCAGCAGCTACTGTTGGCATGTATGCCCCTCCCCCAAATGCTCATGACCGCAACTACAATCGACCAAGCTTTGAGCAGGGCTTCTCAAACCCTCCCTACTACCCATCCAGACCAGCAAACTTCCAGCCCTCTGGTCTCTTCCCAATCAGCGACATGCAAGGGGATGAGGGTGACGACGCACCAATTTCCCCGAACAGACCTGCTAGTCCGGTGAAATTTCCAACGCTCACTCTCCAGCGCTACATGGACCCCAAGAGGATCCACAACATGCCACGCCCCCTCAAGAAGCGCCTCTCCTACACAGAGAGCAAGGATGAAAACTTCTCCTTCCTCAATGCGGAGCTGCGCAAGAAGCTTCCCTTTTTCCAGCCAGAGCATCCCCAAGCTCCTCCTGAAGCCGCCCCACTTCCTGGACAGCAGCAACCCCAACAAGACCAGAAGCAGCCAGACCAAGGGGGTCAAGGGGGCGTCACACTCACCCCAGTTGCCGCGCCGGAAGTGGATGACAACCAGAAGCCGGACGTGACTCCACCTGAGGATTCGAAGAGTGAGCCAGCACCGCCAGAAAGCAATAAAAGTGCGGAAGAGCCCAGCAGCAAGTATCGCAATGATGCCATCCTCAGTCACAAGCAGTATCAGAAGGCTCTCTCGCAGTATTCCCGCTCGCCCATCCTAGACCAGACCAAGAAGCCTCAGACCAAGATCAAGGGCATCTTGAAGAATCCAAAGAGCAAGAGCAAAGGCATCAGGGTTCGCTTCGATCCCCTGGCTCTTCTCCTGGACGCCTCTCTGGAGGGAGAGTTCAGCCTTGTTCGACAGATCATTCCCGAGGTTTGTGACTTTCACAGAATCTCCAAGTGTGTTATTTCTTCTAGATCATTTCACCTAATTACACTAGCATATCAAAGATTCCTTAGAAGTGACAATCTCTTTCTTCTTGGGGGTCCACTGTATGTTTGCCAAAGAACCTCAGCCTATGCTCTTTTGTTTGGAAAACCCTGTAATGCACCATTCAAACAGCTTTAACAACAAACAGAAATTTTACTGGATATCTACTCAGAAGTGTGATCTTTGACTTCAGTGAAAGGAGTTGTTAAATTATTCTGCTAGCATCTCGGTCAGTGAAATCATACAAAATCATGCGTAAATGTAGCATTTTTTGTGTCAAAACATACTTAGACAGTAGGCAAGCCAGATTTTACTGATGTCAATGGGAAGATAATAAATTGGACCTTTCTTAATGACATATCAGTTACAAATGTATTTACCCAAGCTAATTTCATTCATGGTGGCACATTTATGATCACAAATTCTGAAGCTATATGCAACAATATTTTTTCTGCTTAACCCCCAAACCACAGGTGTCCAACCCAAGTGGTGCCAATGATGAAGGAATCACAGCCCTCCACAATGCCATCTGTGCCAACCACTACGAGATTGTCAACTTCCTCATTCAGTACGGAGTGGACGTTAACTCTCCAGACAGTGATGGCTGGTATGTATTTGGAAGGAGAAGAAAACTGTTGTTCTTATCCCCGTAAGGACGAACTGATTTTGCTACAACACACATTTCCCATAAACACCTGTCCAAGTATACTCAGGACTTGTCATCAATGGGTTAAAGGCATATTTACCATTTGAAGATGAAACAAAAACCTAGCTTTATTGCTTCAAAATAGTTTTAAAATGTAGGGTAGGGATAGAAACAACCAATGAAAAAAAAATTTAATCAATATAATCAAAATTAAGTATTGTTAAATATACGAAATAGGAACAATAGAATAAGATTGTTTCTAGAATAAACCAGCTACAGTTAGTTTTTTTTAAAGAAAAATAGTGATATCTCCTTATATTTTAGGCTTTATTGCAATTTTTTTATATGGTAAGATGTTTTGCGATACAACTGGCCCACACATTTGCATTAAATGTGACAACTTGGACATTTTTAAATCACTGTTCCCAATGATAAACAACTTTTAAGTCATGCACATTAGCAGTTTATTCTCTGTAATATCAACTGGACAGAGAGATTCTTGAATCTGAAATAACAAACTTTTAATTGGCAAGTTGCTTTTTGTCACCTTTTAATACTGCATGGTGTTGTAATCAGTTAGTCTGCTTTTTTACTGAACAGTGGTAACATTCAACACATGTCACAGTACAGACTTCATAAAAATGCAGATGAAAATGCACTGTTGAAGGGAGGATCATTATATGCTATCTGCCAATGTAAAAAGACTTCTGTCCAATAATCAGTTATCTTTTATGAATTTGTGTTTTATGTGCGTATTGCTTGGAATTTGGGTGCCCCGGGAAGTTCATCATCAGAATGTGCTCCCTGTCTGAAGCGTCAGTGTCTGAAAGCTCTGATGAAGTAAATTAATTTTTGTTTTCTTGTTCTTGTATTAACTCCAGGACTCCCCTGCACTGTGCGGCCTCCTGCAACAACATCATCATGGTGCGGAACCTGGTGGAGCACGGTGCCTGCCTCTACTCCACTACCATCAGTGACCGCGAGACCCCCGCCCAGAAGTGTGAGGAGGATGAGGAGGGCTTCCAGGGTTGCTCAGACTATCTCTTCGGTAGGCAACAGGGAACCTCTTTGGGAAGGGAGGGGGTGAGGTCTAGGAAGGAGGGTTCCATGACATTATTTTGCTCCTGCAAACATTTGCTCCTGTGCATTATCTGTATGCAACATCAAACATAAATTCTACCCACAAGCATAAACCTAACCCTAATCCTAATCCTCACAGCAACTAAACCTAAAACCCTATCACAACCCTAACCCTAAGTACTTGGAGAAAATAAGACCAGAGCAATTGTTGCAGGAGCAAATGTCTTGGCACTAGGAAGGAGGCAGAGATTGAGAGAGATATGAGAGAAAGCTTTGAGAAGAGAAATAGAAGAGGAGAGGAAGAGGGAAGGTAATATTGGAATAAGAGGCGCCATGGCGTAGTGGATGAGACTCCCAACTCCCAATCAGATGTCTCAAGTTTGAATTTAGCCCAGTGCTTGCATCCTTGGACAAGATGTCTTAACCCACCATGTCCCTCTCGACCTAGGTATATAAATGGGTACCTGGCAATGCTAGGGTAATAAAAATAGCAGGGCCCTCTGGTAGGGCAATGTCAACACCGAAGAGGCTACCCTGGATAAAGAAGATCATATTATTACTATCAATATCATATTCAATAAAAACCTTTTCCTTCACTAGAAAGATGTAGTTCTTTAGAATAATGTCTGTTTCTCCTTGAACAAGGAATCTTTCCAGTCGAACAATGTCTTGATACCTTGCCGAATCTCATTGTCATACCACATCTGTGTCTGTCTCGCAGGAGTGCAAAATAAGATGGGCACCGAAGGGAACCCGGTGTACGCCGTCTACACGTACAATGCCGAGAAGGAGGACGAGCTAGGCTTCCGGGATGGGGACGAGCTGCAGATCTTGCGGAAGGGTGACGAGGAGGAGAAGGAATGGTGGTGGGCCAAGATTGGAGAGAAGGAAGGCTACATACCCAGGAACCTTCTCGCAGTGAGTGTTTCTGTAGCTTTTCACGTTGGACATCATTTACCTAGTGAAAGGGCAATTCCAGACCACACTAGATGTTGGTCTCAGAAGAAAGAATATGGTTTTTATAGGTTTGACAGTGAAAATTTGATCCTTATTAAGTAAAGCATGGGAAAGTTATATAGTGTGAAATTTCTGTAATTTCTGCTAAACAGTTCTGTAACAGTTGATATGAATATGCAAATGAGAGAGCTTATTGTATCATCATCTCACAGTTTTTCATGGATCGTGTAAAAAAAAACTGACAAAAATTCAAATTTTCTGCTATTAAACCTAGCTTTATTCCTCGTTGAGTAACTTCACAAAGTAATGATCAGTCAGATGTATTAGAATTTGAGACTGGGGCATGATTACATCTGAAAAAAAAATGGAATTTCAAAATTTTGTGTATGAATTGTAAGGTAAGTTATGAGGCAATGACATCTACTCATTCATTTACTTATTCATATTGAGTGTTCAAGAACTGTTTACTGAAAATTAGCAAAACTTTGGAATTTCATAACATCCTTAAATTCTTATCTGATTTTGATCAAATTTTCTCTGTTGTTCTTTTTGACTCTTACCCGGGGTCCATTTCATGAAAGTCTTATGAGAGATTTTTTGCTCATAAGACACACATAAGTAAGTCGAGGGCTTGTTCATTTTGCTAGAAATATTGGATATGGATTGGGATTTTATCTGCACATCTTGCCCAAATGATGCTGCCATAGAGACAAGGAGAGATCGTAGTACAGTTTTGTCCAGTTTGATGAAATTTGCCCATGTAGTCAACGTAGATGCACAACAGTTGCACCCATCTAAGTATTTCCTTGAAGCAAGGCCAGGCAGGTTCCAGAAGATGTGGGTATAATAAGTTAATTTTACTGTATGTGGGAATACTGCAAGGAATGTGCAGTGTGCAGGTAGTAGATGTTCATGGCTATGTTGCTTGTCCTCCTTTTTCGCATCCAGAGTCGCCCTCGTGTGAAGCCTCTTTACAGATGATGATGCTCCCAGCTTGGTGTGGTCCAAGAGAACACCAAAGCCCGATACCACAAAATATCTGACCAATTGCTGACCGTTCGTGTACAGACCCACGGATGCTCTATACTACGTGGTCACCTGTGTGCTGAATAATCTTAGATTGTCCGTGCTGAAGTGACCGACCGTCCCAGTTGTAGATGCTCTCCGGTGCATGGTGATGAGTTTGCTGCCCTCTCTCGCCTGCTCTTTTCCAACAAGTCCATGTTTGTAGTCTTGCTTTTAGGCCTCTTGTTTCACAAGGATTACATACAGTGCCAAACACATTCTGAATAATGGATTGTTTGCATTGCCATTACTTCAGGTAATGAATTTGTAACACTCAAGGCAATCATCGTCTTAATGAGATTTTTGGATCAATTGCAGAATGATAAACTTGTAAGCTTTTTTTCTCATTTTCAAAAATTACTATGTGAATCCATTGTTGTTTTTAGGTCGGCTGTGACTAGGTATAGCACACCCATGCAGAAGTTTGTGGATAAAGCTTGGATTGGTATGGTTTTTTTAAGGATGTTTGCCATGAATTAAAAAAGAAAAGAGAAGAAAAAAATATATAATGAAAGAGTGTTGGCTAATATTACTGTAGGAAGTGTATGTACAGTAGGTCATTTTTGGAGTCAAGAAATTGTGAGGAGGGGCAGTTGGTTTACAAGATGGAACTGAGCTATGCTGTTGATACTTGGGATTTGTGGCATTCTTGTTATGGAAGAGAGTGGTGTAGCATGTTTTGGTTTGATCTTTGCCGGACAAACCTTGTTAGTATTCGACATGATTGAATTTGTGGTACAATCATTCAATATTTGGTATCAACTTTGAAAAAGAAAATGCAAGGGGGCACAATGTAGCTGCCTTGTAATTCATGTGTCAGAACTTGTACATTTTGTATCATACACTCCATGAAGTTTATGCACTCTCACTATGCTTTGTGACTATTTACCATTCTAAGTATTTCTTACGATTCTGCTGAAGTTGGGATGCGTATGTTACGTATGATTTATTTATTCATCGTTAGTTTCATGTACCATGAAATTTCAAGGTACATGGTTTGATGTAGAAGGCCCAAGCAAAAATGCAAAGTGCTGTTGTCTACGTGGAATAGTTTAGTTTTAATGTAACATATTTTTTACATACACCACTGTGAGATTTTTTTTTTTTTCATTCTTGGACAGAAATCTATGATCACAAATGTATATGTGCTATTTCCGAATTCACTGTAATGTGCAAAATACTTGTTCTCTTGTTTTGTTTGTTTTTTAATGATTTGTAAGCATCCAACACCTAACAACATAAAAATCTTGTTCCATATTTTGTAACTATGCAACTCATGTTTCGGGGCATAGGAGAAACAAATAGAGAATAGGAATTATAATGGGAGATCTACCACCTCCCTCTTAGCTTTGTTTTGGGTTTGACATGTATTCTCCTGTTAAACCGTTTCCACCCCTATGTAGATTCATGTCACACATTCTCAGAAACCATAGCTATTTTTGTATGATTTTATTTATTTATATTGATAGCACTGCTGCATGTATGATTAATTTGTGTAGATTAAGGAGTTGTGATGATACTTGTATGAGTGAAGGAGAGAAATCAATCTTTCTTAATTCCTCCTATGCCCTATCTGTTTTATAAAAACAAGCTTAATGTTGGAATTGAAAAAAAATGGTGTTTAAGGCTGTGATCATCAAATAATTGATCGACATGAATTAGTTCCAAAAGCAAGAGTTTTTTTATTTCTTATTTTAATGGCATTATCAACACTTGTCATATGTATGCAGATTTGAAGAGAGCCACAATATACTGTTATACATGTATGTGATGTACAGTTATTCGAGAGAGGACTTCCGACATAGGGTGTATTTATTGACATCGCTTACAGAAATCAAATTGAAAATGAAATTTTGCTTGATAAGACCTCCTTGGGGCAAATGGAATCAGAAGCATACTTGTTCATCAATATTGTGCATTTTTAGTCGAAAAGTTAGGAGAACTACCAGTATAAATTCCGTTGTATTCACAGTGTATTCATTGAATTGGGAGAAAGGTCATGACATGAGACTAGCATGAGTTCATGCCTTATCATCTTAAGAAACAAGATAACCCCAAGTATCCCAAATGTTTTTTCGAAGAATACTGTTCACTTAGATTGTACATTCAGGGCTAGAAATACTGTAAAAGTGGACATTTTTGCACTTGGCCGGGTGATTTGAATTTTGCTTGTTTTTGATCCGCAGAATCAGAATATGAAGTAATATCAGATGTAACAAGCAAAAAAATATGATTATGATAAAGTTTTTTGTTTATTTTTTGTGCTTGTTTCCTGTCGCACAAAAATTTCCACACTGCGAAAATTTCCACTTTTACAGTTTCGGTCTCCACACGACAAACTTTATTCATCGAATCTGGTGCTCATGCATTTCAAATTTCAGTGATACTTTTTTGTACATTGTGATTTGAACTGGCATTTCCTTTGGCAGAGAATTCAAACCCTATTCATAGATTTCGTTTTCATTCCAAATGAGCGTATCTGATTGTTAGAATTCATGACTGGCCAATGCTTGAAATGTCACCTGTGTGTACTGGTAAATGCAGGTTGATTGATCGAATTAATCAGAATTACCTCACTTTATAACTGCTATGAATTTGAAAGAGCCAATTTCATTCTACTGGAGTATTCCATATTTTGCGGTATTCATTATTCACTGTTCACCTTTGGTATGTGTATTGTCAGCACTTTCATATTCACATTAGTCGTAAGTCAAGCGATATACTTGTTCCATAAGTTCCGGAGTATACTCTCTTTGCATAATTACCTTGTATTCAGTTTGTCTATGTGAATCTGTGCATGCAATCAAGATTGTATTCACTTAGTCAAATTTGGTATTTATGTTAGGGTAGAAAAACAAACCCGCACAAACTGTAAATATAGCATTCTTCACTGTCTTTTCTTTTCTTTTTTTTTTAAATTCTAATGTGAAATCTGCTAATGTTGGAATATGCTGATAGTAATTATAATAATAATAATAATCCGGTGATACAGTTCTATACTGAAATTTGTGTTTTTGCCTTATGTTCTTCTTTGGGGGAGGTCATATATGAGGTCCAGTCATTTCACAACTCGATTGTGTCAGTGTTGGTGATTATGAGAGTGAGGTGGGCTGTGTTTCTGGAAACTCATTGCCACCAACGACAGTGCCGCACAGCATGAATTTCTTTCAAATGAACTCTAAGCAACTGAAAATATTTCCTTTGTCAAGCAAGTGTCGAAATGATGGCATTTAACTATTGTTGTAATTCACCAATGAAAACAACACAGAAAATATCAAATGACTTTACACATAGTGCCGTCATCAAGAAAAGTAGTTATAAATATAAATATGTCGAGAGAGGAGAGGAGAGAGAAGGGGAGAGAGAGGGGGAGAGAGAGAGAGAGCGGGAGAGAGTGTGTGTGTTTGTGTGTGTGTGTGTGTGCGTAACATCAAAACATGTTAGGGTATCATATGCATGTTAAAGGTTTTTTAATACAGCATAATTCTAATTGTGAGGAATGCACAATCCAACAAGAAAAATCTGTGTGAAGGAATCTCTCCGTGTGATGTATTTGTCTTTTGACTATGGAAACAAATATATGTATATTTAATATATATATATCTAATATTGTCGCGGGGGCGACAAGACCTCGTATCTACAAAATGTCAAATGTTCAGGAGAGCCAAAAAACATGGCGGCCAAAGCACTATAGCGAGTGGGATAGTCTTTCCTTTGACATGCCGTGATGGCTTCCTTTTTGGAGTATCAGACAGTTGGGATTTGGTCAGGATATCACTTAACATATTTTGACCATTAATCCAAAGTCACTTTCACCAAAATTTCAGATACAAGGTCTTGTCATGCCAGCGATGATATATATATACATACACCATAATACATCCATGCACATACACAATATGCAATCATCACAACACACTTGGAGGTCATACAAAATGATGGCTCTAAGCCCTCTTCCAAGTATGGTAAGGACTCACAGGGCCAAATCAGACATGGGAGTCAACGTTTCATCAAGTCTCAATTTCTTTTACTCCTCACGATTGAAAATATCATTTCAAAACAAAGCATGCTTCACTTGTGTCTACAATGCTGCTATTTGATAAAACAACACTCATCATGTCTTCAAAATGTATCATCACCCCTGTATGAGTAATCATTGATGAAAATTAACTTTCAAACCCAGCGGTAAATACATGTAGAGCAGGAAGTAAGTCTGACATGCAAAGTCTGTTGGCAACATTTCGATTCTTCTCTTTCAGACATGAAAGGGATTCAATCATAAATTTTCAGCTCTGAATGATGTGGACTTTGCAAGTGTTTCAATCACACAGCCTTGGAGAGTAATAACAACTGTTGTTGTTCCAACAGAGCTGACTAAATTCCTATGCACATGAAAAATAATGATGGGAATTCCTTAGACATAAATTCCTATTTCATCAAGCTGACATGGTGGATGGTATATCACAGAACTCTTGGGAGAAATTAAGTCTAGATGCATTTCTGATCTGTATTCCTTATTTCTCATTTTCTACAGAGAAAAAGAGTGTGTAGCACAATCACACGGCACATAAGTGATACTTCTACATGAACACACAACGTTTGCCTCACAAAGATTAAGAAAACAAGAGGAAACTTGTGAGAGATGTAGTCATTGTGTGTATAGCCAGGAATGGTTGTGCTTCAGGGTGGAATGTTTGGTCTTTTTTAACTGCTGATTATGGAGGATGGCATGAACAGTGCAATCATCCACCATATCTCTAGGCTTGTCCTAGGGAGAAGGTCAGTGACAAGTAGTTGAGGGAAAATATATATACTGTATACACTGAATATTTTGTGAGGTTTTTATTTTTGCAAATTTCAAGAATCGGGTGTTATTCGCGAATATAAAAACATGCAAAAATATCAACTCTGACCCTGACACGACTGTGACATGTATACATTTCCCCGTTCAGTACTGTACTCCACAATCACGAATTTAACCATTTGCAATATCATTGGAAAGTCCAAATTTGCAAAAAATTAGACTCCGAAAATATATGTCACTTAAAGCTTATTTTTCGAATTTTTAGTGGTCAGGCTCACACACACAAAAACAACACACATGATGACCAGGAAAGGGAATCCCGAGGGCAAGTCAGTCCTGCAAAGAGAATGTAGATGCTCAGATTATTTGATAATGACAAAATGGTTATATTGAACTCTGTATGTACATTTGTAATTCATGACTTAGTTAAACAGAGTAGACCAGGAAAGACTAGTTCTAAGGTTGCTCTTCCAGCATATCCCAGGGATTAAAGCAAATTTGTGTTCTGATGTGCCTCCAAGAATATTTACGTCACACCACCAAGTTCACGAAAGGTACTTATTTGTTAGCTACAGAAAGCCGTATCAGCAACTAACTAAAGATATTATCTCACGATGGCTTAAGAAGGTAGTATCAAGGTAGATATGTACAAGCCTCACTCCACATGAGCAGCAACGAGTTCCAAAGCCACACGTAATATGGTTTCCATGCCAGATGCTCTTCATCATGTTGGGTGGAGCAGGGAAGAGACTTTCCATGCTTTTTACAATAAACCCATTGCCATGCCAAGTAGGAGATTTGCTCAAGCAGTACTACAGTAATTGTTCTCAGTTCTCACAGATATAGTGGACAGACATACTTAGTAATAAAAATGTGTACTTGCTCTGTATCAGATTTGCTGATGCTGAGCAGAATATCAGAGAAGAGTTTGTGGATTTTGTAGGACTAGTGAGAACAACTGGTGAGCACATTGCATCATCAATCAAGAAAACCATAGAGGACATGGGACTGGATTTTGAACATGTCTGAGGGCAAGGGTATGATGGGTGCAGTGCTTTGTCCAGTTAAGCAGTTGGTGTTCAGGCAGTTAGAAATTATTTCAAAGAACCAAATCCCACATCCAAAGATAAAGACGTATGAAACATATCATACTGCTTTGAAGGATCCTCTGTTTGAAGAAAATAAGAATTCTTCCTCTCCATTACCAGAGAAATTGAATCATTTCTGACAGACCAGCAGACAGTCATCCCAGTGAGTCCCTTCCGTGAAACAGACATTGCCAAAATCTCACAGAGCCTGATGAGGAGGTTTGTAAAAGTTAATATCTTGGCTGCAGCAAAATCATCTCTGAAGATCAGTAAGCTGGAGTTGAAAGAAGAGATTCTAAAAGACAACACACAAGTTGACATAGGGTTAGCTACAAGTGAAGCTGTCTCAAAGGCAAAGAAAAAAGTAAGTGATGGCGTCAGCTTTTCATTCAAAAGTGACTGTTACAAGATCCTACCAAATGAAATGATAAAACTTGTAAGTTTTAAGTATGTGTTGGTTTTCAGTGACGTCAGAAGCGGGGATTTGCCTGGATTGACTTATTCAGTCGATGGGGGCGTTGGTTGCCAGCATCAAAAATCACAGACCAGGGTGTTTGTGGACAGTGATTTCTGCAAGTAAATTCACGCTTATCGGTTTAAGTCCAATGTTGTGAGTATTGCAAAGTCAAGATTTCCGTTGAGGAATGTTGAAATGATGTATGAGTGTAAAGATAATAATAAATTGCATAATGTGAAGTCGATTTAGGTTTGAAACAGGGAAAGAGTTGTAAATTCAGGTGTATTTGATAATGATTGGAGATCATTATAAAGAGTATGGAGTTAGATATGATTATGAACCCAAAGTGTCAGGGTAAGTGAGCAGTGTTATACAGCTGTAGCATTTGTTTATCTATTCATGCAAATTCATGCTACCTAATTGAGCACAAATGCGTATTATTGTTGTTACATTTAATTTAATTTTGCAGATTGAACGTGCAAAGTGCAACTGTAAGGTGCAAGTGCAAGGTGCAACTGTTCGGTGCAACTGTCCGGTGCAACTGTTCGAGTACAATGTAACCAAGGTGTAACCATGGACCTACCCATGGTGTAACCAAAGGGTACCGACACAGTGAAGATTTGCAAGGTGTACATTCTGAGATGTAACTGTACAAGCAAGGACAGAGAATAACACACGTGCACACCACAGCACAGTTTCAAATTATGGACCGAGGACTCATTTATTCGTATGCCGATCTGCAGAGGTTGCTTCGTAGCATACATACGTCACATAAAGTTCAATAACATTGTCTACCAAGTTGCGAGTACCTCTAAGTTACAACGATGAGCGACGTACAGCTCGAGGATACCACAAAGCCAGAAGACTCGGTCAGTCACTGTGGTGATGATGGTGTGGCCAGGTCTGTAGCGAGTTCAACAACCAGTTCTGCTCCTCATCTGCATGCTAAGGCCAAGGCAAAAAGGGCAGCCCTAGTAGCAGAGGCAGACGGACTCCGACGCCTCCAAGAGCTGGAATTGGAGGAGCTGAAGCTCAAACAGAAGCGAAGTTTGCTGAAGCTGCAGACACAGCTTGACGTTACAAAGGCGGAAGAAGAGGTCTATTCGAGCTTGTGTGAAGAGGAAAGGTCACATGTCAGTCGACACAAGAGCAGTGTTGACCCTCCACCAGCGACGGGTAGTAATGTGCTAGTTGATCACGATCAGGATGCCACCATCCCTTATCCGACACCTCCATCTAGACCTACACAGAATGAAGGACAGGCAGTGGATTCATCAGATGTCCTACATCAGAACAGGCGACTCATCAATGCAGTCTCACTCAGAAATGCAGAACTGATGAAGTTCAGTGGAAATCCTCTGCATTATTTCGAGTTTATGCGTTCATTCAACAATCTGATTGGTGAGTCTGCATTTGATGATGGAACCAAGCTTATAAAGTTGTTCCAGTGCTGCGAAGGCGAGGCTAAAGGAATCATTCAGTGCTGTATGGTCATGGTCCCGCAGCATGGATACCAGCGAGCCAGAGAATTGCTGGAGGAACGCTTTGGCAGTAGACACAAAATAGCGGATGCTTGGATGAAGCAGGTGACTAGCGGACCACCATACCACGCTAGTGACAAGAAAGGTCTCCTGAAGTTCAGTAACCAATTGAAGACGTGTGTCGAGACCTTAAACGCTTTGAATCTCACAAGGGAGATGAGTAGCCAGCACGAACTACTCAAGGTGGTGGATAGACTACCATTCTACCTGAAGGGACGTTGGTTGAAGGTAGTTCAAGACATCAGGCTGTCCTGACATCACTGATGTGGTGAAATTTGTGTCTGCTGCTGCAGAAGAAGTGAATGATCCTGTTTTTGGTGAGATAACAGTACAATCTAAATCAGACGCAGCAAAGCCGAATTTCAAGAAGCAACAGAACAACAAGAGTAGCTATTCTACAGTTGCTACGGGCAAGGCAACGTCAACGACACAACAGTGCTTGTCACATGGACAGGCAAATGTTGAAAGGGGCTTCTCAGTAAACAATGAGGTGGAAGTAGAAATCAAAAAGAAAGAATGCTAGTTGCTAGGAGGATAATTGTTGATAACATTCATATCTCTGGAGGAATTATGAATGTAACAATCGACAAAGAAATGCCTGCGCATGCAAAACAACAAGGCAAAGGTACAGGACATATCTTGATGAACAGATGAATAAGAAGATGGAGGAAATGAAAGGGAAAAAAAAAGCAGAAGTACCTTGGAGAAGAAATACACAGTGTGAAGAAGAGAGAAGAAGAACTAGAGAAAGATGTGAAGTTCCTAAGTAAAGAAGTAAACAGAACCGCAGAATCTGCCGAAAAGACTGGTGATCTTTCCCCTCCTTACCAAGTCAAATGCCATGAGAATGTAGGTAAGGGAGAAGTCTGCCAAAGTTCATGATGGTGAACAGTTGATAAAGATAAAAGAGGGAGAGCTTACAAATTAGGTGGGTAAGTTAATAGATCACTTTGTTCTTTTGGGAATCAACTGAGTTGAATGTGTGTGTGTGTTTTATTGGTTAGAGATACTTTAATGTAGTAAAGACTTTAAGAGATCTTGGGATTTCATGAAATTATTGGAGAAATACAATTATGGAAATTTAAAATTTTACATGGAAAAAGACATGGAAATCATTTTTGTAAAAAGTACAGGAATCCTGGAAAAAGATCATCAACCAAAGCAATGAATGTACACTTCTACGGTCACTGTTTGAATTTACTGATCTCTCATAAGCTGCAAACTTGCCAATGTAAGAAACATGGTTGACGTCCTGAAGGAGACCTGTCTGTATTTCCTCCACAGCCCTGAGAGAATGGCTCTTCTGGAGAGTATAGCTCAGGATGAAGTTGCTCAAAAGTCTAAAAGGAAAGCCACCCTGGACGTATGTGAAATATGATGGGTAATGCGTCACATAGCGTATAGTCACTTCTACTCAAGCTTCGTATACATGTATATTGGGAAGATTCTGGAAGTACATGTAAATGCCCACTCCATTCACCAGGCACCAGGACATTATCTCCACCAACATCATCCCAGGCTGGGACATCCACTCTCATGCAAAAGCATCCTTGCTGATACACACTCTTTGTTCTTTTGACTTCATAGGACCATTTCTTGTCATGTAAAACATGCTGTCATATCTGAGTGGCAGGACTGTAAAGCTTGAAGGAAGGTCCACAGACATACCACACGCATTTTTGGATGTTGAAGAGATCAAGCACGTCTACTCAGAAATTATATCAAATATTGACAATGAATCTCAGTGGACCTGTGAACATGTTAAGAGAATGGCCTCAGCTGTGGACGTAGAATCATCTCCATAGTCGAAGGGCCTCCCCATGGAAAGTACCTTGAGTGTCTTTTGGGATACAGAGGTTAACAAGTTTGGACCCAAACCTGCAATATGCAGAGGAATTTTATCAGTGGTCAGCTCTCTGTATAATCTGCTTGATTCACACTCAGCTGACGAGAACCAGAATCAAGATGGCGCCCTTCTAAAGAGCATGTTCTCGAGCCTCACTTAAGCTTTTACCCAACAATTTTTGTTTTTAAGGCAAGTCCAGACCGTTTTCGATAAGTTTGTTCTAATTGTTTGTGTTCATGGCCGAGAAGAGGTTTTTGTCGCCCATGAAATACAGAGGAGGAGGAGGAGGTAAGAAACCCAAAAGTCTGAATTTCAATTCGCCAGTGACAGAGAAGGCACGTAATACCAGTAACACTAACATGTCTGCTGCTGAGCGCTTGGGCGATGACCGGGCGCTGGCCGGCCAGAGCAGTGCAACTCCCTATGCTGCACCCCTATGGTTTCAGCGATTCAAATGGCAAAAGGAGGAGAGGTTCAGTGAGCTACGTCGTTGCCTTGATTTTCATGAAAAGGCTTGATGAGAGATTCACCAGCTTGGAAAAAGAGGTTTCACAAGCACTGGACAAGATCGATGACTTGGGGAACAGGTCGCGAAAGAATAATTTGGTGTTCTTCAATCTCCCAGAAGGAGAAGAAACGGCTGCTGCAGGAGGTTGAGGAGAGCTGATCTCATCACTCCTATCGTCCATCGATGAAGCCATTGGTGATGCCAAAATCAAGAGAGCTCATCGCACCCCGCCAGAGCCACCACTATCCCGTATGCAACAGAATGGCAACCAGCGCCCAAAGGATCGACCAACACATGATTCGGCACGCCGTACACCGGGGTACCGTTGTAACCCGGGGTACCGCGTTGTATAGCGCCATCTCATGCCCATTATTTATAATGCGTATCCGAATTCAGATACGCCGATTCCGAATTCGGATACGGCAAAGTCGTCGCAATGAACTAGCACCATAGGTGTTTTTCGAAGTAATATCTAGCACCGCACCGTTTTGTAAACATCATCTACTGTAACTTTTATTTTCAGAAAAAAAAAATCACCGAAAGCCCAGAAAATTCACCCCCAAATCAACTGTATTTCTTCAAAATTTGATCATGGGGGCTCCCATCTTTATAATCTTCTACGCGTGCGCGAATGGTCGATAATAAAAGATGAAATGCGAAAGAAAAAGGTTCAAATTAAATAATTGGAATTTATTTCTTAGATTAATAAAATATTTACGTGGATTTCTAATGTTATCATTAAAAATATTTCATTTAAATGATTTTCTTATTTCATTTTGTATTCATTAATTTACGGGGTAGTAGACTGGCAACTTCGTCTGCAATTGATTATTACACGTACACTGCGCTACGTAATTATAAGCACGAATGCTAGCACGCCAGCGCAACGGCCATAGTCATGGCGTCTGCGTGCAGTGATGGCCGTGCTAGCAGGGGATACAAGGATCTACTCAAATCTCGCAAAAAACACAAGAAACTCAATAGAAGAGGTAAACTAGAGAATGCCAGTACTAACAATAATATGTACAATAATATCAAACAGTTAAGATTATAACAGAGCAGAAAATAATTATCAGTTGCATGCATTAATTGTTGCATAATCACACATAAGAAAACATTTTTGTGCATAATAATACTAAAAAATATTTAGACACATTTTTTGTTAAGCCAAGGTACAGCGCTGAAAAAAGAATAATTCAACAAAATGGCGAATTTTCATTTGGTACCCCAGGGTACCAAATATTGCATCACATGTGTGCTTTGGATTGTTCCAGGATCGAGTCAGGGTAAGGAAGGCCTGCATTGCTGCATTCAAGGGGGGATTCAAGTACAAGGAGAGAAAGATATTTGTAGCGGAGGACTTCAGCCAGCGCATTCAAGCACGCCGTAGAGCACTCCTACCAGAGTTTAAAAAGCTACAGCAAAAGAAGGAGAGAAAGCATTTTTGTCTACCCCGCAACCATCAAATATGTCCAAGACAACCATAGAGATTATATGAGTGCATGGAAATATATAGAAATTGAAACACTCAAATTGTTTCACAATGATTATTTAATGTTATGGAAAAAAGAAGCTCCCCAATGCCCAATGTGTGTTAAATAAATTTAAAAAGTGTCAAATGATTGACACTCTGAAGATTTGGTACGAATATAGACATTTGATATTAACAGAAATGAATTTAACCAAGTTTCATATTCAAGATTCCATTTGGTATAATAAGCATGTGAGTTTAAGACATAGACCATTTTTTTTACTATCATGCTTGGTATGAAAGAGGTATTTTGTATGTTTCTCACTTGTATAGGGGTGCCTATTTTGTGAAGACTTTTGAAGATTTAGTATCAGAATATGACATCCCTATAACGGACCGTCGTAAGTACAATTCCCTGATGAACGGTTTGCATTTGGATTGGTTTACAGATCAGTATGACGTCAATGAAAATATCTTTGATAAAATTGTTTCTGAGTTGATTAGAAAACCCAAAGTACCTAAACATGCATACTCTTTGTTACGAAATACAGACTATTTGTCTCAGAACAAGGTTAAAAACAAGTGGGAAGAATGTTTTGGTTTGGATGAAAATGATACTGATTGGCTCACAGTTCATAGAAACAATTTCAGTTGTACGTTAGATACCCAATTAAGGTCTTTTTATTTCAAAATATTTCATAATGCAATAGCCTTCAACTGATTTTTGTACAAAATTGGTCGAAGTGATTCTCCATTGTGTTAATTTTGAAAGAAGTTTCCTGAAACCTTGAAACATATATTTTGTGTTTGTACTGTAGTTGCTCATATTTGGAAAAAGCTTTCTGATTGTATTACAACATGATCAACAAGAGAGTCACTACAGTATGTACGTTGATTTTAATTACGTATTTGGTGTTGATACTGGAAATAGGCACGACAGGTGTATTACTTTTTTATTCTTATTTACGAAATATCATATAATTCGCTGCAAATTTCAGCAGGTAGATTTAAATTGTCTATCCTTTATGTCTTTTGTTCGATTAAAACAAAAAATTGAATATAAAATAGCTGAGAAAAGGGGTAAATTGGGCTCTCATTTAAAAAAATGGACACTTTCATTTATATAATAGTTTGATTCCTCTTCCCCCTACGTACATGTACCACAGTGATTAATCAGTAAAGAAATGTTACTTCATTCTAATTTTGTGCAGACATGGGTAATAATAACATGCAGTGGAGCCCCACCTAGGCAGAGTCATTTTAGTGTGTTTGGCGTGACTGATTGTTTGTTGCTATATCTTCATAGTATAGCAGTAATTATCTTATAGAACGTAATTTATTTCCATAGCTCTTGTCATGGTGGGACTCCACTGCATATGCAGGGAGACATTTTCGTCATGTTGTGTTGTATTGTGTTGTGTTGTTTTGTGTTGTATTGTATTGTGTTGTCTTGGTTCTGTGTTCATTTATGCTTTATACTTTCACAGGTATGATATGTACTTTGTTTCATGGCAAATGTTATAGTTTTCAATAAAAACAGAAATACAAAAAAAAAAAAAAAATCTGACGAGAACCAAAGACTCTATCGATCCCTTTTGGCATGTAACGAGAATGCTCTGCAGATTGAGTTGCAACTGTTTCACCCAAGCATAGATACCACACCAGGGACAGGTAAAACCATATCAGCTACCACCTGAGTGTTGTTTCTATGTGCTTCTTGTTTCCATCTTTCCTTGGTGTCATCCAGTGCCCATCCCACAGATTTGGCTGAGAATTCACCTATATCCTCATCCTTTTTACAACTTTAGGAAGCCAAAACACTGTCCCCTTTCATGACTACGTAATACACATTTGATTGACACCTTGACACACATGTGTGACTTGATGTACTATATTAGTGCTGTAATGTATGAAAATGAATCAGTATGGCCTCCTGAGAATAGTAGTGAACACCAAAAATGATCCTTCTAGTGTTAGTGCAACTGCTGTCACAACTCAACACATCTTAAAGTGCCCATAACACATTCAGTGACTCATGCAACACTAGTGGGTATGGTCTCATGAAAAAAAAAAAATATCAAGAAAGCGATTAGATGCAGCAGACACTTGTTGTGAAGAACACCTATAATATATTAACAAAATCTGATTATAGCAGACTAGTCTTAATACTAAAAAAATTTGGCTTTTCTTTGGATCAAAGTGTGTTTGTCACCCTCATATACACATGTCTAACAAGAACTTGGGATAAAATAATTTATCCCATGAGGCGTTTTTTTGTAGTCTCTTGTACTCTCTTACTTTCCAAACCCTCTAACCTTCACGTCTTTAGTGTACAGGCAGAAGTGGGTACTAACAAAGGATAAATCAAACACTTATTTCACAATATTGACATGACAAATCATGTACACCAAAGACATGACTTATAGAAACAACAGAAATGTGCGTCCAGTGCTCACCTGAGCATAGCACTTCACCTTCATGGTACTCCACCTGAACCAAACTATTTTAAAAATCATGAGATTTGAGGATTGCTGCAAGTCCCTGGGGCAACACCCTCAGAAAAAAAGAAAATGTACTTGAAGACATTTATACGAGAACGCAAGGCCGTGCTTTTTGTGGGCTGAGCAGCTAGAAAACACAATAATGACCCTATTGCAGGCTGAGTTAGGATACATGTGCTCGTTGACTCCAAACTTTCCGCAGTTGTACTAACTCTTTGCAGTGTCCTTTCCACAAAACTCAGCTCAGTTCATGCAGTTATGTACACTCCATTGCTGCCACAGCTCCGTCAAGTCTGACTGGAATGGCCCAGTTTATTGGAGCACTCTGAGAGGGCGCTATGCACGTCGGCCATGCACTGCACCTGGGCCTTGACCGTAGCTATGTACTGTCCGTAGGTCATTCCGGACTCTGCGCCTGCCATCTCCTGTTTGTGTGAGTGCATCAGCGGTACGGGAGTGTAGCGGGCTCCGTCCATGTACTGTGTGGCACAGTCGTGGGCAAGTCGCTGGAGGAAGTGGGCAGACATGGAAACAGAAAAACAGATAATACATTTTAGATTGATGGGTTGATTGATACTATGGTATATTTCAACTGTTTGACGACGCATGTACGGAGTTACGCAGGTTATATCATAGTAAGACATCATTAAATCACCTCACAAGGCATCTCACAGCTGGTGTATCTTGAAAAAGGCTGGAAACACAGAGATACCACAATGCATGTAGAGTTATGCAGGTGATATCATAGTACATCATAAGAAAAGAAATGCAATTATTTGATTGATAATAATATTGAAGGAGAGGGTTATGAATTAATTAAAAATTAATGCAAAGTGAAAGCTGTTGTGGAATAGAGGTAGTGACAAAGTTAAAAACAGATAAAAGAAATTCTTGTCAGATCAGATACCTAGTTACTTGGAAAATCATAACAGTCTGTCATTGAATTACCTTACAAGGCATCTTACAGCTGGTGTATCTTCAAACAGACTGGCAACACAGAGATAAGACAAACATTTTCTTCTGCCTTGAAGACACAAGTATTAATAACCATGCTACAACATCAAGAATTATATTCACTTTACACATAGGTACCTTCCTTGTAATTGACATATTGTATGCAACCTCATATCAATTTCAAGATGTATTTACAGATGACTGTGCATTCCATCTCATCACTTGAAGTGAATCAAAATCTAACACAAAATTACATAATTGGTCTTCGTTTATATTTTGTGAAATACCTAAAAGACTATACTATCCAGATGTCTGTTGAGACTTAAAAATATATCAGCATGGAAAGATGACAATTGAGGTAAATTGTCCTGATGAATACAACTATAACTTTCTCTAAAAACTTGACACTTCCCTTCCTAGATTCTCTACGTACTTTATGTAATGATCATCTTCACCCTGAGAATGAATTTTCTGCCTGCCTGTATATATTAGGTCAGAGGTCAAACAAACTTTTAAATGCCTTATATATACCCAATTATTAATCAATATTGGTAGAGAGCAGTGAAGGCTAACTCTTCACACTGAAGGGTCTACGTACCAAAGACAACTCCAGCTGGTCACAGAGTGAGTAGAATTCCTCCAAGCTCTTGTCAAACCTTGCAGCTATTTCCTCTGGCGTTTTGCTGCGGGCAGAATCAGAGTAGAGTGCTCACTACCAATTGATGCATTTTCAGGGTGAATAGGAGCATGAAATACATTTGTCATTCCATAGTTTGGTTGTGGCGTTAACATTGCACGTGCCCAACATAACAAGCACGTTCATAAGATCATGGATATGAAAATATTGAAGAAACACTATAAAAATACACATTTTTGAAATGGTCCATATAAAAGTTCTTCAAAAGAGTATGGCATGACATTGCACGTCATATGCTTCAAACGCTACAGTAGATAGATAAAGCCCAGTCATTTATAATGCAGACATACAATGTATGGCTAACTATATTCAATGGCATAGTGATCAAACTGTGGGTCTGGGCATATATCACTTGTATCACATGTCTCACAGGTTTGAATACATGTAACTCATCAAGTGATTTGTCATGCTTTTTCCTTTCCCCCCAATATCATTATAAAATGGTTGTCAGTGGCACAGATAATTTTGTACACTAGTTATACACATGTATCTATATTTTCAACTGCAGTGCACACTCTTATAACTGCCTAGCTTCAATAACTTGTTGTAGTCTTCTACAATAAATATTACATATGAAACTGCAATCTCCCAATCTTCTTAATTCTCATGAATTCCTGTGCCCTACATGTACATGTATATTACCTCTGTGTAATCTAGATGTGCTCAAATTCTTGAAAGTCATGTCAATGTGGTTGGGGTTAGTGGACGTGGGTGAACATTTAACCCCTGAAGGTAATCAGGTGCCGGAGTGCAACGGCTGGCTTTCACCACATGGAGATGCAATGATGCGTCAAAAGATGCTACAGCCATCAAAAAGCCATCAACAGCATGCTTCACATTGACCTGTCCATGCTGTGGAGGTGGCCAGCACTTTTGATCACATGAGCAGAGAGTCCAATGGATTTATATGGGGCATTTCTATTGTGGCTTGATTCACTTTGTGTGCACACATATCTGGATATGACTGAGTGGGTGCCGTAAATATTCGCTTATTTTTGTCCATTGAGGAAACTACATGTAATGCCCCCTCCTTTACAACATACTGCCTAACATTTATAATGAGTCCCAAAATGTTTGGCCATAACTAAAACTGAAAAGTCGTGAGAAATAGAGAAAGGAAGAAGGAATTCTGTTTGGGAAAGATAGTAAAATTGTAAGAAAAGGAGAAAATGCCTGGTTGGTGTGTAGATTGTTACAAGGGAAGTTTCCCAAATGTGTATGTGGATTAGGTAAATGCAGCAATATTTTGGCAGAAGTCACATTAGTGATTTTGTAGGAAAATTGGACGTTGCATTTAAAAGTCACACATTTATAATAGTTTGGTGCCACCATCACTGGCTGATGAGACTACAATATTATGTGACGACATGGCAGAACAATTCAAAGAAAATATGCAGAGAATTCCCTCAAATTTCATTTTTTCTGCCATAATGAAAGAGCAGTTGACTTACCATACGTAACTCTTTCAACAAGCATGGGAAAAAAATATTACCCTCAACATATGCTAGAAGGGGTCAGAGGAATGAATCATTTTTATTTTCTTAAAGCAGCCTAAAATATGGGCTTGTGAATAAAAAACATTCTGTCATGCTTATGTGATTTTTCACCTTATTATTAAAACTTTAAGAAAGAAAAGAAAGGATATAATGCCAATGCATCTGCGAGAGATTGGTGGTATAGCCATATATGACCATGAAAAACCTTACTTTGAGCTATACATGTGTGACTTATCATCGAAATAGTGAAGATGTAGGCCTACATAAAGTTAAAAAAAAAGACCGTTTCTATCTTTGCAGTGATTTGAAAATATCTTAAAACTTCACGACACAAAACTGTATCTGCAAATGTTTTGAGCAAAAATGAAATCTGGCCATTTTTGTAGAGAACACCATTAATGCATGAATTGGTTGGACTATTTGAGATTTTCATAAAGGATAACCTAAACACTACAAGAAAGTGTATGTGAAGCTATGTCATACTGCATACTGTATCTTGGGCCTTAAATCTGTTTGTGTTATTTCAGCTTTAGCATTTCTCAATTCTCATATATGCTTACCTTGAATTGTCTATTCCAGCAGAGTGAGCAAAGGCCTGGGCAGAAATCTTCATAAGATTCTAGTGGGATTGTGTGAAGACAAAGAGTGACGAAAATCTGATAAAGAAAAGCTTTGATGGATGAAGGGTAATATTTGTTGTGTCATATGATAAAAATAGTAAATAATATGGTAAAATATTTGTTTTATGAATCGTCACACCTAGGGGAGGGATAATTGCATGAGTTGAAGTGTAGTTCACTCAATATCTAAACCACATAAGCTTTCCACATGTGAAGATACATTACAAACACAAATTGGAAATGAAATGGTGGAAGGCACCATGTACATAACCAATGGACCAAGGACACTTGAAATCAATGGTGCCTTAAAAATCAATGGCATGCTGCATTTTTCATTCTCATGGCCAAGCGAAGTAGAAAGACTTTAAAAAAACTAACTTTCTGAGAAGACGATAATCTCTAAGAAATCAAGCAGATTTCTGCACCTAAAGTTAGCCTACTTAGTATGACTACATGGACACTACAACACTGGGAAGTCCATCCAAATATGCCAAAACTATGTTTTCTTCACATTTGAACAGCAACATGATTCAAGCATCTTAGATTAAAGATTGCCATGAGCAGGTATCTTCCCAAAACACACACACACACACACACACACACACACACACACACAACAACAACAACAACAACAACAACAAACCTCCAGTAAACTTTACAATCATTTACAAGGTATAGCACCTTGGTAATTTTCTTTGACTTGTCACATACAATTTGTGCAGTAAAACAAAATGCCAGCCACAGTCTATGTACTTTAAAACTCTGGGGTACAACAAAACATCATTAGATATGCCTTTTTAATTTATCAAAAACATAATCAAATGCCAATCCTAAGATTTAGTACTAAATCAAAGCTGTAAAAAGATTGTTGATGATGTCACCGTGACAAAATATTGCCCTTTCTGTCTTTATGCTAGAATTTCCCAGTAACTCCCTGAACAACCATATTATCAGTTATTACAGGTTTTGTACTCTCTTGCAGCCGTATGTTTGGACCAGTAAATATCTGAATGTACTGGACATAGCACTTTGCAGCAAATGCATGGATTTTTTTTTCTTTTTTTTTAGTCCTGCTTCATCATGAACATGCTTGCATCCTTGTTAGCTACGTTTGTCAAATGCCTGTTTAGTTGATGTACCTAAAGAAGTACTTTTGTAAATGTAGGACTATACTTCCTGCATTGCAGATCAATCAAAATTTGAAAGAAGATATGACAGATTCTGACTAGTGTGACAGTAAAATGTAATGGATTAAGGCAAAGTATGCAAACAGCAAATGCACATGCTCTGTATCTGTTAAAATTTTGGTTCTGTACATCACAAAAACTGGACACAAAAGTCTCAACAATATTGGCCCAAAGGCCTCTTTGAGACAAAAGTATAGTATGTTTTTACCTCTATAATTAGCAACTGATATGTATTATGGATTATCAGTAATGATTTAATTAAGATCACGAAATGCAAATACAAATGTTTTTACCTTATGTGTAGTTCTGGGTAACAATGATGATTGGGTAGAAGTAAAGTAAAATGTTTGCCACTGATGCAGTCTCAAATCAAACTGCATCAAAATTGTTGAAATATTTAATAATGTTCACTATAACAGGTAAAAGATCATTCACTGAATTTCATCCATTTTGTATAAAAGGGGAGAGTCAAATTTGGCTTTGATATTCAGCACCATCACTGAGTGCAATAACAATGTTGTGGTCTGTTAATAGATTGCATGCAAAGTGCACACTTATCAATTTAACACAGCATACCCACTGTAAACATGCATTGTTGTTCTGATAACATATCGAAGCCAAAATTGGCATTTTCCTTGATTTCATGAGCTTCGAAGTTTTGGAGTGATTTAATTTGATAATTTGATCGAGTTTGACACCACTCCACCTGGCGGCATGTCCCAGCTTACTTCAAGAAGGACCAAATTTGAATCTGAATATAGAGGGTCTAGAGGCTTAAACACTAAGCCTGCATTCAGAATCATAGGTAGGTATTCAAAATATATCCATGCTAGGTAGGTAAGATATTTGCCTGAACACCACAACTTACTGTAAAAGTGGTTTCTTTCGCGTACTGTACAGAAACTTTCGCGGTTTCCATCGGTGCCGACTTTTTCGCGTGTGTTTAAATTCGCGGTCGGTAATGATAGCGTTGTAACAACCGACGAGTTCAAAACATTTTCGCGTGATGTTAAAGGACAAGTTCACCTTCATAAACATAAGGATTGAGAGAATGCAACAATATTAGTAGAACACATCAGTGAAAGTTTGAGGAAAATTGGACAATCGATGCAAAAGTTATGAATTTTTAAAATTTTTGTGTTGGAACCGCTGGATGAGGAGACTACTACAGCTTGTGAGTCATATGCGTACAACAGTATAAAGAAAATGTAAAAGAAAATTCAACATATTTTCATTTTTTTCGCATAATAAAAGAGCTCTTGACTTGCCTCTTTCTAAAGGCAGGGGGAATAATATTGCCCATAACATTTGTCGGTTACGAGTCAGGGGAATGTGTACTTTTTTCAAAAGATGGAATTTTGTGAAATTCTCTTTATATTTTCCTTATATTGTTGTACGCAAGTTATTCATACACTGCAGTAGTCTTCTCATCCAGCGGTTGCTGCACAAAAATTTTAAAAATTCATAACTTTTGAACGGATTGTCTGATTTTCCTCAAACTTTCAATGATGTGTTCTACTAATATTGCTACATTCTCTCAATCCTTATGTTTATAAAGGTGAACTTGTCCTTTAAATTTGCGGCTTAACCTCAAAGCGCGAAAATAAAACCACCGCGAAAGAAACCACTTTTACAGTAACTAATTCCTCGATCCCCTCTTATATTCCTAAACTTCGTTAAAGTTATATCAAAATTTACAGTAAGATTGACCCCTACTAAGGCCAAGGGGTGTTGTTGGACAGTATCAAAGTCAAAAGAAGAAGAAGAAGAGTAAATTTAACCAGTTAACTGAGTTATTAATTATTGCTAATTTTACTACCATTCACCAGACTGCGAGTGCTAGTGCTAACATTACACGCTCGTGTGTGTGGCTCAGTCAGAACCAATAATCATGCAGTTATTTAGCCTAACCTTTAATGAATCCCTAAGCAGGGCAACCGTGGCCTTTATTTTGGCGACCACATCATGGTCTTGTTGATGATGGTGGGCCGTCTGTTGTGGCTGCTGCTGCTGCTGTGCTGACGGTTGTTGCACCGGCACCTGCGGGGCCTGCTGGCCTGCCATGGCCTGAGGATGTGGCTGCGGAACAGCTCCCATTGCGGCGACATTTGGTGGCTGCATTCCTGCCATGATCGTGTTTCTTCCGTATTCCTTTGAAAATCGAAACGATAAAGATGCCGAATATACCCAAAAATACCGATTTTACTAGAAACAAAATCGAGTGCGTGCGACCAAAAAATGGAATATACGGGACTACCCAATAAAGGAGAAGACTGTTCTGAAGTAGTCTGATACGCTTCACAGGCGATGGGGCTAGATATTAATTGTAAGATGGGATCACCACTCCCTTTCTTCTCACAATCACGGCTGCTTTGTGGGCTGCCTTGGTGTGCTCAAGGGCCGAGGACGGACACCAGCGTGTGTGTGTGTGTGCGTGTGTGTGTGTGTGGGGGGGGGGGGGGGGGGGAGGGGGAGGGAGAGAGGGCGAAAGGGGCGCCGCCCCCTCCTCCCAAAGATTTGGAAGAAGAAGAAGAAGAAGAAGAAAAAAAAAAAGGAAAATAAAGTTGCATGTGAAGCCCATCCCTTTTAACCTTTTCTAAAGTAAGATTATTATTCAAATATTTCACCCAACTGCAGATCGTTGACTTTCAATTCTGAAAATGCAAAATCTCTCTTGCTTGGAAGGAGGATACAGGCTCCCACATCCCCCCCCCCCCTCTGTGCCAAACCTTGCTACACTTTTCAGATTGACAAATAAATTCTGAATAATTCTGAGTGCACAAGACTTGTCACTTCAATTCCAAAACTCAAAAGTTCTCTCATGTAAGGGGAATATCATCTTTTAAACTTCTTTGCTCAGTTCTCGTCCATATCAGATTTAGTCCATTTTTTTTTGACAATTTGCCGAATATTCCATCAAATATGCGTAGACGAGATATTTCAACTTCTGTTTTAATAATGCAAAAGCTCCCTCGTATGGAAAGGATGGGGATAGCCTTCTCCAACCCCTCCAACCCCTGCTCGACTCACCCCCCCCCCCCCTTATGCATATATAAGACTAGGCCTATGGCTATACTACACTTTGAGGATTGACAATTTTCCAAATATGCCACAAAGTTTAATGTGTACACCAGATCGTTTACAGAAATCCAGTCAAAATATAAGTTAGTCTGATAAGAAAGAGTATATGTTACGATTTCAACGGTATAATTTTGATCGAAATCGGATGAAAACTAAGGAAGTTATGACATTTTGAAGTTTCACTATTTTTGGGGAAACGGTTCTTGAACAGTCAATATGAATCCGCAAATGGCAAAGTGATCGATGAGCATGCATCCCCTTGCAACTTACCATATAGTTTGTGCACAAATCATTGAAATTTCCAGTTTCCAATTATGCCCGAGGCTCAAATCCTCGTACATCTAACTGATCACTATTCTGAAGTTATTCAACCAGGAATAACATCCTGTTTCAAACTTTAATGACAGAAACATTGAATTTTCGTCATTTTTTTTTTACACAGGACCAATGGAAAATTGTGAGGTCTTTAATATGATATGGTTAGCTCACTCATTTGCTTATTCATATCCACTGTACAAGAGCTGTTTTGCAGAAATTAGCAAAACTTCAAAATGTCATAACTTCCTCATTTTAATCCGATTTCAGTCAAATTGTTATTGTTGAACTTGTACGATTTTACTTTTTTTTTTTAACCAGACTAACTTATATTAGGACTGGATTTCCCCTTTAACTGCAACCCGAACTGCAATAATGAAAATACAAAATCTCCCTTGTGTAGGAGGGGGATAGGGCTTACCCCCTCCCACATCCTCCTGCTCGTTTCCTTCCACAGACTTGCAACACTTCTCTGATTGACAAATTTCCAGATATCCCAACAAAATATGGGAGGGGTATCCCTCCACCCTTCCATTGCTCGGTCCCATCTATAGACTTAGTTCACTTTGGAGAATGATAATTTCCGAATTTCTAAAAGAAAAATGTACATCAGATCGCTTTATTTCAATAAATGCTAAAGTTCCGTCGAGTGGGAGGTTATCACCCGGTTATCCCCCTCTCACACCCTCCCCCTCTACCTCATTGGACCTAGTACACAGTGATGTACGCGTGGAATAAGAGCTGATGAGTTTTCGTGATTTAGCTTCACTGAAAAGGCCCTATTCATTTTCCTGACTTTTTGCTGACAAAAAAAAAACAACATACTAATAATCACATATCACCAAAAATTTGCACCAAATCGCTGATTTTCAGGTCTGAAAATGCAAAATCACCCTCGTGTGGGAGGACTAATACCTCCCTCCTACACCCTCGTGTTCAAGCTTTTTCTATAACAGACAGTGTTCATAATATTCAATCATTGTAAGAATAAATACAAGAACATGTACTTAAATCATATCCTTTTTAGAGGCAAATCGTTAAATATAATCTATATCAAAACACTGCTACCTTACTTAAACCAGTTGGAATGTTTCAAGTCGAGAAAACATCATGCAAAATTGCATCATTTACAACATCAAAATGCCCACTGCGGGAAGGGGAGGCACCCCCTCCCGCTCCCTCCCCATAGGATCAAATCCTGGTTACGCCGGTGGAGTACGAATATGTTATGTTTAGTTTATTCCCTGCCTGGTCCGAGATCAATGAAACAGAGAGGAGAAATTATATTACAAAGACAGTGACTGAGACACAAATATGCAAAGACAAAGACTAAAAAAATTAAAAAGAAACTAGTAGCCTGGAATAAAAAAAGAATATAAAAAAAAATCAATAGGGTGATCGGGCTTGTGTGTACAAGGGACTGTTTTCGACCATTACCTACGTTTACAAGCTTGCTTTTGCGGTTCCATCATATTTTGCATGTTATAGAGAATTGTCTTATGCACATGCTGACACGCTTTTTATTCATGACCCGCTTTGTATCATATTTTGTATCTTGCTTGTTTGTATTCTTTTTGTTTTCCTTATGTATACATGTCGAGTAAAATGTGAAAATAAAATGTGCTGGAACTGTTCACTGTGTCTCGAGTGTAAGACAAGTGCAGTTTCAGTTATTCAATTCAATAAACAAAGCAAACGAAAAACAACAATAGACCTGGTATTGATGATGCTGAAAGTGAAAATATTTCATATTGCTGGTAACATGATTATATATTTTGCTCACGTAGAGCATGATGATACTTCGAATGTCTATTCTCTTTCTTTGTGGATACCCGTCTGTCCAACGCCCTAATGCAGGGCCAACCGGACAGAAAATCTCGTATACAGGACCTATCAATACACTATACAAGGCCTACTGAGACTATTGTATTATCCATTCATCATTGTTTGGAACATTATATTCATTATTGATATTATTATCATTATCATCATCATCATCATCATCATCATCATTATCATCATCATCATCACATCATCACAATAATTATGATTATAATTATTATCGTTAGCATTGATATCATCATTGTTCTTATAATTTAATTTACTACACTATTTTTATTTAGGACCCACTATCGCTATTGCTGCTACAATGTACTATGTCAACATTATACATCAATGTTCTTGTTACTGTGGTGTGTCATGGTGGTGGTCCAGTGGGTTATTTCCCTTTCATTAAAAAAGTTCGAGTCCTACCCCAAAGCAATTTATTTGTTTTCTTTCAACAAAAATACAATAAATATGTCCACAGGCTATACTCGATACTCTACCCAGGTGTATAAATAGGTAACCAGACTAATTACAGCGTGGCCAGCGACCAGCGTGAAAAATGGGATTGTGATAGAGGCGGCCCAAAATTATGCTCAAATTGCCATGAAATTATGCTACGTTGTAACCGAAACAAGCAAAAAAGAAAAAATATATATATTCACATTTTGGCCATTTGCCTTCTTTCACCAATGTGGCTGACAATCTAAAGAAAAAAAGATTAATAATAATAATAATAATAATAATAATAAAGATAAGAAAATGAAAAAAAAATACTTGCTTCCACATTTTGAAATTTTTGATCATGGATATTCTCGCCAAATCGGCTGACAAAAAACAAAACAAAAACAAAACAAAACAAAACAAAAGTTTAAGCCGCTTTCCAAGCGAAAAAACAAAACATGAAATGTACAAAAAAGGCCATATAAGATGCTAGAATTGTGCTAAAAATAGGTATGCATAATATATCAGGAGTAATGCTAGATGCTTCAGTGGTCAACAATGATTATTCTAAAAAGCATGATCATGCTAATTAACTCTGGCAACTATGAACTATGTATTCCAGTGGATTGATTTTATGACGTGTACACCGGAAAGTTGCAGACTGGATGGAATTCTTCGCAGGCATGTGTTATAAACAATGATACCATGACTATACGCATGCAGTTGATATAGCACCCTCTATAGGTGAAGGTAACAATAATTATGTTCTAACTCTCATTGAGATCCACGCCTTGAGGTAAACTGGTCATGTTGACATGTATAATGATTAATCATTAATGACATGAAATTCGAAGGATCAGAATGTATAGGATAAGGATCAAGTGCAGGAAAAAAAAAACATATCAAGGGGGGGGGGGGTAGGGGAAGGCGTTAGGAGCGGTTCAGGGGCTCCTCATGACGCAATACCACCGAGTCCTTGGAAATCCTTTGCTTCAATACTCAATAGGCCTGCCCACTTCTCTTTCAAATTGTATACAATTTGCCCTTTTGTATGGAAATGTTTGTTATGTAGGCCATATAGTGTGAATCCAAATAGACGGTATGCATGCAACTCTTGCGTTCTCGTAGGTTTCTATTATTATTATTATTATCAAGGCGGGGGGGGGGGTGAGCATACAATGGCAAGGATATCTTCACACCTCCTATCGCTCCTCTTTCTCTTGAGCATATTTACAGTGTAACGTAGACAGGAAAATTGAACTTTTTCTACATTAAAAAGTGTATTGACGAATGAGAGGGAATGATAACGTTAAAGTCATGAGCCGGTGAGTTCACATAATGAGCGTTTTATATAAGAGAGCATTTTTGACGGAAACAAAGTGCTCATTGCAGTGATCGCAATTCCCTC
The DNA here is from genome assembly GCF_040938485.1 of Diadema antillarum. NCBI lineage: Eukaryota > Metazoa > Echinodermata > Echinoidea > Diadematoida > Diadematidae > Diadema > Diadema antillarum. The sequence continues at coordinate 4,551,037 of NW_027270918.1, forward strand.
CCCTGCATGGGAGCAGTATACACTCACCACACAGGTAAACACAATCCGTGCACAAAAAATAAAAAATTACCAAGTCTCCGAGTTCGCAGGTGACCTACACAACAAGTGCTAAAATTGCCCCGTTTCCTGGTGTAAAATTGTCCAGGAATTCCTTGTGAAGTATTTACCATGTTAGTTGGTGAAACTTATGCAGATCACGGTAATTTCCTTTTCACCAAGATATCCTGGTATGGCCTGGAATATAATGAATCAATGTATGTATGCATATATATATATATATATATATACACATATATATATATATATATATATATATATATATATATATATATACATATGTATGCATATATATATATACATATATATATATATGTATATATATATATATATACATACATACATAATACTTTTACCATGATCGATATGCTCATTCGTTATCTCACTACAGCTGCTGCAGTCACCCATGAAATCGACCTATTACAATAGTATTTCAACCAGTGTTTTCGAGAAGTACTTCCATTAAGTATATTCATCAGGTTATCTTCTGTTTCATTCATTATTCCAATGGCATACAAATGCACACTGTAAACACTTTTTACCTAAGCCTGTACTGTGTAATATCACATGTATACCCATTACTAGGGTTCATAATTGTGCCCTTGTAAGTAATGTATATACCTATGGTGTTTTCGTTGTAACACTTCGCCCTTTCTTTGATATTATTTTGTCTTTATTCTGTAGGGGGACGAAATTTAAAAAGCAGTGCTTCTAAGTAGTCCCCTCCACATTACATTTTGTACATGTTGTAATTTTATATAAAAAATCATATCACGATATTTTGTATATATCATACTCTGTTTAGTTATGATAATGTCCACTATGTGGAATATGAATAAATTTCATTTCATTTCATTTCATCATGCACGTGCATGAAATGAAAAAAAATGATAAATCAAAATTTATTCTAATGCTGTATTCGTCATTCATTCTCATATTCATTTCAAGTTTTGTTGAAAACATGTCACAGCATATGAATAAGAATGTCAGCAAATTTTGGTGCAAAATTAGATTTCTACACAGCCCAATGATGATGATAATGATACTGAATATATGATAAGAACTTACTATAAAACAAGACTTTTAGGTTCCCCAATTTTTATGACATTCTCTTGTTTAGGGCTCTTTTTAGATTCTTTGGCTTCCTCACAATATCTCTCCCTCCATCTCTTCCGAATCTTTCTTTCTTTCTCACTCTTTCCTGAACAACTGCGCAGTAGAATAATTTGTGTATTTTTTCCAGTGAAAATTCTAAAAGATAAAAAAACAACAACAAAAACAAACACCTCAATTTCAATAATGAAAACAAAAAATATAAGAAATACGAAATGATTATATAAAGACTTAAAAGTGAAAAATTACAACAAAAGTCCGAGTTACACGAACAAGTGGTTCTACGGAAGATCTAATTTTGTCTGTATACAGACATATCTATACAGACATATCTTCTCGAGTGGGAATTAAACGACATCAGAAAGGCGGAGAGGGAGAGAGAAAAATAAATGAATGATCCATCAAACCCATTTCAGGGGCAAATCACCATAACCCACATTAGATGGGATTGTCATTGGGTGCATTGAAGGGGCACAGACCGGCGGAAAAAAACTTACTTTCGTTCTGTTTTTTTTTTTCAAATAAAAAGAGGGACAATTTGCATCCTTTCAATGAATCGAAAAGGTGTGTGTGTGTGTGTGTGTGTGTGCGTGTGTGTGTGTGTGTGTGTGTCTGTTTCTCTATGTGTATGTGTAATGATCCATCAAACAAGTGAACCAACTTTTTCAGGAACCGATGACAACTCACTTAGATGGGTGGAAAATGTAGTTGTTTTTTTATAGTTTTCAAATAAAAAAAGTGTGGAAAGAAATATTGATGATGAGGAACCTTCTTTGCACCTTTATTTGCATCATGTTCTCTACATCATCATTTGCATCTTCTTATTGAGCTAAAAATGTGTGTGTGTGTGTGTGTGTGTGTGTGTGTGTGTGTATGCTTGCATAGGAGCTAGACTCCTTTCTTTAAGTTAAAGATGCGGGTGAATGGCATGGGGAGATCATGAGCAGTAATGTCAAGGGCACCCCGGCTCTGCTTCGAAGAAAGAATCTTTGGGTAAAAACCTCGGAGAGTCTCAAAACTCCCCCCCCCCCTCCAATTTCGTGGGTTTTTTTTTTGTGTGTGTGTGCCTAAAGTGTCTGTAAGAAGACAATCCTCGGATTTCAACTGGTGCTGCTAACTTCTAAAAACCCAACTTCTGTGATAAAAGCAAGTGGGGCTAAAGTCCCAATCCATGGAACGGACCCTCGGGTGTTAGGACGGGATGGTCATGGGTAGAAGACGCAAACAAAATATGGAGAAATTATCAAAGTTCTTTCTTTTTCACTAATAAAAATGGGGCAAAAGAAATATTCATGAAAAACATATGAGGCCCTCAGACCCATGAATTTCCTCTGGACCGGGTGCTGCTATCAGTATGTATGGTGTATGTATATATGTATATATATATATATATATATATATATATATATATATATACATATATTATATATGTATATATATTTATATATATACATATATATAGATTACATATATATATGTATATATATATATATATATATATATATATACATATATTATATATGTATATATATTTATATATATACATATATATAGATTACATATATATATGTATATATATATATATATATATATATATATGTATATATATATATATATATATATATATATATATATATATATATATATCGACCACGAAAGTATGTCTAAAAGATTGGTTTGGAATTGTCAATGGTACAGGATATATAGGTGGAAAGAATGATGGCCAAAGTAAACAAGTAAATGACTGATTTAGCACACCCTCTGAACAGTTACTGCCTCAACAACGGGGGGTTGTTCCATAAAGCTGTTTTTAAAGGGGAAATCCAGTCCAATATATATGTTAGTCTGATAAAGAGTAAAATCTTACGAGTTCAACTGTAAAAATTTGACTGAAATCGGATGAAAAATAAGGAAATTCTGACATTTTGAAGTTTTGCTAATTTCTGCAAACCAGTTCTTGTACAGAGGATATGAATATGCAAATGAGTGAGCTAACCATGTCATACCCTTCCAAATTTCCATTGATCGTGTACAAAAAATGACGAAAATTAAATGTTTTTATCATTGAAATCTGAAACATGATGTTATTCCTGGTTGAATAACTTCAGAATAGTGATCAGTTAGATATACCAGGATTTGAGCCGCAGGCATAATTGCGTTTGAATGAAAAACTAGAAATTTTAGAATTTTGTGTGCGAACTACATGGCGAGTCGTGAGGGAATGGCATGCTCACTTTGCCATTTGCATATTCATATAACTGTTCAAGAACAGTATCCCCTAAAATAGTGAAACTTTAAATGTCATAATTTCCATATTGTTCATCCGATTTCGATCAAAATTATACCATTGAACTCGTAATATTTTACTCTTTCATATCAGACTAACTTGTATTTGGACTGGATTTCTTCTCTAAAGTTGCGAACGACTTACGAGCGACTGTAGACCAGATTTTGTGCTGAATTATTGAAATTCTGATAAGTATAGCACATCACAATATACTGATCACCAGTCGCTCGTAAGTTGTTCGTAACTTTAAGAACAGCTTTATGAAACACCCCCAGGTATCAGACTCTGTCCTCCTCGCACAAAGCGTGCTCATTTTAAAAGTTCTTTTGTCCCGGATTCCATTTACACATAATTATAATGCCAGGGTATATGAGATAGGCCCTAAGTTTCTATGATTAGTTTTTGTTGTATTTTTATTATGTTTATATTATGTGTAGTTTTTTTTAAACTTTTGTAATTCGAATTTGTATTGGTAATAGTATTATGTAGTATCACTAGTATTTTTTTGGGGGGGGGCATTTGGGAGAAAGTTGATAAGACAAGTATTTATACTGTTGTTTCGTATATAAAAGGCATTATTTATTATTAGATTAAATGCCTTTTATGTGGTTGAATTATTATTATGAAATTATATCATGATATAGTATTCTATTGAAAGATATTAGATAAGTTTTGGTATTTGGTGAAGTTAGATAAGGTTAAAAGTTATGAGGTTAATGAAAATTATATATTGGAAATATGATTATAAAGTGGAATGTGTATAGATGGGTGAGATATTGTTTGGTGTATAGTGATGTAAAAAATGACATTAATGATATGTTTATGAGTTGAATAATTGTATAAAAGTGATATGTATTGATAGCTTTTGTATAGTTGTTTATTTGATTTTGATTTTGTTCCTGGTGTATGTGTTATTGTATGTTGATATGAGTTATTCTAAATCGCATTTTGTAATATGTCGTTGGTGTACCTGTGATGTATTTAACGTTTATTTTGTTGTGATATCCAATGTACAAAGAATTTCCAGAGTGGACAATAAAGTAATCAATCATCAATCAATCAATCATAGGTCTATCATATACTTTACTTTACTTTTTCCTTCCGCTTGTACCCGAGGGTGTCGCGGGGAGACGTAAGCGTCTGTTTGCTGCAAGGCGGGTATAGCTTGGAGAAGGGACCCTGGAGGAGGACATGTCGTGGGCATTCGGGGTATTATATATATATATATATATATATATATATATATGTGTGTGTGTGTGTGTGTGTGTGTGTGTGTGTGTGTGTGTGTGTGTGTGTGTGTTGACATATGTTGATGTAAATCCACGGAGCTTGTATAGCTCCTTGGCGTATGTCGTCCAAGGTGACCGTAGTATGAAAACATACTTTGATAACGCGTGTAATCGGTAGTCCCGAACCTACACGTGCAGGATTTGATGAATTAGAAACTTTCTGGATACGATAGAACCACTACAGAGAAAGTGGTGCATGTAATCACTTTTAGTTACTTAGGTGAAGGTATGACGGTTTGCTCATTGGAGTTCCGGAATCTCAGCCCAAAGGACTCCATGCAGCAGATACAAAATTCAACCGTTATTATAGGCTTGTACGTAGCACGCAAAAAGAAATCTGAAGACAAAATGTAATGCATAACACCTCTATCCTTCATAGTCACATTGGTTGCCGACAACTCATTAAAGGACAAGTTCACCTTCATAAACATAAGGATTGAGAAAATGCAACAATGTTAGTAGAACACATCAGTGAAAGTTTGAGGAAAATTGGACAATCGATGCAAAAGTTATGAATTTTTTAAATTTTTGTCTTGGAACCGCTGGATGAGGAGACTACTACAGCTTGTGAGTCATATGCGTACAACAGTATAAAGAAAATGTAAAAGAAAATTCAACATATTTTCACTTTTTTCGCATAATAAAAGAGCACTTGACTTGCCTCTTTCTAAAGGCAGGGGGAATAATATTACCCATAACATTTGTCGGTAACGAGTCAGGGGAATGTATACTTTTTTCAACAGATGGAATTTTGTGAAATTCTCTTTATATTTTCCTTATATTGTTGTACGCATGTGACATCTAAGTTATTCATACACTGCAGTAGTCTTCTCATCCAGCGGGTACTGCACAAAAACTTCAAAAATTCATAACTTTTGAACGGATTGTCTGATTTTCCTCAAACTTTCAATGATGTGTTCTACTAATATTGCTACATTCTCTTAATCCTTATGTTTATGAAGGTGAACTTGTCCTTTAAACCACAGCCCAGTCGTAATTGAAGCTCAAGTATAAAGAATCTGCTATCTGAAATAAGTGCGAATTCCAAGACATCTTAAAGATATAGGGCTTTTGGAAAAATGGCACCAGCATTATAGAACGATCCCCTTTAACATATAGACGTTATAATAAACACTTCGGATTACGATATCATTATATTCAAATCTGTGTTAAAAACTCATCTTTATCAGCGTTTGCGACAATAATGTTTGCATGGTTTTTGTCTTTGTGTATACACGCATAGAGACTATATCGTATGGTATTATGCGCTTCTAAGAACTAATGTTATTGTTGTCATTTTTGCGTTGCAGTGTTAATATCAAATGTCATAATGTATAGCGGTATCAACAAAACAAAGCATGAGTCAGTTTTATGATATATTGCTTAAGAATCATTTGCTTTTAGTAATTATACACACACACACATATATATATATATATATATATATATATATATATAATTATATGTATTTAAATATATATATACATATATACTATATATGTAATTATATGTATTTAAATATGCACATATATATATATATATATGAATATATATATATATATATATATATATAGATAGATATATATATATATATATATATATATATAATTATATGTATTTAAATATATATATACATATATACTATATATGTAATTATATGTATTTAAATATGCATATATATATATATATATATGAATATATATATATATATATATATATGAATATATATATATATATATATATATATATATATAGATATATAGATATATAGATACATAGATATATAAAATACCAGTAATGATTTTACACTGTCTGGACTTGGTCGTAAACTGTAGACGGCAAACATCTGAACTAGATCGTGAACATTAGACAAATTGAGCTTTAGACTAACTGGTCATTGATTATTTTGTGTAATAGACTAAGTGGCTATTAGACCAACTGGCCAGTATACTAACCATAGCTCAACTAGCTATTAGACTAAATGAATATTGACTAGACTGATTAAGTACATGTGATAGATTGCCAATGTGGATATTAGCCACAGTGGATGGAGCCCATGAGTTGCGTATTGGACGAACTAGTACATGTAACAAAAAAAAAAAGATGAATATTAGGCCAAGTAAAAAAAGAAAGTAGTTTCTCGTCCGGGTTTTTTGCGCAAGGCGATGAGGGAGGTCCTTACTATTTGATATCTTACTATTTTTTCGAGGACTGTCAAAATGAAAGTAATATGTGTGAATATTGTGATATAAACCACTTATCATTTGAGTGATGCACAATTAATACCAAATCTGCGTATATTGCTGTTTATGCATGACAAGTATACCAATTTAACTACACTGTGACTGTACTCATTCAGTACGTCATATCAAGGGTATGGAAAAAAAACACGTTTTTTTAACATAAAATATACACATTTATGCATCACTTGTTGAACCTATGAATCCAACCATTATCTCTGGAAATGCATAGCATTATTTTTGCCTGTCAACACAACACAAACTTACTGAGTTAGATCTTTTCTCATATGAAAACTTATTCGCTCAAGGATTTAAAATGCCGCAGACAGTATACTGCCAATTGTCAACCCTGTGAAACAACCACCTGATTTCCTTTTTACTGAAAGACAGAATACGAACCAGTTGAATACTACCGGGTATTTTATTCACTATTTAAAGCCGTTCGCTGTGCACACGTGCGCTTGAGATCGGTTCTCTCCATCACTCCACGATTTTTTTTTCCAGCTCCAGAACGCATGCTATGCTGGCTGGCTGGTCTCCTCTACTACAGGGAAACCCCGTTATAACGAGTTCGGTTAAACGAGGAACCGCTTATAACGAGGTGATCGCGTCGGTCCCGTTTTCCTTTGCGTGTAATGGCAGAACGAATCGGTTATGACGTGTTCGGTTATAACGAGATTCCGGTTATAACGAGGACAATTTCGGTAAATCATGATAAAGAAAAACATAAACAATTTGATCGGATACAACGAGGTTCCATTTCTTGACCAAATTGCCGCTTTCAAACACGCGACAAATGAAACATTGGAAACCGAAATCTCGCTATCCACGTCTTTTCCCGTTTTGCAGAGAACCGTTCCTTCCATGTTTTCTTCTTAATCACGCGATAAGACACAGGAACACCTTCCGATGTTCCTACTAATTATTAAACATAATCATTCGGTTTTCTTTTTCGCGAGAAACGCGTGCGTGATATGAGGTCAGACCACAGCGCAACGAGAAAAAAATAGATAATGCATTCAAAAACTTTTCATGTAGCGACAATAAAATTTGACCAAAAACGGACAATTGGAATGCGTGTGCAACTCATCATTATATCCTTTCCAATTTTAGTTCCGACTTCCAGTTCTTTTGCTGGTTTTGAGCAAATATGAGTTTGGATGATTAAAGGCGAAATAATAAAATCATCGCCCCGATCCCGCCGGGTGACAGTAGCGTTAAAATAGTTGAGTAACGCATGTTAACCTATATACTTAATCGGTGTTCAGAAAAAGAAGCAAACGCATTTATTAGTTTGAACAGATCTGGATTTGTTCTTTATCATTTAACAAATGATAATTTAAATATGAGTGTGTATGATCAAAGCAGAAATAATTAGTGAAATCATCGCGATCCTGCCAGGTGACAGTAGAGTAAATATAGTTGAATAACGCATGTTAACCTATATTAATCGGTGCTCGGAAAAAGAAACAAACGCATGTATTAGTTTGAATAGATCTGGATGTGTTCATTATCATTTAACGAATGATAATTAAAATATGAGTGAGTATGATTAAAGCCGAAATAATGAATGAAATCATCGCGATCTCGCCGGGTGACAGTAGCGTAAAAATTGTTGAATGACGCATGTTAACCTACTTAATCGGTGCTCAGAAATAGACTCAAACACATTCAACAGTTCAAGAACGGATGTACAAAACGCGAAGAGATTTTCGGAAGAAAATAAAGAACGCATTTTTAATCCCTTCGAGCGCAACGGTCATACATTATATAAAATTACACCCAAATGATTCATGAAATTATCGAATTCCCGCTGGGCACCAACAGCGTAAAATACCTCGCAAGTTAGCGGTAAACAACGCACGTATGTTACTCTGAAATCATCGCGATCTCGCCAGGTGACAGTAGCGTAAAAAAAGTTGAATGACGCATGTTAACCTAAATCAGAAAAAGAAACAAACGCATTTATTAGTTTGAATAGATCTGGTACAGATTTGCGTAAACAGGATGACAACCTCCCACATTCAATCCTGTCACATATTTTCAAGAACGGTCGTACAAAACGCGAAGAGATTTTCGGAAGAAAATAAAGAACGCATTTTTAATCCATTTGGGCGCAACGATCATACATTGTACATATTGTGTACAAGATTACAGACGAAATGATTCATGAAATCATCGCATTCCCGCTGGGCACCAACAGCGTAAAAATACCTAGCAAGTTACGGTAAACAAGGCCTGTATGTTACTCTACAGTATATTATTTGCCCCCATATTTGCGCTGGTGTTTAGAAAAAGCTTAACAAACAAGAATTACAGTAAAGAATTAACTTATCATTTCAGCCTCTATTTCTTCGTCTAATTCACAAAATCTCCCTTTATTCTCTCAATAATAACGCTCAATAATTGTGTAATAACAACGCAAAGGATATGTTTAAGTTTCATTGATGGGTATATGACGTCATGCTTATGTTTTTCTTTGTTTTTAATGAGTATGGTTATATAGAGGTACCGGTTATAACGAGGTAATATCGCCGGTCCCACGGATCTCGTTATAACGGGGTTTGTGGTTACATTGCGCAATCAATCTAGCAGCACATGAAGCAGGCAACAGCAGGAGAGAAATGTACAGAAGGTGCTCAACGTCCTGTCTACATCACGACGTACCGAGTGCGCTGTACATCACAGCCCAGGCCCGCCCATGCACCAACTACAGTTCAACTGCTTTGTGGGTCATTCCTTCTTGCCGAGCTCGCAGTGTGAAATGCGTGCGTTATTACATACGCACTACAGAAGCTACAGCTGTATTACAGCTAAGTATAGGACGCAAGGCGTAATTAGAAATAAGACATCACGATTGGTAGGTGAATTGCTGATTTTTTTTTTTCGGCGGCCGAAAAAATAGTAAATATCAAAAAAGTCGATGCGGCAACTGAAAATCGATGCGGGCGGGGAGCGGGCTGGGAAGAGAATTATGAATTTCTTGGTATTTTCAGCGCCATTTTGAAAATAGTAAATAGTAAAAAAATCGATGCGGCGGCCAAAATCGATGCGCGCGAGGACGAGAAACTGGTTTCTTTTTTTACTTGGCCTTAGACGAATGGGGAATAATAAGCAAACAGAAAATTAGACAAACAGGTGATTCCACGATCTGGTAGATAGACTACGTGATAGTAGACCAACTGGCTATTAGACGAAATTATAATAATTGGCAATCACACGAAATGGCAATTACGCAAAGTGGCAATTAGACCAAATGACAATTAGACGACCTATAGTTGTAGACGTAACAGTTAGATGTATTAGACCATGTGGGATGAGACCAAACAGGCCATAGACAAAGCTGGAACAGAAAATCAAGCGGCAATATCCCTGGTGTGCGCTCACAGTGATCTATATGCCTTCACATTCCTCGGAAACGTGTACATTCATGAGCCATCAGCATAATATGTATAGTGTATTATGTACATGCACATCAAATATTTCATATAATAAATCTGCTATGACAGCAACAAAAAAAAAAAAGAACAAGAAGAATGAAATAACACGTAGCAATTTTGTCCGCTTTTTTATTATGCTATTGATAATTCAATTTTCAATGAAAGAACATATACTCTAAACTTTTAATAACGACATGCTAGCTGGAAGAAATACAGATGGTTATGTAATAAAACAAACAAAATTACGGATCACGTCGGGTAGAAGATAATATGTATCTCTATTATCTACACTAGGAACACAAGCTTTGGTTAAAGATATAAGACATGTACTTTCATTACTTCTCGATAAAAAGTTTGATATTCGACAAAAATACACTGCATGCAATACAAAAATCGAGGTATCGTAAAAAAGTGGTGAAAATTTGAAATCAAGTGAAGGACTACCGTGTCGGTATCGTCCTTAAGACTCTACTCCATCTTTAACGGATGAATATACACCTATAACTTCAAAACCAGTAATAATCCTCATGGCAATAATGACTGCAGCATTAGTAACTATACTTGAATTCACAACTATAAGACGAATTAGGTGATATGCAGAAATTTTCGGGTGCATGTCACGAGACCAATATACCCTCGAGTCATACAGCCCGCGAGTCATGGAGCTCACGAGTCATACAGCCCATGAGTTATGCAGCTCACTTTATACAGCCCATGAGTTCGACACTAAGCTATAACAAGGGCCTCGACATTATAACATTAAGCCCCGTGTTGTATCTGTCGAACTCGTGGGGTGTTTTTACCTTCTATCGAACTCATGGGCTGATGCGCCTCGTGAGCTGCATGACTCATTGACCTCTTTCCAATGTCGAACTCGTGGGTTGTTTGATTCGTGGGTGTCGGTCTTGTGGGATGACCCCAAAATTTTCAGTCAGTCACTCATGGGACTCGTCAATATAGCCTCCCGCTATAGCCCTTTTTATACAACTGTGTAAATAGGAGATATGCAATTTACATCTGCCATCAAAATTATGATTTTCATGAATGGCACACTAAAAAGGGAAATCCAGTCCAAAAATAAGTGTTAGTCTGATTAAAGAGTAAATGTTCCAAATCCACCCGTAAAAATTTGACTGAAATCAGATGAAAAGTAAGGAAGTTATGAAATTTTGAAGTTTTGCTTATTTCTGCGCAAAACAGTTCTTGTACAGTTGATATGAATATGCAAATGTATGAGCTGACCATGTCATACCCTTACAATTTTCCATTGATCGTGTACCAAAAATGATGAAAATTCAGTGTTTCTGTCGCTGAAGTTTATAACATAATGTTATACCTGGTTGAATAACTTCAGACTAGTGATCAGTTAGATATGCCAGGATTTGAGCCTCGGGCATTATTGCGTTTGAATGAAAAACTGGAAATTCTTAAATTTTATGTACAGGTGTACAAGCTATGGCAAGTTGTGAGGATACGACATGCTCACTTTGTTATTTGCATATTCATATTGACCTTTCAAGACCTGTTTCCTGAAAAATTAGCGAAACTTCAAAATGTCATAACTTCCTTATTTTATTACCCGATTTCAATCAAAATTTTACAATTATAGAACTTGTAATATTGTACTCTTTCTTATCAGGCTAATTTATATTTGGACTGGATTTCCCCTTTAAGACAGAGTGTACTTTTGGCTGTAACGAACTGAAGTTCGGGATAAACATCGACAAAGCATTGCAGAAATGCAGCTAAACGACCGCAAATTTTTAAGACGTCATAGTTACAAAAAACCCATTTGCATTGTTTAACTTGAAACGAGATCATATAGGAATGTTTGTCACGCATGATCATCAATAACATATAAAATACACGTATACAACTCCTGTCCCTTCTGAATCTGATACTAAATTCAATGTCAAATATTTTTCAGGGTGAATAGCAGATCACCATAACAATGGCATTCTTTGTTATAATAATACAATCAAAACTAGATTCAGAAATTTATCAAGACTGACAAATTATCCATTATTTTTTTTCATGATTTAGGGCAATTGGCCGTGTAATTTTTATATGTTCACGAGAGAACAGAAAAAAAAAGAATCACCTGCATGGACCAGTATTCGAACCTGGTATCCTGCGGGCGAAAAGGTATAGGTTCTGCCAACGCACAATATGTGTTACACAAAATCTCCCTAGATCGGAGCACAAGTTGCAATTTCAACCAAATCTGAAGGCATGATTCACACATTCAATCAAAAAAATGAAAGGCAGATTACAAAAGTGTAAGGTGTCAGCTACATCTTACTAAAAACTGACAAAAGAGAGCTGTTCAAGGATAAGTTAGCTATTGTCAATTGGTAGTTCGAAAAACTGAACTGCCATACAGTTAAGATTAAGTAAAACGGACAGATTTTACAAGCTTAAATTTAATCAACTTTTTCACAGTGATGACGTCATCAAATTGAAAAGATATGATATAACTCAAAAGAAAAAGCAATTTACCAATTGAATAACAAAATAATGAAATCCGGATGAAAATTGGTCAAGGATAAGTGAGATATGGTATGTTCGAATACATATTTCAAATCAAATATGAATTTCATATATCCCATTCCATACAAGAATTCATTTAATTTGATAGCTTTAGGCTAAACTGTTTCCAGCCTCAACTTCTCATCAGATGACATTTAAAACTCCAGGCCTTTAAAATTATGTACCAAAATATGTGGGCCATTTTTTATCTTATCAAGCTTTAATAATAACGGATTTAAATGTGATTTTTTTTTACACAAATTAGCATTGCATATCGCCATTGACGCACGCACTGAATTTCAACTCTGACGGCCCGTAATATAGATATAAATTTGGTAAACATATTATTATGGAGAGCTTAATTGCTTCCAAAACGCGCTAAATCCATCATTTTTCAATGGATTTAGTGCCTTTTGGAAGCAAGCTCTTCATATTCTCAACATATGTAATATCGAGGACCAATTGTAATATCGAGGACCATTTCTCTAAAAAACAAAACAAAAACAAAACAAAACAAATAAAAAACCTTACGATCGCTAATATTGGTTCAAATAACGTCATCAAAACGTCAAAATGGTTTGAAACCAACGCTAAACAATTTCTGGCTCATTTCTCTAAGTGTAGACTGAGCGTTGCTGCAAGTGTGTATTAAAGCGCTTGGGAAGGATTATAGTACGTGGTGGTACGCCATGTTCTACTTCGTCATCGACTGACGTCATCGACCGACGGGTTCCGCCAATGTTATAAGTCATTGGTTCGGAGGCCCTGCGGCTGTCGGTACTTTTGCTATACGACGGGAAGACCGAGAGGACGCGGAAGCAATCAGCTGTGACAGTCTCCGCACTCGGACTCCCGTCCCTACTTCTCAGCAGTTTCACTTTTCTGTGTGGATGGAGCCGTAGCAATATGACTACTGGTGGCTAGCTGCTTAACCGTGTCCAACATCGGAAGGGAAGTTTTTCGGATTTGAGCACATCTAGAAGCATATTTTGCACACAGCACGCTCAACTAGCGGCCGCGTCGTGCTTACGAAAGCTCCCTGGCAGTGGCAGCATGACAGCATGCGGGACGCTGAAAGTGTGTTATATGGCAAGAGCTTCTGAATTCAGCCCGTATTGAGACTGAGCAGGCTGTCTCCCCGTCCCCGTAAAAAAAAAGTTCCCAGAAGGGCTCAAAAACAAATCTTCCATCACTTAGAATCTACTTCCAATATATCGAAAGGGTCTACCAAGAGACTTACCTGCCTCTTGTCGACGGTCCTGGTTTCCTAACACGTAACTCAGACAGAGGGAACCCATCTGGCTACCACAAAACATAGTTCTCGGATGGGTTAAAACTCCCAACAGTTTTATCTCTCAAAAATTACTTCCAACACATCGAAATGGTCTACCAAGAGACTTAGGCCTACCTGGCTGACGCGAATTGCCAGGATGTTGGGTTGTTTTGGAGTGTTTTGAGATCAAAAGTGTAGAGTGATTTCGATTGCAGTACACGATTTTTATTCCAGAAGAGCCCTCCCCGTTAACCGCACGTTCAGCATATCGTGGGATTTGGTAGAAAGTAACGTCATGATCATTTGTACCCTTGCAATCGCATTTTTCCAAAAAGATGCACGCGATTCACTACGTGCCTAACTAAAATCGTGTCTCACGGTCAGCGTTTTTTTCACAAATTTTTCTAATGCATACGTGTACATTGCAGAGCAAAAATCGACAGTTCAGCTGCGGTACATACTGGAGTTACTGTATAGTTTGGCTTTAACATGTCGCTGGTAGAGGCAGGGCCATGGGAAATTCCACCGTAGCTATCACGCATACAACATGTCTGTGATAGCTAAGTAGACCCTATTACGGAAATAACAAATACAAAAGAATGCAAATTCAATGGTAACAACTTCGTGTCATGAGTCACACAGAATCAATTCAAGTTTATGTAAGGAATACATATGGCTGTAACTTATATGTACTGTTTGTAAACTACAGTGATAATAATTAAATCTGTTTATACATTAAAACTACACGACAAAAAAAAATCTCTTCAATTAAATTTTGTCCAGCAAGGGTTAGAAGACAGAATAGATACTATACACGAGTACACAATCAATTCAAATTTGGGTTAGGATACAAATATGGAAATCACGGTAACGGACGCACGCGCAGCCACCAGTACCACCACCACCACCAATAAAATACAATGAAGTAAAATAAAAATAGATGAAAAGTGGAATTACACAGTATGTATATACATCTGTAATACAATTACATGCGTTACACATTACTTTACATACAAGCGGTTAAACAATAAATGTACAAAGCTTGACTGTTTTGCAACAGATATGAATATACCAACATAACATATCAGTAAAGAATAAACCGAGGAGGTCCGACACGTAGAGGTATACTGCGCTAAATGTCCAACATCATGCTTGTGAAAGAATTAAAGAGAAAAAGGAAGGAGAAAAAAAAACATAGACAGACCAGGGAGGTGGGACAATTAATCTCCCTGGACAGACCGTGCGAGATGGTGGAGGAAGGATAACCTCCCGATACTATACTCTTGCAAGATCAACTCGCCACAGGCCTACATGTATACATACATTGCCTACCGTGCAAAGTTTGTCCGTGAAATGATGTGTTCGCCTCCGCCGCTATTTCCCAAAGCAAAAGGGTCGTGATTTGGATCAGTCGACAGCGCGTCCGCCTCACACTCACAGTCGAAATGATCCTGAAGTGATATCCGAGTCTAGCTGAGCAAAGCTGTGTGAAATCATACCGCCCCTTCTATAAGTGATAGACGAGTGATGTATACTTAGACAGAAGTTCTGTCTTTTGTCAAAGCAATTCATCAACAGCGCTGTGAAAAAGCATGTAACTTCTCTGCGGCACGAAGCATGGGTATAATGGAGAGATTCTTGTTTCTTCCTCTTTTCTAACACCATCCTGCTTGTACACACAGCGGCAGCGTCATGGGAAATTCCAGAGTAGCAGTCACACATACAGCAATTGTATATGATAGCTGAGTGCTATTACACAAAAGAACAACCAAGAGAGAGAGAGAGAGAGAGAGAGAGAGAAAAGAGAGAGAAAGAGTGACAGAAACCTCCCGATACTACTCTTGCCGAATCAACTCGGCGTACACACCACGTTTGATACACTGGCCAGCATGCAATGTTTGTCCCCGTGAAGTTCAGCCTCCGCCGAAATTGCCCACCGTTCCAAGTTTGCCCGGGTGACGAGTTCTGCCTTCGCTGCTATTGTCCACAGCGCACAATATCTGTCCTTGAGATGTTCTTATTTGTCCTTGAGATGTTCTGCCTCCGCCGCTATTTCCTACCGGGCGGTGATTTGGCTCACTATTAAAGACAGAAAGAGAGAGAGAGAGAAGAGAGAGCGTGGGAGACCAGGAGAGAGGAGGTAACAGAAACCTCCCGATACTACTCTTGCCAAATCAACTCGGTGTACACACCACGTTTGATACACTGGCCAGCATGCAATGTTTGTCCCTGTGAAGTTCAGCCGCTACCGAAACTGCCCACCGTTCCAAGTTTGCCCGGGTGACGATTGAGTTGTGCCTTCGCTGCTATAGTCCACCGCGTACAATATCTGTCCTTGAGATGTTCTTATTTGTCCTTGAGATGTTCTGCCTCCGCCGCTATTTCCTACCGGGCTGTGATTTGGTTCAGTCGGTAGCGCGCCTGCCTCCACATCGAAATGATCCTGGTCTGACATCCCGAGTCCAGCTGGGCAATGTTTTGTGTCACCATACCGACCTTTCTAGTAAGACGTGCAAAATTTGTTATTGAGAAGATCTGCTTCCACTGCTATTGCCTACCGTGCAAAGATTGTCTTGATAAGTTATGCCCCCACAGCTACTTCATACAATGCAAAGTTTGTCTACAATCATGTCTTACGTTTTAGTGAAACGATAAAGAGACGAACACGTTAGATTAAAATCAATTGACGGGATACAGGTCTGTGGCAATCTGTGTCCACAAATGGAAGAATGGACTTGTCGAAAAGCGCTGCGCCCACATGAACTCCGTTAGATAGTCGCCTATCATTGCTCTGTTGCTCGGACCTTGCATCGCTTTGAACTTTGCCTTCGCTCTCTGCCACATTGACTCGACTCTGTTGGTGGTCACACCGGTGTTCGGGTCGACGAAGTTGAACGTATGGTTTACAACACCGTGTTGATATTGTTGGGGCAAGTTTGGTAGGTTGTTATATGCCCTCCACATATCGGTCCACACAATGCTGCCGGGTGCTACCCATTGCTGGATGATGGGAAGCAGGGTAGCCGCGTCTCGCTGCTGGACCTCGACCAGAAAGCCTATCTTGCGGGCGGGTTCGTCACCCCCGAGGACCCACTTTTCTGGTCGGACGCGTCCAACGTTGTTTTTCCTTTTCGCAAACAGAGACTCATCAATCTCTACTACTACACCCGGTCCTCCAATCTGTTGCGGGTGGTTCTGGAAATACAGGACGCAGACATCTCGAAAAAACTGCATCCAGTCAACCGTCGTTTTGTTCGAGACGTCGACTTCCTTCATTACTGTGTCCTGAGACATCCCTCGGGCACGACCGCAGTTCGTTGACCATATGTACGAAAGGGCAACTACCTGCCAGAGTTGAAGGCGGCTCCCCTCAAAGAAGCTGCCCTTTCTAATGTTCACCGTCTTCCGACAGCCTTGGGTTTGGCAAAGCCACGTGACACCATCTGTCCTGTTGTAGGGTCTTTCCTCACATGGTTGGCCACAGGCAGGACAGTCCATTCTTGTGGCAAGTAGTCCATGGTCCCGACACCAGCGAACCATGGCATCGACGTCAAACCTGAATCGATGGCCAATCTCGGTGAGAGTGATTCTCTCAAACTCTGCCTGGTTAGGCAAATTTCGGCCCAGAGGTTGAGCAGCAGCCATCATATCAATGACAATATAAATCGAAGTGAAGCCCTTGATGTCTGATCAAGAAATGATCTGCCATTGCTATTCTTGAGGTTTTTATATGGAGGTGTCTGTGTGTTGTGTGTGTGTTGGGGGGGGGAGATAATTTCTTCGATATACAGTCAAACCTGCCTTAGCGGCCACCTGTCTATAGGTCTATAGGTTTGACTGTATTTGGGTTTTTTTTTCATTCCATTGTCTAAGGATGAGGAGGTGAGATACTGTGGTAATTCTACTGTAAATAATCGTCTTGAACGACGTGCACTGAAAATGGAAATGGGTGATAACACCGCGGACGCAGCGAGTGGACTACAGCCATATTGGACCCGCTCTGGTACGAGAAGGGCGTCAACTGGACTGTGCTCAGCCCGCATGGAAGCTAAGCGGGCTGCCTCCCCGTCCCCTTGGGTGTAGCTTCATGTCAACTGCCGTACCCTCCGGGGAAGCTCAGCGGGCTGCCTCGCCGTCCCCGTTGGGTGTAGCTTCATGTCGACTGCCCTGGTCCTTACTGGTACCAGCTGACAACTGGTATTTGCAACTGGTCCTAACTGGTACCATTTGATATGTCTGGCCAACTGGACTTATAACTGGTACCAATTGACAACCAGTATTTCAACTGGTCTTACTGGTACCAGTTGACAACAGGTATATCCAACTGGTACCAGTTGCTCTTTCAGTCCGCATGGAAGCTATAAGCGGGCTGCCTCCCCGTCCCCGTGGGTGTAGCTTCATGTCAACTGCCGTACCCTCCGAACGACTGACTCAGAAAAGTGGCAGCGCGAACCCATTCGACGGGAACATAACTGGCGCAGTACCACCAGGGAGGTGGAAGAGAGACCACCTCCCTGCTATATACCACCTGGCACCTGCAAGCGCATCGCCTCTCGCGGACCCCGCTCCATCGCATGCATGATCATCGTGGAGAGTAGAAGTTGTTTGTACGATGCGTGGTTTAAAACGAGAGGTTTACATTTCGGACAAGAGGTGTGTGAGCGTTCGCTCGCAAATAGAAACTGAACTTTGTATGTGAGTCTGTATTTATAGCACTTGCAAATAATTGATCGGCAGCTCCTCCATTGTTCCGATTCGCTGGAGCGGAGACCGTGATATTATTGGTCGATGCGGTATAGCAGCTAGCCAATCAGTGACGTTACAGACAGATGGGTTCGCTCTGCTTTTGTTCTGAGTCAGTGGTTCGGAGACCGTGCTGCAGCTGTCGGCATGAGTGGTAAATATGGAAGTAGGACGTACAAAGAGGAGCAGGGAAACAATTGGTGCGCCATGGCGAGAGTTACTGTGCTCAGCCCGTATGGTAGCTCAGCGGGCTGCCTCCCCGTCCCCGTTGGGTGTAGCTTCATGTCGACTGCCCTGGTCCTTACTGGTACCAGCTGACAACTGGTATTTGCAACTGGTCCTAGAACTGGTACCATTTGATATGTCTGGCCAACTGGACTTATAACTGGTACCAATTGACAACCAGTATTTCAACTGGTCGTACTGGTACCAGTTGACAACAGGTATATCCAACTGGTACCAGTTGCTCTTTCAGCCCGCATGGAAGCTATAAGCGGGCTGCCTCCCCGTCCCCGTGGGTGTAGCTTCATGACAACTGCCGTACCTTCCGAACGACTGACTCAGAAAAGTGGCAGCGCAAACCCATTCGACGGGAACATAACTGGCGCAGTACCACCAGGGAGGTGGAAGAGAGACCACCTCCCTGCTACCACCTGGCACCTGCAAGCGCATCGCCTCTCGCGGACCCCGCTCCATCGCATGCATGATCATCGTGGAGAGTAGAAGTTGTCTGTACGATGCGTTGTTTAAAACAAGAGGTTTACATTTCGGACAAGAGGTATGCAAGTAAGCCTTTCGCTCGCAAATACAAACTAAGCGCTGCATTGTTGTTGTTGTTCGTGTTTATTGGCGCTTTTCTATCAGTCTGACTATCTGCGCCACGTCTATTCCATACTATGGGGAGTCCATGAAAGAGTCTCAGTTCGATTGATCACGTCACGCTCACTCTGTTCTAGGTTTCGGCTTACCTGTCAAGTGGCAGTGTGTGAGATCAATTTCCCTTCACCGTTAATAGTGCCGTATGCGCAGTGCTTCTATATACAAATATACATGAATATATTCTTTTTTCCCCATCTACTTCAAAATACTATCATTATAAACTGTGTATATTTTAACAAAACGTATGAGCACACAAAGTGTGCGTGTTGCTAATAAATACTAACAATATTAATAATCAATCTTTATTACATCATTTATAAACGCTTTGTATTTTTTGAATACACACACAAAGCCCTAAAATTATCTTCTATACTAAATTTCATTATATTTCTAATCAATGCATCTATTTTCATCATTTTTTCATCAATTTTCTTTCATTTTTGTATCGTTTACATTCCAATAAATAATGTTCTAGATTGTTTCTAACACTTGGCATGATAATCCATTTTCGTGACAATTAATATCGTAAAGACAATAATTCAGCCTACATTTTCCCAGACGAATTTGATGCACTAACACTTCTTCCTTTCTTCTCATTCCTTGTAACTGTATTCCCTTAGATATCTGCGATTGTATTCTGAAGAAATCTCTTCCTCTCTCAAAATGTTTCCCATTCTGTTTGCCAGATATCTTAATAATACGACACCATATATTAGGTTAATTCTTGTCTCGTATGAGCAATACCAACATCTATATTTTCTTTAAAATGCACGCTTTTTGCTAAATTATCAGCTATTTCATTATCTTTCACTTCTCTATGAGAGGGTATCCATTCAAAATATACAGCTATATCCTGCAATTGTAAACATTTCAATTTCTCTAAAATTTCTCCGCATGCTGAGAGTCTGTATTTTATAGCACTTGGCATGCAAATAATTGATCTGCAGCTCCTCCATTGTTCCGATTCGCTGGAGCGGAGACCATGATATTATTGGTCGATGCGGTATAGCAGCTAGCCAATCAGTGACGTTACAGACAGATGGGTTCGCTCTGCTATTGTTCTGAGTCACTGGTTCGGAGACCGTGCTGCAGCTGTCGTTGTTGTTGCTTTGGTTTTAAGGCGTGTATCTGTATCACTCAGAATTGAGTACAATGTACATGTATTTACGCTGTCGGTAGGAGTGGCGGCAGTGTGGATAATGTTGTTGTTATTTTAGTTTAAAGGCGTGTATCATTCAGTTATGAATATTTACGCCGTATAAGGACGTATAAAGAGTAGTCTGGCTTCTAGACCCTCTGCTCATACTATTTTGACGTACAGGATATTGACGCCCTCAACGTCGAAAATAAATAAATCTAACTTGCCCCCCTTGCTATCACTTCTATTCATCATAAATTCTATTTCTATAGAAAACAGAAGATATTTATGAACGTGGGAACCAGATGAGAGAAATTCATGTTAATCTATTGTCTCATGATGCGTGGTATAAAACGAGAGGGTTACAACGTTTCAGTCGCAAGTTCTGCTGCTGCTAACCTTCGTCCTGCAATATAGACTAAGCGCTACTGTAGGTGTGTAAAAGAGCGTATGGAAAAGATCATTCAATGTTAGGTTATACCATAGAGATGTATACTAAGAACACTAGAGGGCGGACTCCGTAAAATCCCTGTGACCGATAGAAGGAGGCGTTCGCCATTTTGGTCCGGGCAAATTTCGACTAGCGACCGTACCGATAACGTGTAGCGCTAGCGGAGCATGCAGGGAGATCGACGACGGGATGCAACGGCAGTAGGCTAGCATCTATGCCAAGGTCTCCATTGGAGTTTGGAAATCGAAAAATGTTCTTAAATTCGCAAATTCTACTTAAAGTAGCATAGATCTATGTTGCAAAATGCCTGGTTCATGTGCTACTTTTGGATGTAGAAACAGGAGAAAAGAAGGGGAGCGGAGTTTCCTTTCACAAGTAACTAAAATTACATTTATAGTGTGTGTTAAACAGATTGATTCAAGGCAAAAAAAAAAAGAAGGAAAAAGAAAAGAAAAGGTCTTGCAAAATTCGTCAGGGGCACTCCGCCCTCCCTCAGCTATTCTCGATCTACTGCTACTATAATATAGATAGCTAATACAGTACATAACTATATGCAGATATGCAAGGTCGGCGGAACGGGGGAGGGGGCATTTGCCCCATTTCAAAAAAACAAAAACAAAAACAAAAACTCCCCTTTTTAAGTTAAAATAGTGCTCATTTCTAAGTGCCCTATTTGGCCCTTGAGCCCCCCCCCCCCCAAAAAAAAAAAAAATCGTTCCTCCACCCTTTGTTATACCAGCAGTTAATTTCACTAAGACAGTGTGAGAAAAGCTCAGAATACGTAATATATGCCTGGTTACAGGACATATGCTCCGGCATTGATATCTTTCTGAAAATAGAATTACCATCATGGGTCTGATTGGGCTTTTGGTTCTTGTAAGAAAGGCAGGGTGAGGATTAGGATTAGGGTCACCGTGGGTGTTATGATTTGGGTTAGGGTTTATGTAAGTTTCAACATTAGCATTTCGAGCTTGAACATCAATATGTCATGGAACCAATATGCCTACACGTACTTATAAAAATGATTTCTTTCATTTCCACCACCACCAGAAAAAAAAAAAGAAATACAATGAAACACTCGTATACACAGATAGGACTATAGAACGCAGTCCCCTCATACAGAAAAAAAAAATATATAACTGCAAAAAAAAAAAAAATACAAAAAATACAAAAATTGACGCAGTATACTGTATCACAAGGGGCATCCGGCAGTCTAGAGACCAAGAGAACCCTTTGTATTGCATGGACCATGGTCGTGTTGGTCGGCTTGAAAGTATTACCTCGTTGAGAATAAAGTAATTTTTTTTTATTTTCATTTTCTTTACCACTCATAATAAGAGATTGCTAGCAACTTAAATTTTTGATTTGTTTCCTTCTCTCATCTCCGACCACCTCATCTTTTTGTGAAAGGCAATACGTGTTTGAGCGCTTGTTGTATACGTGTTCACGTGTCCACCACTACTGCGCTGCCCGGACGCAATGCTTGTTTTTGCCCGGACAAAGATGGCGCGCGGCCTCTTCATCTCGGCACACGAACACTGCGTACGCGCCACACGCAGTCCGCGCTCTAGTATATTATTAGTATACATCTCTATGGGTAATACTCAGTACGCCCTCTCTTGATAACTTTGGTTCAATCTCACAGGGTGTAAAGTTTACAAATCCAAAGCGAGTGTATTTTCCTAGGTTCCCCCCAAAACACTGACAGACCTTTTCAGGATCAGGGTCTCACATGGAATAATCCCTCATTCACTATTTTCGGGATTCCTCAGCTTTTTGACTTAAACTTTACTCCCAAATTACTCATGATTGAACAATGTTTAAATTGTTGGAGGTCAAGAGGTTTGTCATTGATTGGGAAAATTACAGTAATTAAGTCTCTGATTCTTCCTCAGTTACTTTTCTTTTTCCACTTTGTGTTTAAAGATTTCAGAATCTTTCTTTTAAAAATTGGATCTTTTTTTTTTCAAATTTATATGGAATGTTGGTAATGACGGAGTAAAACACTCCTTCTTATGCAACGATTATTCTTTACATGGTCTTAGAATGGTGGATACTAGATCTTTTTCACAAGCTCAGAAAGTGGTGTGGTCCAAACGCCTGCTTGACAATTCTGTTGATAGAGATAGGAAAAGAATAGAGCTTTTAAATTTGTCAAATTTTAATATTGACCCATCAATTCTTTCTAAATCCAGTGCCCCAGAGTGTATTTTGAAGAAATTGACTTGTGAGCTTGGTGAAACGTTGAGAGCATGGTATGTGTTTAGAAACAAATTAAAACCACAATTGAACTTATATCCCCCTCACTCCTCAGATTGTCTGTGGTTCAATGGAGATATCCGTTTGATTATTATATATATATATATATATATATATATATATATATATATATATTACCCAGTGTGGTAAGAAAAAGGTATTTGTTTTGTAAGGGATCTGATAACTCACAATAGGTTCGAAGAGGTTTTTTTTTTTTAATTAGTACTGGAGTATGATATACCAATTTATGACAGACACAAGTATTATTTCTCATTGAAAGCTATATCCTTGTCTTGGTTAGATCTTCCAGGTACTGAAGATATATATGACATTTAATTGTAAGAGAAATCTTGTAAATATAACAAAAGTACCAAGATATGCATATGCCATTACTAAGGATGTGGTCACACCAGATAAGAAAATGGAGAAGTGGAACAATTTACTCAACGTAGAGATAACAGGTCAAGAATGGTCAGTGATTAATAAAAATAATGTTAGAAGTAACTGTGAAACTCAGCTGAGATCTTTCTATTTCAGTCTTCCATAAAGCCATTGCAACAAATGATTTTCTGTTCAAAATCAAGAAAAGGAATTGTCAATTATGTGACTTTTGTAACAAGGAATCAGAATCTATTCATCACCTTTTAGCCTTGTGCACAGTGGTCAATCCCCTTTGGAAACGTCTACAATATCTCATTTCATCAAAATTAAAAAGAACTGTAATCTTTACAGTGTTGGAAGGCTGCTTGGATGTAGTGATCAAGGCGAAACTCTAGCCTGTATTAATTTTTATTTACTGTGTACCAGTTCTACATCTATGGATGTATATACAAAACATTCTTTTGGCAATTAATTGATGTCTTTTATTCAACTTTCAACTTTCAACTTTCAACTTTATTTTCACCTCCATCAAAATGAACAAAGAACTTTATGTACATTGCGTATACACGGGATATTTGTGATACAGAACAAAACTTGAAAAGGTACATAAGAAAATTATGAAAGTGAAAAGTAGATGTGATTACATCTTTGTTAAATACATAAAGCGTATAATACAAGTCAACTAAGGATGAGGATGGAAGTGGAGGGTCCCACTAAGAAGCAAAGCTTGTACGATATGGGACCCTCAGAAAAATACACAAAACATCAATATAAAACACAATAAACGAACCGATGTCAACTGACATCAAAATGATTGGGAAGAGGAAAAAGAGAGAAAAGGAAAGAAAAAAGAAGAGGAAAAAAAGAGAGGAAAAAAAGGGAGAAAAAAGAGGGAACTACAGCATGTGCCATCGTGGACGCAAGCAATCTGGATTTCATAATGTAAAATAAGTGATAAAATACAAGCTGGATTGAATGTAATGCAAAACATTTTTTATACGTAGTTATGTTGGTAAGAATGCAGGAGAAAAAAAAAAACACATCGTTATATTTAGAACACAGAGAGGGACATAGTTTAATAGGAGGACTTATGTAAAAAAAAAAATGATGACTTGACTGAGATGATAAAGGGAAACTAACTCTGTTGGATGTTGTAAAGTTTCAATAAAAATGGTTTTAATTTATTCTTAAAGGAATTCAGAGATTGAGCAGTAGTAATGTTACTGGGAAGTGAATTCCAGTACTTTGGCCCGTCGTAAATAAATGTGTTTTGAGCCAACAAAGTTCTCAGAAATGGCAAATGGAAATCATTTGATCGCCGTGTTGGATAATTATGAATGGATTGATTTCTTTGAAACATTGTTTCAAATATATTTGGGAGATTATTTTTATTATAATTATACATAAATTGTCCTAGATTAAACAAATACAAATCATTAATTTTCAATATTTTATGCTCATAAAATAGTGGGTCAGTATGGGACAAAAATGCAGTATGACATATAACACGGAGTGATTTCTTTTGCAATAAAAGTAATTTATCTAAGAATGTTTTATATGTATTTCCCCACGCGAGAATACCGTAACTTAAATGTGGCAATATTAAGGATGAATATAATACGAGCAGGGACGACAAAGGAAAACAAAACTTAAGCTTATTAATTATACCAATATTACGTGAAATAATTTTACATATACTGTCAATATGAAATTTCCAGGACAGCTTATTGTCAACTGTTACTCCAAGAAATTTTATATGGGAGACATTTTCGAGTGGAGTACCATCTAAAACAATATCAACAGGTAATGCCTCAGTAGAATTACTAAAGAGCATATATTTTGTTTTTTGAAGGTTAAGAGATAGCTTATTTGCTTTTATCCACTGGGCAACATTTTCTAATTCTAAATTTATTGTATTAACAAGGGTAAAAAGATTATTGTGTGAAAAAAATAGATTTGAGTCGTCTGCAAAAAGAATAAAAGAAAGAACATCTGATGATCTACAAAAATCATTTATGTAAACAGTAAACAACAGTGGACCTAATAAACTTCCCTGTGGCACCCCACATTTGATATTTAATATTTGTGAATTACAACCATTTAAAGAAACATATTGTTTCCTGTTCATGAGGTAGCTCCTGAACCACTCCAAGGCCTTCCCACGCACTCCATAATGGTGTAATTTGTTAAGTAAAATATCATGATTGATGGTGTCGAAGGCCTTGGAGAAGTCCAGGAACAAACCTATCAAATGAGAAGATTTATCGATAGCATGTGCCACTTTTTCTATAAAACTCAATAATGCATGTGTGGTGCTATGTTTCTCCCTAAA
Source organism: Diadema antillarum (assembly GCF_040938485.1). Lineage (NCBI taxonomy): Eukaryota > Metazoa > Echinodermata > Echinoidea > Diadematoida > Diadematidae > Diadema > Diadema antillarum. The sequence goes on from NW_027270918.1 coordinate 4,577,448, forward strand.
TCCAAATTGAGAATTCGTAAATATATGATTAAATTTAAAGAAATTAATAGTTCTTTTATTCACATGAAGTACAAATCAGAACATCTCATTGCTTCAAAAAATGGTAAGATAGGCTTAAATTTTAAAAAGTTTGTGTTTAAGATTTAGTTTGACCAGAGGCACAGCACTGCTGTACATTATTATGTATTTTCTTATATTCACTTGTATTGTTATACCGTTTGTTTACTATTCAATATAAACGTTGGTTATGCAGACTTGCAGGACATCTGAACATGGGCTTAAATCCGGGGGAGGGGGATGGGGATGCATCCCCTCCCCCCCTTCCACGCTCTTGGAGGAGGGGAGGGGTGGCTTGCACAAACATTCCCCTCGAAATAAAAACCAAAAAAAAAAACGGAAGAAAAAGAAATATGTATGATTGTATTAATTTCGGCATACTGCATGACGTTCGATCGCACGCCCGAATAATGAGAGCTAAACAGAGCGTAACAGTATTTGATCTTTTAGGATTTGTATATATCTTCTCATAATCTTCTCTTCGCTCTCTCGCAAATAGTAATATCGACTTAAAGTATGGTTCAGATGTTGAAAATGTACCATACCAGTATACTATTACGCGCGCCACTCGGGTCCATCTACAAATTACCTACGGAAAACAAAACAAAACAAAACCGTCAGAATTCAACCCCTCCCCTTTCCTGAACCAAAGAGCAAACGATGACGACTCAGGACATGGACACCCAGGTATGATCAGGGACGACGATTCTGCGTACGGAGGCAAAAGTGCAGTTGCCCTCCTCCCCATGAAAATGTTGGGGGCGAACATAGGCCTATTATTATTTTTAGTTGCCCCCATAAAATGCGAGATGAAGAGAATGCTCGAACGTTTTTGATGGAAAATTGCCCAAATATTTCACCAGAAGTATATCGTTGAATTGCAATCATGAAAATGCAAAAGCTCCCACTCTCGGCCCTTTTTCATAGACTTTGTACACTTGGTAGATTGACAAGTTTCCGAATATTTCATCAAAAAGTGTGCATCAGATCTTCCATTTACAAAATGGAAAAGTTCCCTCTTATGGAAGTTCCCTCTTATGGAAGGGTGATATTTATTAAAACATGTGTATACAATGATCAATCCTAAAAATGCAATACATCTGCAAAAGTCTCCATCGTGTGGGCGCACCCCCCGCACATTTTGCGTGAATGTATTTGTCTTAAAATCAAATATTTTCTCCAAAGGGTGCACCAGGGGCCCGTTTCATAATACTTGTCATCAGTGACAGCTGCCACATTTCTATGACAAATTTGCTCTCAGCCAATCATATGCTAGGATTTCAGTAGCTTGTCACATCTATGACAACTTGTCACTTATGACAAGTTTTATGGAACGGGCCCCTGATCTCTGAATTTCAAATCTGAAAATATAAAAATCACCCTCGTGTGGGAGTCCCCCCCCCCCCCCCCCACACACACACATGTGCCTGAATGATGCATTGTCGTATTTTCTTGATAGAAACAAAAATCTAATATTTCGCAAAAAGGGGTGCACCAGATATAAAATTTCAGGTCTGAATATCCAAAATCTCCCTCGTGTAGGAGGGGGGGGGGGGGGGGGGGGGCTATTCCCCCACCCACAACCTTTCCCTGCACATTTCTCTGAAAATGAATGTTTCTTACTTTTTTTTGACGGAAATAAAAATCGAATATTTCACCAAAAGTGTGCACTAGATCTCTGAATTTAAAGTCTGAAAATATTACGATCGAAATCGTGTGGGAGCTCCCTCCGCAAATTTCCCTGAATGTGTGTGTATTGTCTTACTTTCTTGATAGAAACAAAAAAAAAATCGTATATTTCACCAAAAGGGTGCAAGTCTAATTGTCAAGTAAGTCTAATATTTTACAAAAATGGTGCACCAGATCTCTGAATTTCATATCTGAATATGTAAAATCTCCCTTGTACAAGAGGGGGCCTATTCCCCCACCCACACCCTCTCTTCGCACATTTCCCTGAAAATGAATGTTTCTAACTTTTTTTGTTGTTGATAGAAACAAAAATCAAGTATTTCACCAAACGTGTGCACTAGATCTCTGAATTATTGGTCTGAAAATACAAAATCTCCCTCATGTGTTAAGAGGTACATACCCGTTATACCCCTCCCCGGCTCGGTCACTCCGCTCCCTCGCACATCTCTTCCAAGTTTTGCCCCCAATCATGAAAAAGGCTCAACGCCACTGGGGATGATTGTTTCAATTGACTGAATTCAAGAAAATTCATCAATCTGATAGAAAAAAACAACAACAACACACCACTATCTACCACATACAGAAATTAATATTCATACTGCCATTTTATACATTTCATTTAACTTCATTTCATTTTTGTACGTAAACACCCCCACTCCTCGGTACGGATTTACGCCACTGCTTCTGAGTGTCCCATTTAGCGAATCTATGGTTTGATTACGTTAAAGATGCTGGCACACATGTTTTATGGAATTTGGTTGTGTTTTTGCGTTCCGGCTGCTGAAACTAAGCTTTAAAGGGGAAATCCAGTTCAAATATAACTTCGTCTATTGAGAATGAGAAGGGCGTTAAGTTGTCTTGAAACTATGGGTTTTGTGGCAACTTAACGCCCTTATTATTAGTCTGACAAGAAAGAGTAAAATATTACGAGTTTAACGGTAAAGTTTTGATCAAAATCGGATGAAAAATAACGAAGTTATGACAATTTGAAGTTTCGCTAATTTTTGAGGAAGCAGTTCTTGAACGGTCAATATATTTATGCAAATGGCAAAGTGAACCTGTCATCCCCTCACAACTTGCCTTATAGTTTGTACATAAAATTCTGAAATCTTAGGTCTTTCATTCAAACGCAATTATGCCTGAGGCTCAAATCCTGATATATCTAACTGATCACTATTCTGAAGTTATTTAACCAGGAATAACATCATGTTTCAGACTTCAATGACAGAAACATTTTTTTTTTTGGTACACAATCAATTACAAATTGTGAGGTTATGACATGGTCAGCTCACTCATTTGCATATTCATATCCACTGTGCAAGAACTGTTTTGCAGAAATTAGCAAAACTTCACAATTTCATAACTACTTTATATTTCATGTGATTTCGATCAAAATTATACCATTGAACTCGTAAGATTTTATTTTTTTTTTATCAGACTAACTTATTTTTGGACTGGATTTCCTCTTTAAATAGTGCCTGCCAATTACCCATACATAGCAGTTTGCCAGTTTGTTCTATATTGACACAAAGAACAAAGAAATGTGTTGTTTTCATATGTTTTTTTTCTTCGGAACTTGCTTGACGGGGCAAACGGCCCTGGTTGTCCGTTTGCCACCCCCCCCCCCCCCTCCCCACATTATCGCCGTCTTGCCCAAGACCTTGGGTTCAAATTCGTTCAGGTTCGAATTCATTCGTTTTTCCACAATAAAGTAATATAAACATAAATCTCACTTTCTTGAGTGACAGAAACAATGCATGTAAATCCGTACAAAGAAAACAACAATAATGGGGAAAAACTAACAGTATCAATACAGTGCAATTGTTGCAGAGGTAACGAAAATGAAAGAATTGTCAATATGCACTGTGTGAAAAAACGGAGGGACCCACTAAAAAGACAATGCTTGTAGAGTGTGGGCCCCTCTTGTATTAAAAACTCGATGCAAAATTTGACTGAATATAGCAACAAAGCAGCACGAAAAGTTTGGCATAAAAAGTTTAGCAGCCCACTAAGAGAGAGACGGACAAACAGTTACACACAAAACAATAACAAACAAAATAATGAGCATGAGACAAGACTGGGACAGCAACAAGACTATACTTTTAGGGAAGAAAACTAACTTGACGACACGACAGGAAACAAGACTATAGCGCGACGAAGAGGTAACAAAATAGACAGGAATATGCAACAGAGACATCGATTCTCGGAGGTTTGAGGAAGAAAGAGAAGAAGAAGAAAAGAAGAATATACAACAAACCCTTCAACTGCGAGGTATAAGTTAAAGAAGATCTTATCATAATCAAAGCTTAGGCAAAAGTAACAATAATAAAAAAAAAAGGCAATAAAGATTTTGCGGACGGGTAACAAAATAGGCCTATGAACTAATCTGATTCAGGGGGTCGTCATTATAGGATTGCAAAAGAAAAAACTTCAATCTCCTTTTAAAGGAGTATATAGAAGGAGCAGATTTTATATCGTGGTTCAGGGAATTCCAATAAATAGGTCCAGTTTAAATAAGTGTATTCTTTGCTAGAATCGTTCGAAGAAGTGGTAAATGAAACTCGTTAGAGCGTCGGGTGGGGTAATTATTGAATGATTGATTTTTTTTTTTTGTGGAACATATAGAACCAAAGATAGGTGGCAGTAAACTGTTATCATACATACATAAATTGGCCTAAGTTGTATAAAAATAATTCGTTAATTTTTAGTAGCTTATTAGGTCCTACAGTTAAACAATACATTTGTATGTGAACGAGTGGGAGAATTGGAAATGATACGGAGGGCTTTCTTTTGCAGTAATAACACTCTATTCAGCAGCGTCTGATGTGTATTGTCCCAAGCTAAAATTCCATAATGAAGGTAAGGGAGTATCAAAGAGGAGTATAACACAAGAAATGTCTTTTCAGGAATATAAAATTTTAGTCTGTTCATAACACCTATATTACGAGAAATGATTTTGCAAATATGATCAATATGTATTTTCCAAGAAAGTTTATTATCTACAAAAATACCAAGAAATTTGAAATATGACACACTCTCTAAATTACAATCATCCAGAACTATTTCTGAATTCAAAGAATCAACAGTATTGCTGAAAAGCATATATTTTGTTTTTTGAACATTCAATGACAACTTGTTAGCTCTGACCCAGTTGGTCACTTTTTTCAATTCTGTATTAACTTGTTGAGCAAGAACATCGATATCGTTATGGGCAAGAAAAACACGGGTGTCATCAGCATAGTGTATAAAGGAAAGTACCTCTGAAACAGAGGAAAAATCATTGATATATTATTATGAATAGCAGCGGCCCTGAAAGACTTCCCTGTGGAACACCACACTTTACATCTCTTATAACTGAATTATTATCTTTAATTGAAACAAACTGTTTTCTGTTAGCTAAATAAGTCTTGAACCACTCCAAGACTTATTTAGCTAACAGAAAACAGTTTGGGTAAAACAGCCCGTGCATGGTAAAGAAAACAATATTGGATTTTATTCTAATGATGAAACATTTTGTCTGATTTAATCAACGTGGATGGGTAGCAATGTGCGGCCACAACATAAAAGCACACCAAAGAACAATGTCTATATCCTAGGTCAAGAGTGACGTGCCTTCAAAGTTAAGGGGGCCGTCTTACCCCACTTAACCCTATACAGGATAACTGCATGGCACCCTTGAACTGCTAAATGGGGTTTACTGGAGTTTTGAAGGGGGGTTAGGGTGCATATTTGAACAGCTGTGCCTCATAATTATGGAACATCTATGAATTAGACACCAACAAAACCATCAGAAACCACGAGGAATTTCCTGTTAGTTTATAGGTCTCTATGGATGTTTATTGATCCTGTTTGATATGTTGAGAGTGGTGGTTAATAATTGGGTTTTATCTGTCGGTTTATGTCGGATATCTGATCTCTGTGTAACTTGTCATAATGGAACTCTTTTGGCCTTTGTTGTTGTTGTTGTTGGGGTTTTTTTGGTTGTTGTTGGTCCCAACATTATCAATAGAAACCAATAGATTACCATCAGAAACCAACAGACATCATAAGAAACCAACAGTAATGTGATGTTGGTTTTCTACAGGTTTTATGGGATTTTCGACCTGGGGTAGCAAAATCGCAGTTAATGACTTCCAAACATGAACAAACTCGCTCTAAGTATTCAACACGCTTAAGTTACTTGCATCTGACTCTAAAAAACTCGTTAGAAGTTGAATATTTGCCATTTTCACACTTTTACACATGTTGGAATTACTTGGATTGCAGCTCTGCACATAATGCAGTACGTCGGAACCGTATGTACTCTTTCATGGCTTAGTGGTTATAGAGCACAGCACAGTCACTCGTTTGAGCTTAATATGGCGATTATTCTTTTGTGTGTGTGTGTTTTTTTTTTCTCCCATTTCCGTCAGCTTGTTATACCAAGTCCTGCGGTAATAGTTTACAGAGTGGTTATGGTTTATTCATGCCCATTGTTGTGTGTGTGTGTGTGGGGGGGGGGGGGGAATGGATGGATGTGCATGTGTGTGTGCGTGCGTGTGTGTCTGTGTACGTTTGAATTATTATTATTATTATTATTGTTATTGTTATTATCATTTTATTTATCTATTCAGTCAAATGAAAATGACTATGATATTAACATACAATACATTCACCTGAATGATTTCATACGAAATATTGAATGAAATGAGAATAATATGATATAAGATGATAACGTAGATTCCGAAAACAAAATGCGAACTATGGTTTTTGGTATTATATACCGAATGTTAAAGAGAACGAGAAGGGTAGGAAGAGAGAAGGGAGAGGGAGAGAGAGAGAGATAGAGAGAGACGAGAGATGAAGACGGGAGAACAGACAAGGAAAAAGAATAAGGAGTATAAAACGGGACGGGGAAAGGGGAGGGAGAAAATACGTGAATACAAAGATAGTACTAAAAAGATAAACATGGGAAAAAACAGATTTAGAAAATAGAAAGCAGTCTTAAGATTAAAAAAGGGATATGCAAAATTATAAGGAAACAAGAGAATATTGCTTTATAAAGGACAGATATATATATATATATATATATATATATATATATATATACATATATACATTGTATATTATATGGGCTAGATAATAAAAGAGGGAAATAATGAATATAAAGATATATCTATATATATATATATATATATATATATATATATATATATATATACATATATACATTGTATGGGCTAGATAATAAAAGAGGGAAATAAAGAATATAAAGATATATCGTGGTAGGACTGACAGAGGAAGGCAGGATAGTATCTCACACTTCAGGTGTGTGTGTGTGTGAGGAGTATGGTATTATGCAAGTTTGGGGAAAAATCAGTCAAAATAATGATAAGAATGATATAGTGGTAAACACTAATAAAGATAATTATTTCTTATAAATCATTACTGAAATGTCATGATGACATTATTGTCTACATGGTCTATAATCTATGGATGAAGGCATAATGTGTATGTGTGCGTGTGCGTGTGTGCGCATTCGTGTGTGTGTGTGTGTGTGTGTGTGTGTGTGTGTGTGTGTGTGTGTGTGTAGGAGTAGGCTCATGGAACATTACATCACAACTTTATTCCCTCGATCATGTTTTTTATGCGTATTGGAACGAAATTACGGGGTACACTAACCGAGGTTGAATTCACGCTTATTCCACAGATCAATGTGTTTTAAGTCGAGCGCGTGAGTGTTTGTTTACAATAGTGTGACTTCGTGTATCAGAATATTTAAGGCTGCTATAGTCTGCACTCCAAATTTCATTAGGCCCTACTGGATGCCAACAGACTGTACACGAGAAGTAGGCATATAGCACCCACTCCTTCACTCGTCCACGGTCGGTCGTTCACATACCACCCGTGGCTAAGCCCTGTGACGTAGGCACGCCATATTTGTCCATCGCTGGTCTAGTCTCCCGCACGCTTCCACTGATAACAATCGCAGCTTCGGAAAATATTGCTTAAACAGTAAGCAGCTTTTGGGAGGATTTCTACATCTACTCCAAAGTACACATTGCGTCCGTTTTAGTATAAAATGAGCCATCACACACAAATTGGATTTTAATTGGTGCGCGTAGATTCTATGATTGCGTTGCATCAGTATCATTATTAGTAGTGTTCCCATACAACATTGAGGAGAAAGAATTGGCGCCTCTTTGTGTTTCACCCCATAATAAGCGTTTAATGCGATATCTTGGGTCGAATTAAAGAAGCACTGTTTTCCCATAATAATGAACAAAGAAAATAACTTCCAAACCAATTAATTTTACACGTAGGCCTACGTACATGGCATGACAACGAAGATAGCGATGTTCGCTACACACAAATGCAGAAAAGGGGCGTCATGCAATTATAAATTGATCAGTATATGCTCGTTATGAAGTCTGATTCCGGTCAAGGTGAAGAATAGCATGATGGGTTGATGTTGACCTGTCTGCTTTGTCTTTGACAGGCAATAGGAAAGGTGTCACTGTACTGTATTCAATTCTGGGTTAATTCTCATCCATATCTCTGGCTGGGCTCCAAGCAAAGCGGGGTTTCTGTAACGCCGCCAATGTCGTCGGCTCCATTTTAATGAACCCCGCCAAAAAAGACGTGACCGTATGGAATTTTAGGGCATCACCCATCTCCATTTCCCCCCATGCCGTCCCCTTCATTATTTACAGGCCTGTCCCAAGCAGAAATAAACCGCCTGATGACAGACAATTACTTTTGGCCAACCCCAGAAGTGGTATCACCACCGCGGTATCGTCAGCTGCGCCCCAGGCACCCTTCGTATAAAAGTTTCCCCGCATCCCACTTTTTCTCAGACCTCTGTGAGTCAGCCTTCCTGAGGGGAGTTGTTCAGAAGATATACAAGGCAGCATCCCATGCCCACAGAGTTGAGGAGAGTTCAGTCTCTATCCCGCTTGCCGACCCACTCCCGTTGCCTTAACACTGGTGCTAACCCCCTTATCTCCCCACGTACTATACACATTGCATTCATCATGCATTCGTCACCAGCCCTGGAATGCTCGTTAGACAACGCGCACACGACGTACTCGAGAACTGCATTATACATCTACCTCTGTGGTGGACCTGACTTTTTCGATAAAATTCGCCCAAAGTTGACATGAAAATGCCGGAAGAAGAGAAACAGGAAGAGATGGAGGCTTGCACAAGCTACTTGATGCGGAGAAAACCGCGGAAATTCTTACTGGACTTTAGTTATTTGGATGTGATATGGGCAGAGGATACTAAACTGATTATACGGGCGGGAGAACATCCTCCCGTTGTTATCGATTCGCCGAGTAGAATGCTCTCAATTGGACGCAGGGATGGAGGGTAAAGTATTTCTCAAAACATATCTCTTCTTCATCAATGTGTACAAAACGTGTAATAAGTATGAAAAATATATATAATTATGATGTCACGTCACCAAGTTATGTTGCAATAGGTATGTATTCAATAAGATAATTGTCGGGTGTTGAAAAGCATTTTAACCCGGTACACCATTTAGACACAGTTGACCTTTTCTCTTCATTGTTCTGCTGCCTTTGATGTGTGGCGCTCCATAATCACAGCTGACTTGACGGACAGAAAGCTATAGAGACAGACAGACTCCCCTACACCATACACTGGCGTGTTTTGTCTGGTGTGAAACGCGAACACTGTCCAGGGTTGTGTTAATGTAAAAAACGCAAAAGTATAAGTGTAATCCGATGGGAATATAAGATCACCTGTAAGCTGTGATTTTAGAACATTGGATTGATAAAGTATAGCACAAACATATTTATGTATTATGTATTATTTCCACCACACCATTTACGAATGACCGGTGAAGAGTGATTTTTTTTTTGTCTTCAAGAAAAGTTTTTATAAAATCGAGAAAACGATCAAAGCAGCGACCAATATGTGCACAAGGATGTCAACAGTCACGTGGGTGATATGAAGAACTTAGGGGAAACGTTTTTTTTTTCTTAATGACGTGAGGATGCTGCAAAGTAAATAAGTTTGGCTCATTTTGGCCCTACAAGAACATGCTTGAGGAAACTTTTAAAAAGCTGCGATAACAAGTTTTAACCAAATTTAGATATGATGATGACCTGCCATGCGCCCGTGCAGATGATCATAGTTTGGTTGTAGTTGATAAACTATAATAAACTAATTTGCTGTACAGCAAGTCATTATTTCGTTACTAATGTACTGTAGGTGTATACACTCTTAGAAAAATAGGTTCAACTTTGAACCTTTCTGGTCTGAAAGGTGCAAAATTACACCCGTAAAAGTTCTACAATATTGCGTTAAACGTAAAGGTCCAAAGTCAAATCTATTTTTCTTAGAGTGTAATCTGCACCAGTTAACTTATACACCAACACTATCAAAATCACTGCTGATGTAGTATTGCTGTTATACGATGCGTCAGCAGTTTGTGATGTATAGTAACATGCAAGGTGCTGTCTTTAGGACATTGTGGCCTCTAATATGCTACACTGTCGTGATGTTGTCTATAACCAGGACCACACCAAGATAACTGTAAACTAGTGAGTGGTTTACCTTGTTGTTGTGTGACGTAATGCTGTGAATATCCTCCTACATTTGTTTACCATTAAAGGCATTATTTACAATTTGCAGATAAAACAAAAACCAGATTTAGTGCTTTAAAGTAGTTTTAAAAATGTGAGTTAGGGATAGAAACAACCAATGTAAAAATGTTAATCAGTATAATTAGAGGAAAATGAGCAAACTAATAGATCATATTCGTTTCTGGTCAGTTATTCTTCTGTTTGCATTTTGTTTCAGTATGATTGATGTTACGTATCATTAAATATACAAAATGTGAGCAATAATTTATAATAAAATTGTTTCTAGTATAAACCGTTTAAAGGGATGGTACAGTTTGGGTTGAGGTGGGGTTTCAGGTTTCCAACGTTTTTTATGATGATTTGTTTTTAGAGATAATGAGAAACCTCAAATGAAATATGGAAGATCATATTATTCTAAGAGGAATACCAAGTTTATTTGATGAAAATTGGTTTTGAAATAGCTAAGATAGCCAAAACAAAGCAATCTTAATAAAAGGTGGGACCCAACTTTTATTACGATCACTTTTTTTACTTTGTTTTTTGGATATCTCAGCCATTTCGTTACCGATTTTCATCAAATAAACTTTGCATTCCTCTTAGATTTGGAGATTTCTTAACATTTCATAAAGTGGTTTCTGAATATCTTGCAAGAAGTTAAAAGCCGAATTCTCACCTCAACCAATACTACACCAACCCTTTAACAGTTATGGTTTATTGAGAAAAATAGTGATATTTAAGTTTGATTGCGAAATCTTTATGATGGGATGTTTTGCGATGCAACTGACCTGCACGTATGCATCAAATGTGATAATTCAAACATTTCTTTTTTTAAATCACTGCTCCCAATGGTAAGCAATACATTTTAACGTTCTATCTTTTCTCTGACCAGCGGATTCCAAGCCTGCGACACGGTAGAGTTGAAGGCTGACAGAGGCTATCTCCTCTGGACCAACCCACGGGGCTCCTTTGAAGTGCGTTTCAAATACGGCACACAGGGAGACGACTTCAGGTGACCGTAATTTTGACAATTGTTGTTGCTTTTTATGACAAAAAAGGAGAAAATATGGGGTCCTGTGAATAATAATAATAATAATGATAATAATAATAATAATAATAATAATAATAATAATATTAATATTAATAATAATAATAATGATAACAATAATAATTTCACCAAGCCCGTGCTGATATCAAATCAAACGCTATCATAAACGGTTCAAACGATTGTTTAAACCTATATCTTGATGAGATCATCAAAATAATCGTCTCCGTAGAGGAGCTCAAAATAGAGAAAGAAGCAGGGAATGGGAGCTCATGACACAATAGATCGAATAAGATTATCAGTATATAGAGTCTCCACATCAGTGTCAGTTAAAATATGCTGTGTATAATTCGCCAAAGGTATTAATTAATGAAGGAGTTTATAGTTGAATGGGCCCAACAACAGACTGCTTTAGCTAGAGTGGGGTTTGATGTTAATCTCGACATTATCTTCGAGCTTAAGAATATTGTTGAAAATGCTGTTTATTTCCCTTCTCAAATCAAATGAACTTCAGTTCAATTGTCAAATTGTACAGATATTGAATCATGAAAATCTTGATCTATCACTTGAAATGAAACCTCTAATGGTTTATTCGTCAATTCGAAACAATCGTATTGTTTTAAAGAAGCAAAGAAAAAAAATGTATACATGGGACTGTAATAATATCGCATAATAATGTCACATTGTTGCCAGCAAGAGATGATAATTGCGTTCACCTAAACAGACTTAACACAATAATTCAAAATGTTTTAAGTGTATGCGTTGGGGGACATTGCAAAGACATCGTTCGATCCATAATTAATATTATTAAAGGGTGCTTAACTCTTTTGCGACCTAAGAATAGGGACAAGATCGTGCCGTAATCCATTCTGCATGTATGGGCCTACTCAACGTAAAGATCTGAGTTTATGAATCTTGATGAATCTCAAACACAAAGAGGAAATGTTTATAGACCGCCACTTGTTCCTATTCTTATAGACAGAAGTTATGCATAGAAAATAATTGTCATTATTGTTGTTTTTTTTCTAATTGTCATCATAATATTAGTCAATCAGGGATGGCAAAAATATATCTTATGCATATACATTACAAGGCCTATACAGACTCGACAAAATGCAATATTCAGATCGAAATACGAAAAGCACGTGTATAGGTATATTCAAGTATATGTAATACAATACGAAGCAAATAACTTATACGTGAGAAGGTTAAAACGATTCATGATGGCACATGAGTGGAACGATGCCAAAGAAAATAAACATATTTGCAAACATTTTCATTTTCTAGCATAGTGAAACAACACTATAATCTACCCATAGTGATAATGGTAATAATGATAATTTCCCCGTATACGTCGGCAACAAGTTGGGGGAAAGTGTGTTTTCTTAAAAATCAAAATAACTTTCTGGATTTATCTCTGTAATTGTTCCATCACAGAGACATAACGAATAGTTGTAGCCTTCTTTTATCCAGCTCTGGCGCTCCATGAATTAACCGGAATGAAAAAAGTCATAACTTTTGAGTGGCTTGTCCATCCAGTTACCTCAAACTTTGCTGATGTGTTACATTGATACATTCGCAACACAGTCATAATTTTACATTTGAGGTTTCCCCCTTGCCGTTTAAGCGTCTGTCACCCCTTTTCCTTCGCAACAAAGGCATCACATTGAAAAATAAAAATGCCGTTCGCTGAGAAAAAAAAAATAAACCGATATGTACGTTGTTGTCTAATCATCGCATGGAACAAGAACAGGCTATAAAGAGACTTATGCAATTTTTGTTCCGCAATTGGCACGCACTTTATCGTCATCCCTTGATATCCGATTACCTAAACAGCAGTATCAAATCAGACTCACTGCGCACAATTCAAGTTCTGACTTAAACTTGCATTGACATTAATGGAAAAATTGGCCAGACACGATTGATTCGTTCTTTGCAAGTTGTAATGCATTTAAGCATGTTAAGTGTGAACGGTCAAACATCACAATTTTTATTCATTAAGAATGCGCTATATGAATCCAATTAACTTAATAAATCAAATTTCAGACACCTAGTCAAGCCGGCGCTGTATAGGTGTAGATGTATTTTCGGTCTGACACAGTCCAGGAAGAAAGGCTCGCTGAAAACAGTCCAAAAATAACCGCCCGACTCGCGAGAGTGGCATTCCAAGCGGTACCCCGTGCTGGGAAAGGAGTGACCACTAAACGACATTCCAACGTGCTATCTGTGGACACAAATTAACGGATAAATCAGGGTAATATGGCTTCAAGTGCTGCAAATATGCTTTATATACGATCGAATGAAAATATATGCCAGACGATTTTATCTTGCAAAGAAAAATCAAAGGTTTCTCGCAAAGAATATAATCAGAAAAGCAATTTACGAGTGCAGAGATGATGAAGATATTGGACATGTGTGTGCAAAAAATCCTTCTTGCACCGCCACAACATCGAGGGGAAACGTCCAGCGTTTGCATTTCAAAACGACGAGATAGCAGTGCCAAGCAATGACAAAATAGTGAATCTCCAGCGAAAGAGGATCTCAGACGTTTAATAACAAGACAAAAGTTGCTCTTCCTTCAGTCATTTTTGGTTCTGATATATTTACCAAGAACTTCACAGCATTTAGACATCGAAAAACGTATAGACTCTTACATGAGACGTAGTGGTTGTATAACATACGGTCGGAGAGTAGTGCGTTATTAATTTCGACAGTATAAGCCAAAAGATATCAATATTATAGAAAAACAAAGGTGCACTTCGTCCATTAACTCCTTCGGCAAAAACTGAATATAATCCATGATAGTGATAGCCATGGAATTTATATAGACTCATACAGTTCGTAGAAAGAAGCCAACCTATAATATACGAAAAAATAGTGACGTGACTGTGGCATCACCAAAAAGTTTTTATTATTATCATTATCATCATGATTATCATCATTCGTATTTTATAGAGACCTTAGCCCCATAACCATCTTCCGTTCCAGAAGTTGATGTCGATTGTATCTGTAACATATTATAATGGCAAACATTCACCCCATTCACCTTTTCTAAAGGTAATTTCGTTTACCAAAAGGTGTTACAAAAAGTCATCTCGTCACACCACCTCATTTGTGAACGCAAAGAACCAGTCTGCTTGATCTCAAGATGAACAAAGTACAAAAGAACGAATTGAATGCTGCAAAACATTTCCATATAGAAAGAGTCTCCCGCAATATTGTTCGAGTATGAAAGGAATGCTGATCTACTTTGCCAAGATGGACTGTCGTTATGAAGTAATGGCCAATTTCTGTTCTAGACGCCACCATTAAATTGATGGGGTGAAGGGGGAAGGGGAGGGGTAGTCAAGGAGAGAACAGTCTTTAGTAGAGAAGAGTCCTGGCCCAGCCATTTTCCCCGCCATCCAGGGCGTCGAAAGCTCGACAGCATCCGCCCATCATTTCTGATTTATTATTCCGCTTGAGTGCAAGCAATTTCAGAAATGCTTTATGCTCTAATGTTAGACGGACTCCACGTGCGTGTGGTCGAGGCCACGGATGGAAATGCAGTAAACTGTGAGACTGGTATGCATATTATAACCCCATCTCTCAAACACTGATAAACAGATGGTATGATCTAGATTTTCGTAAACACATACATACACACGTACAGACGCTGACACACACATACACACTCACACACACACGCACACACATACCAACACACGCACACATAAATCGAGTTTTCAAAGTACTTTATACACACAGTGTATAATGTTTGCTTGGAAACAATGACAACGTATATGCAATGAATGTTGGGAACACGCATGTAGTTTACGTAAGATGAGTAGTATAGGCCTACAGAGTTAAACTGCAAAACTGTTTGCGTTTATCACAGAAGATATAAAGATAACGACGAATGAAGATACTTTCATAAGAATACTTTAAAAACATCCGTTATCATGCGTTCCAGTCCAACATATACATTTGTTTCCTCTCGCAATGCACTGCCTTACCTTATTCTTCAATCAACGATAAATCAGATTTTTTTTTGTTCCCAAACTCACACACACACACACACACACACACACACACACACACACACACACACTCGCTCTCCACCCCCCCCCCCACACACACACATACACACTACCAACACCAACACCACCAATACCAGCAGCAACAACATGAGCCTGTATATACTGTGTGGTCGCGATTTGTCGTTCTTATGTTGTTGTTTATACAGACGCAGGCTATGAACCCCGAGCGGGTTTCGTGTCTTAGCCCTATCGCAGTACAATGTACATCGGTAGGCGTACCTTTAGCCCGAAAATTAAATGGATACACCAAGCCTTTGATCTTTCAAGGTACGCTGCGAATTCACTGAGCGATAATGAAATGAGATAGCCCAATACTTGTACGACGATATGACAGCTGTCCTATAGAAGGATTAATAAATGTCAGAATTGATCTTCCACAGGCGGTGGAGAATTAAGAGACCTGGGAATTCATGCGATGTCATAATAGGCCTTATACGTGCAGCACTGATTTATATCATCTATATTCTACTCATGTTACTCTGCTTACCAAGTGTGAATCTTGTCCAGTGCAAAACCGTATAAAGTAAAAGTATCTCTTTCCGATATTATTGCCGTTTTGCAGTAGACCATGACGAATGCCAAATAATGACCAAAGTCATATGATATTGATTTACGCAAGAAGTCATCCTTGCACAGTATGGAGAATTTGTTTTTTCTTATTCTATGTTGATTTAAAGAAATCGATCTGACATAAACTTCTCTGGTAACTTTATATGGAGTAGCAGCACAATCGAGAAGGCCACTTCTGATATCGCTGAACGCAGTACAGTTGTGTGTGTGTGCGCGCGCGCACCTGATTCTTATGTTGTCTTATTTTTTTTCTATGCCTCCCATGATTCCTAACTTGTGTTACTGATACTGAATTAGGTTTGTTTCCAGTTCTTTCGAATATCAATTACTTGCTCTGATGAGAAAGATAAAGACTCTATTATTATACTACTGACTTTGCAAGAACATACATTAGTGTTGTTTCAGGCGATCTCGCGATCTTCGTCAGATGTGGAACTATCGATAGAGCGAACGCGAAATTCCGAGATAGTAATCATGACTATAGTTGACGTTCAAGCTGCGTCTACTGTCTCTATGTGTACAAAAGTTTAAGTGATTTTTCTTGTTGAGAAATATGTTTAAATGGGAAAAATTGTATTACCTTTTTGGACTGTCACCAGATGAATGCCCTCTGTAAAAGTTTAAGGACTGCAAAGAATAGCCTGCTGTTCTTCCATTGCAATCGAAAAGGTATAATGAATATACACGATGTTACGATGTCTCTTATTTTCTAACTGTTCATGAAATCTTTTTTACTGAATGACACAGCCCATTACTATTTATGTCTTTCTGGTCGGAAATTGACTAATAGTAGATACAGGTCAAGAATAACGCAGTTGCATATATTCAGCATTGATTGGCATTTTAAAGTGCAAAGTCAAAAACAAAGAAAATGGGAGGTCATTGAGAAAATGTAGATTTTGTCGAAAAAAAGAAGAAAAAAGAATAGAGGACAACTCTGTCCAAAAGGAAAAATATTTAGCATCTATTATACATAAATGATAACGAAAATTCTCTTGGATCACAGATCTTTGTATGGATCATTGTTTTTACTTTAAAAAAAAAATGTTGTCAAACTTAACAAAATGTTTTCCTGTAGACAGCTTATAACATGGGGTGCAGGCTTTAATTTTTGATCCCTGATTCATTAGTTATTAATAATACTAAGCTAAATGTGTTAGGTCAAGTTAAGTTTCTCTCCGTTCACCATCGACTGTTCGGCAATGCTACTTGAAGCATCTTCACTCATCGCTCTTCCATTTCAGAGCGTGAGGCTCTTAACATGAAACCATCGCGTTTGTATCCAAGTCAGTGGACGTGCGTATATCCCGCAGACGCAACGGTATGGATTGCATTAAAGTGTTTTTGAAATGTATGCTAGCCTTCAAAGGACCGAACAGACAGAGCGTCAACACGAACATTAAGAAGGGAGACGTGATGCCTCAAACTTCATTTGACCCTTGGGGTTGGTTTGAACACCCCTTGAATATAGTTGACGAAGCCATAAACTGCAAACAATACGCCAGGGTTCTTTCTCTGACAGTTTTAACGGCGCCAGCTGCGAACTGTATATAACGTTGGTGGCATTTTGTCACGCGCGCGAAACCTCGCGACGCAGACAAAATAAAACGTCAACGTCAGAAAATAGCTGGAAAATGTGTTTATGCAATGCACATTCAACAATTCCGCACAAAGGAAAATAAACGAGTGGTGAACATATCATATTACAGGGGAATGAAGTAGAGAGAGGGGTGGGGGAGGGGAGAGAAGGGGGAAGGGAGAGGGGGAGTGGGGTAGAAAGTGGGGGAAGAGACGGGGTAGACGTCAGAAAAATCCCACTCTGGATCGAGATGGTTTACCAATCATATCACGTCGTGTTTACTCAGCTAACGACATTCCTCTTTCAGACACGCCATGTTTTCAAATCCCCAACCACACAGTGGTACTCTAAATACCCATCCTGCTTGTTGTTATCCATCAACATCTATTACGATCAAGGGTGTAATTTAAACCATTATAGTGGAATCTTCTTCTTTCGTCGTTAAACTCTTTTGGCTGCTCTTGTAAACGAATGAGCTCAGTATATGACATGCATGCACCCTGGAACTCCATGCGTCATTATATTCAATTATTGATTTAATATATCCAATCGGTTTCATCGACATTGACGATACATTAATCAGTGTAGGTCCTTTAACACAGAAGTTGTCTGCAGGTTTCCAAAATGAAGAGAAAGCAATATTTGCAGCATTTATATATAGATATTGCTTCCATCTGTAGATAAGAAATTAGTAAACAAACGAACTAATTTACAGTAATAATATAATCTTGACTTAGCGAACACCTTTTTATATAGAGTCACAACCATATGGATCACAGTTTATCTAATTTGACTGAATATTCCGGCTAGTTGCTGTGGAATATTCCTTTACCTTGATAAAACTATATTTATGTTTGATGCCAATTGTAAAATTGTTATGTGTTGTTTGAAAATGTTAGTAAAATTTTATTGGTATTTCCTATTTTTCATTTCCTTCGTCCAGCTGTTACATAGATCCTCAGCACCTCGGAGTGAAGGTTTACGAGATTCGGGGCTACCACAAGAGTCTTATTCTCGACGGCAAGAAGGCCATCTCACGGAGTACGGATCCCCACCACATGAGGACCCCGGTCCGCCCGGGGGAGAACAACTTCGAATTTCGCTCACTGAGTGGAGCGGTGCGACTGGAATTTGAGGTCATTCGGGACCCGGATTTCCCCAAACCGCAGGCCTTCAAGTTCAACTATGTACTCGCTCTGTAAACTGTCGTGATCGACCTCTTTTGGTCGGCCAAGAACTGTTACGATTTCACAGCTAATGAACTGCACTCACAGGCTTTGTATTCCTGGCAAAGGGACAGTGAATTGTTAAAATAGGTTAATGTTGTATTTTTATCTTGAAGACAACCAGTTGGTCTCGTTTGCGAGATGCGCAGTCCGTATTGTTGCAATGCACTCTAAGAAAAAAATGGTGGAACTTTGCACCTTTCAGACCAGACAGGTGCAGCTTTACACCTACTAAAAGGTGCTCCCATCGTGACACTTCGTCTGAAAGGGGCAAAGTTGCACCCGTCAAGGTGCTCCTAGTGTTAATCTTGGTAAAGGTGCTTAAGTTGTTGTGTTTTTTCTTAGAATGTATAAAATTGAAGATGTACGACGGTAAAGTGTTCTTTTTGTTTTGATTATACGATATGATACTTTGCCAAATGTGTTCTAGCCAGCTGTGCTTTGAAAATTATGTCGTGAAAATGAATGCCATATAGGCCTGCAACCAAGAAAACGCTGTTTTGTTTGTAAAAAAAAACAATAAAAAATTATGAGGAAGTGCATGGACATGGATAGTTCCATTGTCGAAAATTGTAAACTAATCGCAGTACGGCACTAATGTATGAAAAGTTCAAATGCATGTAAGTGTGGCTAGAAAGCTGTACAAGTCCGTACATCACAACGTGCATTTTGGTGTCTTTGACTACTTTGGCAATACAACTGTATAACTATACATCTGAGTGTAAAGGTTGTCAGAGATTTTGAAACGTGACTCTTAATTCCCAACTTTCGTCGGCCATCAAAGGTGTCAAGCCACGGCGGAAATTTCGAATTAATGAACCGATGCCATTCCACTCAAAACTATTAAATTACTTAACTTTAAACTTTACATGAAATTTAACAGATATTTATAGTTTAACCCGTAGATCATTTGTTTTAATACAAACATTGACAAAGCAATGATCTTTGGAGCATTATAACGATTATATAAACCTTACATACAAGAGAGTGTGTCGTCACGACATTTTAATATCGATGGGATTATGATTTACGTTCTACGTAAAACTTGTTATTTGGTATAGAAATCGAACAATATTTTACTCCATTTTGATCCGTTTAGCACCAACTGAAACATGTTTGTTCTAATTTTGTGGCCCGAGTGCATCTGCAGAATAAAAGAAAATGCAGTGTTAGATTATTTTGTCTATCGAATTAGAATACTCCGATGTGCATACAGCCATGTTTTGTACATACAAGGCCTTTCCTTTTCTCACTGCTTGAATATTATTTATCCTAAATTCTTCACTTTTTAAGCAACTTCCTACGTTCCTCTCGGTAGGTATACATCTAATGTAGATGTGCTTCCATTTTCATCTAAACATACATGTGAATTTCTAAATTCTCTAGTTATGAGTAATTCAGAGAATAACCTTTCGTAATTCGGATAATATCGGACCTAATAA
Source organism: Diadema antillarum (assembly GCF_040938485.1). Taxonomy (NCBI): domain Eukaryota; kingdom Metazoa; phylum Echinodermata; class Echinoidea; order Diadematoida; family Diadematidae; genus Diadema; species Diadema antillarum. The sequence continues at coordinate 4,597,723 of NW_027270918.1, forward strand.
AAATGTCATGTAATAACATGTATCATTTTGGAGTGAACATAACGTCGACAAGCAGCAGATTGACTCTCAATATTATAATAGGCATACATGCACGCGCTATTTTTTGTACAAACACATACGCACATGCATGCACATGCACACACACACACACACACACACACACACACACACACACACACACACACACAAATATGAGCCTTACAACTCTTTTTTCATACATTGGTATGAATGGTGCATGGTAAATTGTGTGCAAAATTACGGCTTATAGATGAATAAGATAACAATTGAAGTAAAGCAATAGTGTTTGCCGTTCAGAGCATAAAAGAAGATTACTTTGTAGATTTATCTACCCAAGCATTCCCTGCATAAAATTTAAGCTTCAGTATTGCTATGAAACAAAGCTTTAAACTCGATCTTGTTTTGCTCGAACACACGTAGTATTTCCAAGGTTAGTAAACAATTGGTGCTAGTAGACGTTATCAAGACATGTTCTCGATGCTTTTTGAACCTCGCTTATTATCTGCGTTCAAAAATAACGTTGAATTGACAACTATATAGGAGTATGTGCATAGATATTCTATAATAGTAACAGAATGTTCAGAGTGCATGCTTTAATGGCTTGGGTACGACTAGTTAATTTAGTAAAACTATGCGATACATGTAATACTCGTTTCTGCGATATCGGTTTTTTTTTCTTCCGAGGTTGAAAAATAAATACGCTTATATGTCTCTAACAACTGTTCAATTTCTTGTCTCTTCCTTTGACGATATAACTACTCAGAGATGATGCTGTTATATTTGTATCCGAGTGCAAACGTTGGGTTATACACTGTTTAACGTAATCTCTCTCTCTCTCTTGCTATATGAAAAGTGTCAACCATCTTCCCCAACACTTTACTATTTTGAACTTTGTCTTTATGTGTGATCACTGACAAGGTCATTTTTTATTACTGTATTTCTCTGCAATATACGTATTTTCTTATTGCTCTCCCCTCTCTCCATCTCTCATGCACTCTCGTTTCTGTGACATTTAAATCGGCGTTACACTGATACGACCCGACATCGTGCTGATTTATCGTTCTTGACTGTGTATGTCATCATAGCTTGAGTTGCACATGAAACCACACGGCAGCCGACACAAAGACATTCTCATCCTTAGCCCAAGTTGTCAATAGACACGTCTTCTGTGGAATGTACATTCAGTTTGGTAAGTCTTCACATCAAGAATCTGTGAACATCTACTGCTGCTGTCATAAATTGAGCTCACTTTTCACTTGTTCAGAGTCTGAATCTACACCGGGACTACTGTTGATCGGGATGTCATATCTTTGCTCTCAAGGTGAAATTCCCTGCATAAGTCTGATAATCACAAGTTTCCGGTTGTTTTTATCATTCCTGTTCAAGTTGTTGGATATAACATTATGATGAGCGGTTGGTGAAAGTTCGAAACTACACTTTGTATGAGCATCGGATACACATGTGGTGATCTAACCGCGGTCACACTGGCAAAAGATCGCGAAGTATAAGATCGCGATCTTTAAAGGGGCATCCTAGACGAGTTTCATAATTCCACATCATGGGGAACATAAATCGACAGATCCATGTATAGATTTGTTGAATTTATTGTGGTCTTTGAGCAGAGAAACCATACTTTGAAAAACCTAAAACAAATTACACTGAACAATGATGATGACATAGGAGGCTAACATATTTCAGAAATGCAGCACTGCAATTCCATTGCAATATTGTACCGCTTGCTTAACAAGTTCACCTGTGTATGATCTATGCATGCCTTCTTCTTTTGTTCTGCTTCATCGAGTTCCAACTCATAAATTCTTATGGTGAGGCTGCCATATCATTATCCTTCTTCATTTCAATACGTTATAAATTTTTAAAACATTCTTATTCCTCATCCCAATCACTATAAATTCTGAAACGCCGTACCCAGTACATGTATTACTAATTTATAGTTGTTCAAATGTAAGAGTCTGAAAATCATACGGAGGTCTCCTTTAAGATCTCGATCTTTTGCCAGTGTGGCTGCGGCTGATACAAACATAAAAAGGGACTCTAATGTACACCAGAGCCTTCTATTACAAGGCAAGGACGCCCTCATGTGGAGAGTACCCTCAAGCCCACTCATGTTGAACACAGGTCACTGATCTTCACTCTCGACAAGACCAGTGACACAGGTGCACCAATGGGTACAGGTGCACAAAATTAATGCGCGTGCGCGCGCGCCCACACACATACAACACACACATACATTATACACAAAGAGAACTGTACTAGCTTATGAAAGCTGCTCATTGCATGAAGTATATTTGTAAAAGCTGCAAAAACTTTTTAATTCAGCTCTCATGCACTCTAACACCCTGATAACAACAACAAAACATGATTGCCGAGCAAAGAATGTCTCATCAATCTTCATTTTTTCCCCTCACAAGATATGTAATTCCATTACAAAAAATTTGTTTAAACTTCAATACTGTAATTTAGATTTTTTTTTCAATGTGACCAGCATTTCCTTCTCTCTCCTTGCAACAGAGAATAATACATGTATGTATTACAGGTATCTTATAGATATATATACTGTACATTGAAAATGAACACGAGCTTATTAAAAACATTTACTGTGACTTGCAACTTTTCACATTTTTGAAACCTTGCTCTTTTAGAGAACAAAGCCAACATTATTGGCACATCAAGACTACATGGGAATATTTCATCTGGGAACCCACTTCCCTTAGAACTCACCAGCCAACATCCTTGTGGCTGTTAAACTGATAACTTGCTCTCTGACTGAGCTTAAATCTCGGTATGATGATCACAGAGAAGTACAAGCATCACACTATAAAATTCCTTGTGCCCTGTTGTCACTACAGGATATATATTCTGACAATTAGATGCATTGGAACAGATATAAAAGTTGCTAAAAGAGATGCAAATGAAAAAATACCATGTGAAACCAAGCATGTTCTAATGATGATGTAAGAAGACCAGTATGGATTTCCATCCTCAACCAGCAGAGGTACCAGAAAAATTACCTCACTGCCCTAAACCAACATCTACCCACAATGACACACTATGATAAACACTACCCACATTCTCTATGAGTCATACACAACTTACCAGTTGTTGTTAACCCTGAATGTACCAAGACACTTGGCTGTAACTTGATTTTTCATCAACATTCAGATATTTTCTCCACACTTACACCTAACTGTAAGTTAGCCAGCCCAACAGCCATAACTACAGTAAACCTTGCTTAAGTCAACCTTGCATAAGTCAAATAATCGCATAAGTTGAAGGTCTTTTCAAGTCCTCTTCTCTTTATATTTTATTGATTTTAATCCCACATAAGTCAAATTTTCCCTAAGTCAAAGCTATTTCTTCAGTCAAAATAGATTCGACTGTATGTACCTCTGTCCAGCAGGAGGGCCATGGTGACACAAGAGGGATTAAGGGGATTACATAATCTCTATTCATTGGCAAATCAAGTTTCTGGACATCTGTGCCAGTGGGGAAAGAAATTGCTCCTGCTGATGTGCCAACTGGCGAACAAAGCACATGTAGGGATCAAAAGTGTCAGTCAGTTCAATTTTATGCTTGCTGATGTATACACAAAATCATACAGACTGATGTCTGCTTAATAATATACTTTGTATCAAAGCTAAACATCACATTATGGTGTATCTGTGTTATATCTGAAATGACCCATCTCCCAGGGTACAATTTAGTATTACCTATGGTATATCAGACTTTATTTTGTGCAGTAGGCACAGATTAAGGTTTATTCTGCACATTCAAAGGAAATTGCATCCAATGTCAGACAGTGTGCACCGAATTAGTCCATTACTATTCACTACCTTGTGAAGTTCAACAGAAAACATACCACTTCAAATATCTCTTGCTTGCATTTCACAGGTAGTACTGAGACCGTAGTTTGTATATTTGCTTTTTACACAAATATGTTTCATATACGTTCGATTACAAATTAGAACATTGTAATAAACATGTATGATATAGGCGTGGAAAAATGCTAACTTTACTCAATATTGGGATTGTGAAAGCACATTTACGAGTTGTATTGGGAAAAATCATATCACAAGAATACAGTATAGTCAGTTAACACTTCAGAGAAATAATAAGCCATACTTCACAAAGCTTATACTGGCACCGATGTTATATTTGCTTTAAATTTATGTACATAGAATTTATACATACATGTATGCTGTGGGTAAGAGATGTGGAATTCGTACACAGGTTAATCAATTCCTTCTGAATTCAACACTGATGTGAAATAATATATTCCTACACTTTGCATCTTATTACATCCCACCCATTGATATACATCACAACATGTACCTGTTATACATGCCTACACTTTGTGCACTTTCAATGACATTTGATTTGATTTGATTTGATTTGTTTGTTCTAACATAGTTGTTATATCATAGTCCTAGTGCAAGTGGACAAATTCTGAAAGAAGAAAATGCTTGAAACCAAGTACCATTTTTGATCTCCCCCGATGGGCCAAAATGTTGTCATTTTGTAGCATCTCCATATACAAATATCAAAAGTGTCACTGTGCATATTCAAACCATATATGACATGCAAAAAAATAAAATTGCTTTTCAATGAGTATTCTCTTACATTTTGCATTATTGCTTTTCTGCATTTGTAGAGTAAAAGTCAAATGAAAGCAAAATATTTGAATTTTATAATACTTTTCACACTGTTATCAGCAGTGTTGACGAAGAAAATAAAGTAGTGTGCATGTTTGCACAGAAAGGAAGAATTGTTAATTATGTTGCCAGCAACAAGCCCTTGAGCTTCTTAAGTCACTGGGTGTGGTATGTACATGACTACCACAGTGTCCAAAAGAATGCATTGTGAATGAAAAAAAAAAATGTGCTTTCATCATGGAAAGAATAAATGTTGCCAGCAACACTATACTAGAGCAGATATGGCATACACGAATACCACATTATTGCAATACCGTTATTGTGCAGTGTACGTGGAAAAGAAAAACTGTCGAAAAGCATTAATTACTCCTGAATAAGAAGAGCTGGATATGCCCTGCTCAAGTGATTTGATTTGCGCTTTGAATACTGTATACGCGGAATATTTTCGCGTGTTTTTAATTTCGCGAATAGCACCTGACTCGCGAAATTCCCGAAAATAAAAAGCTCACGAAATATTCGGCATAGACTCCCGAAATATATGGTGTATACAGTATATCATTTCTTACAAGGGTCCCAAATAAAAAGGTGTGAGCATATCTCTTGCCTCAATGATTTTCATGCAATTCACGCCATTTGTGCCATTTATTGTGCATGCCATTTGCTATCAAATTAAATCACACACATGAAGGAACTAATACAGCATGTGCTTACTGTACCAGCTCTTCAAACATACATCATACAGACTGAACTGTTTTGCCACTGAACTGTATGACGGCATGCTCCCCAGTGACCATCCACTTCTCATTGGCTGCCCCCAGCTGCTCAGCCTCACCCTCCCTGAGACCAACCACCACGTCCGCCTTCAGAGTCCTGAGGGCACACAGCGGAGCTGGGTGGAAGCCACACAGAGCTTCGTCAAAGGGTGTGGTGTGCGGCCAGTACCTGTCCGCCACCAGCTTCCGATAGTTCAGGTCACCCTTGAATAGAATGAGGTCCGCCTTGCTCAGCTCGGCATACAGATCTGGCGCCACTGCTGCCATGCTGCTGAACTCACAGTAAGTCGTCCAGAATGAATGCTCTTGCAGCACACAGGTCCCTTCGGCCACACGCTGCTTGAAGCGCTGCCCTAGAGACGTTATCGAGTTGTTCGCATTCCCCTGCAGCACATCCAGGGTCCAGTCGAAGTCATGCCGGACGACATCGCTGATAAACCACGGCATGGCCTTCATGTGTAGATGAACCTCGTTGATAAGGTTGGTGCGAAACAGGAAATCGACCAGGACCAAGTCTGTGAAGAGCTCAAAACCAGCATTGTCCAAGACCACATCAAGTCTAACCTTCTTCCCAGTAGTGCTCTTTGCAGCCTCACATGCGCTACTCAAGACTTGCCAGAGATTCTGCAAGCTGTTTACCAGGATCTTGGGCTGGAGAGTGGATAGCTGAGCTACAGGACTCAATTTTTGGTACTGTTCTCTTCCTGCTGAGATGGAGAGGTCACACTTGTTTCCCCAAAGTGATATCTGAAAAGCAAAACAGTTTCATTTATCATGATTTCAAAACTTGATGCCGTTCAGGTATAAGAGGTCTGATCTCTGCATAATCATCTTCATACTATTACACTACACATAACTTCAGCACAAATTTGTACAATTGAGATTTACATCTTTAACTTTACAGTTTCATTCTGCTATCACATTGACAAAATGTTTGTGCAGATTAAGTGTATAGCAATTCCTACTTTACCCAAGCCAACACTGAAACGTTTACACCAATGAGTTAAAAACTTTGCCACTTCTGAATACCTTATCTAACCTACCACATCTGAATCTCACATAATGACATCGTGTTTTCAGGGCATACCAAAATGCTCACCCAAAACTTGAAACAATCTACATTAGTATTATGCTTATATATGTATATTTAAAATAGTTTGTTACAATATCTATTTCTGAGGTGGTATAATTCAAAATGTGTTGAGACTGTTCATACGCATGTGTACATACATGCTTTGATTGTTCATTACCTGAGATAGAATCAAATTGGCTGCTAACCTGCACAGTGGCCACAGATTTATAAGGCCAACCGTTTTTGTTTTTCTTGAATAATTGCTGTACGGAGGTTTGACCATATCTGATAATCTCGTGCACAAAATCAAAGCAGGCCAAGAATACAGCATAAACAAAGAAGAAACAAACGCGAAAAGAAGTGTTTGTAATTTGGCCCTACCTGGACAAACTCAGCAAAGCTTTCAAAGCAAGCCCCTTTCTCAGTCACTGCCTGGTCCAGGTAGGAGGTCAAGGTGACCATGGCGTCCTCAGAGGAGTGAAGGGATGCCTGCTTCAGGTGCCTAAACTGGTCAAAGTCCTTCAGACACTTGCTGCAAGGAGGAAAGGGATAACAATGGAAATTCGATGCCATGACCCAAATATGACTCATGATGTGTGAGTATCACGATGATGAACAAATGAATGAATCATATATGAATATGCCTACCAGGGAAATTTTTTTGAGGTGTCTACGCATTATGTTTTCCTCTGTAATGACTTTCGGACATTTGAATTACCATAAACAATTTCTGAACATTTGTTTACTTTGCTTTTATTTTCACTCTCTCTAGATGATGCTGCTTCTCTGCAAACAAAAGAAATATATAAGTGTCATTCTGAGGTGAATTATTCAGTAAATACATTCAAACATTGAATGATTTGACAAAAGTTATATGTGTCCTTGTGGAATAAATGCTACCATTGGTCTGGTCATTATATATAACAAAAACTTTTGACATGTCAAATTTTGAGGATCAATTTAATATAACTCCCTTGATTTTAAGCAGTTTGAAAACATCACTATCACCTACCTGAGATGAATGGCCTCATTGATGGCTCTATACATGTAGCACTCAACATACAACCATGCCGACTTGAACCAGCTTGGGGCCACCCCATCACATCGCTTGGTTTCCTCCTCAAAGTAACGATTCCACAGAGGAACATCTGATCCACTGTCCTTGAGCAGAGCCAGGGGCTTGTCAGTCTGCATGTGGTTCTTCAGGGCGGAGAGCTTGCCAACAATCTGTTTGCAATCCTCTCCACCTTCCTGTGAACGTAAAAGCAGAAATGCTGTTGAACACTGCTTCCAGCCTCACACGCAGGACTAATTGTGTACAAAACTTTCTACAAAGTTAGGTGGAATATAATTGGAAAACAATTTGTGATTACTGTGCTACTGATTGAAGCTTCACTTGAAAAGCATGAGGAGAATTATGAGGAATATGTCAGGCAAGCTTTCCCGTTTATCATGGAATCCCCTCATGCAAAAGATTTACATTATAAAATATTCATCACCCTACCATAAATGCATTTAGAGAAAAGGTTAAGGTAACTTCAAAACTTGCTAAGCTTCATGCTTAACACTGACCACCATGATTTAGGTTATGTATCTGTGACTGAAAGTAAGTGAAATAAAATTAACAAGTTTACAACAGGAACATTCAACTTCTAATCATAAGATGGAAGGAAGGAAAGGAGACTTCAGAATCTAATTGATTGTTGCAAATTACTTGCCAACTATCTAGGAATCATTGAAATTCTGAACATCTTTGAGGTTGACAACATTGTGACTCCTCGTTACCTTACATAACCTGCAACTTCAGCCTTGCAAAGACTTAAAAACTACTTGGGATCTCACCTGACCATGCAGCTCAACTGCCTCCTTGCGATACTTGTAGACTGTATCAATCACTTGTGTTAGAATTACTGGTAGACGGCCACTTACAGTATCAAATGCAAAGCTCCTGTGCAGAAATAATAAAGATGAGGAAAACATGAGGAAAATAGTGATTGACTACTTAAGTAGACTACAGTCACAGTGATCAGCTCTCTCTATTCTATTTCCCCCTTTTCACAAAATTCTAATTCTGGGACTTGTATTCAGCATAAAAAGTGAAGAATAGCATTCGTTTTGGCTCAACTTGGCAGACAGCTGTAAAATTGAAGCCCTCATCACATTTTGTTTTCTGGTTCTGCTACTGTCTTCACAATAATCACAGCCTACGGTCAGCTTTGGCAAGTGCTAATCTAAACAAAAACTTCTGTTTCCTGCACTCCTAATGGAAAGAATACAATATGCAATGTTTACTGAGTTTAAAGGAATCATTTATTTTTGGTTGAGACTTAACTTCAGGTTTTTATCATTTTTTGGTGAGATAGTGAGAAACTTCTTATGAAATATGTAAGAGCATGTAATTCCATGAGGATTTCAACGTTTATTTGATAAAAATTGCTTTTGAAAATGGCTGAGATATCCAAAAAAGAGCAATTCTAATAAAGTGTGAGACCCACAATTTATTACAATCATTTTGTTTTACTTTGTGTTTGGATGTTTCAGCTATTCCAAACCAGAATTTCATCAAATAAACCTTGAATTTCTCTTAAAATGGTATGCTCTGTACTATTTCATAAGTGTTTTCTTGGTATCTCACAAAAAAGTTAAAGCCCAATTTTCATCTCAACCAATACTGTACCATCCCTTTAATGAGACAGAAGTACCAAACGACCAATCTGTTGGTTGACTGAAATCTTAAACATTAGTTTTGTTACAGATTGTTGGTGAAATGACGAACACTATGAAATACATTCTGTTCTTCATGACATTTCAATGATGTAAATATTGAGCATTAAGTCACTCAGTGCAGTCTACCTGTAATGAAAATGATTTATACCCAGTACTATTCTCTCAAGGAAGTCTCCCATAATGGTCACAAGAGGACATAAATATTTAATACTACGTAAATATTTTGTTTGGAAAAACAATCACAAGAAGGATTGCAGATAACAACTACACAAATTCCATTTTAAAATGCTCCTCAAGAGTCAGACTGAATAACAAGGCATTCAATTCTGCTAAGATTGAAAATTGAAGTATGAAATATTCATGTTTCTTTGAAATGCTGCTCATCTGATCTAAGCAGTCCCTTCAGAATTGTTTCTTACCCACACTCCTAATATCTACAAGCTCCATCTAATTTTGAAAAAAGCCATTATCCACTGTATGGCCGTTGTAGTGGCATAAAATAATCCCATCCCTAGGTTGCATTCAGCAAGGCCCCACCTAACCGCAACAGCAACCCCAACACATTTGCGTTGGATTGTTACTGGTTACAGCGCCCCAGAGTTACGCCCCACCTAATCCTTTTAGCACAAAAATAGTTGTACAGGGCCTGGCCTCCCTGGGCCTATGTACCGTACTACACTACTAAGTGGAAGTAGGGGCAGATCCAGGAATTCTGTAAAGGAGAGGTGCCTTCACAGAATTAAAGGGGGGCTCATGGCGCCCCCTATCCCCCATTTTTTCTTTTTATTTCTTTTGTTTTTAAACAAAAAAATAAAAATAAAGAGGGGGTGCACGCTTGGTGTGCTCCTCTCTGCTCTGGATCTGCCACTAGGAAGAATTCAATATACCGGTACCACTCTACCAGTAATTTGAATTGTAAGAGTTTATTGGCACAAGTGACAAGGATAGGTCTAGACTCTATATAATTTTCATAAAGAAAGATTCTTTCACTGCACTGATAAATGACGCAGTATAACGTCTAGACGGAGTGAGTTGACATTGATGACAGTGTTACTGGTACAATATTGAAATATTTAGACTTTTCAAAGCATCAAGCAAATGAAATAGACTCATTTAAATTTTCAGATCCGGTGCTATCATACAAAGACAAAGTCAAAGTACTAGTAACCTACTCCCTGTACTTGGCAGATAGTCTTTCTGGTAAAGGAATCTTTTCCTTGTCTGCACATCCATGATCTCCTGTTGGGGCTTCCATGTTCTCCACCGACAAGACCTGGGAGTCTCCCTGTTTATATATCTGCGGTTAAAATCTGTTGGAATGCAGATGAAGGCTAATTCTAAGCCAAAGTTTGAACCTGCACGAAAGGAACAGTGGTAGTGGTGATGCGATGTGCTGCTTGATACGGCGCGCCGCGAGCGAGTAGCCGGCTCGGATCGGTCGCCCGGCCCGGCGGCCGGCTCGAGTTCCGTCCTGCGAGGAGAGGCTAGCCACCGTGCCGTACGTACACATACAGCCGCCCGCATGTGATGTATTGTACATGCACGTGAAATTCCCGGCTCTATGGCCCTATCGTCTGGATGGAGACGAGGTTGGGAAGATACTAAAGTAGCAGACTTCTTTTACTTCGAAGCAATTTGTTGAAAATCTGTTGTGATGGGTGCGGTAAACTTCAACATTTTCACCATAAAAGCTTTACACGAAAACAAAGAGCTGACAGATGACTGCGTTCAACTTTTGAATGACGAATGGCCTCGAAGCAAAGCAGCAAGGTAAGCGTAAGCGATCCTCCGAAGACAGTCGACATGATTATGCAAGACTCATTACAGAAGACCGTCATCACAATGCTGTAGTCCCATCTATGTATATTTACGTTTTACATATAGAAGCCCTACTACTCTCGAAAAATCTCAAAAAGAGCGAGGGGAATTCACGTTTACTTAGATCTGGTTGCTTACAGAATCACAGGGCTGTGTATTGCCCACTACCAAATAATTGGAAGTAAATCAGATGTTCAAATACTCCTCTTTCTCTCTCCTAAACTGGCCAGTTCAAGACTCACGACATGTGGTGATGACAGTGATGTGTTACTATTGTGACTCCAGAATGCATGTGAGGCATGTGTGTGTGAAATTGCCAGGCATGACATGCATTTGAATTTCAATAGGGAAATATGTCTAAACTTTTAATTTATATCTCAATCTATAGTCTCAGTGAGTAGATGGGAGATCTGAGTTGTTATGCAGTGCTAACGTTAGGTGGAAATGTTTGCTAGTGCAGCATGCAGTGGGGCCTATGCTACTTTAATGAAGTAAACTTTATACTTCAGATCGTAACTGACATAAGAGATGTATTGGAGAAGATGGGCGTACGTAAATACTGTCTCACTCTCAATTGAGTCTCATGTCGATGTAGGTATCTTAAGTTCTGTTGGACCAAACTGCCTCAAAATGGCACAAAATATTTTCCAAGGTGTATCGAATCACTTGTGTGTTTTAACCTCATTGACAGATAAAAGAGGATCAGAACTTTCACACTGAATTCATCTTCTGTATAGTACTGGCACCAGCGGTACCGTACTATTAGTTGGTATTACATTCAATGTCACAGTCACTTTGATTACACATGGCCGGTGTCAGTATGATTCAAACTTATGAAGTCCAGCATCGTTTATAGAAGTCTGAAGCTGTAAGTGTCTATTTTTACAAGCAAAAAGGAGTATAAAGATCTATATAAACCCTTCATGAGAGACTTATTGACTATAGAGTGTTCTAAAACCCAAATATCAATTTGTCCTTCATAAAGAGTATCTCTAATGTCGTAGTCTTTTACATTATTACAGCCATTAACTTCTGTAGCTATGCAGTATAGGTTCTAATATTGTAGAAGACATTTGCAAACTTTACTAATTTGTATCTATTGTTTTGTTCCAGATTGTTTTCAGTCAGCAAATCATGTTCAACTTTACCCTACTCCCTCGTCCTTGTTGAGCATGAAGACACAGTTGTTGGATACTGCAGACTGGCCAAGGTCATAAGTGATATGAGTAGTGTCCTTGTTGAATCAGGTAAAATGCATCTAACACTACAGTGCAGAGAAGTCAGATAAAATTTGCGTTCATAGCATGGACCAGTAACTGTTTAAATCCAATGAAGTATATTTCAAGAATAGAAGATAGTAGATACCAGACCAATCATGAAAGGAAGGAAATGGAATTCCATTCATTTTATAACTTTAAATGGAATCAACTAGTGACTTGAAATGATTTTAGTTTTACCCTTTTCCTTCATTGCTTGCTGTGTGTATACATTTTACATGTCCTATGTTTGAAGAGTCATGTGAAATGCTCGCATAACAATGAATATCAGAAGATGGTTTTCTTTTGAGTGTTGAGTCACACATATGAGCTCCTGTAGTATATGACATAAGCATACTTTTTAATAAAGTGTATGGGTACAATCTGTTAGGAATCTTGCATGTGTACAAAAATGTGAAAAGTTTTGTGACCTTTGTCCTCATTCCTCCAGTTGTAGTTGACAAGAACCGAAGGGGTCAGGGCCTTGGCAGACTTTTGATGGAGCTCTGTGAGAGACATGCCTCTGCATCTGGCTACAAGAAAATGTACCTGTGCACCAAAGACAAGCAGGACTTTTACCAGCACCTGGGCTACTCATTCTGCAAAGCAGTGAACACACTGGGGGCACAGGTGAATGCAAAGTCTATTCCAGTGATTATGTGTGTATAAAACAGGGTACTTGGTACTGTGTTTCTCGCACAGCATGGCTTGTGTGAAACAACCATTGTAGGAAGATGTAAATTGTGAAGAAGTAAGCAGATATTTGAATGGAAAGAACTGCACTTTGTGATTTGTGACATGTTCAAGATTGCAAGAGATGTATGTGTTATTGTGACCATATGTTCTCCTAATTCATATCGTATGATGAATGTTGTATGAACTTTAAACCTTGCATCAAATTTCTCTTTCTGTAGTGCTTAATTTTTTAGATATAGCACATATTTCAAAAACATTTTGACATTTTAAAATCTCCATCAAATCATTTTCAGATGCTTGAAACCTGTGACTGCTTACCATCAGAGACAAACACTTCTCTACAAGAGCAAGTGAGTTGTGTGAGCAGCTGCAGTGATGGGTCTTCACGCTTTGGTACTAAAACAACAGTTGCATCAGATTTTTCATTGTGTGGTCCTCAAGCTGCCGAAGAACCCAGTAGCTGCTGTGAAAATCAAACTCAAGAGACGGCCAATTCTCAGTATGGAGAACTTAAATCCTCTCCTGGTGGTCCTCCCCCTCCTCCGCCCCCTCCTCCCAAGTTGCTTGCATCTGCACAGAACCCAGCTACTGTTGTGTACTGGATGATGAAGGACGTTGCATAGTGGCAACAGCATGCCGAGCCAGATTAGTTTTGGTAAGCAACTCATTTGTCATCATGGCTGAGACTGGTCAGATGAAACGTCGATAAGAATTAGTAAACCTTCACAAAAATAACAGATTGTACAGTAGGTGGATTAGACCAAGTCACTTGGACAAACATGAAGGTTTCATATTGTCACAGTGATTGCATGTTTGTCACAAAGTTCTGCAATCTTCCCTATGTAACACCAGGTTCACTTTACGTTACACTTGAGTTGGTGCTCACCTCAGTACACTGTGTGCAAGCAGAATTAGATCAGAGCACTACAGGGAGTTACATTCTCCCCATACTGGACATTCATTATCGCTGGTGAATAATGGGAATGGGAGACAATACATCTGGAACCCTTTTACTATGCAGTTTTTTGGTATCATCTGGGCCAGCAGCTGCCCATTTCTGGAGGATTCCAAGATGTGGAGCCTCCCACCTGTGCTCTGGTTGAGGTTCTGATCCTGACCAATTATGGCTGTTGCCTTGCTGCTCAATTCAATGTTAAGAACCCGACTCCATTTGCAATACAACTGCACTCTCTATGCCATTGATGACCTCTGGCAAGATCAATATCTCCTCCATATGGATTTCATAATTCCGAGCAACCAAAAGAATGGCCTTTGACAACACTATGTCCTTTTTACATACCTGGGTACATCCCTAGCTTGGCTAAAAATTATAGTCTTAAACTCAGCCATGACTGACCATACTAATACTATGCATAAACATGGATGTTGGCTCCTGCAGTTGTATCACTGATATTCAATTGACCCTATTAGCACTTTAAGTAAAGGGACAAACGAAATTTCCCTATGATGCAATAAAATATTAACAACCTACTACGTCTCATGCAGCAGCATAAGGCTTTTTTTTAAAATGAGAATAAGCCAAAATATATTGTATATATGCAGAAGGTCACACAATTCATAGCATAGATACTTAAATTATAACCTTCCCCCAAACACTCCCAAAAAATGTTTCCCCTTCCTTTGAAATTATCATTTAGGGATCTGTGTTATCAGATAGGCGTACCACATGTAATTATGACAATACCAACATGAGTTGTAGTTATTTAAGGTATTGGTGTTAAATGCAATTTATAATGTCTCAACTACATTTACTTCAGGGAAAATGTTTTCTGGAATGCCTCAAATGCTTTGCAGATGAGGGTTTTTATAAGTTTGTAAAAGTTCAGAGCAAATACAGTACAAATGAAGTCTTCCAGTTTCTATGTTACCAGTATATAATATACTGTACTCTTGCTTTCTCTTCGGAAATACAGTACAAAGCAATTATTTAGACAACTACTGAGTAGTATGGGAATCGTGGATTTATGTACCGTATATGAATTGATTTAAGAAAGAAGAAGTAATAGCCATAATGTTGTAACCTCAAAATTGTGTATAGTTCCTACTTGTAGGCCTCTGAACAAAATATTGACCAGTAACATGCAAATTTTTTGATGTACAGAGGACAACAAATATTGTGCCAATACTTGTGTTCTTTTTGTGCAATCTATTAATGAATGTGTTGTGAGGCATGTAAACCAGAAAAATTGGCATTTTTGGCCAGACTGTACTGTAGTATGTTTCATCTGTAAGACAGATTACAACATCTCGCTTGCAGTCATAGCGGTGTGTGATTGCAATTGATATTCATTTGTGTGTATGTTTGTGTGTGTGTGTGTGTGTGTGTGTGTGTAAAACTGTTACTTGAAACTTGCACTGGTTGTGATTGACTTTGATAATCATTGGTGCTCATAATTACTCAATGTATATTATGCAGAATTTTATATGATTTACTATAAACAGGTATTTCAAAATAAATGGTGCTAATAACTTTCATGTAATGCATCTTTTGTTGGCAATTGGTTTAGATACTGGTAAGTAAAATTAATCATCTAGTAGACTAATAGTAAGACATGTTGATCACTACATACAGGTGTACAGAATGTTTCAGTTGGTTTGTGTCTGTTGTAAAAGTCGAAATTTTCTTGTCAGTATTTTTTATCCCTCAGCCGAGATAAATTTGTGGAATATTGACTCTACAGACTCAAAATATAAAGTAGATGTATACATATAACAAGCAAAAAAAAAAATCTGCACGCTATAATTTTGCCCTAAAATAAAGTTTCATGTCTTGCAAAACACGCAAAATTTTCCATACTGCAAAAATTACCACTTTTACAGTACTGGTGTATTCATAATGACCTTCATATCTGAAATTTTAGCCAATGTAAGGTAACCCTGTTTGTATGCTGTACCTTTCTCAAATGTTCACTTCAGTATACAGTACATGTAATACGGTATTAGAGATGTCTACTCTTTATGAATAAAAGATGAGCAAGACTGCTTGAGATTTATTACAATGGCTGTGTCGATTATTTCTAAATACAGTGTGTACCAGCAAGTCCATAACATATTTTGTGAGTCCGATGTATGTGCACACTTTCTGTATGAAAGGTGTACACGCTTACACTGCTGATGATAATACTGCCATAACTATTATCCTTGTCTGATGAAAGATTTCCATATTTGATATAAGTGATCCATGTTTGATATTAGAGGTCCATGCCAGTATCACCAAGCGTTGTGGGACCAGACAGATTGTGGGACCGGACTAAAAATTTTCTTCCACAAACACAACAAGGAAAAGTAGAAATTACGCGGTGCGTAATATATGTCCCCGCAGGAAGTAGCATTTTGTAACAAAATGTGCAATATAGGTAAAAAATCAAGGTCAAAGGTCAAAGAAGTCAAAGGTCAAAATTCTGTGTAGAAGTTTTGAAGCCCTCACCTAGTGCCATCACATAAAGCAAACGGAATCGAAATCGGGTTAGAAATGGCGAAGGAGTAGCATTTTGTAGCAAAATGTACAATATAGGTCAAAAATCAAGGTCAAAGGTCAAAGAAGTCAAAGGTCAAAATTCTGTGTAGAAGTTTTGAAGCCCTCGCCTAGTGCCATCACATAAAGCAAACAGAATCGAAATCGGGTTAGAAATGGCGAAGGAGTAGCATTTTGTAGCAAAATGTACAATATAGGTCAAAGGTCAAGGTCAAAGGTCACAACTGAAATTCTGTGTAGAAGATTTAAAGCTCCCATGTAGTGCTATCATATAAAGCAAACAGAATCAAAATTGGCTCATAAATGACAGAGAAGTAGCAAATTGAACGTTTTGATCACACACGGACGGACGCACGGACGGACGCACAGACACACACACGTACGGAGCCCGTTTCATAGTCCCCTGCTCGAACTCGTTCGGTGGGGACAATAAAATCCCATGAAATAAGCATAAAATACAATGGCTTTTGAATAAATATTTCATACCAATTTTTGAGGTAACTTCTCTAAAGCAGAATTTGGCGATTTGTTTCATGATTAAAAGTCAACCAGAAGAAGCGTGCAATATTCTATCATACGCACGATGTGAAACTTGTGCGCGTGTTTAAGTCAGAAACAACAAACTTCAGTGTTAATCCATTCCCACAGACAATACATGGAGGCTGGCTACAACGTTCAGAATATATTTGCAAGGGTTTCAGTTAAGTTCTCTAATTGCGACAAAAATTGATTTTGTTCGCTTTGCTTTGGAAGAACTGTTAAGTATCATATTCAGAACCTCATCATTGTGTATTGGAATATTTTTATTGAGAATGGCAATGTGAAAAATTCATCTAAATCTCAACTTCTTAAGTGTGTGGGTACACAACCCCCCATCATACTACATTTGTACAATATATGTACAATATACCATTATACATGTATTAATATTACTACTGCAATCTGCTGAAAATACAAGGAGATTATCTGAATAAGGAATGTAACAAGAGTCTTGATTTTCTTGCCCCAAGGGTCAATGTTTCTTTGTACATTAATGTTCTTAAACCCTGATACAATGTACAGTGTATGACAAAATTTCAAGATGGGATTTCTCATGTCCCAAGGAGTTTGTTGTACTTAAAGAAGAGTCCACAAGACATGTGGATTGAGTAAATATAGCAATATTAGTTGAACACATCAGTGAAAGTTTGGGGAAAATCAGACAATCCATTGAGCACTTATGAATTTTTTAATTTTGGTGCTGCAATCGCATGACATCACATATGGAAAAAGATACAATGTATGAAGAAAATATAAAGAATATTCCACAAAATTTTTAATGAAAGGTACACATTTGTTTCTTTGACTTCATACTGACATTAAAGGACAAGTTCACCTTCATATATATGTGGATTGAGTGAATGCAACAATATTAGTAGAACACAGTGAAAACTTTGGGAAAATCGGACAATCCGTCCAAAAGTTATGAGCATCTGCGCAGTCTCTGCTCTACTACAGTGTCTGATATCACATGCGTACAACAATATAAGGAAAATAAAAAGAGAATTTCACAAAACTTCACTTTTTGAATAAAGTGCACATTTCTTCAACTTGTTACTGATGTACGTTAAGCAGGGGTCGCACTTAACTTTTTTTTAAACTAGCCAGGCGGACTACTTAGAATCAATTCTGACACTGAAGCAATATTTTGGCTAGCCAGACGGACTATTAACTTCAGAATTTTATGATTTTTAGCTAGTCCGACGTGATTTCGGGTGGCCAATGGCCAGCAGACCATCACCAATTTCGAACCCTGTTAAGGGTAATATTATTTCCCCTGCCTTCTGAAAGAGAGCAGTCCGGTATTCTTTTGTTATGCGACAAAAGTGAAAATATGTTGATTTTTTTTATTCTTCTTTATATCGTTGTACACATGCGATATCACAAGCTAGAGTAGTCTTTCCACCCAGCCATGACTGAGCTGAAACTTCAAGAATTCATAACTTTTGATCGGATAGTCCGATTTTCCTCAAACTCTCAATAATGTGTTCGACTAATATTGCTGCATTCACTCAACCCACATGCCTATGAAGGTGAAATTGTCCTTTAAATGTTACGGAACGGGTAATATTACAGGTGCATTTCCCCCTGTTTTTCTAGAAGAGGTAAGGCATGTGATCTTTCATTATACTAGAAATGTGAATATATTATACTGTATGTTTAACTTCCTTTATAATTTCTTTGCCATTTTCCATATGTGACATTACAAAATGTTGTAGTCTTTTCATCCAGCAATGGCTGCATCAACACTAAATATTTGTAACATTTCAAAAGATTGTCATATAATATGTTAGCAATATTTCTAAATCTCTCGATTCACTTATATTTTGGTTCCATTTTCCTTTGTTCGACACTGCTAGTGCATGCAAAAAACAGTGCAGAAGTGTCCTTCAATGACACTATACATGTAATTATATAAGGTGAGTTCGGTATGCATTTTAACAAGTATCAATTCTTTCTTGAGATATTATTCTGAATTTTCAGATAAAACATTGTCTATGGAATACTACCACAAGAAATAAAATTGACACACTATGTACTGATACCGTGTGGATTGTGTGACATTTTAAACAAGTACAATGTATATGTGTAATTGTTTTCTATATTTGAGTCATCTTAAACTGCAAAATTTTAGAAATACATTGTACCAAGGATTGCATCTGAATCGCCTAAATAATATTTAATATCTTACTTGAGTTTGACAATGTGTGTAATATTCTTTCTCCCACCACCTTCCTGATTCAATTGTAACACCCATGATACAAGATGACTTTACATGCAAATTGTATAAGGTAAATTAGTTATCAATATATTTGTTCTCTCACCTCAGCAGACACAATACATTCATATATCATATGGTTTATATCTTAACTCACAAAGTCAAACATGTATACCTTCATCTTCTAATATAGTATTTCTACAGTGTACTTTCTTTAGATTAAATAATGCACACACAGTCTTATCTTCAATGTGCAATGTGCCATCAATTATTGCTAGTAAATTCATTGCTGTAATGCTCAATGAAAGAAAGCATGTAAGCAATAAAAAAAAGGGGCAAACATGCATTACACTTAATCAAATGAAAATATGTGTAGCTATTGCAATCAAGTCAACCTACATGTAAATGTCAGATATCAATTTAACATCTAATGTGCAGCGTATTTTACAAACACTTGGTAGAATACTGTTGGAGCCTTGAGGTTAGGAAGACAAGGGCCAATAGAACTGATTGGGTTCTACTAACAAATGCCATACTTTGGAGGTCTAAAGGTACACCAGCACTCAACATCATAACCACTGACAGCAACTCATTAAGTATATTAACCACTGGCACAGAATTACTCTTGATAAACATGGCAAGGTATGTCAAGTAAGCATCCTAGTTTTTGCAATATCTCTCAATTTTCTCCATTATTTTTCCAAAATATACACTTAGTATTGGAAATATGCATGTGGATGTTAATTTCTAGACAGTATTTCCTAATGTTCTTATCATTACTTTCACCACTACTAGGGTCTTCAGAATAACACCCAATTAGCATATTTTACTACCATACCTTTCTCTCATTAAATATGCTAATATCATGCATTTAATGTTATTTGCCTGTCAACAGATGTCATTATCAGCAACAGTGTTGTTTTCATTCAAGAATGCCTACAAAATACCTGCATATAACAGCAACTCACTTTGTAAGTACAGCCTCAAAATATGCTGCAGACTTTGACTACACACTACACATGTACCATTCAAGCAGCCTTAGATGGGAGGCTAGACATTTTACATCAGATGAGTGACTGAGGAATTCAGTTTTGACATACTGTATGGTACATACAGCTGAACATGTACAGTATTTCACATGAACAGTTACCTGAAATAAACGTTTTTACCCTGTCTTTGATACACCAATACTGAGGTGAAAGAATCCAACACTGCAGTCAACTTTGCAACAGTCACATCCACTTCATCCTTTGCGAATGAGCTACATGTAATTTTGCTTTAACATGCATTTCCCATAGACACCTACCCGAGTACACTCGGGTCGTCAGTAGGTTAATTTGTATTTCTGCATAAGGTCAAAGTAAATGTTAAAGGTACATATTATAGTTAAGCCTGTGGTGATTATGAAGTCTTATATTGACGAAGTTGAAGCTTATGCTGAGTTTCTTGTAGTACAGCTGTACTTACAACAGTGTGTTGTACATCTTAACATATATATTTTGGGTACATTCCATTTCATTCAACAGAGAAGGGAAATATTTTTTGTCTGCTGCTGATTTTTTTTTTGTTATTGAAAAACTTCCACCACATCAGTGTGATGTCTTGCTGAATGAACATATTTGGGCAAAGTTTACAAAGTTTAGCAGAATGTGTCATAATTTCTTCATAAACTAGACTTTGGAGTACTGTTTCATGCATTCACTCATATTTTAGATCAACCATGCATACAATATTTGTACAATGTACTCGTAAGTATGCAGGGCCCATGACGTCAAAGTCAATAACAGACGATAATTGAAAGGCCCACAAATTGAAGAAAATGCTGTAATGGACATTTAAGCTCAGCACCATCGATTATTATTTCTACCCTTGTTCTACATATCATAATAGCAATTCTGCACTTCTGATTTAACAAATGTAAACAAAAATTTCAAGTTCTTGTAGTTTCTGTGCTTGAAATGTTGCCAACTTGAGCTAGTCTCTTCACAATGGTCTCAAGTTCAAACAAATGGGGGTCATGACAATTGGGCACAAGCTCCCTCATCGTGGTGGCTAGGTGAAGTACATAGTCCCGGTTCTTGCCGCTGGGACCTTCTGACCTGACTATCTGATTGGCAATCTCCTCAAGAGGGGCTGGTCCCAGGAACGCTGGGTTGCCAGGGGTGGCGATGTAGACCAGGACCTGAAATGGTTCTTGGACTGACTGCTGCTCCAGCTGCAGGGGGTAGAAGGTCAGTGCTTTGGTGGTGTACCCATTTTTCTCCCTGTAGTCCAGGTACTTTTTCACAGAGGCTATGTCACTCTCTGCGACGTGGTAAGCAATTCCCCACACTTTCTCCTGTAAAGAGATACAAAAGATCATACAAATGTGAATCTCAGCACAACTGACCATCAGATATGGAATCTCTCCCTCAACAAAGTGGACTATCAAATATGGATTATGAATCAATGCAAGTTATGTGTATGTACAAGTGTAAATAGTAAAAAAAAAAAAACACCCAACACAAAACAGAAGATAAACAGCAATACTACCAAAACACAAAACACCATTATCATAAAGAACACTAATAACCTGGATTTTTTTGTCTTATTCTTTGTGGGGGGGGGGGATTCCAATGTAACAGAATTTATTGTGAAGTTCAATATGACCATCAAAAAAAAAAAGCAAAAAAAAAAAAGAGGAAAGTCTTTACCATGAACACAACAGAATGCTAGGAATGGATCATAGACAGGCCTATGTGATTGTACATTGCAGTCAACACTGCACAGTTAGTTCTTTAACTGTTGCCATGGCTGAACTTTTGGTGCCTGTGAACATTACTTTCCCCATTCTCAAAAAAAGAAGTAAAGTCTTTCAATTCATTCAAAAAAGTAAAGTCTTTACCATGAACACAACAGAAAGCTAGGAATGGATCATAGAGAGGCCTATGTGATTGTACATAGCTGTCAACACTGCACAGTAGTTCTATAACTGTTGCCATGGCTGAACTTTGGGTTCCTGTGAACATCACTTTCCCCATTCACAAAAACAAACATGTCCCCCCCCCCCCCCCTCCAAAAAAAAAAAAAATAAAATCCTAGACAGTCAACCTCACCACAGTTGAATCTTTAAATGTATCACAGAAAATTCGTTGACTTACATGAATTTCGACCTGCACAATAGAATTGACACATTTATATTCAACTGGGGTATTTACACTAGCTCTCCTTCCACTTAGCCAATTTCTTGACGACTTTTGCGAGTTTGATTTGAACAAGGTTGACAGTATACTATATATATATATATATATAGTAAAGCAAATCAAATATCCTTGAACATGGCTGACTGGTTTGAGCGAAATATCAATGTAAACCTTGGTTCTAGCAGTGTGACAGATTCCCTATGTCTGTACAAAGTCTTTCCAAAAAAAAGAAGAAGTTGATAGCAAACACTTTACACAAAAGGGCTGCATATGACCTTGGATGATTGACACTGAGCAATTATAATATCAGAAGCAGCAGCAGAGTTGTGAACTTGGTTACTTCCTGGATAACTTGCTCCTGAGAAGTGAGATCTTTAAAAACAGTTCTCAAAGTCACAGTTTAAACTTACCTCTGGATTCTCCACCAAAGTAACCACTCTTCCAGGCTGCAAATGAAGATAAAATATTCATAATAGTAATACCCATATTTTTAATTGCTCTGTATGTTTTTTTTTTTTAATATGAAAGATGTTGAAAATGTATTCATACAGTCAATTACAGAATGCTTGGCACTTGGTCAACATTATCAGGTTTAACATACGGTAAAACAGGATATTATTATATTCGCGGCATGAATTTTTCACGAATTGGAGCCGACAGCCTTTTTTTGCGGGATGAAATTTTCACAAACAGCAATTGGCATTAAATGCATATAGTGTAGACAAGAACTATCGTGTGCGTTTTAATTTCGCGAAACTTGGCGCTCGCAAAATTCGCGACAAGAAAGTGCATGCGAACATTCCTCGTTTTACAGTAGGGCCTATCTATGATTTCTTTTTAAAACCATTGATGTAATACTACTAATTCACTGCAACTCATATCATTTAACCTACTTCTGGACAAGAATTAACGCCGTGCAATGCCACGCTTGTCTTTGCTTAACAGCATGCTCCATGACCAAGTTACTGAGATGTGTTAATGACATGTTGCTATTGAAACCAGGAACGGTATGACCAAAAAGCAACATTTTTGGATCATTACTGCCGTTGGCTCCTAAACCCCTGCCTTGGATTCCCCGAAAATTGATGAAGCAAACAAGAAGCAGTTCAAATATGTATAAATTATGTGCTGGCTAGAAAGCACGATACTGACCCTTGATGATTGAGCAACTGACATATTGTTACTTTGTTAATGTTGATTATTCACATTCATGTAAACTGTAGTTGTACAGCTCGAGCTTAGGTACAAAGGGAATATTGTACATCACATACATGTATGAAAGTAGCATATGGTCAGAGACTCCAACTCTCCTGCTTTCGACGGGAAATCTCCCGCCAAAAGCCCATTTTTTGCAGAATCTCCCATTCTCCCGCTTGAAATGATTTCTTACTTAATTTCATTGTATGTTGAAAAATAAGCCTTAGATAGAGAGCATCTAATTAGAACCCAAGACCGCAAGGAACTCTGTGCTTGTGAAGTTGGAGTCTCCCGTTTATTGCTAGGAGTTTCAGGCGGGAGAATCTCCTGATCAGAAGGTGCTTAGGGTTGGAGTCTCTGTATGGTAATTTAATATGCTTTTCAATTTAAACTATACCGTAATGAAAACATGAATATGATAATACTTTGATATGTACTTTTTCTGGAACCCCACGGTGGTCCATGCTTCCCTGCCAGAACCTGCGTGCATAACCTGTCACACATCCCACAACTTTCCTAGTGAAAGGAAAGTCTGTCTTCCATGTGAGTGATCCATAGCCAAAAATCCACATACTGTCTAGCCTACTGAGTACTGTGGTTCGAACGAATTGCACCTTTCACTTCAGCACTGACAAGTTAGGTTTTGCGTAGAGGTCTATATTTTATTATAGCTTAGAAAATCGCGAGGATTTGCGACGTGTTCATCAGGCAAAACTCAGCGATCTGCAGCAGACATTTATGACGTAAAAACTGTACGACGACACTCCAAACTGACATGTACTAGTAGTAATCACATCGCCTATCTGTTGGAACCAAAGAGATCGGAACATTCAGTAGACACTATACCACTGATACATCCCCAGTCCAGGCAGTGCAGTAGCAAAGCTGTCGATACCGGCGTCCAGTCCTCAGCTGGGCCGATAGCCACCCACACATCGCCCGGTCGCGTTTTTTTTTAAGACGGCACAGATTGGGGCATGGCGCGTGTTAAACCTATGGGAAAAATGTTGGGTTAGGGTTTTTGGTTATGGTTAGGGTTAGGGTTAGGGTTGGGGTTAGGGTTAGGGTTAGGGTTAGGGTTAGGGTTAGGGTTAGGGTTTGATGGTTAGGGTTAGGATTAGAATTAGGGTTAGGTTTAGGGATAGGGTCCCCGATAGATTTTTAGTTTCCCCAATCTGTGCCGTCTAAAAAAAACACGCCGCCCGGTCGCGGTCGGTCGGCGGTGCAGCTGTTCATGAAATTTGAGTTTCTATTTATGACCGACGATGCACTTTAGATTCAATTGGCCGCGCCTCTCCTTAGAATGTTGAATGGTATACAAAAAAAAAAAAAATCGCGGTTAACAACTAGAAAAGTCCTTGGTCACGATCGAAGCGGAGATCGAGATACCTTAATTAATGTACAGTACACACGCTGACATTGTGCTCCGTAAACGCGCACCACATGCATTGTACATTGTACATTCAAGATAATCCAACTCCATGTAGTCCTACATCATATCCAATCTCAGGAGTTGTATGAGACATACGTAGCCCTGTAGTGATTACTAGTATGTTCACCCCCGCCAACCCCAGTGGGTGTAGGTGATACGATGATGCAGCAAGATTTCGAAAGAGTGTGCTGTGCGTGCATGCAGTGAGCAGAGCAGTGGGGTTGCTGGGGGGGTATGACACGTGCATTCCACCGAGGAGGAAGAGAGCATCTCTCCGCGGGCATCCCTCGAGTCACCAAGAACTCTCCCGCCCTATACCTTTTGCTAAAGGTGCCGCTCACGGGGTGCCGCTTCGGTGAATTTCTTCTGGGCTGACCAACACATGTGAATGGAATACATATATATATATATATAATATATATATATATATATATATATATATATATATATATATATATATATATATACATATATATATATATATATATATATATATATATACATATATATATATATATATATATATATACACACATATATATATATATATATAAATATATATATATATATATATATATATACATATATATATATATATATACACACATATATATATATATATATAATATATATATATATATATATATATATATATATATATATATATATATATATTTCTTCTTATAGAGGGCTTCACTGAATCATTGCACCAATAATTGAGCAAAAATGTATTTTCCTTCGTGAAAACAGGGAGGTTGAGAGATACTCTGATCCCGATTTTCGCCGGCCGATGCGTCTCCATCACATCCCAAAGGCATCAAAGTAAACAGAAATGGGGGTGCTGCATTATCAATCTTACACAATGATCCTATTATAAAAAGGCTAAGACGAGCTGATAATAGCCTTCAAGTTCAAACTTCAGTGTGAATAAATTGAGTGAACGTCAAAACTCGAGGGTGTAATTACCGATGTATTGTGGAATTTTGACATTGTGCAACTTATAAGGCTGACGCAGTTTGAAATAATAAGGATGTTGTGAAATACCTTGGTGTTATAATTGATCAACAGCTGAATTGGGATATTGAGATACAATGTGTAAGAATATTGTCAAACTGGTGAAATTTCTGGGCCGTTTACGCAGTTGTTAATACTTGAACTTTGAAATTTATATAATACAATTTTTATTCTCCCATTATTTGATTATGCAGATATTATTTGTGGATCATCGGCGGCAAAACACACAGATTAACAACAAAAATTCCAAAGTAGGGCACTGAGAGTAATTCTTCGAGTAAACCCTTGTAAACATGTTTAAAATTAGGAAATCCATACTTTGATGAACCTTCAAACATTAGAATCCCGGCGTCACAAGATCATTTGTATACTCCATGACATTTAAGGCCATAAATAACTTTTCTCCACCGTCATTTACTTAGTAGATGTTTAGATTTTCCAATACGCCATAAAAATCTTCGTTCTGTTGGTACTCTCGTTCTCCCAAAACCAAAACTCAATACTACCGCAAATCTTTTAGTTATAGTGGATCGTGTTTATATAATAGTATCAAATTTTCAACTTAAGTGTATTTGTATGTGTACTTTTTTCTTCTTCTTCTTCTTCTTCTTTCTCTGAAGCATACATAGATGTAATATTTGTTAAATTCATTGATTTGGCTTATTGCCATCATGGTAATAGTGATATATAACTGAAATATAGTAGTGGATGTTATTTTAATTTTGTGTAGTGTAGAGTTTTTGTTGATACAAGTTTGTGTGTATAATTTGAGATATACTGAGTGTGTTTTCTGCTGGACCCCTCGGTAACAGCTCCACCATCTTGAGGGCGGAGCTGAGTAGGGCCATCCAGCCGCAGTTTCATGTATTTTATGATGATTTCTTTGCATTTTTCAATAAGAAGTGATGTACATATTTTATTTTGCGGAAATAAAATCAATCAATCAATCAATCAATCAATCAATCAATCAATCAATCAATCAATCAAAGATCAGGTACAGTTCCTATGCGGGGCATGGTGAGAAATTACTAGTAATGTTTATCAGTATGTTGCCCACATCAGAAGATGAATTTGATTCACTTCAATTTTGAAAGCAAAATTCAGTGAGGTATACCTCAAAATGGCCTCTATCCAGGGGCGTCACCAGCTTTTTTTCGAGGGGGGTGCGTTTTGACCCTAATGTAACGAGATTTTTTTTTTTTGGACAGACATTTATAGGAAGCTCTCAATCCCTAGACTTTTACTGTTGTTGAGGGAAACCAAGCGGGGAAAGGGCACCGGCGTCGCTAGGATTTCATCTGTTACAGTAAAAAAAAACTACCATTTGGAGCTATATTTTTTCGCTTTGGAAATAAGGGGGGAGGGCGCACCGGGCGCAGCTGCCGGCAATTACTGGCAGCAACATCAGGAGAAAGGCATTAACAATTAAATGCGAGCGAGCGATGCGAGCGAGCTTGAATATTTTGACATTTTACAGTGAAAAAAACAACCCTGCCGTTTGTTGCTATATTTTTTCGCTTTGGAAATAAAGGGAGGGGGGGGGGGGGGCACCGGGCGGAACTGCTGGCAATTACTGGCAGCAACATCAGGTGAATTGCATAACGATTCAATGCGAGCGAGCTTGAAAATTTTACATTTTACAGTCCAAAAGCTGCCGTTCTTAGCCATGTTTTTTTCGCTTTGGAAATCAAGGGAGGGGGCGCACCGGGCGGAATTGCCGGCAATTACTGGTAGTAACATCAGGTGAATTGCATAACGATTAAATGCGAGCGAGCGAAGAGAGCGAGCTTGAAAATTTTACATTTTGCAGTCCAAAAACTGCCGTTCTTAGCCATATTTTTTCGCTTTGGAAATTGGGGGGGGGGGGGGGGGCGCACCGGGCGGAAATGCTGGCAATTACTGGCAGCAACATCAGGGGAATTGCATAACGATTAAATGCGAGCGAGCTTGAACATTTTACATTTTACAGTCCAAAAACTGCCGTTCTCAGCCATATTTTTTCGCTTTGGAAATTAAGGGGGGTGGAGCGCATGCCACCGGGCGCAACTGCTGGCAATTACTGGCAGCAACATCAGGTGAATTGCATGACGATTCAATGCGAGCGAGCGAAGAGAGCGAGCTTGAAAATTTTGACACTTTACTGTAGAAAAACTGCCGTTCTTAGCCATATTTTTTCGCCTTGGAAATTAAGGGAGGGGGCGCACCGGGCGCAAATGCTGGCAATTACTGGCAGCAACATCAGGTGAATTGCATATTGATTCAATGCGAGCGAGCGAAGAGAGCGAGCTTGAAAATTTTGACATTTTACAGTAGAAAAACTGCCGTTTGTAGCTATATTTTTCGCTTTGGAAATTAAGGGGTGGGGGATGGGCGCACCGGGCGCAACTGCAGACAATTACTGGCAGTAACATCAGGGGAATTGCATAAAGATTAAATGCGAGCGAGCGAAGAGAGCGAGCTTGAAAATTTTACATTTTACAGTCCAAAAAATGCCGTTCTTAGCCATATTTTTTCGCCTTGGAAATTAAGGGAGGGGGCGCACCGGGCGCAACTGCTGGCAATTACTGGCAGCAACATCAGGTGAATTGCATATTGATTCAATGCGAGCGAGCGAAGAGAGCGAGCTTGAAAATTTTGACATTTTACAGTAGAAAAACTGCCGTTAGTAGCTATATTTTTCGCTTTGGAAATTAAGGGGTGGGGGGTGGGCGCACCGGGCGCAACTGCAGACAATTACTGGCAGTAACATCAGGGGAATTGCATAAAGATTAAATGCGAGCGAGCGAAGAGAGCGAGCTTGAAAATTTTGCATTTTACAGTCCAAAAACTGCCGTTCTTAGCCATATTTTTTCGCTTTGGAAATTAAGGGAGGGGGCGCACCGGGCGGAACTGCTGGCAATTACTGGCAGCAACATCAGGTGAATTGCATAACGATTAAATGCGAGCGAGCTTAAAAATTTTGACATTTTACAGTAGAAAAACTGCCGTTTGTAGCTATATTTTTTCGCTTCGGAAATTAAGGGGGGGGGGGGCCGCACCGGGCGCAACTGCAGACATTTACTGGCAGTAACATCAGGGGAATTGCATAAAGATTAAATGCGAGCGATCGAAGAGAGCGAGCTTGAAAATTTTACATTTTACAGTCCAAAAACTGCCGTTCTCCGCAGCCATATTTTTTCGCTTTGGAAATTAAGGGGGGGGGGGGCGCACCGGGCGCAACTGGACGATTACTGGCAGTAACATCAGGGGAATTGCATAAAGATTAAATGCGAGCGAGCTTGAAAATTTTGACATTTTACAGTCCCAAAACTGCCGTTTGATGCTATATCTTTTTTTGCTTTCGAAATTGAGGGGGCGCACCGGGCGCAACTGCTGGCAATTACTGGCAGCAATATTAGGAGAATTTAAATGCGAGCGAGCGGAGCGAGTGAGCTTGAAAATTGTGACATTTTACAGTCCCAAAACTGCCGTTTGTAGCTATATTTTTTGCAGTAAGGGGGGGGGGGGCGCACCGGGTGGAACTGCCGGCAATTTCTGGCAGCAACTTCAGGAGAATGGCATTACGACTAAATGCCAGCGAGCGAGCTTGAAAATTTTGACATTTTACAGTCCAAAAACTGCCGTTTGTAGCTATACTTTTTCGCTTTGGAAATTAAGAGGGGGCGGGGGGGGGGGACGCCCGGTGTGCCCCTCCCCCTGGATCCGCCACTGGTAGTCAAAGGTGTCGGTTCATGTTCATGACTGGGGGAGGTATGACCAGCGAGGTGGTGTCGAAGTGACCAAGTATGGGAAGGATGTCCAAAATTTATGTATATAGTCAACACTGTATAGAATACACTTGCACTATTAGATAATTATGTATAAAATCAGTGCTGCCAGAACCAGGGTGCGAATTGCTTTTGCCCACGATTTTTTCTTTTTTGTTTTGTTTTTGTCCCCGATGCAGAATATCAAAAAAAAAAATGAATAAATAGAAAATAATAATCACTTAGTGTCCGGCGTTGAGGTCGCTCGCAGACTGAAGTTTTTTTTTTTTTTTTTTTTTTTTAAGGGTCTGAAGGGGGGTGCGTTCGCACCCACCGCACCCCCCTGGTGACGCCCATGTAGCTATATTTTTTCGCTTCGGAAATTAAGGGGGGGCCGCACCGGGCGCAACTGCAGACATTTACTGGCAGTAACATCAGGGGAATTGCATAAAGATTAAATGCGAGCGATCGAAGAGAGCGAGCTTGAAAATTTTACATTTTACAGTCCAAAAACTGCCGTTCTCCGCAGCCATATTTTTTCGCTTTGGAAATTAAGGGGGGCGCACCGGGCGCAACTGGACGATTACTGGCAGTAACATCAGGGGAATTGCATAAAGATTAAATGCGAGCGAGCTTGAAAATTTTGACATTTTACAGTCCCAAAACTGCCGTTTGATGCTATATCTTTTTTTGCTTTCGAAATTGAGGGGGCGCACCGGGCGCAACTGCTGGCAATTACTGGCAGCAATATTAGGAGAATTTAAATGCGAGCGAGCGGAGCGAGTGAGCTTGAAAATTGTGACATTTTACAGTCCCAAAACTGCCGTTTGTAGCTATATTTTTTGCAGTAAGGGGGGGGGGGGGGCGCACCGGGTGGAACTGCCGGCAATTTCTGGCAGCAACTTCAGGAGAATGGCATTACGACTAAATGCCAGCGAGCGAGCTTGAAAATTTTGACATTTTACAGTCCAAAAACTGCCGTTTGTAGCTATACTTTTTCGCTTTGGAAATTAAGAGGGGGCGGGGGGGGGGGGGGACGCCCGGTGTGCCCCTCCCCCTGGATCCGCCACTGGTAGTCAAAGGTGTCGGTTCATGTTCATGACTGGGGGAGGTATGACCAGCGATGTGGCGTCGAAGTGACCAAGTATGGGAAGGATGTCCAAAATTTATGTATATAGTCAACACTGTATAGAATACACTTGCACTATTAGATAATTATGTATAAAATCAGTGCTGCCAGAACCAGGGTGCGAATTCTCGCTATCGCCAATGACGTAAAAAGTACCCGGATGTGGCTTTCTCGTCAAGATTTAGTTCACTTGGTAGCAAGGGCACTTCCGGCGCGGGGCATAATTTGCACAACGCTAGCGTGCGCGTACGTGTACCTTACCTATACGAGCGCAGCGCCGACCACGGATACTAGTACAGTAGGCCGCTGTATAGCGAGGTACCCGCACCTCGTCAGGGGCCCGAATACCGTCACCCCGCTTAAAATTGTTTTAAGCGCACTAAACAAAAATTTATGCCCGGGACTGTGTTCAGTATGCTTGAAACTTGGCAGGGCCAAGCAAATTTTGGTGAAAACCGAACAGTTTTTCGCGAAAATCGGAAATTTTAATCGGAATAGGACCCTACGTGTTATAACTATCACCACTGTCCCCGCACGCATCTTTTACGTGTATGTCTATGGGAGCATCACGGTCACCCGCACACGTCTTTTACGTGCTTTGTCTATGGGAGCGCGGGTGACGAGTTGCGGGCCCCTTCCTTAGCGCACAGCTATTTCGCATCGTTCGCGTTTGACGACGATAGCTGCAAATTTTCGATATCGATCAGTGAGCTTGTGATTCCATTGGAATTTTCAGCATTTTTCCTGTATGTGAGTTGGATTTCAAAGAATTTCAGTGGCGAAATGTGATTCAAATATGCGCAAACGTTAACTATGACGAGGTGCGGGTCACCCAAGTATACTGCCCGAGCCAGCGAGTGGCCAGGCCTGTCATGCATACTCGTACACTGTAGTCCCCGCCGTCGGCGGCCGGCCTTTCTTGCTAGCATGCACCACTCACTGCACGCAGCGCATAAGCTAACACATACCGGTACGGCGTACATCACAGATCAGTCATCTCTGCGTACGCTGAAAATATGCTGGAAAATATTCACCCACCTGGATATACAGTATATCGTCATGGAATGCCCATCTTTTTTCTTTATTTGTTCTCTGTCGAAATGTCGCGAACACAATCGGGAACGAACAGTGATCTCGAACTTATCCTGTCTCCAAAGCAATTTCTTCCAAGTAAGTACACGTACGTACAATGTACGTAGGCACTGTACTAGGTCTACTACTAGTACCTAGTGCTACTACCACTACTAGTAAGTCGCGCGTGCACGTACTGCGCTGTGGAGTCACCCGCAAACTTCACCCACGCTGCCACGTCACGTCTCGCATGCCAGTAAGGGTCCTATTTCTGCAGATTTTTTTCATTTATTGTCGTGCGAACAACACATGGCAGCTTCGCAGCAACAACCAATAGTTGTAGTAACAGCAATTTCTTAAGAATGGAGAAATTTCAAATCATATTAAAGCTGTAATTCAAGTCGAGAAAACCGGAAGTACACGTAGAATACAGTCGGTTGTGTGTGTAAATCGCATTAGTCACGTATCACGCGCGTACGAACGGAAGTGATTTTGCTACCGGACTATCCCATAATGCACCGTAAATGACGCTTAAATCAACATCCGGGTACTTTTTACGTCATTGGCGATAGCGAGAATTGCTTTTGCCCACGATTTTTTCTTTTTTGTTTTGTTTTTGTCCCCGATGCAGAATATCAAAAAAAAAATGAATAAATAGAAAATAATAATCATTTAGTGTCCGGCGTTGAGGTCGCTCGCAGACTGGAGTTTTTTTTTGTTTTTTTTGGTTTTTTTTTACGGGTCTGAAGGGGGGTGCGTTCGCACCCAACGCACCCCCCCTGGTGACGCCCATGCTATCTATTAGGGATAATAGTTTTTTATCAAAGTCGGCCACCCAGTGTGCACCTAAAGACAAACATGTAATAAACCGTGCACACCATCCTCCAGTCCTTGTTGCGAATACATGCATCAGAACATTTCAAGCACAATGCATGGATGTTATACAGCGTGTGATCGAACATTTGTTTTCATCTTTACAAAGATATAAAAGATGATTCTTTATTATCTTATCGACACAAGAGATTATATCACACTAAGCATAACACACATTAATGAACAATACTCCAATAATCGAGTGAAAGTGTAATGTTCATTCTTGAAGGAGTGAATAACAGAAAAGTGTAAATTTTGAGTGAAAATGTTCATTTTCACTCCAAATTCACTCCAATTTCACTCTAAATTCACCGTCTTTTCTGTTATCCACTCAGTCCTTCAAGAGTGAACATTTTCGCTCGATTTTTTTAAGAGAGTATAGGCGTATCAGGGTATAATGACCGTAGTGCCGGACACATACTAGTCTGAGAAATAATATGATTTAAGGTACATCCAATATTTTACGTGTGTTTGGTTTTAAATAAAAATGTGT
Source organism: Diadema antillarum (assembly GCF_040938485.1). Taxonomy (NCBI): domain Eukaryota; kingdom Metazoa; phylum Echinodermata; class Echinoidea; order Diadematoida; family Diadematidae; genus Diadema; species Diadema antillarum. The sequence goes on from NW_027270918.1 coordinate 4,631,144, forward strand.
TCTACACGTATATAGATATACTGATACCAGTAGAACAGCGTATACACTCTTAAAACATCCGAGTCAGAACTGACCCGGAACTGGGTCCATTGGGGTCACACACCGTTCCTGGTCAGAAATGACATGGGTGTATGCAAGGGGGGGGGGGGGGGGTCGGGAGGGTCGTACGACCCCCCCAAATTTTCAAGAGGTCCACTTTTTGTAAAAGACATTTTTTTTTGAGGGCTTTTTACTCTATATAGGCCTACAACAGGAAAAAAAGTGACCAGGTGGTGTTCCAGCAAATTGTCAAAAACCTCGTAAATTTCGTAACTTAGTTTTAGTATGCCATAATTTACCTTATTTCTAAGCTGCACTGCCATGCCGAAAAAGTCACTTTTGTATGCACCAAATTGCCCCATTTTAAGATATAGAATTCCAAAACTCCCTACCGTGGAAGGGGGGACACCCCCCTCCCACACCCTCCCCCCGCTCGGTCGCTCCGCTCCCTCGCAAAGGTAAAGGTCCAAAAATTTTGGTTACGACCCCCCCAGAAAAAATCCTGGATACACCCCTGAATGACAAGGAATGGGGTCAGATATGACCCATTCAGAGTCATGAATTGGGTCAGGGTGAACCCATTCGGGGTCTTCATGACCAAATTCCAAGTCATTTTTGACCCGGAACGGTGTGTGACCCCAACGGACCCAGTTCCGGGTCATATCAGTTCTGACTCGGATGTTTTAAGAGTGTACATTCTCTCTATATATATGGGTAAGAAAAAATAGTAGTTTATTTTCCTATCTATAGCAAGCTTTTAGGGTCTGATATTTATTGATATCACTCAGGTTCTGTATGAAAGAAAATATTTACACACTGAAATAGAATATTCCATATAGACCTATAAGCTTCATGTATAAACTGATTTCATGACGAGAATTCTGTGTATTACTGTCACGTTTATATCTGCGTGAGTTTGGGTTGTTATGTGAGTGTATTTTTGTGCGTCCGACTGCGTCCGGAGGATTCAAGAATTCCGCAAAGGGGGGTTTCAAGTACCCCCATTTTTTTCTTTTTATTTCTTTTGTTTTAACAAAAGTTAAAAAGTGGTGCCCCCCCCCCTTGATCCGCCACTGCCTTATGTATCGATCTTCCATGCGTTGGGATTTTAAAGTTCCTGCATGGCAATTTTAGCATACTCCAATTCTATACGAGTAACCCTTATTTGTCAGTACACTTATTCCCACATATCATTTCCATTGAAATACAAAACGTTTGATTTTACCTGAATTTTACCTGAATTATCTATGATCATACGCCCAGTAAGTCAAATGTATATATGGCCATTACTGATCCAATCCTGGACCTGGAAAGCACGGTGATGTATCCACCGGGTGGTCAACTGATGGAAAGCACACTAAACGATATGATATGATAACTTTTTCTGCCAACAAAATGATCCTTGTAAAAATCATGCTCTTTGGAAATCATCCAGGGATGAATGAATGTGAAGCGTGTGATTATAAAACAGCAAATATCGCGAGAAAGAAAAAAAAAATTGAATATACCACTGTGCAATAGGGCCTGTTAGTGAATGGCAAAGCAGAAAATAAGAATATAACAAATTATATCATTGCAAGGATAAACATGAGACAACATTGATGTCTACATGATCATCCATGATCTGCGTCTTTTATATCGCCAGTGTAATAATATGTCAGAGAAATCTGGCACTGCCCCGTGACACAGAGACTCCAACCCCAAGCACCTACTGAACCCCTAGCAAACTGGAGACTCCAACTTGATGTGCGCGAAGCGCGAAAGTCCCTTACAATTGGGTCGATAGGGTTCTCGATGCTCTAATTCAATGATTCAATCATATATTTCGGCTTAATAAAACTTCATGTCACATAATAATATGCCTATCATACACCTGTAGATGATATTCATGCATGCCATGTGAAATTGCCTATTGACATCTAAAGCTTATTTTTCAACACATACTAAGTAAGAAATCATTACAAGCGGGAGACACAGAGCCTGGGCGGGAGAACGGGAGATTTCGCGAAAATTTAAAGAGGGAGAGTTGAAATCAGCCATTAATTGCTTACAGAAGGCTTTATCATGGGAAGTCAGCACTTCAGAGAAAAAGAACGTTCACTGAAAAAAATTTGCCGGAAGGACGGAGAAAACGCTGCTCGAGTACTGTAGTGTATCTTTTCAGCGTTTTCCAGCAGCGCAGAGGGATCGTCCGAGCACCGGTCGTGGATCGCGCGCGAGATGCTGGAGTTCATACGTACACGCCCCCAATATATACGCGCTCGTACATGGTGATGATGAGGAACGCGCACGTGTAAACCTGCAGCGCAGCCATGATGGTGGGTGTACCCTCTTTGATCCACTAGAAATTATAACAACATCCTGCTAATTGTGCTCATGACTATTGCTCTAACTGTGTTTTTCTAATCATTTTCATTTAACAGGACGGAATGGAAGACAGCCAAGATCTCTTGGCAGAGGATCAGGGGAAGGTAAGTGTTAATGGTCCTCTTCATCCCGATGTCTCCACCACACGAACTTGCCGTAGAACTAACAATGTTACCTACTAAAGCTACAGTAACATTGCAGCTCACACTGCCGATAAATGTTTTGTGTGCTATATCATATGGCCGAGAGGTCTCTCATGAGTGAGCGAGTGGCAGTGGCTAGGCTCTTGCAGCAGCAGAGCCTATATGAACCAGTTCAGTTCATTGCATTGATCATCATGATCATGTTGATAGGTCTTCACCACATTAGGTTCTAGTCAATGCATGTCAGGAGTTCTAAACAGTTAGATTCTACAGAAATACCAGTTTGCAGTAGAAAGAGCTAGCAGAGCTAGTCAAGCTCTCGGAGAGTAGCCAACCAAGAGCAAAAGCAAAACAGCTCGCAGTCCAGTACAAGTAGTGGCACTACATCCATCCATCGGTCCATCTGTCTAGCTGTCTAGCTAATTCGATTGATTGAAATGCACAAGAATAAAGTAACTCAATGGATCTAAACAACCTGCACCAAGGTTCGAACTCCTGTACCAAAATTTGACCGTGCGTAACATGAAGCATAGATTCTAAGTCTAACGTTAAACAATTAAAATTACCGGTAGGCCCTAGTCCTAACATGTTACAGCTATCTAATCTACTAATCTAGCGTTAATGTTAGAAATCTGAAAATCATAATTTCAAAAATGAAATAATTTTCGTTATTCCGAAAGTTCGTAGTACTGGAAGTGAAATACGATTTGCTAAGCTATTCATCAGGAATGATGTGTAGCACAGCTCACAGCAGGGAGTGCATTGCAGACCTGACTGAGCGATTCCCAATCTATTGAAACACAAGTCATTGAAATGCTAGATGTTCTCCTATGCATGTGTGTTGTGCTATTGATATAGAATTCCGTAAGTGATCTGCATTTAATGGAGCGCATTTCTTTTGTTTTTCTTTATCAATAGCCCTTAAAAGTGGTGTCGCGTCATTATAGCAAGTTTAACTTCTAGTATTTTACCATATTAACTGTGTTCGTTTTCAGCAAATTTTGTGCCATAGACTTCATGTCTTTAAAGGACAAGTCCACCTTCATATACAGTACATGTGGATGTAGTGAATGCAGCAATATTTGTAGAACATGTCATTGGAAGTTTGGAGAAAATCAGACAATCCGTTCAAAAGTTATGATTTTTTAAAGTATCTGCACGGACACTGCTGGATGAGAAGACTACTAGAGTGTATGATGTCATATGCGTACAAAGATATAAGGAAAATATAAAGTGAATTTCACAAAATGTTACTTTTTGAAAAAAATTTGTATTTTCTCGACTCGTCACTGACGTATGTTTATTCCCCTTGCCTTCTGAAAGAGGGAAGTCAAGTGTTCTTTTATTATGCGAGAAAAGTGAAAATATCTTGAATTTTCCTTCTGAATACTTTCTTTGTATCGTTGTACACATGTGACATCACAAGCTGTAGTAGTCTTCTCATCCAGCAGTGACTAAGTAGGAACTTCAAAAATTCATAACTCTTAGGCCAAGTAAAAAAAGAAAGTAGTTTCTCGTCCGGGTTTTTTGAGCAAGGCGATGAGGGAGGTCCTTACTATTTGATATCTTACTATTTTTTCAAGGATCGTCAAAATGAAAGTAATATGTGTTTCTCGTCCGGTAATTCTGAGAAAGGTAACGAGAGAGGGCTTTACAATTGTCTATATTCAATTTATGAAATGAAATATCACTCTGGTAGCTGTGTTATGAGACCAGGTCCCAAGTGTACGTCTTGCCTGCACTCTGTGCATATTCAAACAAATAGATATATGTGCCATACTTGAAATGAAACTTCATGCATGCAGAAATACATTTGCTTTTTCTTTCCACTATACAGATGTCGAGAGAAAATGACCATCTTAATACTGGTATTTAGTGTTTTAATGGCTTTTCTGATACCAGTGTACTCGCAATTCTGATGTATTGTGCTATTAATTGAAACAGGTATAAAACATGTCTTTCAACAAATGTACGACTGAAATAAATTCCATGATATTCAAAACACTGCTTTATTTATTGGTTTTTGTGACTTTTTGTGTCCACACAGCTGGTATGTATATCTGCAGTTCTTCACAGTACAATTGTAGCACATTCAACTGGAAACTGGCTTGTACAATTGCAGATGGATGTCAAAATGATACTGATATGGCGTTCTAGCATTAAACGTTTAAAGATGTTTCTTCATGTTCTAAAAAGACATTTGATAATCACTCATTATTTGGATGATGAATTATTGTATAACAGTACACACTACAGATGATACCACTCACGGCTGTGTCCGTGCACATCGTGAAGAAAAGTATCCCGCAGAAATACGAGAAAAACCAGAATCCGTGGAAAAGTTATTTATTTTGCAGATACACCCATTTAATAATTCTACATATGCTGGAAAAGCGCATTCATTTTCTCTTCAAAATAGAATGTATCGCCGTGACAGACCAGGGGATGGGGACCCTGGACAGCTACAAAACACGCACACTTTGCCGATATACGGTGCGGCACGGCCACTGCACTGGCATATCCGGCACGCGTGTTTTTTTTAGACGGCACAGATTGGGGAAACTAAAAATCTATCGGGGACCCTATCCCTAAACCTAACCCTAATCCTAATCCTAACCCTAACCATCAAACCCTAACCCTAACCCTAACCCTAACCCTAACCCCAACCCTAACCCTAACCCTAACCATAACCATAACCAAAAACCCTAACCCAACGTTTTTCCCATAGGTTTAACACGCGCCATGCCCCAATCTGTGCCGTCTTAAAAAAAAATGCAAGGGAGGTGTGGACCTCTCTGCTGGCATCGTACCTTCCGACACTGCACACACATGCACATAGTCACAATGACATGAAAATGTATACAAACTCGATACCGTACAATCTTCACAAGCATTTGTACAGTACAATTCATCCGCTTAAAATATCAGAAACGGGGAAAACTACGAACAACGCGCGAAATATGCGTGGAATATCAGCGATTGTTCGCAAAAATGTTGCCGCTATCGCGTTCACGACGTACCGAGTGCGCTGTACATCACAGCCCAGTAGGCCGGCCCGCCGCGCCGCCCATCCAACTACAGTGCAGTTCGACTGCTTTGTGGGTCATTCCTTCTTGCCGATCGGCCGAGCTCGCAGTGTGAAATGCATGCGTTCTTACATACGCACTACACACAGAAGCTACAGCTGTACTACAGTCTACAGCTAAGTAGAGGACGCAAGGCGTAAAAATTAGAAATGAGACGTCACGATTGGTAGGTGAATTGTCGATCTTTTCTTTTTTTTCGGCGGCCGAAAAAAATAGTAAATATCAAAAGAGTCGATGCGGCAACTGAAAATCGATGCGGGCGGGGAGCGGGCTGGGACGAGAATTATGAATTTCTTGGTATTTTCAGCGCCATTTTGAAAATAGTAAATAGTAAAAAATTCGATGCGGCGGCCAAAATCGATGCGCGCGAGGACGAGAAACTGGTTTCTTTTTTTACTTGGCCTTATACGGGTTGTCTGATTTTCCTCAAACTCTTGCTGATGTGTTCTATTAATATTGCTCCATTCACTCAATCCACATGCCTATGAAGGTGAACTTTTCCTTTAATGAGATAGTTTTGGGACCTGAGAGTGAAAATGTACTGAAATGTTATTTCGTTGGAACAAAATTTTGTTATAACCGTGTTTGTTGTAATGGGAGTGCACTGTATTTTGAAACCTGTCCCTGTGAGATTTATTTTGCATAATGCTGCAGCATGCAACCAAATAATGATATGATAATAGTGCACCATGTCATAGCTTAACTGCGACCAGCAGCCCCATATGCATAGGGTAATGGGGCTGCGGACTGTAGCATTCAGGATCATGACAGGGTAGTATCGCGGACAGATATCACCTTAAAATCGAAAAATTTCTTCAATTTGAAGACTTACCAGTGAAGTTAAAGTATTGACAACAGGGCTCGTGCAACGTTTGGTTCTGCCAATGGTGGAAACGTCGATTGTATATTTAGATTATAGTATTAAAGGCGTTTGACAGTGTACCTCACGAACGACTGATTAGGAAAGTAGAAACGTATGGGATCACTGGGAATCTTTTGAAGTGGATTAAGTCTTTTTTAAGTGAAAGATCACGAGTGGTGGTCAATGGTGTATCATCTTCACAAACTGCAGTCTCTAGTGGAGTCCCACAAGGTAGTGTTTTGGGGCAGATTTTGTTTCTGTTGTATGTAAACGACCTTTCTGATGTGTTGTTAAGTGGCAGATGTGAAGTTAAGCTCTTTGCTGATGATACCAAGTTGTATTAACAGATGTATGATAATGATGATGTACTGAATCTGCAAGCTGAACTAATTAGAGTGATGGAATGGTCAAAAAAGTGGCAGCTTCCTTTTAACCAGGAAAAGTGTAAAGTTATCCATTATGGAAGGAATAACCCATGTGTCAGTTATACAATGGATGAAACAAACCCGCCCATTCCAGTAGCTACATATGTAAAAGATCTTGGAGTAAATTATGACAAGAAGTTAGATTTTACTCATCATGTGGACACAATTTGTACTGCAGCGAATCGTAGGATTGGAATTATCAATCGTACACTTTCTACTTTCAAAAAGATTTATTCAACTGTACAAGTCTATTGTTGGACCAACATTAGAATATTGTTCGTCAGTGTGGCATCCTCATTGGAAGAAGAATGTTGTAAATGTAGAGAATGTACAGCGTCGAGCTACCAGAATGATATGTCCACTCAGACCTTTGAGTTATGAAGCAAGACTTAGACACTTGAAATTGCCTTCATTGGCATATAGACGGCATAGAGCCGATATGATACAGATCTTTAAGATTGTGAATGGGATTGATGATAATTTATGAAGTCTTCAGATTTTTTTGAGTTCTCAGTTGGAGGAAGGACGCGTGGTCATAAATTTAAGATGCTGAAGAAACATGTAAAGTCCAAAGTGAGACAGGGCTCTTTCTCTCAAAGAGTTGTTAGTGAGTGGAATAAGCTGCCATCATTTGTAGTTGACTGCCCATCCATGAATAGTTTTAAGTCTAACCTAGAGAGGTTCTGGAGTCAAGACAAGAACAAATACAACCCCGACGGGATTTTTTTTGTCCATGTTATACCGCACAGCGCCCAACTAAAAGTTATTAATGTCATGTAATGACGACACCGAGGGGCAAATAAAAGTTAAGTCTAACTTTACGCCCACATTCAAGGTATGTAATAATCCCTTTCTGTTCGAATTGGTTCAATGTGACTCGGTCGAGAGGAACCTGGGAGAGCTACACTGAATTGACGGCCAGCGTATGCGCACACAGACATCTTATCCAGTCAATGGATTTGAAAATTGTGCGCATGTGATGTGTGGGCATGCGCTGGCCATCAATTCGGTGTAGCTCTCCCAGGTTCCTCTCGACCGAGTCACATTAAGTCATCAATTTGAACAGAAAGGGGCTAGTGGCAGAACCAAACGTTGCACGAACCCTGTTGTCAATACTTCAACTTCACTGGTAAGTCTTCAAATTGAAGAAATTTTTCGATTTTAAGTTGATATTTGTCCGCGATACTACCCTGTCATGATCCTGAATGCTACAGTCCGCAGCCCCATTACGCTATGCGTATGGGGCTGCTGGTCACAGTTAGTCATAGCCATGCATCATTCATGGGGAGTCCATGACATGGCATTGGCATAGCAATTTCTGCATCTCCCATCTGGAATGTTCAGTATAGTGCAGATATAAAGTTTACAGAAGTTCCTTGAAGTGTCTACATGTATCCTCAACTACACTGTAAGTCATAAATGCTACATTATTCAGAATATAACCACACGTCAAGATTAGAAAAAAAAAAATGTACCCGCCATACAACAAAGCTCTAATTCAAGCATTTTCATACACTCGTTTCAGATGTAGAATTAGATGAGATCCTTTCATTTCCCACAGGCCAGGACAGAGTCCAATGTGGACCTGAACACGGACACTTCCCTCCTGGTAGACATCTCAGATGCCCTCAGTGAGAGAGACAAGGTTAAATTTACCGTCCACACAAAAGTGAGTATGACGTATTTGCACGTTGATGACCCATTCATTTGCACTCCTTACCTTGTATGCAGATATATTGTTATATTTCATTTTTTTCTTTTTGTCTAAAAGAAATTCCTATCAAATTATGTGCAATTTTATACATGTATGACAAAAATGTTAAATGGTTAATCAAAGCTGCTTACTATTTGTTGTATTTTGAGCACATTTAAGATATTGTAATCTCCAAATTCAGAGACAGTAGGGTCTCCATACACATAGAAGTTCTAGAACTGTAACTCTGCATATTCAGTATGGGACCTGCTCAACGTTGATGATACATGTCGATGATAATTAACTTCATAGTAGCCATATTGCATGATGATGCTGATGCAGTACTTTTGAAGAAGTTCAGACTTGAACGGCATCATCAGTTGCAATATTAGTAAATGAATTGAAGGACTATGGGCTCTAAAACAACTGGAAAAGCCATATTGATCTATGCATACAATGTGTAGTTGCATGCTTGCTTGCATGGTGAAGATGGCTTTTATAAGTAGAGTCAGTAGCATCTGACAGCCAGAATGGTTGAAGTTTATTAAAATTGACATCCAATATTGGTTTTAATGCAATTGGACATTCAATATTGGTTACAATCATATTACAGGGGAAACTCGGTATAACGAACACTGCTGTAACGAGATATCGGTTATAACGAGGAAATTTTCTCGGTCCCAAATTTCCTTCCACACAAGTCTATGTAAAATGCTACTCTTATAGCGAGATCGGCTATAACGAAATAACTGCTATAACGAGATAAATTTTGTGACTTCCAAACAAAGAAAAACATAGTAAATCAAACCTGCTATAGCGAGGTAAAGCAAAATGCCTTCGGTAAAGCTTTACTTCGCCTGTACTATCATCTTCCGAGATTGTAAAGCTTGATGCGCCAAAAACTGTCTTGTACACACATAATCATTTTCTTCAGTGCACTCCAGCAAGCACTGCATGTTGTACGTGTGAAGTGTGTGTGTGCACGCACACTGATACATGCAGAAAATGTGGTGGGACGGCCATACATCATCAAGACGTTTAGCAGGCGTGAGGCAATCTGATGCTGTGATTGGCCTTCTACTTAGGGAATTCCCCGTCTTCACACACACGCAGTCATAATGTACATACAGAATGTGTCGCATACACACACAGCATTGTGCAGACCATATTCAAGCTTTCCACACAACACACACCCATACGATAACCACATACCAATCCACAGACGATCTTGATTCAATCGCAAGCTATATAGATTTACAAATTCAAACATCTACAATTAATAAGAAACACATTCTTGATATTGGATTTCCTTGGCGAAAAACATCTTCTTACCCATAAAGGTGAGTAATTCCCTCACACACAATATCAAGTTATCAGTATTGATTGAAATATGATGGGTAGTCCCACATGTGCAAATTAATGTCTTTATTTTATGCCTTCTTTCATGCCTACTGATATAACGAGATATCGGCTATAACGAGGAAAATGACTCGGTCCCGACCATCTCGTTATATCGAGTTTCCACTGTATTTTGGTTTTAATGCAATTGGACATTCAATATTGGTTACAATCATATTATATTGGTTATAATAGTATACCAGCACATGTTATGAGGATGAGAGAATGAATATAATATTTTGATAATGCAGTAGTGCTGATGAATGGGTCACTTTCTGTACTAAAAAACTCCTGGCAAAGTGGCATGTGTTTAAAATGTCCATTTTCAGTGCTAACATGCTTAACCCAAAGCCCCCCCCCCCCTCCTGCAAACCTGCCAAACTTGTAAAAAGTCTTGTTTATAGATAATAAATTGCATTTTGAAAGCTTCAATGGAAATTTATGGTAATCTACCTGTAAGTGTTTATTATAAATATAAACAAGTTAGACAAAACTTATGCATTCTTCTTGGACCTTAGAACATCATGTTGTAAGAAATCATCTCTGTAAAGTTGTAAGCCCCTCCATATCCAAAGTTAGCAAGATTAGTGCAAGTTTCAAAGATGACAACAGGATTAATAGTTTAGAGCACAAGTGAGCTAAACCTGCTTGTGGTGCTTGTAGATCAGAGCTACCACATTTGGGCAATTCCGCAGTTAGGTGGACATGACATGGATAAAAGAAATGTGCCTCTTTATCTTACTCTTTAATCTAGGTATCAACTAATGCCATGGATGTTCACCAATCATTAAGGTCTTTTAAATTCAGTAGATTTTATCTTTCGTATTTATTGATTTCGCGAGATCTAAAACCATCATTTAAAATGTACATGTGGGACTGGGGATGCTGAAATTCACTTAAATGCAAATTACAGTGGGTTCCTTTGAAATTTTTTCCTCAAAGTTTTGCTAAAGGGTAAAAGATAAATACATTTAAATACTCCAGAAGTCATGTGACATTTTGTCAATTACAAAAGGGTGAAATGACCTGCGGAATTACTCCGGACAAATGTAACGTTACTAACCGTAACGTTACTAACCATGCTTTTTGGGGTCTACAGTAGCTAAGAAATTATTGGTCGAACTGCTGAAAAACATTGTGTGAACATTTGTCATGATGCAATAATTGAAATTAATGCAACACTTTGTTTGAAGTAACTTGAATTTTTGCACACTTTTTGTTACAAGACATTGATTTTTTTGTCATGTCCTTTTTTCGTAACGTTACTAACCAGCCCTTTCAGTTGCCATAGCAATGCTATTATTTCTTGGATTGTAATCATTCTTTTCTGTATCATAAACCTGGGAATGATGAACATGTTTTTGACATAATTTTGGCTTTAAATGAATAAATGGTAATTTAGTAGTAAAAACAAATATCTAAATTTGTTCAAATGTAACGTTACTAACCGCGGAATTGCCCATTTGCATTTTTGATTTGTCACTTTTTGACCCAAACATCTTTCCTTTTTAATGTTTTAGATAAAGTCATCATGATATGAATGAGAACCAGGCAGCATAGACTCAGTGACATCACTATCAGTTTTAGTTGTTACCTTGTTATGTTTTTAAAGTTACATCGTAAATATTATAGTCATTCAGATGGAATGACAGAGTGAGTGTGGGTTATGGCAGAGTACTAAAGTGTAGAACGGGTAGCCAATGTGATCATGAAGTTACAGTAATAGAACTTTTTACATACCAGTAAGCACTTTCACCATTTTTCATTTTTACCAGCACTGGTAATCCAGTCAAAGTCCCCCTTTCTTTGAGTAGCTGCCATTCCCAGGCACACAGTTTTTTTTTTTTTCTGTAAGTTTTCATTTCAATATGTGAAACCCAGATTGAATTGGTGGTCAGCATTTCTTGTACGCATTATGTTGTATTGCAATGTGTAGTGGCATACCTGTGGTGATTGTTTGTGAAACCTGTGTAACTGTTGTAAAATGTGGTATAGTGGTATCATAGTTGAATTTGTTCATCTTATAAGGCTGACTACTGTATTTGAAGATGAGGAATTTTAGAGAGATAAAAAAATTGATGCACATTGGGCTTGATTTATGTAGGGGGGGGTATATGCAGAGACTCCAACCCTAGATATCTTTTTATATGGGAGATTCTCCCGCCTTGACCTTACCCTAGCAAACTGGAGACTCTGACACCTGAACATGCGCACAGTATTATGTGTGTGCAGTGCACATCACGAGCGCTAAGTGCGACATGTGATGGATCCAGGGTTGTGATGGATCCAGGGTTATAGATGCCCTTTGGTGCTATTTTGGCCTTATTTTTGAACACATATGTGACAGTACTAAAGTTGGGCGGGAGAAAGCTAAATTTCAAGCTGGAGAAAATACATAATTTGTACATCTAAAGCGGGAGACACACAACCATAATGGGAGAAATTCAAACTAAGATGGAAGAGCTGGAGATTTTAGAGAAAATAGCCTCAAAGAGTGAGATCTGCCACCGAAAGTGGGGAGGGTTGGAATTTCTGGGTATGTGAAAAGACTTTTCAGCTTGATATAACCTATGTCAAATGTGATTGGTATCTGCCATCCACAGCTAAACTTAGAGAAATTAGTTGCAATTCAGTGACTTTTAGATTTATTAGCTTTTGAATTTAGCTTGGATTTGCAATTACAGTGTTATCTGTTTAGGTGCAAGAGTAAGGGCTCTTAGTTGATGTCACATCCAAACATTTCCTGGATCTTTCCATTTACTTGTATAGTTCATTGTTTTTGTTAGCTGCAGAATATATGCACATTATATGCAAATGTGTTGGCTGTGATAAGTGAGACTGTATAGTGTAATGTCAAGCATGGTTTTGAATGTCCCAATGTTATGATGCTTGAAAACGTGTACATATATTGTCTGTAGATCTTTCTCTTCTTTTTTGTAGCGTCCTGCAAGACCAAATTTGCTTGATACCCTATCTTTAGTAAGTTTTGATTTTTATGTTTGTAGTCAGTGCTAACCCTGCTTCTTGCACACTGTCTGCTTTTTACCCCCTCAGATTTCAGCCATTTGAAGATATATTATTATTTTCTTTTTTTGTTCCAATGATTCTGAAATTCTATGGCAGTGGACATGTAAAAGCTACTCTCCAACATGCAAAGTGCTGGCCTCCTACAGCTTTTGTGAGCAGCTCTTATTGCATTTTAGTTGTGGCAAATTTTAATCTGTGAAAGTACCAAGGGGTACCCAAAAAATAGATTGCAACTTTGAAGTGGCTGCATGCCAGCAAATTGCATATATATATATATATATTGTGCATTTGCAAGCTATAAACCAGACATAGTTAGATTGGTGTGGATGAGGACAACAATATTGTTTTATTTCTTTATTAAATTCTTATTTAATTGATTTCACATGCTTGACAATGAGGACAAGATGACAATATTTTGTATCAACAAAGGATTTAAAATGAAATATGACTGAACAGGTTCTTTCTGTAGAAAGCTAAATTTTCAGCAAGTGACGCCTACAGTTCATGCTCTCGTGTGCTATAAATACTTTTTAGATTCCTCAGTTCGTGAGCTTCAGCTATCCTGCAAGAATGTTGTAGTTTTGAGATTCTGAATGGAGTAGGCGCTTGCTACTGCTTACAAGCACAATTTGCATTGTAGGAGAGCTGCTTTTCTTTTCCTGTGTCGTGTTTATTGTTTCTACGTACAGTAGATTGCATGTGAAAGTAATCAATCATTTGTCCTGTTTACAATGTCAGGTGGCTTTGTTTGTTGCGGCATGCTCTTTGAAATGGCAGTATTGACATTTGTTTCCTGAGATCAAGATAAATGTTTTAGAATGCCTGTTTGCATCATGTTATCATTCTAAATTGTTTTCTACATACCTGGGTGAATGCATGAAAATGCAGTGTGTTCAGACTAGCAAAATATGAAATGGTCTTTAATCTTCCTCAGTAGTCCTCTTTTTTATTTGTTAATTCCTGGATTGTGTTAAAAAATTTCACAAGATTGGCAGCATTTGCTCTTTTTACCCCCACTGTTTCTTTGTCTTTGTTGCAGTATTTCTGTATGTACATATTTCTACACAAAGAGTAAAATGAATATTTCCCAGTAAACTGCTAATACAATTTCTCAGCTTCACACTCTTGCCTTTGGTCCAGGGAAGTGCAGTAGATTATTTTTGTTTGGTTTGTAGAAGAGATCATGTGCTTAAAAACGTACCTTGTCTTTTTAGCACTGTAGGGTATATGAATACTTTGTAGCAAGGAGGGTTACCTCCTTGTGCTTAGCGGACTTTGCCATATAATATGACATGATTCTAGAATGTTCATCTTTTGTGCTCAACCTCATACAAATTATATGGTACAAACTTTCCATTTTAACAAGCAGTGTGTTCTTATGTTCTTTGTTTACAAGAATAGAATTGAGATAGTTGAATATTTAAAAAATAAAGAATAGCAGCCACATCTTCATGAACATAATTAGTAGTGTGTCTGTAACTCATCAACAAACTGTAGGATTATCATGAATGGTTATGCAAGGTTTACTTCCACTGTCATGGGATTTGCTGCGTACAGTATGCCACAATTGGCCATTAAAAGCTTATCATGAAATTTTGCTCACCAAATAGATATCTATCACATTTTGTGTCATGATTGAAATGATAGTTCTGCCGTGCCCAAATTTGAGATGGTGTTTACATGTTACAAGTAAATTAATTCTTGATTTTCATGATGACCAAAGCTTAAAGTTAATGGAATCATGGAGTTACATATTATATGTATGTGTTGCAGCTCCATGATGGAATGCTGACCCCTAGACTTTGCACTTCTACATTTGGCCATCAGTGAGCATTACCATATTCTGACATTAAATTGTACTCATGCAGGCAGAACAGTAAACAAATGCCACAGCTCTAAGATATTTCAAATAGTGTAGTCACCAATAATGCTGACTTGCTCTCCACCAACATTACCTGTTAGTTGTCATATCTTGTTTGATAGTTCACAGAAACGAATCTTTACTGGCTGTGCATCACATCTTACAGAGCAATACCCATCTGGGTGTAGACTCTGTAGTGAATGGTGGATTGGATGTGCCTTGGTGGACATTAGTTTTTGGTTCCTTTGTGGAATCCATTTGTTACCTGCTTACTGTCAACTTCTGCAGCATATACATTTGTAACTACTATTAAAACTATCACAAAGCAAGAGCTTATAGTATGAATAAAGAAAACATAAATGCAGCAATGATTGTAGGACAACTAAGTGATATGGTTCTTAGTCTGAACAGTATGTACAAAAGGTTGTCTTGGTATGACCTTTTGAAGAGATCATCTGCTGGAAATGTTCGAGCTATGTCTCATTGGAATTTTTGGTTGGAATTTTTCTTTTGATTGATAATGTTTTGTAATCTTGGTCATAAAATGTGTCGGCTACAGTGAGAATTCTGAAGATTTAGATCTTGATCAATTTGTATTGACATATTTTAGTAATTTCTTCATAGTGTGACTTTTGTTGAGATTCCAAGTAAATTTGGTTCTCTTGGAACAAAATGCGAACATTAATACAAAATCATTTCAGTAACTGGTGTACTTTCACTGGTGGTTTGTTAAAGTGTTATTGAGTGGTGAAGAGGGTTGAAATCGATTTCACTTTATTAATTTTCAATGTGTGTAAAAGACATGCACACATTTGAAAATGAACAGCTGTTGTATATTTTGGCAGTCTAGCAGTTATTACTTCCCCCACTTTGGGCTCAGAGGAAGCATCAATCTGCAATCAAGACATTTTAATACTCTCTTCAGAAAAAGTCTCACACGAGTTTGCAGACACATCAGTGACATTTAACCCCCTGTGTACCACCACTGTAGAATACTGTTTATGTCTTACTCAGAATTGTTGCTCGTGTTAATGAGTGAGTTAACATTGATGGTGGCTCTGCTCTATCTCTCTTGGCAAGGGAGTGGCTTGGATAGGAGTTCAAAGGTATATTGGATTCTTCCTGTCCAGAGCTTAATAATAGGTTGTTGAATCATTTTGTGCTAGAAGCCCTAATGAAGCATACTTCCCCTATGCTTTGTTATGATCCTGCCAGTTCTAGCATGGAATGAGCTGCTATGAGATGTAGTAGCTTTTGAGTGTTTTGATTTCTGAATTAATTCTAGTAAATTTCTAACTCATTTGATATTGATAAGATTGGGACATGAGAATGAAAAGAGTCTCAATAAAGCTGTGTTGAACAATCTACATGAGGTATAGCATCATATTCCAGAAAGGTATCAATTAGATTTTAAAAACAATGTTTGTATGTGTCCAATCAAGGAAAAATTATGGAAAATTAACTTATAATACCCCTAAGACTTCTTATATCTATAGTTCTTTAGCCCAAACAGAAATATGATGATATGTTTAACAGGACAAATTGAAGAGTGAAAAAGAAATCATTATGTCTTCAAAAATGAATACAATGGATTTATTGGAGAAGATTTAAGGTGAAGGCACACAAATGTGTCTGATGCTGATTGGTGCTGCCCTTTCTGGAGGAGACTCTACTTGCTTAGTTTCGTTTTCAAAGCACTTGACATTCAGTTCAATGTGTACAATTTTGTAGCTCCTTTGTTTTGAAGCAAAACTGATGCACTCTGTGTGTGCACTGTGTCAATTATTCAAGTTTTCAATGGGGTTTGGATGGTAATCAGATGCATTCAGGTTTAGAATACCATGATATTCAAAGCAGAGAGACAATGGCTAAGCATAGTGCATGAGGTACTGGCCACATACTACCCAGTAGATGTCTCACATAGTGGTAGACATTCTTTTTATAAAAGTTGTTGTTTTTTTTTCCTAGGGGAAAATGCTTTATCTTTCTTGTGAGAATGGTGTTTTGAGTCTTAGTTGCATTTGCCGGTGATGGCTTCAAGAATATCCATGTTTGTTGGATTCATTTTGTTTGTTAAGTGCTTTTCTAGAGCAGTGATTTTACATTACGGTACTTCATTTGTTGTACGTTGACCTGCTTTTTATGATGACTAGAAGATGCGTTATAGATATTGTGTGAGATCCTATTGTCTTGTTCATAATTGTAAACCAAGTATGCACATGATGTAAATGGGATAGGGCTTCTTATGTTGAGTGAGAATGCATTTCACCACGGTGGGTTATGGTGTACAGGTTTGTTGTTTTTTTTTTAGTTCAAAACTCAAGGATTATGGATGATTGCGATTCATGGGTGATTACTCATACAATTGTAGGTGCCTTGGCATTTGTGATACATAATTTATGTCATCATTAATGATATTGACTCTTGTGATTTGAGAATTAGTAAGAACACACAGCGTTGAAATGTCCTGTAGTGTGAATGATCATTGCATTTCAGTGGTGTAGCACATGCTGTAGTGTTGGCATTAATGTTGTTTTGTGTGTAATGCCAAAAGGGCAGCTGAGCATTTATTTGCAGTAATGAGTGGGACTGACCTCATGCATTCCTCCAGACTCTTCATTTGTCATTTCTTCTATCATATAATGCTATGAAAACTGAGAGGGAGGATGTTCAATCAACTTGTATTTGAATACATTAGAAGCAAAGTTTGGTGAGATTAAATGGCTATTACAATCAGCCACAGAATCACTGTCCACTTCAGAAATAGAAGAACACAATTGGAGAATGTAATTTCTTGAATTAAAGAGTAGGTTTCTTCATCAATTTGACCAAGATCATACAACTTTGCCCTTTATGTACCGTACTCTCAGTTTACAGAGTACGTACATACGGCATGCATAAATGGCACAATGTACTCGTAGTACTTATTGTCAATAGATGTGTATGCTGTAGAGGTTTTAAAGTCCTGATATTTGACATGAAACACAACATTACAAACTGTGTGAGAAGTGAGAACAGTTCTTATTGAATTTTCGTATCTGGTGTCCTCTGCACATTGTGTCTTTTGCACTATCCTGCAAAACAACTGGAATTCTGTGAGGTGTCTTTTAACCCGTCGAGGACAGACTGATTACGCTACAACACGCCTTTCTCATAGACACCTACTTGAGTATACTCGGGACTCGTCCTTAACTGGTTAATGCAGGCCTAGAAAAACTTGTTGTTGATGTTGTTATCATTGTTGTTGTTGTTGTTATCATCATCATCTGATCATCACTGTTATTGAAATATTGCTAAAACTCTACTTCAGTTGATATGTCTTCATAATTTGCTGTCTTGTTCATGTGTTTCTCATACTTGTATTCAATCTTAATATCAATTTTCCTTGTGCATGGGGAGAAAAAGACTAAGAAATTAAGAAGTTGCCAAGTTAAATACATTTTTGTATTATCTCTACACTTGTTTCTGCTTTGTTCTCATTATCTTAGACAACCCTTCCTGAGTTCAGCGAGAGTGAGTTTTCAGTACAGCGAGAACATGAAGAGTTCATCTGGCTCCATGCTATGTACGAAGAGAACGAGGACTACGGGGGAATCATTGTAAGTTGCCATTCTCCCACTTCATGCTTTGTATCTTCCTGTGGTCATTGAAAGTGTGACTTTTTTGCTGCACAGAGAGAATCATTGAACATAATACCCTCATTAGATGCTGATATTGGTTTTTATGCGTCTTTTTGTTTTATTGTCTCCATAAGCAACGAAAGGCTGTTTTGCTTTCACTCTCGTTACCTTTGATTCAGCTTGATAGACGGAATAATGTCGCCTTTGTATGATGTATTTGATCCTTTTCAAAGCTTACCAAGTGCTGTGTCATGGTGCATGGAGTAATACAACATATTGCCATCCATATATTGCAGTAAATGTAGTCAGTGATAGATATTTTTGTGACTTATTTAAGTAGCATTTACTTCATGTAATGTTGAAATGCCATCCCAGTTATTACCATAGCATTGACAAATGTGGCAGCGAGAAACGTGAATTAATGTTTTTGATTCTTTTCTTTATCCAAAGTTCCAGGCAGCCTGTAGAAAGTTTCTGCATGTGATAAAGAACCAAGCTTGATATCTAATTGATGTGAAAGTTTCATGTCATTTGTATATGCAGGCCCTGTTAGTTTACTGTTATAAGGATGAACTATACACATCCTTTTCAAAAAGCAAGATTGATTGTTTGATTGTTTGAATCATCTTATTCAGAATTTTGATTGTTGACAAAATGTATTCATAGCATTTACAATGAACAGCTATTCTTTATCAACAGCTAAGGTATTACGAATGTGCATCAAAGTGTCATCATGATCTTTTGTGATTGCTCATGAAAATAGATTCCCCCAGCGCCACCAAGGCCAGACTTTGATGCATCAAGAGAGAAGCTCCAGAAGTTAGGGGAGGGTGAGGGCACCATGACAAAAGAAGAGTTCAACAAAATGAAGCAGGAGCTGGAGGCGTAAGTCTAAGCCACATTACTGCAGAGATGTTGTCATGCTGTAGGGGGCTGGAGGCATAAGTCTAATCCTGTGCCATGTTACTTTTGAAATGCTGTATGCTTTGGTACTGTCACACTGTGTGGGGTTGGGTATGCAAGTCTATTGTCCTTCAGATATTGTTATTAGGATGCTGTATTACTTTGTGTTGCTGTACACTTGAAACTATTCATGACTTGACAGAACTTTGTTCAGCAATGCTTTTAATGGATGTAGTGGAAGTGTATTCTGTCCAGTAAGATTTCCTCAGTATTTGTCTTATTTTCTGGCAAGCAAGCTAAGGCGTAAGCTGTATAGTTGTGTTTACCAGTCACAACATAGTCCTCAACCAAGCTGCAAAAAGTTACAAATGAACATCAGATTAGATAAATACCAAATAGTGGGTGCAGACCTTTAAAGTTCTCAGAATGCTTGTTGTTGAGGCAAATTCCACTTTTAGTTTTGATTCGGTATGCAAGATTATTGTTCAGAGAGGATGTACTAGGGTTCATGATTTACTAAGCAACTTCTCATATTACTTTCTAACCCCTTTATCATGGTGGGTGGGGGGGGGGGGGGATGAAAAGAAACCTTTCATTTTCTTCCTTTTATGAGAAGGTGGCCAAAACAACTGACAGTACATACCAAGGATATAGATGCAGTATTGGACAATGAATATACTTCACCCAATATGACACATTTTGACATTTAGATGTTACATGTTTTTGAAATTATGACTTTGTGTCCAATTTGTAATTCCATGCATATTATTTGACCTAAAAACAAACAGGAAGTGCAAATACCTGTTGTGTTCATGACATAGCCTCAGCTACTTCCCAACAGTTGGCTGTAAATACATAAAGTTTGAAGCAGAAGCAATTGGTGAAAGTTTAGCAGATAGGATGATATCACATATGATTCAATATTGCACACAATACATATTAACAAATTAATACAAATATTGAAGAACAAGGAGAACATCTTGAATGTCATGTTCACATACTTTTCAAAATCGCACATATCCTTAAAGGTTAGCATATAAAATTCAGATTCTTTCTTTTTTTTTCAAATTGCCTACCTACAGTGAGTACTTAGCAACATTCAAGAAGACTGTGGCTATGCATGAAGTGTTTCTACAGCGTCTAGCAGCCCACTCCACCCTGCGAAATGATCACAACTTCCGAGTCTTCCTGGAATACAAGCAAGAGGTTAGTTGGGTGCAAAGGAAAGGAACAAATAGTTTTGAATTGAGATGTATGCATTCAGAAAACAGATATTATAATAACTAAACACTTTATATGCCTTTTATCCGCAAAACCGTCGTTTTTGGTGTGCTTCATTAGTGTGCATTCATATGTGATGACCCTCGTCTTGGTGTCTGTGGGTCAGAGGTAGATTTCTTTCAAACGTCCAAGTGTTATTTTGACGGCAGATCTCGGCCGTCAACCGCGCGAATGTGAAGAAAATTGGCACACACATTGCCTATGATGTAATCTAAAATACCATGAAGTTATTTTTTCAGAAAATCATCATTTATGCTAAATTATGCTAATTTATGCATGATGATGCATAAAATCAAACTATTTGGTATAAATCACAAAATAAAGCTCAAAACAGGCACATTTTTTGTGTAAATATTCTTTTTAGTGTCCTTAGCAAATGTAATGAAAAAAAATTGTGATATCAGAAAAAAAGTATTTTATTTTTTTTTAAATTTCTTATGTATTTCCTTGTTTTTTCGACTTTATGTTTTTCATTGTTTTTTTGATGAAATTTGTCCGCGACATCGCTCGGAACAAGAAAATATATTAGTCATTGATTTTAATCAATAAAACACCAAAATAATCATGCTTTTATGAAATTTGCCTGTAAGCACAGTTTGCATTGAAATTGTACACGAATTAACGTTTTTGCGCAATTTTTGGTCTGACATGCATGTACATATTTATGCACAACTTCGGAATCGCGTGCACGGGCGTCGCAAATTTGGTGTCAAAAGATGCGGGAGACTCGAAAGAAAAAAGTCATGAAACGTCGCGGCGATAGCTTTTTGCGATTGGGATACATCACGCGGAACGTCGAGGGGGGGCCGAGGCCCCCCCCCCACCCCCCGGCCTAGTTAGGGTTAAGTGCATGATTTGTGATTATTACACTTTGTGATAAGAATGTTCTGGGCCTTGTTTCCATGTTTCCAGTTAAATGTGCGAGGGAAGAACAAGAAGGAGAAACTATCAGGCCTCATGAAGTTTGTCACCAAGTCAGTGGATGAAGTGCTTGTTTCTGGCCAGAAGGTAAGACAACGAGGGCAGTTGGTTCTTTCTTTTTCCAGCTTTTTCCTGAAATCTTTGCTTTAAGCTCAGTTTAGACATTTTTGTATTGTTTTACAGCAATTTGAAGCATGTCCACGTTTTTATACCTCGCCATGAAGTGGTGCCGGAGGCAATAAATGCAATGTAATGACACAGAACCAGTGTTTACCTCTCTAGCGTTGTAAACTTTTAATGGATTCTTTAATTAAAGTGGCATTCCCTTTGCCAGAATGTGATGTGGTGCCTTGATCCTACACTTGCCTATGCGTGATGGAGAGGATGAAGACTTTGTGTCTCAAAGTCATCTGTATTCCACCATCTATTTTTCTTTTATGTTTGTATCCATGCAGTCATTGCACTAAGATCTCTCTTCGTTTTCCTATCATTTCAGCACTAACTGCTGTTTGCCACGTTTCATTTATCTGTCAATATTAAATATATATAGCTCTTTTATCTGCATGTACAGTCCGACCTCGACTATCGGGCTATCTCTTATCCTGACTTTTCTGCCATGTGGACATGCTCATGCGGTGAAGACAAAAATAAAAAAAGGAAAGGGATTTCAAACTTGATTACATCTCTTACAAAATTCACATGATTTACCTATAATATTCCGATAGAACATTTTTAATTTTTACAGTGTAATGTTTCAATTTCTGTAAAAAATGGACTGATTTTGAATAGGCCAGTATAGATCCAGTTCCAGTGTAAGCTAACTGCCAGTGGGTTGGCAGATACATGTACATGTACATAAACATTGTTTGTCCCATATCCGGCCTAGTTGCTTATATGGACAGGCGTCAATCCCTACATGGCCGGATAAGAGCGGTCGGACTGTATACTTTGTTCATCACTCTTGAGAGCCTCACTTTCTGTGTACTGACTATGTGTGGGCGTGATTCTGATGGTGCACAGCAGAAGCATTTAGCGCTTCTCAATTTATATTCCGCAGGACGTCGATACTTTTTTTGAGCATGAGAAGAACTTCCTGGTGGAATACCACAACAAGGTGAAGGACGCGACAAGCAAGTCAGATAAGATGACACGAGCACACAAAGGTACAAATTCAGTTCCCTCTCAGTTTACCGTAAAAGTGGAAATTTTCGCAGTGTTCAAATTTTCGCACATTTCACGCAACCAGAAACTGGCGCGAAAATGAAAGAACGTGAATGTTTTTGCTTTCCATATGTTCCGCGGAATTAAAAGCACGTGGAACTCTTCTAACCTTGCCGTGCGCGAAAAATTAGTCGCGCGAAAATATCCACTTTTACAGTAGTGCATTATTGTAATGGCCTACATTTTGCGAAGCATTGTACTTATACTAACCTAATCCAAGAAGCAAATAAAATCTCTTAGATATTGAAAACAAGATGAACCTGTGGACAGGTTAAGTGAACGTAACTTCCAAAGTATATTGCCACCTGACTGGATGGCCGGATGAATAAAGCAGCGTCTTGACTACTCTGCTTCTTACCTGAAATGCCTTGCCCATTCTTAACAAAAAAGCCATGTAGTGGGCTTGTGTTAGGCATACAGAGAGCAGGGCTGTTGTGACTCAATGGATAGTATCACAGATGTACAAAACAAAGATAGGACAAGCAAACACTTAAGGATTTCATTTGCCAAACCATCATATGTATTTTGAAGGAGTCACAATCTGAGGCATAATTTCTCTATTTGTGTGTCTTCGATGTTGAATGTACTGTAAAAGTGGATATTTTCGCACGAGTAATTTTTCCTGCTCGGCCAAGTTTGATCAATTTTGAGCGTTTTTAATTCCGTGGAATCAAGACATTACATAGTGGTACATATAGCAAGCAAAAATATTCACGTGCTTGTATTTTCATGCTAGTCTCTGGTTGTGTGGAATGTGCAAAAATTTCCACACCTCAAAAATTTCCACTTTTAAAACATTGCTTGATACCCAAGTAAAGGGATATCCCTTCTTTACTGAAATAAGAATAAGAGTAGGATTGTTGTACTTTCATGCTGAGGTAGATCCTTCCTACATTACCCAACACTGATTCATCCATCACAATGACAAATACTGTATGGAGAGTGGTTGCAATCTGCATTTGTGTACTGAATAAGACAAAGAATCCAATGGAGTTATTGTGTGGATACCCCATTCTTAGCATCTGTTTAGTGATTATATTTATTCAACATTATGAATGTCTGTTTATTTTATGTAACGGTATATAATTATGAAAATGAGCAGTCTGTTCAGTAGCTTTTACATACACTGTCTTTGTTTCTCCCATCTTTGTTTCTTACAGATGTTGCAGATATATATATCAAAATCTCGTCAGGATTATTAGGTCTTGGAACTATCGATAAAACAGATTTAGACAAGTAAGTGCACTCAAGTCGTACATCATGCATATCTATTTTGTTGATCAAATATGTTGAAGGTGAAACTGCACTGTCATATTGTGTATGTTTGTGAGAGCAGGGGCCTGCAACATTAATCATTAGAATCAAGTCCTAATTGATAATTTTCAAGTCATATTCCAAGTTACCTAATCAGAACCAATTATTGGGAGATGATTTATGGCTGAATTAAATGATAAATATCCCTGCTTCCAAGATGCAACATTTAAAGTGAAAACATAGTTTTGGTAAGGGTGTGAGAACCTGTCTGGCACCATTTCATATTTGCTTGCAATATATCGAAAGAGTCTACAAAGAAACTTACCTGGCTGACGCGATTTGCCTAGATGATGAGTCGTTTTGGAGTATTTTGAGATCAAAAATAAAAGTCGGTTTACCGACTTTTATTCCAGAAGGATCCAGACTGACTCGGTCTCAGGGAAAACTCGACCCTATTTCAGACAATTTACATGCAGTTCGTGATTGCCATTGATATTCTACTGTATAACAAACGAGGCTTTACTGAACAGACAGGAAAGTGTGCGCTAATCCTGTTTAAAACAAATGGACCGCGCGCGGTCCTCAGGCATATTACGCACATCACCTGAGTTGCTGAGACGCGCTGTTTAGTGCTTGATAGGCGCACACTAATTTTACATGTGCGCCAAAGAGGTTTTTTGATGCGCGCGTTGTATCAACTGGACCATAACTGCGACTAGCCAGAACGCGAAGCGCTATTATACAGGCCGCTCCCATAGTACAACACTGTACAATCCAGAGGGACACGTCGGCCCACCGTCAAAGCGAGGCCGAGTTGTCCCAGAGTCCGAGTTTAGCCTGACCCCCATCAGGTAAGTTCTGAGATAGCGACTGCGGTGAACCTTTTTGGTTAATATTTCGCATTTTCGTCGTTACCCATCGAATATCTTGTTATTACAGCGTTATTCCGCACATTTCTTAGGCATACGTTCACATTTGGGAGCGAAATTTGACAACTTTTGCAGGCGTACCAGAACTATGTTTTGGCTTTAAGGTTCTTACAAAAACTGTATGTGATATCGTCAAATATGAATCTTCTTTTCAGCGCAGATGTCTAAACCCAACAAGATGGAGTGTAGATATTATGTATACCAATAAAGGGAGATGGCAGTTGCTAGCCAAGTTAGTGATTTGACATAAGACGTAATATTTTTGGGTTCCACTTTAATGTACTGTAATGAGTGGTTTGTATAATTGCAGGGATATAAAGAGTTGGCGTGTATATGGACATTTTTTTTTTTGGGGGGGGGTCATAAAAGGTCAGCTGTGCTTAGACGTCGGCAACATCAGAACATTACGTCAAGCTGTATTCAGGTTACGCGGTGGAATGTCAACAAATTGTTACAGGTGATGCACTTGCTTGATGCAGGTGGAGATGTTTTTAACCCTTCCTGTCCCAGAGATTTTGGGCAGTGTGTACAATGCTATGTGGCATCCTGTGCCAAGCGGCAAGCAAAGCGCACAGAGGGTTAATAAAGAATCTCAATTTTGCAATGTCTGTAGGATGATACGTGACTGTTGCCTTTCATTCAATTGTTACTTGCCTACATATTTTCTTCTATAGATTCTTCAACAAGATTTCAGAGACATTTGAGAAACTGAGGGTAAGTTCATATAGCTTCAGTTGTACCTGTTAATACTCATATCTGTGTAGTTACCCTGTATGAGCTCAAACATCTCTGAATGTTAAAGATGAGTGGCATTTTACTTCTGACCAATACGCTGTCAGTATCAGTGTGTATCATTGACAATAAAGTAAAAGTTGTATGTTCACTTTAAATTGCAGTGGTATCATTTGCTCTGACTTTGTATGTGGTAACATGGAGTGTATTTTTTCCCCTCAAAATACAGAGGTTAAGGGCAGGAAAAGAAATAACCAACAACTTTTGTTAAAATCATAGCATTGATTTTTAGGAAAAAAAAAGATTGTCCGCCAGGGTGCTACATAACTTTATTTTACCACTTGCCCAGTCGGGCAAGCAGATTTTCTAATTTGCCGCTAAGCACTTGCCCAAATGTTAATTTTGCTTGCCCGAAAAGAAAGTCCCAAAAATACAAGGAAATAATATTGAAAACCATGTGTATGTCAAGGGCTTAAAGGACAAGTCCACCTTCATATACATAAGGATTTAGAGAATGCAGCAATATTAGTAGAACACATCAGTGAAAGTTTGAGGAAAATTGGACAATCCGTTCAAAAGTTATGAATATTTTAAGTATCTGTGCAGTCACTGCTGGATGAGAAGACTACTACAGTGTATGATGTCACATGTGTACAACGATTCTAAGGAAAATAAAAAGAGAATTTCACAAAACTTTACTTTTTGAATAAAGTGCACAGTTCTTCGACTTGCTACTGACGTATGTTAAGGGTAATATCATTCCCCCTGCCTTCTGAAAGAGAGAAGTCGAGTGTTCTTTTGTTATGCGAGAAAAATGGAAATATGTTGAATTTTTTTTATTCTTTCTTTATATCGTTGTACTCATGTGACATCACAAGCTATAGTAGTCTTTTCATCCAGCCGTGACTGAGCAGAAACTTCAAAAATTCATAACTTTTTAACGGATTGTCCGATTTTGCTCAAAATCTCACTGATGCGTTCTACTAATATTGCTGCATTCACTCAACCGGACTGAACCCACATGTCTATGAAGGTGAACTTGTCCTTTAATAACAACACAATCATTTGAATAAACAGCACACATTGATTCGCACGCAATGGAGCAACAGAATCTGTCTGATCAAGTGTTGCCGTCACATTGCATATATTATTAGGGCTTCTTCGCAAAAGTGTTGGAGAGTTGCTGAAATGAAATATAGTCTAGAGTGCGTTGCATCACTAAACAGACATCATCTTTGGGCTTCTGTATGGTTGACCTTATGGGTTTGTTGGGGGGAATAAGTGGAAAACAGATGGCTTCAAAACTGTTTGCTTGCCCAATTCGGGCAAAAATTTGTTCTCATTGTTCAAAAACACTTGTCCGAATTTGATTTTCACTTGCCCCGGGCAATCGGGCAAGTGCTTATGTAGCACCCTGGTCCCTCTTTCAGAAGGTTGGTTTGCTAGAAATTGCTGTTTCCATGATGATCACTCCTTTTTTTTTGTCCTTCAGTGTATTTATAGTCTTGATTGATATATTAGTTTGTTTGTTTTTAATGTGAGCATTCTTCTTTATAATAAACAGTCAATTGAGATGTTATAGTCATGCAAAGACTCTCTCCACTATTATCCTCTCCCTCAGGGCAACTACTCCTCTCTGTTGGACAAAAAAATGAAATTTGCACTTGCCTTTTCAGTTATGGGCACTGTGCATAAATGCTCGTTTACGAAAGAGGAAGAATAGTTCAATACACTATCTCTTGTTATATATCTCATTTGATTAATCCTTGATTCTGGTTGGTTGAAATCAGGGGCATACATTTAACTATTGCCTTCAGCTTCATAATACCCAAACTGTCCCATAGTGCTAAACTGCCCTCTATTGGTGTGTACGTGGATATGTGCACATGCACTGTAAATGCTTTGCTTCCTTAGCATGAGAGGTGACCTGTGTCCAATGCGATTGCAATACAAACATCTATGGCAGCTCTTGATGTGCGTTGGCATTTGGCCAAGTAAAAAATTTTTCTAAGTCTATTCAGTGTATGAAACATAAAGGTTGCTTTTATTCAAGGAATTATCGATAGTATTGCCCCTCAGGATCTTAAATCCATGCTTTGACCCTTGGTGTGCAAGCTTCTTAGGTCATGGCATGGAGTCGAGATCCTTCGGGCAGGGCAATAATATGAATAATGCCCCGAAAAGCAGTCCATATCTGTATGTTACGCCCTGCCCACAAATAACCTCCACAGCAAAGAGTAGAAAGATTTTAGTAACACGACATTGATGTTCCCCATTACTTTACTTCCCACAGAAATTAGAAGCTAGAGTGGCATCAGATGAGGACCTAAAGCAGTCGGATCTTCTGCGCTACTACATGAGGGACTCGACAGCAGCAAAGGTTGGCATAGCTCTCTTGTGGAATGTTTTTGGACATTCACACTCTTCACCTGATAAAAGGAAGTTTTCAGAGATTTTGAAACCAATATATGAGCTCACAAACAAAATATGTAAGGATCTGATACTTTAAGATTTGTTTTCATGACAATTTTCTGGACCATTGCCTCTGAAGGGTGACAGGGGCAGAATTTTTTTTTTAAAGTTTGTACTATGGTCCACTCTCATATTGGCACTGACATTAAAAGAACATAGGGAAAACAGCACAGTTCGACTTTACAAAGCCATCTTTTTTCATATTTCACAAACCCATTTAATGTGATGAACTACTTTGAAATGAAAACATAACAGTATCTTTTAGTGGAGTAGGTTTAAGCCAATATGTCACCTGTCAAATGTTACACTGTATACACCATATATTTATTAGCAAGTCAAGTTTTTGCAAACCGGGACTTCTGACAATTACAGGAGTGGTTCAATCGCGACCATGGAGTCCAGTAATGAACAGGGAAATGTACCCTTGCTATGCTTGCACTTCGCATTCATTTGGGGACCAGACTCGGTATATTTGTGTGTTGTCAAATTCATGGATAGCACCCCACTCATGAAATTAGTGAAGATAAAAACCTGCAAAATATATGGCTTATACAAAATGTGGTTTATAATCTGAGCTTTCTTCGCCCATTTTGTTCAGAATCTGCTGTACAGGCGCATGAGGGCTCTGGTCAACTACCAGAATGCCAACAAGGCTCTGGAGAAGGCCCGCATGAAGAACAAGGACGTCCACACGGCGGAGAAGAACCAGACGGAGGCCTGCGAGAAGTTTGAGAAGATGTCGGACGTGGCGAAGGGGGAGCTGTCGGACTTTAAGGCGCGGAGAGTGGTGGCATACCGGAAGAATCTCACAGAGCTAGCAGAGCTGGAGCTCAAACATGCCAAGGTATAGATGGAGCATCATATCATGGGGCATGCATCACTGAATGTGACAGATATTAGCTTTTTTTAAAGAGTTTAATACAGTGCTCACCCAATAAGCAAGAACCGTTTTTAAATAGGAACACTGCATAAGTGTTTTCCGTAGAAAAGAAAGACAGATGATGAAGATGCGAGTCATTTTTTAGTAGGTGACCATCACCATGCTTCTTATTTTCAGCAATGTTTCCACCATACCTTAAGTGGATTATGGCTCTTGCAAGGCTCAATTTCATTGAAGCAAGGTCTCATTTGCGACGGTTCAGATGCTTTGTGATGCAATAAGCCTAAGGCACACAGGAAATTTTATTGCGTTCCATGTGCACATTTAGAAAGGTACTGCCTTTTCAGTGGGAGGGTAAGTGTTGCTTTATACAGCTGCATGTTATTTCAAACCATTCTCACTTCTGCAGTGAGGTTGGAGAGGCATACCCAAAAGTCCAGGATAGGCCCCCTGTGTGAACTGATTAAATGTTCAAAGGAGACGGAATGGTTACTGGGAGGGGCAAGGAGCGATGAGTGTAGAGGGTGATGGGATTCATGCTTTTAGTAGCCATAAGAGATTCATAATCACAAGATGTGTGCCGTATTTGTTTTATGGCGTTTTTTTTTTTGTTTTGTTTTTTCCAAGGGGAGGGTAGCAAGATATCTTGATAGCTTGCTTTGCTGTAGTCATGAGAAATTCTCTGTATTTTGATCTCGCACAATTAAGAGAGAGGTCTTCCCTTTTTGCCCCACATGTGCTCACTGTGCTCTTTATGTCTCTTCTATCCTTTCTTTCTCTCCCGTCCATCTTCAGGCACAAGTCCAGCTGCTGAGGAACTGCCTAGCATCCTTAAAGGAGGAGATGCCCTGACTCTCCACTCTAGCATAGAAGAAATCATCCACAATTATTCCTACTCTTTTCTGTCGGAGAAGAGACGAGAGAGAGAGAGAAAGTTATTTTATTTTGCGATGGTAATTTTTGAC
Source organism: Diadema antillarum (assembly GCF_040938485.1). Classification (NCBI taxonomy): domain Eukaryota; kingdom Metazoa; phylum Echinodermata; class Echinoidea; order Diadematoida; family Diadematidae; genus Diadema; species Diadema antillarum. The sequence goes on from NW_027270918.1 coordinate 4,661,223, forward strand.
CGGCATGCATTATTTTGCAAGTCTCATCAACACTCTAAGCCTCTCAATGCCTTGTATCATGTAAGTTGTACATAGAAATCTAAATCAATCAAAGTAATTGAGAAAATCAACAAAAATTTACTGACTTTGGCAGCAGGTATGGGTACTTTGTCATAGTTCTGTAATATACTCTCTACCTGAGATTTATTTTCTATGTGCGAAATATCTGTTCATGTCCTAACACAGATCATATCTCTCTTTTCTTTTTAGTCAATAGATTTCTCCACCAACATTTTAGACGTAAAAATAATTCTGTTTTGCTAGTCAACAAGTCAGCAAATAGTGAGAATGACGATTTTAAACTGTGTTTTGAGTACTGGTCAAACTCATGAGTTACCAGGTATCCATAGTTAGGACTTTTTTTTATTTTACTGTGTTTGAACCAAAGCATGCATTTATTATCAATAGGTTGCAGCAATGTGAAGATGATTAACTGAGATTTATGAAAATGATCTATTACAAAGCAAGGGCAAGTAAGTTTTGAAGAACTATCATCCAAAGTGCAATTATCTGTTCAATTGCAGCATGCTTATACTTCTGTTCTATCAAATGCATTCTTTTCTCAAGGACATCTAGTTTATGACCAGTCTGCCCTCCTCATGCAATAAGACAAAGGAACAAACTTTTTAAGTGCAACAGGAAAGATAATGCAGTTCAACTGAGCAATTTTTTATTTCATTTGAAGCAGTGAATACAGAAAAGAGCCTGTGTTAGAAAGAAAGGGATTTTACTCGACAAAAGTAAAATAGAAAAACAAGGAAAACAGTTCCACAAAATTCAAAAGTAGAAACGAAGGAAATGCTTGCTAGATAAAAAGAAAATTTCTTACGAGTAGCATTGGACATATTCCTTACTGGTTTGAAAAATGATGTATTGTATATTGTTCTCATCATTCTTGCTTCCATGACTGTTAAAAAAGAAAAGACTACTGAGTGTTCAGATTATGACCCAAGCTTTTCCGTGTAATGTTATCCCGTTTCATCCCTTGGAAGGATCATACAGCACCCTGTCATCATTGCTGTGCAGTGTTCACAACTAGTCATGTTACCTGATCACTTTCCCCCTCTAACAAGATGAATTATACACTGCATCTGAGTAGAGTTGTTCGTACGGGTAGAAATAAGAAGTCAAAGGTTGTGACGCCAGACCACTTCTTAAGTGGTACATTGTATATTGATTCTTTTCTGAACTGCTCATCGATTGAACTTCCCACTAGCTACCTGAACCAAACACAGCCCGCACCATGTCCCTCCACGAAGGGAGCGAGGCTCATTTCGTGGGTCTCAGAATGCCATGGGAGTCATCACCAGCCCCCCTACCCGCCCCCCCCCCCCCCCCCCAACAACCAAAGATTTGGTATCAATGGACAAAAATGAATGAGATGTCAAGTCTTCTTGGTATGTGCCACAAATTTGACTGGCATTTCAGTGGCCATGAGGATAGACACAGTATTTTTGCAATTCATTTCTTGGAAACAAAAGAAGACAAGATTTGTATACACCTGTCTGTTTGCCCAAAGAGTGGAGCCAATGTGCATGTGATTTATTGATTAGTTATTAGTGAATTGATATTGAAAAACATTTAAATAGCCAGACATTGGTATGTCCTTGAAAGTTGTGCTTTCAACGAATGTATCGGCATGTGCTTAAACATTTTAGCTGTATTTACAAAATTTGTCGATGGGAATGTCCTCTGTCCCCAGACAGTTCAGTCAAACTGTGTTGTAGAATGATATTGCTAGTCTACCATCTACTTCCTCTACTTTTATCAATCATATAGGTTTATCTCTTTTGATATTTTTGATATGTTAAATGTGCTTTATACGTTTGTTATGGTAAAGTCCGTAGAAATATTCACAATGTAGAAACACTAAGCTATTTCATTTTTAATTTTTTCCCATAGCCACAAGTTACTATTGCCATCTGGTGGTTGGATTTGCTTGTAATATGTATGGCATGTGTGAACGTGTTATTGAATGTAAACATGTAGAACTTATAGTGTTGTATTAGCTGTGGCTGCATTGATATTCTTTTATTTCTACACTTGTTCATATGTAATGACATTCCATTTGTGCATCCTTACCCTCAAAAGGTAAAATTTAAAAGAGAATTGTGATTAGGTCAGGAGGGATTTACAAGGAAGTACTGTGGTACATTTAGACTTTGTTTGGGTTGATCCCTTCTGTTACCCAACAACAATCATGCTCATTTAACAGTAGCCACTTTTTTCGTGTCAGTTGAGAGCAAGTACAGTGTACATTAACAAGTGTACCGGTACTTGCCCGATTTACTTCAATGGCATGTTTCAGCAAGATGTTTGATGGAAGCAACAATTATTTTTTACTCTTCCTTACCTTGATCTTTTGACACTTGTCATATTCTTGTGAAATTAATGGACATTGTTCTATTATGTTGTCTTTCAGGATTGTTCTCTGTGTTTGGTCAAAAATGAAACTCTGGTCAATCTCACACAAGTCCATGTCACTTGCCCTGAATCTAGGCGTTCTGGAGTTTTGAAAATGCTTGTGTAGACAAAATATCCGAATACACATGGGGAAAACCAATTGAGCACTGACATTTTCCATGATCTTGTCAAGTGAGTGACTTGTGTGAGAGTGACTGTATAGTATTTTAGTTCACTCCATGTGGATTTGACTTGGAAAGAAGTTCAGTACAATGTATGTGTTTTCCAGCATAAACATATTAGTCCAAGTTGTGGGACTGACATAGCAGGTACAGTCATGTTGCTGAAATAGTGCAGGTAATAGAGTAGACACACTCTCGCCTACCCGACTTCTGAGTTTCCTCCCTAATTCTAGTGTAGGAACATCAACCTTAATTGCACCCCCCCCCCTTTTCAAAAGAAAAAAAAGGAAGAAAGATCCAAAGCAAAACCAGAAAGGGGCAGGCTTTAATAGTGAAGACCAAAAACTGATCTGCAATGTGGCATTACACACCCTGTAAGATAAGAGATAAGAGTAAACACAGCTGTGTAAAGCTCAAGCTTTGACAGTTGTAGTAAAGTTGACTGCTGTGGCTTGTGGCATGCCACCAGGCATTACAAGCTTGCATGCCTCAACCCCAATGTTGTGTCAGTGTGCACAGGATGACATAGCTCCTTGCTGTTGATCTCTGTGGGTTCCAGCTTTCCATTTACTGAATGCACCTGTTTTGTTTGTACATTTATCTCAACAAAGTTGATTGTGAGCTATGTGTGACTTATCAAATGAAAAAATAAATAATTGAAGCTATACTTGATGTAATAACTGTTGTTGGTACATCTTTTTATTGTTTTCATGAACCTTGCGCACAATTTCTACCTTCATGACAGCTAGGGTACCTCACTGTACTCGAGACATGTAATTAGTTTGCAACTGATGAGAAAGAACAGAATTAATATGTATGCTACAAGTATTTTCTATCATTGTTTTGATAGGCCTTTCGAAATTACTCCCCTCCCCCACCCTGCCAAAAATATAATATAAAATAGCATTCTCATGAGTTAAGCACAAGGAAAAACAGTTACAAAGCAACATCTTTTATCTTTTGGAAGATTGGAAGACAAACAAAGAAAGAAATCCTTGATAAGTTTCTGTGGAGTCAGAGAGAAATTGATCCATGAGAATAACAAGGTAGAGAATACTCTGAAACAGAAATCAATTCCTTGTAAGTGCTGCTGCAGTAAATCAACAAGGCTGACGGTCTTAGAAGGCAATAGGATGCCTTCTTACATGTACTTGACAAGCTGACAAAACATACTCCTGTCAGTAAGTTTGAATTTGCGGGTACAGTGTACCTTCACTGAGCTGCTGCAATTTGTTGCGCTGCTCCAACCACCCTTTCATAATGATTTTCACTGAATACTCGCATTGGAGTTACAGGCGATGTTTATTTTTACTTTCAATGACTTTCATAAACAGGGAAACATTTTGAAGAAATGGAAACTGAATGATGGCCTGAATATTGGAAATATGCAGCACTCATCCCACCCCCCCCCCCAAAAAAAAAAAACAACAACAACAAAAGGAGCAGAATCACCATGCAGTTTGAACAGAACTTTTGACAATGGTCATTTGAAGATTAATACATCATATGTATATACAGTCAACCTTGCTTAAGTCGACCTTGGAAAAGTTGATTAATGGCCTAAATCGAAGGTCTTTTAAAGTCTTCTTCTCTTTATATTCTATTGATTTTAATCCCTCATAAGTAATACAATGTATTTTCCTTAAAAAGTTGAAGCTATTTCTTCAGTCCAAATACACTGTAGATTCAACTTAGGCAATATTGACAGTCCAATATTGTGAAGAGGAGAAGCACTTAAATAGTACAGTAGTGAGGGAATTCTGACAAAAATGACAAACATATTGTACTTTACCCAAAATAAATGATCCCTTGTCATGTCGTGAATGCCAATGTATTTAAGCATTATTACTGCAGGGAAGTTTAGGCTGGCCATGACAAAAATTATGAAAAATGCCCTAAACACACCAGAGAAGCCCTTGAGACAGTTCCATGACACTCATATTTCCTGACTAAACATCACATCAATTTAAACCCAGAACTAGAGATGGAGCATTGTGCATGTCATTGGGTTGAGCATTCATTCATGCTCCTGGTCGGCCAAATTCTGTAATTTTCCTCTCTATCAATATGCACAAGTTGCTGTCAAAGGACACAAATGCTATGGTCATTTGTTCACTTCATTGCAATCTGACATAAAATGAAATGGGGAAAATATTCACCCAACTGATCATTTTGCAAACTGCTGAAGCCACAAATGGATCAGATTACCATTTATCATCCAGTGCCTAAGAATTCACAGTCATACAATGTAAGTAAAATGAAGGCTATAGGGCAATCAAACCAAATTCATTTATATTGTTGTTGTTTTTTCAAATGGTACTATTACTTGAATATTGGTTTGTGACAAGCATGAAAAAGATAGCTAATAAATGTCTATATAAAATATGTTGGCATCTGATAGATGATAAATCCATCTGAAATATACAGCACAAATCCTGACATTCTTGGAAACAGAAGCAATGAGATCTAACATATTACGAGTATCTTGACACTCAATAAGACAAAAATACGGTAAGCATCCAGCCAATTCCATGATCAGAAAAGTTCATGCTCTAGGTCTTTTGCTCAAGAGCCCCTCACACTACGTCAACATCAACCAAGTGTTCCAATATTGTGAAATGTTTTATTTACACTGTTCAAAAGATAAAAAAAGAAGAGGTCTTTCTAAGCTGCACTCGACAACACATTGAAAAAGTGGAAAACGTCGCTCTTGTCCAGCACTGCGACTTCTGTGTTGCATATTGAGCACTTCACAGGGTGGTAGAGCTCGTCCGAGGCCGAGCTGCCCCCACCATCTCCTCCTGCGTCCTCTCCCTCATCGTGCTTTCTCTTCTTCCTCCAGCGCTTCCTCTTGGAAGCGGGATATCGCAGCTGCTCGCTCCGAACAATGCAGCAGTTCATGACAAACATAGCACGATACTGGTTCGAGTACACTTCGTGTCTCTGGCAGTCAATGCACAGTGTAGTCATGCAAGCCGGACAGTTCAAAATGGCGTCAGTCTTGTGGACACCTGCCCCTCCATCTCCACCATCCGACGACTGCCCGGCGGCTTGGTCAGTCCCGCTAGCACCTGACCTCCCACTCTCCGACTGTCCCGCCCCTTTCCGGGGATAGTAGTACGCTCTCTGCTTGTCAATCCAGTTTTGGTTTTCAGTGTCAATATTCGGGTCATACAACAGTTCATCATTGCTTGGAATGGGCCGCTGCTTCGGTTGCTTGTTACCTGCAAAGCAAAATCAGAATAAGAAATATTTGAGATGTACAATGCCACCTCTGTATGATATTCTCTCTGCCCTTATTGATCTCCTAAAAGCCCAAACCAAAAAGCACTCCAAGATCCCTCTCTATCTAGAGCCAGGCATTCACAAGGGAAAATTTCCTTTCCAACATGAAGAAATGGCCGAAATCGATTACAACAATAAAATATTTTAATAAGATAACCAAACATAATGACATATATACATATTAAGCATGCACGATGCTGAGAATAAAATTATTATTTCATGGGAAATTACTCTATGTATGACAAACAAGCTTCTGAAATAACAACAGTAACTTTTAGATAACACACTTCCCCCCTTTTTTTTTTTGAAATTTTCCTGTACTATTTTCATTCCATTTGTTATAGCACAAAAATGAAATGTGAGTTTCAATCGTTACCTTTGTCAAGTTCTACTTCCAAAGTGCAAAAGTATAACACATTAAAGGATCTATTTCTGTTTACTGTGACCAATCATGATTTCTTTGTTACCTTGTCCAGTAATACCAAAATTATTGCTGTCGCCAGTATTATTTGAATGGAAGTTAATAAAGAATCATATAAGACAAAAAAAAAACCAACAACAACAGTGTCCTCAAAGAAATCAAATCAATGCCTTATATGACTAAGGTTTAAGCCCTTAAAATAAAAGACTGACATTAATACATACTCTTCTTGCTCTTGCGCCCCTCGCTGCTCCCACTCGCTCCAGCTCCACTGGCAGACGGCTTGTCTCCCTTTTCTTCCTCGTCGGAATCGAAGTAGATGTCGTCGTAGAACTGCTGTGCAGCTGGTTGGGATGAGGAAGCGGAGGAGGAGGGAGGGGGTGCTTCACCTGGAGCACCTTGTGTGGAAGATGGTTCTCTCTGGGATGTACCAGCCCCTCCTGCAGATGTCAGCCTTCTCTCAACTGAAAGGAAGCAAAAAAGAAATAATCATATGACTGAGACAGTGCTCTTGCAAAATGGTCAGCAGTTTTTGAGTTTCTGGAGGCTGCCACAGGCTTTGCCATATCATTACAATTAATATTTTAGCACAATCACATCAAAAGATATCACCTTTTAGTGGGACCACCAAAAGCTGCAAAACAGGATGAGTAAATTTCATGATGTTGAAGATTACATTAAATACCTAAATGATAGTTTGAAACGTTTGGATGTAAGTTTGGGTCATTGACTCAATCACAACTGAGTAGACTTGTAGGTCGACTGTTTGTTCATTCACCCTCCTAGGAGAAAACATAAGAGATACTACTGTAACAAAAAGGTTCATAGATATACTATTGTGTGAAATGTGGTAGTGCAATTCATGAATTGGAGATAGCTATGTTCTCATTTTGACCATTCCATCTCTTCCTAGAATTTTTTTCAAGCCTTGTTCAAATCAAGGTGATTTACCATTTGCCACAAACTGCTTCTCGTGATCTCTCATCGTCCTATCCAGTTCAAGCTCCATCTCTTTCTCAAATTCATCTTCACTGGACGACATCTGCAGGCTTCCACGGCTCAGACTGCGAGTCAAACGACGCTTCTGCTCGGGAGTTCCATGGAGGATTATGTCCAGTTCATCCTCTGAGCTGAAAACAAAACAAAAGTCACATTTCCAAACAAAACATTCATAACTCTGGAATATGCTTAAAATTTTGATTATACAGCTGTATACTTGTATGTGGACAGAAATTTGACAATACTGTTAAAGAAAAATGAGAAAAGGAAGAAGATGATGCGGAAAATTAGAATATATTGAGGTGATCCCCTAGATGTACCTTGTACAAAAACAAAAACAGATTGTACCTCTAGAGACTAGGAGGTCCTCATTGAGATTAGTGCTGAAAAACCTCACTTTGCCAACTGGACCACACTAAGTAAAGTGTGTCACAACCAAGGGCATATACAGTGAGTCCAAGAGAATAAAATTCATCTCATCCACATTCATTAACATTGTCACTATCCATCATTATGAAAGGTAGTGTGCTGTGGTTCCAAACCAGAAGTCTTTTTACAATAAAAAAAAAAACAACAAAAAAACATACAAACTAACAAACTCACCAACAACAACCAAATGAAAGAGTTAGAAATGCTAATGCACACCTATTCTGGTGACATAACATTTTGCTCATACAACAATTGCATCGGTCTTTTTCTCCAAGGACTAAGGAATAGTTTGGGTTGTGATAAATTTTAGATTTCTAAGTTTAAAATTTTAGACCTAGATTCTAGTTTGATGCACGAATTAGGATTAAGTTTAGGGTTGTGTTTCAGTGGTGGATCCACAGGGCCAGGGGATCGCACCGCGCCGGGTGCACGCGCCCCCCCCCCCTATTTTTTGTTAAAACAAACGGAATTCCTGGATCCACCCCTGTGTTTGTGGGATTGTGGGTAAGCCCGGGGCGTTGTAACCAGTAACATAACAGCAGGGTCGCTGGCGCTGGTGCAGTTACTTTGAGTGGGTAGGGGTTATGTTTGGCATTTAGCGTACATGTAAATTTACTGATATTTCATGAAAGCAAATGTCACAGAAGCAAATGTCATGGAAGCATCTATTTTTTATTAGTAATGTGCGTAATTGTCTGTGACAGTGTGACATTATCAACATCAAAGAATCTTAATTTCTTCCGTCATGGTATTAACTATTTTAATACACCAAGCTAATTTATAGACGGATAAATTTATCTCATATATTCTACTTCTAGTGAAAGAAAAGGCTCTTGAAAATTCACGTTTAAAATTTATCAAAATTTAATCATACTCGCAGTTGCACAACTGAGCCTGAGGCATGAGCTGATCATGCTGATGAAGAAAGGCTAGTTCTCCTAATAATCCTACCTCCCGTCGTCGTCTTCCCCGTAATCATTTGAAGTCCTGGAGGATTCTCTGCAAGGTTCCCCGAAGCGAAATGGTATATCACTGTCCATGTTTGTTGAGTTTGACTCTGACTGTGTCTGTGCAATTCACTTGAGTTAGCTGGCGCTGGCTAGGGGAGGCCGTTTTCTGGTCAAGCTTTCACTTCAGCAGTCAGGGTCTGTCACCGGTCACCTCCCTTCCATTCACTCAGTCCCAGTGTTGTAACTTACTGAGTACCTGAATTACTCAAGCGTCTGGTATGAAATGCCGATACAACTCAACTGCCCTATTGAAGCTACTCAAGTCGAGCGATCAGTCAGTCCATACCATGCATGCATACGGCATTGGGCACGTACCACCATCATCCAAGCTGTCATAGCCGCCGCACCGCCGGACGGAGAGGCTTGTGCAAGTGGGTGCCCAAAGAACACGAAGTCATGGCATTATTGGCGTAAAAGCTGCGGTGTTTCCGGTCAATCAATCACGTACTAGCTCGAGGGCGAGCGGCATAATTTGCGCGCGCGGATGTGTGAACGCACCATAGAGCTTATATCTCTATGGAACGCACGCACAGCACAATAGCAAACGTTCTCATCGGATTTTACGCGTACATTGTACGTACTCAATTGTACCATGAATTTTAACCAGTCATACGTGACACAAAGCTAAAGAAAATTAAAGGGAACATCTCTACCCTCAGCTAGCTCGCCGGCCGGTGTCAAAGGACGTGGGCAGTCGTGTACACAACACACTACCTTTGAAAGTATATCTCAACATTATTCACCTCAAGTGAGTATTGCTGGAATCGTATCATTCCCCATGCCGTGTAACGTAATTTGAAGTAGAGTCTAGTCTATTACTAGTAATTTTAATCACGTCGCTGTTGCTTTGATAGAGTCATCTAACTATACACAGCCCAGTCGCTGAGCTGTACATGGTACGTCGCGACAGGTAATACTGTTTTCGCATAGCGTAACAGCGTCTGGTCGGGCTAAGAGTCATCATACACATTAACTGCGACCGGCAGCCCCATTCGCACTAACATACACATTGGTTTATAAGTTATGTAAAACATAGGTTAGACCCTAGACTCTAGTTACTGACGAACACTACAACACACAACAATCAATGAACTGTTAAACCACACAAGGCCAAGGAAAACCGGACGTACTGCGTGTTCAGATCTATTCAACCCCGGGGAGCTGCTAGCCTATGCCGCTTTAGTGCATTAATACACTATCACTACCTAAATCTAGTATCACTTTGACCGAAAGATCGGTCTGTATCTGTCCGTCGGGGAATGTTCCGCGGAGACTGCGTCTGGCTTCACGGATCCCCTTGAGGACAGCGTTAATGGCAAAATATAAAAGAGTCCTCCGGACAGACGGATCTTTCTGTCTAAGTATCACTATGCACTCACCAGTGCAAGTGCGGTTTGTTGGAGGTCCAACTCCAACTGGCTGTATTAAACGTTAATGATAATATTTCACATATCTGTCAGTTTTCTGTGGATGGACAAAAGAAACTTTTCCACAGGTAATTTTAAAGGTGCAATTGTCGTTTGATGATCGAGGTCTGGTTCGGTGCCGTGTCATCTTTCTGAGCAATCTGATCGACATCTGTAGATTAAAATTCCACAGGAGATGTTTGGGTATAAATTGGGAATGGGAGGTCTAACAGTTAGCCTACTGTGAATTAGTTTCTTTATACTCATCCAACTTCTATTCCAAAATCCAAGATTCATTTTGAAACGCTAACAACATGTTGGCTTTATTTCAGTGATTTTTCTTACCGGTATTCATTTATTAACTTAAATGAAATTTCACCTGATGTCGTGATATGACACAAAAGTAAAGTTTAAATCCCATCCAGAAATATGTGCAAAAGTGTAACTATGAGTCACTCTAAGCTGTAATTTCTATGTTGTGAAAGTAATAGCCCGACCAGACGGCGTGCGAACTTGTGTACAGCGACAGGGCTGTGTATAGTTTAATATGAAAGTATGGTATTTGAAATTCTACCCTCACTGGAAAGACGATTTATTGTTTTTCCGATCACTTTCTACAAATGAAATAAATATGGTATATATTCCTCATTCTTCAAGGCAAGTATATGTGAGATTACAATAGGTGATGTATAAAGTCATGTAAACTCAAGTGTTAGAAATCTTTATTCTTATTTCATCAATCTTGGCACAATTTTTATTTGCACATCCCCATGTTTCTACCACATGTATCGCTCTTAAGTACATGTAATTACCATCATAAGGACATACAGTGCAGACTTTTCTTGATCCTTGAAGAGAGAGGCTGGTCAATAATGGTCATTTAATGCAGCCAATGACACATGAATCAATTGTTCTTCTATCTGTGTGACAGTTCCAGTTTGGCACATACTTTTGTAAATGTTTTTTAGTGGCGGCATCAAACATGGGATCAAAGGTAGGGAGTATGACTGTTGTGACTCCATCTCTTGAACCTCCTTGGTTGTACACTATGCTATTACTGTCACACAAAACTCATAATTCCAGCTGTGCAAGGACAGTGAGAGTATAAGAAAATAATTTTTAAGATTTTGATATCCTACTTGTACTGTGTAAAATATTTTTAAGTTATTGACATAATTTTGTTTGTTGATAGAAAGGACAAGATAGAGGAGAAAAACTAGCCACCTCTGTCTTTATTCTCGTCCTAGGTAGCTCTGGTATCTTCCAAGCACACTGAGGATCGATCAGTCTTATTTTCTACATTGTAACTGTGATAGAATCTTGAGGTTTTGTTTGTTTGTTTTTTCTTCTTCTTCTTTTTCTGTTTTCCTTGATTGTTTCTCAGGTATCTATTTTACTGGGTGACAGTTGGAAAAATCGATGAGAAAGTTCCTCTTTGCCCCTTTATAGAGTCTGCCAACCTCACATTATCCCTTGTGACGTTTTAGCACATATTGGATTGCTGGACTGAAGGTTTGGGTGCACCATGTGGAAGTATCTTCGATTTCTGAACCGGAGGCTGGACAGGAGTAAGAATTCTGTGTGGGGCAGGAGAGTGTCGCTGTTCTATGCATTTGGAACTTGGACACTACTCGGCGTTTTCTTCATCAAGTGGAGACAGGAAGGCCTGGACCTGAACGCAGCAGTCTCAACGGAAGCGCCAAATCTTTCTGACGAGGAGAAGGCGGAGCTGAAGAGGGAAAGGATGTTGAAATTGAAATTAAGTGAGTTGCTCTTCTACTGTAGTTGCAGCCCCTTTTGGTTTGGTTGACAGTTCAATCTAGACCTCGAAGCTTAATGTCGGTGAAGGGCTACACCACTGGTTTTGTAATGCCAACTTTTTAGGTGCAGAACAAAAAGACCTGGGCCCCGTTGCTAGAAACTTTGAATTAAACGCAACTTGCAACTGATTGTCACTGGCCAATCAAAATCATTGTTGCATGCATGTCTTCTTAGTAGGGCAGACACTGAGCCAATCAGAATGGTTGTTTCAAAATTAGCAATTATTTGCAATTGATTGCAACTTTCTTGCAACGGGGCCCTGGAAAATGGATTAGTCTGAACAATATGAACAGAACAGGAAGTCTTCCCATCCCATCCACCTCTCCCTAATAGTAAAGAGCAAGCAAACTAACCAAAAAAAAACAAAAAAAAAAAAAGAAATGACAGATTTAAGAAATGGTGAATGGGTACAGCATCATATTTTTAACTATGGCCCTTGATAGAGTGGTATTAATGTATTTGAGTAGTATATTTCATATCTCTTATTTTGCATGCTCTGGAAAACAGTGGTATCTTTTGAGTAGAATGCTTGCATGCAAACCAACCTTTAAAATTATTGCAGTTCAAAGAAATAATCTATTTTTGCATCCAAATACATGTTCATATAAATACCATTTCCTCCTTCAGTTTAGCCATCCAGATTTCTCTCTGACTGGGAATGGCGTTTCACACCATTAAGTTGATTTTGTGATTCAAATCTCTACATGTTTCAATGACACGCATGGCACAGTATCATGTGTTTGAAATGGTCTTGAAGAAAACTGCGCTCAACCTGCCTTGATCAGTAAATTAAGTACAAACTATTTGTGGGTATCTGACATGGAATGATATGCATTGTACTGTTAACAGTTGACACCAATACTTTGATGCCTGCCAAGACAATGCTCCCCTAGTTTCAGACTAAATTTATTTGTCCTTGTGAAGATATAGAATAATGTGTTGCTCTATACATCTTTTTACACTTGAATTTCTAATATTGCCTAGCTTCTATATTTGATGTTGTTTATTTACTTGTCTTTTATTTATTTGTTTATTTTGCCATTACAGGAAATGAGGAGACAAGTTTGTATGTGGCAGAAAATGTGTACACCCCCCTGGACTTCATGGCATAGCATCTCGCCCAGTACCAGTGGAGGACCTTGATATGGACATGTGCAAACATGTCTTGGACCCACTCCTATATAAACGTGTGGACAGAACATAGACAAGGATTACCTGAAAGCAATGTGCAATGGAAACTTCACTCGTTGTCTTCGATGCCAGCTGAAATGACAGTGACAGACTTTAATGCCACCTCTCTTTTTGGGACACCACATCAGTTTTCAAGCTTATCTTTGAATACATATGGAGTGTTGGGAGCGCTTCTTAAAGGATGCACTTCATTGTTCCTTTGGACTCTGTGAATATGATTTATGTTTCCTTTTATTATGATTAATGCATGTGCTTATGTGTGCTTTGTACAGAGATGATTTGAGCTTAGATTTAATTTACATGACCACTACAGAAGTACAGTAGTCAAACACTTATAAGCAAGTTACCCCAGGACCGATTTCTCCATGGGCAGCCTTCAAAGAAGGAGGCAGTGAGAGTGCTACTGCTGCCAGCAAACTTGAACCGGCAACATGAGTGTCTATTGTCTCATCTCTTGAGTCACAACAGCTCTATGTGAATGTGACCATGGGGCTATTACAAGCCTTTGGTTGAGATGATTTTAAGTTTTTGCTCATCTGCCCATGTCGATGGCTGTTGACATATAGTTTGATACCTCTTTACCCTCCGGGCTTCTTGCCGTGTAGACCTTCCTTAGGCATCGAAACTTACTCAGAACTGATTTCAGGTGTTCCTTTCCTTCTGCATTTGCAATGAGTTCCATGGGGCTATTACAAGCCTTTGGTTGAGATAAAGACTAAGATTTTAACTTTTTGCCCATTTGCCCATGTCGACGGCAGTTGACTTATAGTTTGATACTTCTTCTTCCTTGGGGCTTCTTGCCCTGTAGACCTTCCTTAGGCATTGAAACTTACTCAGAACTGATTTCAGGCATTCCTTTCGTTCTTCATTTACAATGAGCTCCAAGAAACATGATTCATTTTGAGGATTGAAGAGCTCCCAGGCATAATTGCCAGGCATCATTAGGCTTGCCGCCAACCCAATCATTTCACGAACATGGTCATTCAACCGCTTCTCGGCATCGTCCAGGAGTTCCTTTACGTCATGTGTTGCCTCCTACACCTGCACACCTGCAATCTCTCTCACGATCAATTTCTTAAAAATAATGACCCAAATTGATGTCAGCATGCGTTGAATCCAGAAGTTTCATTCCGGGATCAGAAAGGAGAATGAGGCCTGCTTTTCACTCCCTTGGCAATGTCACCCAATTCTGCCTGCAAGAGTTTGTCTGGATTGATTTCCACATAGAATGCCAAGTCCGCAGTCTCCATGTTGGTCAGGTCAGTTTCCAAGTTCCGACTTGGCTGATTCTTGAGTGGCGTGGCATAAAGTGCAAAGGTATTTGGAGCCACTACCTTGCAATCCTCTGTCAGACCCATCAAGTTTTTCGTCGATCATGGGGTTGTAAATTTTGAGGTGATGCAGACGTGTGGAGTTGCAGGGTATGTTTTCATCGCTTGGCCTTGCATAAGGTTTCTCTAGCCTTTGGTTGAGATAAAGATTAAGATTTTAACTTTTTGCCCATTTGCCCATGTCGACGGTCGTTGACTTATAGTTCGATACTTCCTCTTCCTCGGGGCTTCTTGCCCTGTAGACCTTCCTTAGGCATCGAACCTTACTGAAAACTGATTTCAGGTGTTCCTTTCGCTCTTCATTTGCAATGAGCTCCAAGAAACATGATACATTTTGAGGATTGAAGAGTTTCCTGGCATAATTGCCAGGCATCATTAGGCTTAGCGCCAACCCAATCATTTCACGAACATGGTCATTCAACCGCTTCTCGGCATCGTCCAGGAGTTTCTTTACGTCATGTGTTGCCGCCCACACCTGCTCGGTTTCTGAAAAAACTGGCCCAAATTGATGTCAGCATGCGTCGAATCTAGAAAATTCATTCCAGGATCAGAAAGGAGGATGGGCCTGCTTTTCACTCCCTTGGCAATGTCACCTAATTCTGCCTGCGAGAGTTTGTCTGGATTGATTTCCACATGGGATGCCAGGTCTGCAGTCTCCATGTAGGTCCGGTCAATCTTGAAGTTTCCAAGTTCCGACTTGGCTGATTCTCAAGTGGTGTGACATAAAGTGCAAAGGTATTTGGAACCACTACCTTGCAATCCTCCGTCAGACCAATCAAGTTTTTAGTCGATCATGGAGTTGTAAATTTTGAGGTAATGCAGACGTGTGGAGTTTGCCGTGTATATTTTCATCACTTGGCCTTGCATGAGGTTTCTCTCGAACTCCATGTCACACAGCAAGTCAACGGCTGTTGACAGCGAGTTTCTGCCTCTGATGGCTTCTTCTAGAAATGTCCTGTTGACGCGCACGGCATTGGGCTTCTGCTCCTTAAAGACTGTGATTCGAGTGCCATTCTCCTTCACTACCTCTGACTGAAGAACTGCAAATGCTGCCCTGAAAGCCTTGTCAGGCAAATAAGTGTCGGAGGAGCCCTTGTGAACTGAAATGTCCCCCATTCCGTATGCACCGTCTTTCATTGTGATCTGCATGATAAGCTCTGGATCATCAAGTGAAAATCCATGCTTGGCGAGCCCTTCAGTGATGTCTGTATCCAGCTTTTCCAATGTTTTTGCGACAGCCTCTCTGTAACTCCACATCACACCTACGCAGTTTGACTCCGCAAACTTTTGGACAGTGGCAGGCCCCCCAATCACCTGTGGCCCAAACGTATTACTGATGTGGCTTATTTGGAGATCCTGTCGTTTGACGGGGGTATGATGCATGTAGCTGTCGGTATCCATCATGCCAAAGCGTGCACTCCCAGGCATGGCAGATGGCTCCCTCTCCGGGAATTCTAAGTCTTTGAAGAAATTTGGTTTTGAAATGGCTGAGATATCAAAAAAAAAAAGAAAAGAAAAGAGGTCGTAGTGAAAAATGGTACCCACTTTTTATTAGGACCACTTTGTTTTCATATATCTCAGCTATTCAAAACCATTTTTTTTTTTAATTAAATAAAGTATAAGCTTTGAATTCCTCTTAGAATTGTATACTCTTGAATATCTCATAGTTTCTAATTACAAATTGTAAAAAGGTAAAATCTGAATTCCCCATCTCAGCTAAACCTATACCATCCCTTTAAACTGTCTATACTATTGTTGCATATTGATAATGCTATATCCCTTTAAACTGTCTATACTATTGTTGCATATTGATAATGCTATATCGAGGTCTAAATTCTAAGACTATACTTTCACTTCTACAGACTCTCTTTCTCTCCATCTCAGTAAAACAATGACCTCCTTGTATCCATGCTGCCCATTACTTTGGTACCGGTATCCCACATACCAGAGTGGTGATGTGGCAACCCCAATAAAATCAGTCCTGTAAATGCAGTTACAGAGTACACAGGTACAAGTGTGCTACAATTCTAGTAGAAATCAGTCAAATACTGTACTGCAAGACTTTTCATTAGAGTGTTCCCTTTTCCCCTCTTGCAGAAGTTAATGCAGACTTCAGAGACTGTACAAAGTGTTCGGCAAGTCCATTTGTGGATGGGTAAAATGGAGCGGAAGTCATGTGTTTCACTCCACTGCGTGTCATGAAGTCCTTGAATTCAGCTGAAGTGAATTGCGGCCCCTTGTTGGAGACAAGTAGTTCTGGGACACAGTTTCTTGCAAAGATGGCATGAAGAACACTGATTGTTTGCTCGCTAGTTGTAGACTTCATGAGTGTAACTTCCGGCCATTATGAGTATGCATCGACGACCACCAGGAGCACATGTCCGTCCATTGGTCCTGTGTAGTCGACATGCACTCGTTGCCATTTTTCTGCTGACCACTCCCATGGATGGAGTGGAGCTAGGGGTGGTGAATTTTGTGATGCTTGGCAACTGGTGCAGCATATTGCCATCTCTTCAATTTCTTTGTCTATGTTCGGCCACCAGACATATAATAGCTGCGTGCCAGCGCTTTCATTTTCACCATGCCCGCATGTCCACTGTGAAGTTCTTTCAGCACTTTCTTTCCGAATTTTTCAGGGACTATTACGCAACGTCTCCACATGATGCATCCTTGGCACAGTGAAAATTTGTTCCAGCTGTAGAGATGTGTAATCCGTGTTAGCGGCGAACACATCTACGGACTACCAGCTTGGACGACTCAATAAAGAGAGATATCACAGCGAATCTGATGTTTCACTTCTGGTTGTTTATTCTGCCATTTTTTGATGTTCACATACATTTAATCCTCGTCGCCATTGTAGAGTTGTGTAATTCGTGAAGATCTCGTCAGTCAGAGTGGTAGATACCTGGTTGATGGTGATCAATTTGAGCATGGATGCAGTCTCAAAACTCAGCAAGTTGCCTGTGTTTGACTTCACGATGAAAAATTCTGCATCACAGTGTGTGTTGTTTCGTCTGGAGAGGCACATTTACAATGCCAATGACTGGAATGGGCTCATCTGATCCGTACGGAAAAATGTGTGAATGGGCCTTATGCAGTTTGAACTTGTGCGTGGTTTTCAGGTCATGGAATGTGGGCGCATCCATGATATTTACTCACCTTTGCCAACTTTTCGGCAAGCATGTTCTCTTGAGAATGGTGAGAACATGCTTGCATAGTTCGGGGCCTTTTCGGGGCCAAACACATACCTGAGAAAGAATAATTTATGTGGTGCACCGTTAAGCCTTCTACCACCCAATTTCCATGCCTGTGAGTATTGCAGTACTCACTGTCGTAGGAGAGTCCAGCTAAGAATGAAGCGTAACACTGTAATCTAGCTGCAGTTATTGCAGGTATGCCCTTCTTCGGATTCAAGGTGGAAACAAGGGGTTGATGGTTTGTGATCAGCGAAAAGTTCCGTTCATAGAGATACATGTAGAAATGTTTCACACCCCACACAATCGCTAGGCTTCCTTGTCAGTCCTTTTCTGCAGTGTTCAGCGATCCTGATGCAGATGCGATTGGTCGGTCATTCCCATCTGGCATGACATGAGAGAGCACTGTCCCTAATCCATAGGGTGACACATCCGTGGCGAGAGAGAGTGGGAGTTATGGGTTGTAGTGATCAAGAGCTTGCTCGGATGCGATCAGTTTCTTGGCATTTTTAAACGCATTTTCACATGTTTCATCTCATTTCCATTTCTGGTCTTTTCCGAGGGGTGCATTTAGGGGATGAATGACAGTCACAAGATTTGGTAGGAATCTGTGGTAGTAGTTCACGAGGCCCAAGAATGACCGTAGCTGTGACACGTTGGTAGGCCTTTCCGCTTCTTTCGCAAGAAACGGCCACAGAACACGATCTCATCCTTGAAAAATTCCCGCTTTTTCAAGTTCGCTTGAAGTTCGTACTCTTTCAGTTGATGTAACACTTTTGCTAGATTTTTGAGATGCTCTTCGTCTGTTCTGCCGATGATGATCATATCATCCAGCATGCATTGCATGTTCAGAATTCCCTGGAGGACTTGGTCCATTGTTTTCTGCCAGATCGCAGGGGCTGATGCGACTCCAATTACCAGCCGGTTGTATTCTTACAGCCTTCTGTGAGTGTTGATGGTCAACAGTTTCCCCAATTCTTGTAGAGTTTCATTGAATGGTATGCCTGCAGAAGATAAATTTTCGTGAGGTGCTGTCCTCTGGCTAAATTCGCGAAAATGTCCTGAATTTGTGGAAGTGGATACTGCTCCACTTCCAGGACTAGTTTGACAATAACTTTGTACATGTAGTCACTGCAGAGCCGAACATTGCCATTTGGTTTCATTATGGATAAGATCGGGGTTACCCAGTCTGAATGTGCAACTTGAGTGATGATATCATCTTGTTCCAGGCAGTCTAGTTCCATATCAAATTTTTTCTTCATGCCATAGGGTACTTGACGAGCCAGGCAAAATTTAGGCGTGGTATTCTCCTTTAGTAATAATTTTGCCTCCATGCCTCCAAGTTCACCGATTTCATCTTGGACGATGGAGTCATGTTTTTTTCAGCAAAGCTTGCTGCTCCTCTTGTTTGGACTTAGATTTAATTTAGAGCTTTTTGAATTAACTCCATTTGATTTTCAAGACACGTAACTAGCTGCGACCAAAACAAGGGACTTGTGGCAGATTCAGTCACTATATACTTTCAGATTGGCATTTTGTCCATCAATCGCTACATTTACCTCAGCCACACCAGTTGGTTTCATCAGCTCACCTGAAAATGTTTTCAGAGTCACACTTGTCAGTTTGAGTTTTGGTCATGGCGCCAGCTGTGCGAAGGTTGATTTGGGCATGACAGACACAGCGGCCCCCGTATCTAACTCCATTTGCACTGGCTGTCCATCATTGGAAGGGGTGACGAACATGGCATACGATTTGCTTCCCATGGATCCTACTATCGTAACTGCAGAGAGCTTGATTTCATCATCCTCACTTTCACAAATTTCTTTCCTTTGGGTGTACTCTTTGAGCCACCATGCGTTGCTTGCTGCCTTTGTTTGCTCTTGCCACCGCAACACACGCTTTGGATGTGCCCTTGTTTTCCGCATTCCCTACATTCTGCATTCTTGAAATAGCACTTTTCCTGCAGATGATTACTTTTCCACTCCAGTATTAAACTTGCTACAGCTGCTGCTTGCTGAAGCCCTTAATTGTATGTTTATGGAAAATGCGCTACAGTGCACTCCCGTTATAACGAACACGGTTATAATGAAATTCTGGTTACATCGAAATAGAAATTCAGGCCAGAACATTATCCTCTCTTTGTTTTCTTATTATTTATTTGTTCGGTTATGACGAAATTTTGATATAACGAAAGGAAATTGCTGGTCCGGAGGACTTCGTTATAATGGGAGTCCACTGTATATAAATGCATTATTATGATTATGATTACTGTAGCCCTGATTTTCAAACTGAAATATTCACAGAAATCAATTATTGTTACTTTATTTATTTACAGCTTATATTAAGCATTGGCATTTAGAATTTGCTGCAAATGTGTGTTCTGCTCAATTTATCATCTCGGTAAATTTAAGCCCTGTTTTAACAGACCTTATGGCGACAACATCATGACAACATCCGGAGAACTAAATTCCTTGTCTCAAGACAATAAAACAGCAGGAGATTACAAGAGCAAAAAGCAAAAGTTTCCACGACAACATCTGACCATCAACTATTTTTAACAGGCAGGGTGGAAAGAGATTATCCGGATGCTGCCATGGTAACTCTAGTTTGTTAGATTTATTTCAACCTTTGGAGTCACTGTGAAATTCTGGGGTGTTGTTGTGTTTGTTTGTTTGTTTGTTGTTGTTGTTGTTGTTGTTGTTTTTTTTTTTGGGGGGGGTAATTCCTGTGTATGCCAATTTTCCTGTTCCAACATATTTGTGTTGAGCGTACAGAAGCTTGGAGCAGTTATGCGATATGGCAAATTCTTTCCTGTTCTGTAGCTCTATTCACTAACCAATTACAAACTTGCATATACACTGTATTGACTTTGGTTGGACTTGAGATAGGCTTTGCTTCTTGCTGTGTTGAAGAAGCATACGTATCAATCAAATATTGCTTCAGTGCGTAGAGTAGCTGTCAGAGCTTTGACGTAGCAAAGTGTGTTGCTATGAGTGACATCTGGGCCCTGTTTTTATCTAAAGATATTATCGATAATAAATTTCCTTACCACACAGGCTGCCATAGACTTATGATAGAAATCAACTACATGTATATAATCAATTATAACTCTTCATAAAATAGGGATCTGGTAAGTTAACAAATCCCAAACACATTGTATTTCTATCACTTCATTGCAGACTACATGTATTGCTCGTGTGTTCTTGAATATTTACGTCTGGAGGTGTGATGAAACAACTTCAATTGAATGCAGTTTTGATACTGGTACAGTTCATAACCAAGAATTTTGCATGAACAACAGAGAACTTGTCATTTACAAAGGAATGTGAATATAAATCATTGTTATCAAAATATACCATTTCTCTGTGGAGTGTTTTGTTCCCAAATCAATACACTTGGATGTGCTGCTGGTTTGTTTTGATGTGACAAATGACTTTTATTGTAAAATGAAACAACTCTCACAAATACACCTTGTAGAATAATCCAACCACTGCACAGATATGCTTTCACACACACGCACACACACACACACACACACACACACACACACACGCACAGAGAGAGAGAGAGAGGCAAAGTAGATGTAATATATCATATGGACACCACATATGGCATTGAGACAGACAAATCATTTGACTAATTTAAATTGCATTTAAGTTTGAAATTTAATCATAATTCATCTGTGACACTGTACAGCTATAGTTTACACACCATAGATACACCTGTATATATACAAATCTACATAAAGTCACATCTGGAAATAAGTGCACATCTTTAACACCATTAGACATGGATTACAATACATTGTAGCATTGCTGACAAATAACATTTGACATACTGTTCAGAAACACATAGGACTTCTGTAGCACTCATAGGTTACATTGTACAATTACAATAGTTGTAGTGGTGTTGCTATCATTGTTCTGAATGTAAAGATGTGAAATTCGCTCCTTAATTCTATCACAAGTGTCTATATTTTTTTTTACCCTGCCAAGTAAACTACATACCAAGTTATGAGAATTTGGATTAGATGAAGAATACAGTCAACCCCATGTAAGTTGATGGGCATGAGGAAAACACATCAACTTAAGATGGTATTTTACTTCTGTGTTTACAGAGGAGTAAAACAAGTATGAATGTATTTTCGTTGATTATTTGACATACCATGGTGTGGGCCGTAACATATGAAAACTCTTGGATCATCAAATGGTTCCTTAGATACATACAATTTAGACCTAGAACAGCAGTCTGTTGTACTAAATCATACATCGTAGTTTCATTTTTGAGTGCACTGTAATACCACTGGTAGAAATGACATTTGTTTTGTTGTTGTTGCTATTGCAGTACCTTTCTCATAAAAACAAAGAAGGCTTTAGCCTCTGAATCATACAATTTACATGATTGAATACAGTGTACATGTACTTGTATACTTCCAGAAGAATCAAGGTGTTACAACAGGCTCTATACAGTTCCATTATCTGCACATTTTCCTTTGGACGGACACAGACACATAGACACACAGACACACACACACACACACACACACACACAGACTTCATGAGTACAGACAGTATATTTGCATACAACACATTTACATTTTGTGACCAAATTCACGAAGATTTTTAAGGCTATGTCTGATGCAAAACTGATCTTCATTTGTGTATTTTCTTTTTTAAATGATGTCATACACGGTTAAGTGCAATTCAGACATCATGACTGATGGAGAAAGCAAATTTCAAGCACTGTAAACTTTTTTACAATATAATTACTATCATTAATGTGATGGTTCTGAAAATAATCATAGAGAATGAAAGTTTAGTAGTTCCCGGGTAGTATTCATATGGTTTCTGTATTGTTTTACTACTCATTTTTTTTTTCTGAATACAGTCAACCTTGGCTAAGTCGAATCTATTTGGACTGAAGAAATAGTTTCAACTACGAGAAAATTTGGCCCGTAAGGGATTAAAATCAATTGAATATAAAGAGAAGACTTGAAAAAACAAAAAAAACCTTCAACTTAGGGGATTATTAGACTTATGTGACGTCGACTTAAGCAAGGTTGACTGCACTGTATTTCTGTCTTGGGTACATTCTACATTGATAGAGTGGGCAACCAAAATAATGCACTGATAGATACATCTGCACGCATTTGCAGTACAACTTAAGCTTACACCAGACAGTAAACTCTATCTCTCAGTAACAGGTGAAAAACAATTTGTATCAAAGTCAAGCATGACACTTGGACCGTTGCACAAAAGTTTACTATCACAATTTGTCAAATCCATGTACCTCATGTCTCTTGTCACACATCACCATACCTCATCACCACAACAAAACACTGACGTGTAAATATTTGTATCTCTACTCTGAAAGGACAGCCTTCAATAAAATTCATGCTCATTGGCTCACATCAAATAACACTTGCAGAACCGCTGTCAAGGATGGTTCTTATAAAGTCTCAAATACGATGTAGTTCATATAGTATGGGTCAAAATAAAAATCGCAGATGTCTTCTAATACTCTGCTACACCAGACACATGCAAAACTGAGTTACCCATTTCACACTGACTGCACATAATAAAGCCGTTGGTTGCACCCCTTATAATCAAAAGAAGCAAAATTTGGTTGTTTATCAGCAACTAACACTGAGGAATTTCTCCATCTACGTTTCATACTGAAAGGCAAAGTAACATCCTATCAAAATTATGAAGGTGCATCTCTAACATCGGGTAGCTCTTCTAGACTTGTAAGCACAGAAGCAGGGGATCCACTAGTATTTTGACAGGAGAGCATTTCAGACTGAATCAAGTATATTGACTAACCATCACTGAAGTATCAGGAAATGAGAAGGCAACTGCTTCTAGCATGAATGTGGGAAGGAGGGGGTGAGGACGCAAACTTTGCTCAAAGTTTCACTAATGAATAGTAGAAGTTTCACACAGGGTTCACAGGAGGTTAGAGAGATACTTTTGACTGGCAATTGAAGAGCTGAAGAAGGTGCCCTAGAAATAGCCTGGCCAGACATGTGGTATGCCCAGTACGAGACAAAGGCCTCATTCTCTGTGGATTTTCTTCACAACAAGGCAAAATGTTTCTTGAGTTGAGAGAAGAGCTCCTTGGAGTCACAGTGCTCGGGATAAGCCTCGACAGCTCTCTTGACTGACCCGTAGCTGCTCTGTAAATCACCAACCTATTGGACAGTCACATGGTAAGAGAACAGAAAATGGAATGTCATCAGACTATGATGTTCATGGTAGGAAATATGATGGGAATATAGGTGCTATACATACAATAAATTTGATGATAGTACGGTGATAACTTCATTCTCATCTTGGAACATATCATCATTTTGTTTTATACATGTTTAACTACAGTGGAAACTCAATATAAAGAGATCTGATATATTAAAGGGATCGTATAGTTTTGGTTGAGACCTAATTTTAGGTTTCTAACATTTTTGGTGAGATAATGAGAAACCTCTTATGAAATATGAAAGAGCATGTAATTCTATGAGGAATTCAACGTTTATTTGATGAAAATTGGTTTTGAAATGGCTGAGATATCCAAAAAGAGCGATTCTTATGAAGTGTGGGACCCATACTTTATTACGATCGCTTTGTTTTACTTTGTTTTTGGATGTTTCAGTCATTCCAAACCAGATTTTCATCAAATAAACTTTGAATTCCTCTTAACCTTAAAAAGACTGGGCTATTTTGGTAGCTCGAAAGACTGGGGGGGGGGGGGGGACCTAAAGGGCCCCCCCTTAAGATCTCGGCCGTGGATCGCGCGATTGCCACGGAAATTAGCACAATGGTAGTGTGCAATGTAATCTACAAGATCGTATATCTAAATTTTCCAAAATAGTCTTCTTTTATTTTATTTTGATTAATTATGCTAATTCATGCGAGAAATCAGACTTTTTGATCTAAATCAGTAAATAAAGCTCCAAAAGTGCTCATTTTTGGTGGAGATATTCTTTGTGGCATTCTTAGCAAACATCCTTGAAAAAAAATTCGGTATCAAAATCAATTTCTTATTTATTTTATTGTTTTATGAATTTCTTATGTATTTCTTTGTTTTTTTGACCTTTCGTTTTTGTTGTTTTTTTCAGCAAAATTTTTGGCAGACCCTTTTTGAAGCATAATACTACTAAAACAAATTGATTTTAGCCATTGAGAGTAAAAATAAGCATATTTATATGAACCATGTGATAAAACTCAATTTGTATTGACTTTGTACACAAAATCACATTTTTGAGCCATTTTCGGTCTCACGTGCATGTACAAAAAGTTATGTAACTTCAGAACCGTACCCCCGGGCGTCACAAATTTGGTGTCAAAATGTGCGGGAAACTCGAAAGAAAAAAGTCATAGAGCATCGCGGCGAGAGCATTGCGTGTTGCTGAGTAATCGCGCGATATGTCGAGGGGGGGCCTTTTAGGCCCCCCCCCCAGTCTTTTTAGGGTTAAAATTGTATGTTCTGTACTACATCATAAGTGTTATCTTGGTATCTCGCAAAAAGTTAAAAACCCAATTCTCATCTCCACCAAAACTGTACCATCCCTTTAAACTAATTTCTCTGGTCCTAAAAAAAAAATGCCTTATTTTGAATTGTTCATTGACAACTGATAAAACAAAATATCTGATATGACAAACAACATTTTCTGGTCCCAAGGACCTTGTTATAACGAGTTTCCACTGTATCCTTGAGTTTCATAAAGACATCAATTAAAAACCAGACAGCAGTCCAGGCTGTGAAATGACTAAATCGAACGTGTCAAAGTGAATGGTTTGACTTGATTCAACTTAATTTGATGCTTATTGTCCTTTGACAGATTCTTTTTTCCTCACTGGATTACACAATCAAATCACAATTAAATCACATATAACACATCAATGTCACAAATGACATTTATACAAACATACCTAAATCATAATAATAACAAGGCAAGTGCCATAATGTGTCTCGCCCATTCGCGTACAAGAAATTGTAGGCGAATGGGATATAACAGATTAAAAAAAGAGATATAACAGATAAAAAGAGATATAAAAGGGTATAAATTTATGGCAAAAATGAAACATGCCATAAAAACTTAACATTGGGCCCTTAAAGTTCGTTGACCCCTGCCTGTAACCTTTGACCTTGTGGTGATCATCTACTCCCCAAGGGACATCTACCATCCAAGTTTGGTCACAAACGGACCTATGGATCAAAAGTTATGACCCATAATAGAAACGAGCCATAAAAACTTAACATTGGGCTCTAAAAGTTCATTGACCCATGCTTGTGACCATTGACCTTGTGGTGACCATCCACTCCCCAAGGGACATCTACCATCCAAGTTTAGTCACAAATGGAGTTATGGATCAAAAGTTATGACCCATAATAGAAATGCGCCATAAAAACTTAACATTGGGCCCTAAAAGTTCGTTGACCCCTGCCTGTAACCTTTGACCTTGTGGTGATCATCTACTCCCCAAGGGACATCTACCATCCAAGTTTGGTCACAAACGGACCTATGGATCAAAAGTTATGACCCATAATAGAAACGAGCCATAAAAACTTAACATTGGGCTCTAAAAGTTCGTTAACCCATGCTTGTGACCATTGACCTTGTGGTGACCATCCACTCCCCAAGGGACATCTACCATCCAAGTTTAGTCACAAATGGAGTTATGGATCAAAAGTTATGACCCATAATAGAAACACGCCATAAAACTTAACATTGGGCTCTAAAAGTTCGTTGACCCATGCTTGTGACCTTTGACCTTGTGGTGATCATCCACTCCCCAAGGGACATCTACCATCCAAGTTTGGTCACAAACGGACCTATGGATCAAAAGTTATGACCCATAATAGAAACGAGCCATAAAAACTTAACATTGGGCTCTAAAAGTTCGTTGACCCATGCTTGTCATCACTGACCTTGTGGTGACCATCCACTCCCCAAGGGACATCTACCATCCAAGTTTAGTCACAGATGGAGTTATGGATCAAAAGTTATGACCCATAATAGAAACGCGCCATAAAAACTTAACATTGGGCCCTTAAAGTTCGTTGACCCCTGCCTGTAACCTTTGACCTTGTG
The DNA here is from genome assembly GCF_040938485.1 of Diadema antillarum. NCBI lineage: Eukaryota > Metazoa > Echinodermata > Echinoidea > Diadematoida > Diadematidae > Diadema > Diadema antillarum. The sequence goes on from NW_027270918.1 coordinate 4,688,022, forward strand.
GTGATCATCCACTCCCCAAGGGACATCTACCATCCAAGTTTAGTCACAAATGGAGTTATGGATCAAAAGTTATGACCCATAATAGAAATGCGCCATAAAAACTTAACATTGGGCCCTAAAAGTTCGTTGACCCCTGCTTGTGACCTTTGACCTACTGGTGATCATCCACTCCGCAAGGAACATCTACCATCCAAGTTTAGTCACAAATGGAGTTATGGATCTAAAGTTATGACCCATAATAGAAATGCGCCATAAAAAACTTAACATTGGGCTCTAAAAGTTCGTTGACCCCTGCCTGTGAGCTTTGACCTTGAGGTGACCTTCATATATGGTAAAATGTGAAACTTTGTATGACCCCTCTTCCCTCGAAGTTTGATTGCAATTGAAGCCCAGAGTAAAGAGTTATTGAAGTTTTTGTAGCGTTACGGACAGACGACGGACGGACGGACGGACGGACGGACGACGGACAGACGCCGCAGGCGATCCCTTAGTCTCCCCACACCTCCGGTGGGCTCGACAAAAACTACTCTGTCATGGCTTCTGGTAAATTAATCACTCACAACATGCTGCTCTTAGTCTTGCTCACTCGTGACACATTTGAAAAGTAAACTCCATGGCAAATAAATCAGTATCTACACTTGTTTTACTTGAACCTGACAACAAAAACTAGGCATGAGAATTTATATGAGGTGCAATGCATTTCAGGAAACCAGCCACAGTGATGAAAACAAACCTGGTCAGAGAGGGAGGCGAAGTTATAGTGGGGCTCAAACATATGGGGCGCCATCATTTGGGCTGCCTGGAAAAAGGCTCGGGCCTACGAGGAAAACACAAACAAATGGAAAAAATCAAACAATAAATCATAAATAATCATAAATGCTTATCTCAAATGTACTGAACCATGGCAGACCTTCTTCACTGATAATCCCAGAAACTTGTGTTTCTCTGCTAAGTGGCATGTGTACATAATTGACATCTAGGTATCGAGCATCTAGCAGCAAAGTTGACGGTAAGCACCACATTTTAATTTAGGTGCTAAAAAAATATTAAAAGGTTAATACTAGAGATCACAACCAGCCTATAATAGAGTCTTTAAAGGACAAGTCCACCTTCATATACATAAGGATTGAAAGAATGCAGCAATATTAGGAGAACACACCAGTGAAAGTTTGAGGAAAATTGGACAATCCGTTCAAAAGTTACGAATATTTTAAGTATCTGCGCAGTCACTGCTGGAAGAGAAGACTACTACAGTGTATGATGTCACATGCGTACAACTCTATAAGGAAAATAAAAAGAGAATTTCACAAAACTTTACTTTTTGAATAAAGTGCACATTTCTTCAACTTGCGACTGACGTATGTTAAGGGTAATATTATCCCCCCTGCCTTCTGAAAGAGAGAAGTTGAGTGTTCTTTTGTTATTCGAGAAAAATGGAAATATGTTCAATTTTCTTTATTCTTTCTTTATATCGTTGTACTCATGTGACATCACAAGCTATAGTAGTCTTTTCATCCAGCCGTGACTGAGCAGAAACTTCAAAAATTCATAACTTTTTAACGGATTGTCCGATTTTGCTCAAACTCTCACTGATGTGTTCTACTAATATTGCTGCATTCACTCAACCCACATGTCTATGAAGGTGAACTTGTCCTTTAAGATATATAGAAGTCTTTCTCCATTTTTTTTTTTAAATGTGTGTAATCTTGTGTTTTTTTTTACTTTGAAAACCTATAAATACACTGTGCAAAAATGAAGTGACTGACAGACTTATGACACCCCTTTGATAAGAAGGAAATCTATAAAGGTCATGTCATAAATTAAAGTAATATTTTTCTGTCATAATTAACAGTCCCTTAGTTGTGAAGGGTCACTGTCAAAAGGGGATAGCGACACTTCACAGTATAGCGAGATTCACACAACTTCCGAGATTGACCTCTGACCTGATCAACATGACCTTTCCGCAGCTCCATCACCCCAAGATTGTTGTAGGCTTCAGGGTGGTCGTTATTTGAAGCCAGGCACAATTTGAAGCACTGCATTGCCAGACCCGTATCTCCAATACCCTGAAGAACAAAAACGTAACAGACATCACCACATGATGAAACACATTACAGCTAGGAAGTTGCCAGAAAGGACAGAAAGGCGTTGGAACATACACATGCACACAACACATGCACACAACACACAACACACAAAACATCTCTTGCCTTCTCTCTCTCTCCCTCTCTCTCTCTCTCTCTCTCTCTAATGAATGAATGAATGAATGAATGAATGAATGAATGAATGAATGAATGAATGAATGAATGAATGAATGAATGAATGAATGAATGAATGAATGAATGAATGAATGAATGAATGAATGAATGAATGAATGAATGGATGGATGAATGAATACATGCCCTTCCATTTCCCACTTATTTTTTTAAATGTGAAATTCTGAATCTACCTATCAAATTGGTAAGCTTTATGCTGCCAAGAGGATGAATTCTCTCTTATTCTTACCACTTCCAAAGAAAATGCACTGACCTTCTAAAATTATGAGATATCTCACTCCAAAACCATTTCCTTGATTTGAATTTTCAGTCTTACCTAATGATGACATCTGAAACAGAAGATATCTGATCACAGGCACATTTGAAAACATTCATGTGGGCTTCATATTAGCTTATTTCGAAAATGCTGCTAATGCTTGAATACAAAATTCCAGACAGTTTTTACGTCTACTTTCCACACCAACATTTGAAATAATTTCTTACATTTGAAATATGATGTATCTTAAAACCCACTGGTAGTGGTCAACTCCTGTTGAGAGATTCTTCGGCTGTGTGTGTACTTACACTGTGATCACTGATAAAGCTATACACTAATTTGTTAGAGGGATTCTCAAATACATTTGAGCTGGGCCAGCACCCGTATCCAAGGTAACCTCATGCCACTTGGTCTTTAAGTATTAAAGGAGAGAATAGTAACAGGATGTAGCACATACCATTGCTACTTGACCGACGTTGTACCAAACTTCAGCTGTGGTGGCGTCATCATTGGAGAGAGACAGCGCCCTCTCAAAAGAAGAGAGGGTCATGTCATACTGCTGTGCATAGAAACAGCACAAGCCCAAGTTGTTGAAGAGCTCCGCATTGTAGACGCCCATCTGGAGCAGTCTCCTGTTGGCAAAAGGTCAGAAAAAGATTGACTTTGTGATGGAAATAGAAGTGAAGTACCACTGGAAACACAAATATCATAGCAGATAACCCTGTACATGTATCATATGCATTCTCATCATTGCACATTGATTTTGATTATACTGGCATCAGTTTTCTCCTTATCTCAACAAACTTTGTCATTCAAGAGAAAAAGCCTCTTTTTCTCACGGGTTAGAACTACTGCACAATGAATGCGGGAAGAGTGAATGATGTGATATCTAATTGAATAGACACACACACACAAAAAGATACAGGTACAACAACCTTTAAGTCTGTTTTGACATACTGATATGTACAAAATATTTTCTGACTTGGTTAGACATCCCTTTTCATACCTCACAGCCACAAATTGCCAGGTCTCTAGGTGCCTAATGTGACAAGCAGTACACTGTATTTATCAACACAGTCATAACAGATTTAGCACATGATTCCTGCAAGCATGAAAGTCTACAGTTTTAAAGATGCCTTCTGTTTTTAGTGAGAAAGAAAAGTAATTTCTCATTTTTTTTACTATGATTACATCATCCACCTGAACAAAATCAGCTACCCACTTTGATGAATATATGATTGTTACGAATACAGTTTTACATCGTAATCCATCATATTTGCACCAAATTCAGTCATCCACTTTGCTACAAAATGAACCTATGATACCCTGGGTCACATCAACTTGAGTCACAATGTTTGCATGTGAAAAGAAAACATCCATGCCAGCATAATTCATCACATCCGTACCAAAGTCAGATGTCCATCTTGACCGTAGAAAACAACGGCAAACAAGGCATCCTATTAACATACTCTCTCTGGTATATGATAGGAAGAGGACTTACATGGGGAGGGCTAGCCATGAAGACATCTTTTCTCACCTGTAATATCTTAGCGCTATTTCTGGCTGGTCAGAGTAGAAGTGGAAATTTGCAATGCAGGCTATGGCCTCCACATGGGTGTTGTCATGCTTCAGGACTTCCTTGTAGTACTTGACAGCCTTGTTTAGATCATTCATCCCCTGAATCAGCATTAAGAATATTAAAGTAGCCTGTAGTTAGCATGCTTTGTCATTGGACACATTATTGATACACATACATAGTCAATATACATATCCACATACATGTTACATTCCTAAAGTTCATGTTTATTTTTTGCCAAGTATATGCCAAAGTACATTTGAAGATGGTGCCATAGCAGGAAGCCAGTTACCATCAACTGCAATGGTAACTATGCTTGCCTGGACTGCAAAAGTCAACAGTAACAATGGTGAGGACAACAGCAATAAAACTAATAATGATCTCTTTTAAAAATTTAATGACTGCAAACCAGGGGGGGGGGGGGGGGGGGGGTCTAGCATCAAAATACCTTGAAATAACATGTAGAAGAAAAAATTATTCCATTTCTTCGTGAAATAGTACACCTAGGATCATGAACTGAATGTTGCACCATGTGCTACATTCAAGTTACTATCATAATGAGCATGTGCCCGTTCAAGATCACTATTTGCATAGAGGGTGAGTAATTAGAGCAAATCAAGTAATTCATCACACTACTTTCAATTCAATTTATGCATACAGTTATCAAATTTTGCTAAATCATCCACTGCCATAACGACTGGGCAAGTACCTCGTATATTCTGGCTATGCCGGTCAGCAAGGCCGTCTCGTGTTCAAACTTCTCCAGCCCCTGCCCGTAGATCTCGATGGCGGTCAGCGGCTGGTCAAGCCTGACGTAGACCTTACACAGGTAGAGATAGATGTCAATGACGTCCTGCTGCTTCAGCGCAGACTTGAACTGGCGCTCGGCGTCGCGATACAGCCCCAGCCTTGTGAAGAATTTTCAACAATATATATACGGACAGTGCATGAGAAGGTGGATAGTGTGAATCCAATCCAGATCGATAGTATCTGAATATGTCACCTTAATACTCTGTGATATAAATGCATCTCCGGTCAAGGTTTGATTAATACAAAATATAGATAAGTTGATGTTCAACATAAAATTTTCAAAAGGAATGAGTAGAAACAATAAAAACTGAAAATAAGCGAGTGGATCCATTAATACGTTTATGACCTGATTACCCTATGAATATTTTGAGTCTCATAAGCTGGCTTGTGGAAGTAAGACATTCTATCCACTTGAACCTCACGCAATAATATCCACATGCATCCCCAAGTTTGCCTAATATGCTCAGATACCATATCTCTACAAATATTATCCTTGCCTGCTGTAAACACATAACATCAGCAAGCATACCTGCCCTTCCACTTCCCACTGGGCTACTATTTTGTATTTTTTCACTCAGCTTTAAGGGATACCTGTAATAGCATTTGCCCAGCTGAACTTTCCACCACCAGTCCTTAAACTGACAGGCTTCTGTGGCCTTGGCTGCTAGCTCCAGGGCATTACGCACATCATTCTCGTGATGAAAGATGTACTCAAACAGAGCCTGTGGAAGAAAAGAAGGAAACATATTGAATTCTGCAATAACTTGCAATTTTTTCTTTGTCTTTCTAATTTTTCTAGTTCACCTAGAGTCACACACACATATCCATTCATACCTTTTTATTCACTTTTCTCTCTTGTAACACTTGAAAATGAGTATATCTCCTCCTGCTCACGCTGAACTATTGCTGTAACACAAACTATGATCACTACAACGGTTTAACGCATATGAGTACCAGGGGGCAATCAAATGATTAATCTTCATTACTACACACTGGATTGATAATAACAGCCAGAGTTTTGACTTATATGAGGAGAAACAGGGTGCTAGTGTTTTGAGTAGGAAAAGCATGCCGAGAACTGCAAGGTACACAAATCCATTGTATCTGTTCGCACAAGAATAAATGATTCTCTGTCATGTCTGTAATTGATATCTCACCTAATTAGGATAAAACATAATTCTTATAATCTTTCCTGTGCAGTACTTTTCTCATACAAGACCACCCTATGGAAAAAATTTATCGCAGTACATAAGACTATAAGAGGAACATAACAGGTTTTTATAGTGACATATGCACAAGCTTGAAAGATTATCCTTTGACAAAGAAACACCAGCATATTGACAGCAAAGAAAACAACATACTACCTTCGCTAAGTTTGCTCTTGCAGCATACTTTGAAAAGTTCAATCGAGGAATGTTGATGAATGGACCGTCTGGTGTAGACAACATTGATGCCTGAAAACATCAAAAAAGAAGAAAAATGCATATTTCCAGTACGAAACATGGTAGTATGAGCCTTATAGTACACACACTGTGATATGCCTCAATGTAAAACCTGCTAGCATGCAAAACAATTTCCAGTAGTTCAATTAGAAATCAGAACAGCATTGATGATGAGCAACAACTGTGCAACAACTGTGAAGTTAACATCTTTTTCTGGTTCCCAACTAATAATGATTACATCTATGGAGACAAATTCAACACTTTGCCAAGTTGAACTATCACTTAATTAAATCTGATATATGGGTGAAGACAAAAGAAATCATCCAAGTCAACAGCTCACAATTTTCTCTTTAAGTTTCACAACAACAAAAGGTGACATTACCGTTCCCAATCTGACGAATCGGCCAGAAGCGCTCGTGACTGGACGAGCTGTGTGTGCTGTTCGGGGTGCCCTGATTGCCTGCTCCATGGTCCCAGGTCGGCCACCCTGCGTACCGGGTCGCACAAATCCGCTAAGAGGACGTCCCGATTGTGAGGTTGGCCGAACTCCAGCACTTGGGGCCCCTGCTCCAGTACCAGGCTTCTTTAGTGATGTTCCTGGCCCTATGATAGGTGATACAAAAAGAGGAAATAGAATAGTGAAAACATCAACAAAATGTGAATAATTTCTTGAATAGGTGTTGCAACCTATAAAGATAAATGACTCTTATCTGCTGAGACTTGCATTGTGTAACGTTTCTATCACCATAAATAATCAACTGCCCTACATCAACACTTGTGTTGGCCTGGATTACCATAAAGGCACAAAGAATATCTGGCCATAGCAACTGCAATACTGCCACAGAGAGAAAAAACAAAATGGGCTGAGCAGTTATTAAAAGGTCTGGACTACCAGCTAGACTATGTGGAAATTTTGCAGATACAGTCAACCTTGCTTAAAGTGAAAACTAAGTTTTGGTAAGTGCTTGAGAACCTGTCTAGCACCATTTCATTTTTTCTTGCAATATATCGAAAGAGTCCACTAAGAAACTTACCTGGCTGACGCGGTTTGCCGGAATGATGAGTCGGTTTGGAGTATTTTGAGAAAAATAATAATAGTAGGAAAACCGACTTTTATTCCAGAAGGCTCAAGACTAACTCGGTCTCGGGAAAAATTCGACCCTACTTCAGACAATTCACACGCAGTTCGTGATCGCCACCTTCTACTGGCCACTGCATAATACCAAATGAGGCCTAACTGAATGGACAGGAAAGTGCGTGCTAACGTAATCCTGTACAAACAAAACAAAAATGACAGCGCGCAGTCCTCAGTTGCTGAGACGCGCGGTCTTTGGAGTTTTTGTTGTTGTTTCGGCGCACACTAATTTTGCATGCGCGCAAAAGAGGTTTTTGATGTGCGCGTTGTAACAACTCGGACCATTACTGCGAGTAGCCAGAACACGAAGCGCCCCAGGACAACACTGTACAATCAGAGGGACAACCATTACAACTCATCCCGCCGTCACAAAGCGAAGCCGAGTTATCCCAGAGTCCGAGGTTAGCCTGGCCCCGTTAGGGTAAGTTCTGAGACTGAACCTTTTTGGTTAATATTTCGCATTTTCGTCGTTACCCATCGAATATCTTGTCATAACATCATTATCCTGCACATTTCCTAAGCATACGTTCACATTTGGGAGCGAAATTTGACAACTTTTGCAGGCGTACCAAAACTTTGTTTGGGCTTTAAGTCCACCTTACATAAGTCAAATAATCACCCAAGTTGAAGGTCCTTTAAATCCTCTTTTCCTTATATTCTATTGATTTTAATCCCTCACAAGTCAAATTTTCTCTATGCTAAAACTATTTCTTCAGTCCAAATAGACTTTAATGGGCAAGGTTGGCTATATTTCATATTTCCCAAAGTTATCAGCCATGCATTCATTCTAAATCTAAGACTTCCACCCCCTCCATACATTATTTGACAATTATGTAAAAACAATCATGCCAATCACACAGTTAGAAACTTCTATTCCAAACTATCTGTCAATCTAAAAAGCAAGCTGACATACTTGTGACTTGGGCTATGGCATTGTCATCCATTAGCATCTCAGCAATTCCCTCTTCATCCACATCCACCTCGTCAACGTACACCTGAGCAGTAAGAGCTTGCGTCTTCAGAGACCACGCAGCCTGTTCAAAGAGAAATGTTTGGACATTGTGTAATAGTAACTATGCACTGAAAAAAACATTTAGACTGATTGAACGCACAGAAAGTTTTCTCCCATGATATTCAATACATTTCTAACATATGTCAATAATATCTAACATATTTGATTACTTTGATTACCTTGAATGCAGAGCTCTATAAAACTTACTTTTCTCTGTAATACAGTGATAATCACATTGTCTCTTACACAAAATATGTCTCACAGCCCATGTGAAGAAAATCTTATCTTTACTTTCTCTTCAAATTGTGCCATGACATAAGTCATAACAGTGATTGAATAGTATAGAGCTAAATATCATTTATGACTGGATAAGCAGTGTTTTATGATCAACATGAAAATCATTGTGAATATTTGGTTTGCTTTCTTAATCTTACCTGATCATATGGATTTTTATTCAACATTTCGGTGCAAATGGTCACACAGTCTTCAAACTTCCGTCTACGGTAAAGACTCATGGCCATGAAGAGGGGATCCATGATTGTGGTAGTTGGCTTACTGCAAACAAGGTTAGGAAGGAAAACAATCATGACACATCCAAGAAAACCTGCCTAGTTAGAAGGATTACACTACAAAATCAAATTATGCACCGCAAAATATAAATTTCTGTAAATTCTGTAAGAACTTTCTTCTCAAACCACATTCTCAGAAAGAGAACTTGCTGATATATTTCATTTCATTTATTTCCACATTAAAAACAACAATCATTACATTTCAAGTCATAGTATAAACATATTCATTGTGGGGGACCAATTAAAGCCTTTCAGGCTTGTTGGGAATAGGCCCCAAAGTAAATAAAAGACTTTCTCAACTTACAATATATAGGTACAAAATATATAGAACACAAATGGTGCACAATCAAAGCAGGATGAAGAAGGAAAAAAGAAAAGAGTAAAATACTGGCAGAATATACAAAACCATGTTGCTATTACATACGGAAAAGTGCGTCTAAAATTGTTTCTGAACTGCTGTAATGATTTGTAGTTTTTCAGTTCCTTTGGTAAAGTATTCCACAAAATGGGACCTTGATAAAAAATTGTTGACTTGGCTAATTCGGTTCGATAGAGGGGAGGATGAAAATTTTGTTGGTTTCTTGTATTATAAGAATGAATACTGCTGTTGAGATGAAAAAATAGTTGTAAGGGGGCTGGTAATGCACCAAATAAATACTGATTGCATAAAAATTCCTGTTTGGAAGGAGAGTATATCTTGAATTGGTAATACATTCATTTTTTTGGAATAATGCAGAAGTTTGTGACAAATAATGTGAGTGAGTTATGATACGAATAGCTTTCTTTTGCAACAAATGAATACGTTTCACGTTCTTTTTAGGTGAATGGCCCCAGACGAGAGTACAATAACTCAAATGTGATGAAATGAAAGAATGATATAACAATTTCAACACATGCTTAGGTAAAAATTTCAGTTTTCGCAATATACCAATATTTCTCGACAGTGTGTTGCAGAGCATATTAACATGACTATTCCAAGACAGTTTATCATCCAACATAACACCTAAAAACTTTATATTTGTTACACGTTTGATCATATCACTATTATAATACAAAACGAAATTATCGGTACACTCACGGGTCCCAAATATCATAAAATTAGTTCTTCCTGCATTCAAAATTAACTTATTTGCCTGCATCCATGCATCTAATTTCTTCAATTCTATATTCATATTGTCAAATAATAATGATAGATCATTCTTACGCATAGAAATATTTGTATCATCAGCAAACAATATACAGTCAAACCTGCCTTAGCGGCCACCTGTCTATAGCGGCCACCTGTCTACAGCGGCCACTGAAAAATCCCCCCGAGAGAAAAGCCCTGTTAAAGACCCTGTTTATAGCGGCCACCTGTCTAACGCGGCCAGCGGCCACAAATTTTGTTTCCCGCGGTAGATTTTAACCTGTCTATAGCGGCCACAGAGCCGGTAATTCAGCATGTTTTTCTGATTTGTGGCCGTGCCAGACATTCATGGGCAACGTTCAGTGATCGACACCGCTGCATTCATCACTTATTCAGTCATAATAATGCACTAGCGTAAAGCTTTCTTCACGACTGTACACATGCTACTGTGCAACAATTTCATAAACACCGGCATTGTTCAATGCATGAAATACACGTGTGTATACTTACGCATAGTACATTATGTACATTAAATACTTATCGAAGTATCCAACGATGATATATGTACATGTATAGGCAATGCACATTAAGTTGGATTACCTGTCTATAGCGGCCACCTGTCTATAACGGCCACTTTTTTCGTTTCCCTTGGGTGGCCGGTATAGACAGGTTTGACTGTAATTTAACAATTAGGAACAGTTTGGTAAATCATTTATGTAAATCATAAAAAGAAGAGGGCCAAAAATGGAACCTTGAGGGACTCCACATTTCACAACCTTATAATCCGATTTGAAACCTTCTATTACAGTATATTGCTGTTGATTATGTAAATAACTTTCAAACCACTTTAAAGCCACACCCCGTATACCATAATGACTAAGTTTATGCAATAGAATATCATGATCAATAGAGTCAAAGGCTTTTGACAGGTCAAAATATATGGATCTCCCAACATATTGTTCCGTACGCAATAATACTAATATGCAGTCAGCATCTTTTCCACACATCAAGCCGTAACGACAACTTACATTTACAAGGAATGTGGTCTAGTTGACCCTTCCATTACTGTATTAGGGTGGGGAGGAGACGTGAGAGAAGAAAAACAGACTGTTTAGAATAGTGCCGCACACCAGCTGGCATTTGGTACTTGGTTTTTGGTACTTCGTGATGATTCTCCAAAAGACCCAAGCGGAGTTTAAACTGGAGGTGGCGGCAGAGGGTGGACTCGGGACGGGACAAAATAATTTAAAGGGATGGTATAGTATTGGTGGAGATGAGGATTGGCCTTTTAAGTTTGCTGTTTTTGTGAGATACCAAGAAACCACTTATGAAATAGTATAGAGCATACCATTTTAAGAGGAATTCAACATTTAGTTGATGAAAATCGGCTTTGGAATGGCTGAGACATCCAAAAACAAAGTAAAATAAAGTGATGCTAATAAAAGGTGGGTCCCACCATTTATTAGGATTGCTCTGTTTTGGATATCTCAGCCAATTCAAAACAAATTTTCATCAAGTAAACATTGAATCCCTCTTGGAATTACATGCTCTTTCATATATCATAAGAGGTTTCTCAGTACCTCACCCAAAAATGTTAGAAACTTGAAGTTAGTTCTCAACCAAAACTATTACAATCCCAGCAGTCTTAGATGTGGCTGAATTAACTTGGGAGATTACGCTTTGACTTATGAGTCAGGCTTTTCCATGTCCTTGTGGTTAAAGGGAAGAAAGAAATCCTGTTTGTGTCTATATCCGTGTTTCCAATTGGTACCTCAAATGACTCAAAGCAAACTGATTCAAATGTCCCCATCTGCTTCTTTCCCATTTAGGACAAAATTGCAAGCACCCTTAAATATTCACATTTAATCTAATTAGGTTACCTATGTCTCAGTTTGACAACGGTCATTTACATTAATACATAGATAATCTACACATATGTGCGTCTACATGGTCTGATAGGGCTATGTGTACCACTCTACCAGGTTCTATGTGGGCCTTCCGGTACATTCAATGTATATATAAGCCAGGGAACAGTTCTTACTTCATAATCAGCTTCTACTTCATCAAATCTTGGGCAATCCAGGGGTTATGGGGCCATACCATGCATTAATTAATATTCAATTTAAGTTACTGGTATGGAAGCCCTACTACATATCGACCACCTTCTTTTAAACCGACCGCATATAATTGGCGCACTGAACACATAGTACCGGTACGCACTTCTCTGCGCGCAAAGCACATAAAAATGGATTGGCTTTGAATGTAGATGAGGATGGTGTGGGAAAACGCGATAATTCACTGTTCATTAATGGTTTTAATCAAGGACAAAATTTCGAATGAATATTTTCACCGAATCGTAATGACAGCACAATGTAATGTCTATGGAAGTTTCTAAAAAGCTTTGTAGACGTTTTCTACAACACGGTGTTCAATACAACTCGGTTTGCGTGCATTGTCAATGCAAAAACAGCGGTCAATCCTAATAACGAGATTTACCGCGGGGAGCTGAAACGAGGCCACGCTAGTTCGTCGGCGATATTTTTGCACTGAAACTTCGAATCGATACGGGAACAACGGCATTTGATAGAGCTGGATTTTCTCAATCACGTAGGTCAAGTTTTTTACGTGAATTTCAGTGTTAAATATTCTTATCAAACAAATAAACATTAGGCGGTCGATGAGTAGTAGGTCCAACCCTAAAGTACTGGTAATGGGTAACAAAGATCTCCCGGACCCTGTTCATACCAACATGTTTCAGCTTCTCGACGATGTCACTGTGAACCAAATTTGACAATCAATATCAATAATGAAATGAAATAAATAAATATTCCTGTACATATCATTCCAACTTCATTTGATCTTGAAACTGAATAAATGACTCCTCATAAACAACTGAACCTGGTTGGCGTCAGTGACGGTTTGGCAGCTGAGCCCTATTCATTATGGAATGCTAGCTAGGGTTTCTATGAGTATAAAAACATATTCGATCAAGATTCAACTTTCGAAGTCCCAAGTATTATGATTGGTGTCGGGAATCGAAAATGTTATCAGCAAGAAGCTTGAAGAGTGCATGCAGATGGCAATAAATTCAGTCAATCAATAAGATATAAATTGTCTCTATACACTCGGTTAAATGTTCTACAAATTATAAAATATTACCTCTAATTAAAAAAGGTGTTTTGCCTCACAGATCAGATCTTGCAACTACCTACTTCAGGCTATGCTTCACGTCGTCGTCGCGAGGTTACAATCGTTTACATACGAAACCATGGATTCGATTCGGGATCCCCATCGCATCGCAAAACTATTCGTAGTGTACATACGGCATGCATGAAAGAGCGTATAAGTACGGCGCCCTCTTCTGTTTCTTCACCCAAAGCGGTAGTTTTGAAACTCCAAAGGATAACTACGGCGAACGAAGGTAGAACCGCAATGGAACCAAAGGCTGTTTCTGAAGATCCCGATACCGAGTGCAATATCAATCTCAACGGTTTCATTACACAAACGACGAAAAGTAGAATAGTCGTTGAAATATTGAAGTATATTCTGTACCATCGTGAACAAATCCCATTGCCTTTCGATCAACTTTATTTTCAGTATCAACGACCGGAAGTAAGTAGTAATTGGACATGTGTAGTCCCATTCGCTTCATTTTGTGTTTTTGAAGTTGACGTCTTGTTCATGTTTGTATGAACACACATTGTCATTGTATTTGTAGATCTACATGTTGGGTAAATTACATCCTGCTGAACAGTGCTGTGTAGAGACAGGGTTGTGCTTGTGTATGGTTCTGGGTTAGGTACATCAAAACAAATAGTAGAACTCTTTAGTAGAATAGTACATGTATGTGCCCATCTAACCGTATCATTTGCAAGTTTATGCCTTGACCGAAAGATCAGTCTGTATCTGTCCGTCGGGGAATGTTCCGCGGAGACTGCGTCTGGCTTCACGGATCCCCTCCGTATACAGACCGAAGTCAATGATGCCAGCTCCTGTGTGGCAGTAGCGCACAGATCAAACGTTACGATAAACCAAATTTCAGGCAGCTTTTTTACATTCAAATAAGTTTGACATGACATGACACATTATGCAGCAATATTTGGGGTTAATTTCTCACATTTTGCAATCGAAATACTCACAGTAACTCGGTTATAACGCAGAAATTTTATCCATATCGCAACATCGCCGTCCGCTAGCCGTAAGTCGCCATTTTGAATCTGTAAGCCAATCACATGTGAGGTACGTGTTTCAGTAAAAAAAACACGTAGAAACTACCTCGCATGTGATTGGCTAATAGATTCGTACTGTATGTTGCTGCAGTTTGAACGTGACGACGCGACGGGCTGGTTGATGTGTGTTTTACGTTGAAAATTCGACCAAAATGTTGGATTATTCATTCATCTGGTGAGTGCAATATACTCTTGAATAGATGATTCCACTATACAAGCTTAAATTTGCCGACCTAGGGCCGTGAATTAGACGCAATCGAGAAGGGTGAGGTACCTCACCCAATTTTCCATAGAGACAGTGGTTAAGAACATCCACACAGCAATGGGTACTGCAACCTTCCGTCTGTCTACGGAGGACAGCGTTAGTGGCAAAATATAAAAGAGTCCTCCGGACAGACGGATCTTTCTGTCTAGTTTATGCCTTGCTGTAGACTAACTGCGACAGCCGCCACACGCAGTGTGGCGGCTGCGCCGTGCTCCCATAAAAGATCTTCATGTTGAACAAACGGGTGCCTTTGCGGCGCTATATTTCCTTAATTTTGCAACAGAAACTACTAGGAATACTTACATGGGTCGATGAAATCTAAATGACTATCATCGGCGACTGTTTGATGCATTTCATTGCTTGTGATGCACAAAATGATGTCTTATAAGCAGCTCACCGATGTTCACAGAATTCACAATCACTTGCACAAGCGCACAGAATACTTGAACTATAACGTAAGCGAAACTGCGGGGAAGCCGCCAGGACCGCGCCTGGCGGCGCGGTCTCCGGGGCTAGCTGTAGACTAGCTGTACTTTGTAAAAGTTGGTATTTTTGTTGACCGAAAGATCAGTCTGTATCTGGCCGTCGACGTCGGGGAATGTTCCGCGGAGACTGCGTCTGGCTTCACGGATGGAGCGATAATGTGAAAAATATAAAAGACTCCTCCGGACAGACGGATCTTTCTGTCTAGCATTTTTGTAATTTTTGCACTAAGCTGAGCAGCAGATGTAAAGTCAAAAACATTAATTTTGCTTTTGTGGGCTAAATTTGTGCTGCGCTGCACAGCTGTGCATTTAATTTTTGTATTGTATGTTTGAGATATCATTATGTTTCATATGTGAAAATCAATGCAAATCATGTACAATGTCAATGCAATGTCCATCAAAAGTTTGAATACTCGCTTGCGCGCTTGCACACATACACACACTTGTGCACACACAGGCAAATGCTACTGTAGTATTAATATGATTCAACCCATTCAATATGTCCATAGAAAATCATGAAATTATCTATACTGGTTTTAGAATTTGCATTCAAAGCCAGAAGTAGTGTGAAGAAACTCACAGAAATTAATACGTACAATGCAAAAGAAAACTATTTCTGTAATACAGTACAACTGTCTAGGCCTATAGCAGTAGACCTGTGTGTTCACATAGTGAAGGTATACATGTAGCTCTAGGTATCAGGAATTGTCAATTTATGTTTGATTGTTCACAACTTCTGTAAAAAAAAAAAAACATTTTTGTTTTTGTTTTTGATGGAATTTGCTCATGGTTTTACCTTTCATTTCCTTCATAATTTTTATGCTTCTGTTCACACTAACTAATTTTCAGGGTCCCACTTCCCCTTCTAATTTTGAACTCATTAAAGTGTATTGTCTATTTGTTGTTTTTTTTTCTGTCTGTGCTCACAGGTTTGTTCATCAGGTAACAAGAAAAGCCTCTTCAAGAAACGGATGTGCCAGGTAATGAAGGACTTTCAGGAAGTCTTTGACAATGTTGACACTCTCTTCCAGGACACTGATGTATCCGATCTTATCATTCTCTTGGGCTCCACATGGATCAATCCCAAGGAAGTCTTTCATATACGCTTCTCCAATAACAAACAGGTGAAAGAGACACTCACTGTAAAGCACTGTGTGCGGAACGTGGCCCGATCTCTGATCACCAACGGACCCCTGAGCGATGTCTCCCCGCCCCCCATCACCAGCCTACTCTGCCTGGCCCATGCGCCCCGTTCTTACAAGCCGACGTGGTTCAAACCCAAGGCGAATTTCAAGGTTCCCTCGAAGGGGCGTCAGTGTCGCATCAACGTAAGCTGCGGGATGGTGCACAGCAGTTTAGCTGCCGAAGACCACATCTGGATGCAGACACCATCTGGGATCAAAGGGATTAGAGACACCGTATCGGAGCATGCCACAGACCTCTGGAGCAGTTGATGAAAGCTTTATGGGCTCTCTTCTATCTGCAGAGCATGTTCAATAGAATACATCCCTGGGAGAACCATAGAGGGAGTTACTGCATCATGATACAGCCAATGACATGAACACCAAACTCCATTCTTAATATAGTTAGACTACAATTGTGACTTATTTTTTATGAATTATATTAGCAACATAGGATACAAAATATCAATTCTGAGAGATTTTATGTAGGTAAAACTTTGTACATACTCAAGAGTATGATGTATCTATTGATGCCTTTTTTTTCTTTTTAGATATTAATCTCATGACCTCAACAGCAGTGGTATTCTGTAATCATGGGATGTCAGTCTCCCATCCATTAGCCACGGCTTGACATTTTAGCGTCGGCCCGGTGGTCCATGGCCACTAAAAATCAGTGTTGGGCAACCAAATTTATCTTCTGGTAGTCAGATCGGGTGACTAAGATTCAAAATAGATTGTTACATTTGCTTTTATTTTTGGCCACTACGTATCTTTTTCTGGCCACCAAAATTTCAGATTTAAAATTTTTAGTGGCCCAAATGGGCCACCAGACAATAAAGTTGCTGTTGAGCCCTGCATAAATAGCTGACTTCATACTACATGCAGATGTTTTACTGAATAGATAAGCTTTTAAAATGGTATGGCTTTAACTTAGAATTGACACTTTTATTAGAGAGATTGCATTTGAGTAATCACATTTGCAGTGAAGTATATACACATATTTTTCTTGCATTTAGAATAATTCTACTCAGGTGATAATCTGTAGATTTCTTTGTGTGATGTGTGTGCATTTGTAATGCAGTAAGTCTGTATATGTATCCTGTATATGACTTAATCCAACATGACTGTTTTAAAATCCAAGTCTTTAATGGAAACCTAAACTCAAAGAGATATCTTGACTGCAGTTGATGAAAACAAAGGAGATGAATCACAGTATGCTTGACCACATGATACAATAACGAACCCATCAGTTTCTGGGGGAATTTTGTTGCAGAAATGATCACATTGCCATCATCAAATTGGCAATTGTAAATTTTACTGCACATCTAATATTGGAGAAAGTTAGATTGAACAATGCACACAAACTCATTAAAACAAGATAAAAATGATGCCGATTTTGAGAAGGAAACTGTACCTGTATCTTCTTAGATGTGTTGCCAATTTAAATACCCATAGATTTTGCAACTGGGAGGCTCTGGAAAATTCTTCAACACAAACAATTACTGTACAAGTGGACAAGAAATGACCAAATCTAAAGAAAATTGTTTATTCTACCTCACAAACAGTAACATGAACACTACCAGAATCATAGAATTTTGTTTCTTGAAATTTTGGGGTTCAGAAAGGAAAAAAGATGTGAAAATTAGGCAATCTGGCATCTACCATTACTGTCTTTGGTCCCCACAAACTTGCTTTCTTGGTCACAAAAGTGTTTGCTTCAAGAAATCCCCACTTGCAGTCACAGATCTGTAGCAAAATTTTTGTGAAATTTTCCAGAGCAATCAATTTCTGCAACTGGTGTGACATGTGCAGTACTGGTAACATATGATATATACATGTGCACATTTATGTACTCTGAGTTGAGAAACTTTATATCTCAGGAAATTGAAGTTAGTGATATTTCATGCTCAAAACAAATGAACTGTATGACATAGGAAACGAAATGACTATTTTAGGGTGCCATTTTGATTGCGGACAGCAATCACCTTGTCGTAACCGCTTTCTGGTCTTTGTCCGCTAATGTAATCCACAATGTTGATATGTACGAACAGTTTAATTCCAGCAGCATACAGTTTCTGTGAGCCGTATGACTCTAAATGGTAGAATAACTTCCAAGTTTATCAACCCTATTTGCCAAAAGATAAAAAGTCCTTTAAAAATCATTAAAAATCCAAGATCACTACTAAAATTTGATAATGTACATATTCCTTGGGTTATTTTCAGCCTTTCCTGTAAGTTTCATCCACATCCATCTACAAATTTGGAGTTATTTTGTAAACAGACAAACAAACAAACAAACAAACAAACAAACAAACAAACAAACAAACAAACCGATGCTGACTAAGTGTATTTACCTCTTTGGCGGAGATAGATTGTACATGCAAGACACACCAATGCAAATGCACTAGGCAACATACTTTCTGAAAGTGGAATAATTTTAAGCAATTAAGTAGAAAATATTATATTGTTTGAATGATAGGTGCTGAGTGCAAATGCAGCAATTGATGCATCATATTTTGTAGATACAATTATGAATTATGCATAAACCATGAAATAAGCATGATATACTGTTTGTATCAAAGATATCAATTTGTTTTGTTGTAATGTTATTTCAAAAGTGCAACTGTACTCGTTTTCATACTTCCATCAGAGTTTCTGAAAATTTTGCCTAGATTGACCATTTTTTAGTGTTCTTGCTTCCTGTATTGACACAGAATGTCCATTTTGGATGACTTGTTTTGGGTTTTTTTTCCAACTTCAATCTTGTCATTAAATGAAGGACAAATTTAATGAAACTGAATGAAAGAAATTCATCTTTAAACCTTGGAGGGGTTTTTAATCATATTACTTCTTCAAGAAAAATTCAAATCCTTTGTCATCTTCATATAAAACTTTGGCAGATGTTTGAAGACCACCATCTCTTTGTAACTGAGTACATTACTCCTGTATGTAAATGTAGTTTATATTTCAGTGAATGTAAATGATTCAAACATTTTACTAGCCTAACTGACAAGGGGATGTTATGGTTCTTTGTGCTAAGCACACACAAAAAAATACATACATGTAAAATGGCACTGGCAGAAAATAGCTTGTATGTGAAGTTTTTAATCATGGAAGTAGAGAAGAGAGGTCTTTGTAATTGTTGTTTTGATAATTTTCTTATCTTAAAGAATGCAGATTCATATTGTCATGGCTTACAATGAGTTACTAAAATACATTGTACTTTATTGCCGAGTTGGGTTAGCAAGATGTGTAGGCATGAATTCAAGCATCATCAACAATTGATGCATTGAATGACTTGTTGATCGTAGCTTTAATCGAAACTGTAAGCCTTAATATTCTTTCATTCAGAGCCTGCTTATAGCCATAAGCTGATGGATTGGAATTTATATATTTCAGCAGTTTTATGGCATAGAGAAATCACACCTGGACTATGCCATGGAACTGTTAGCCTGTCACAGTTCAGGTCAATAAGGGTGTATGTAAGTAATGATATTAATGATCTATTTTAACCATTTCATACTTAAATACCGGTAACCTCAGATCAGTGTAAATGCTGCGTAATACTCATTCCAATATAACATGTTGATTTTGATACTGATACAATACTTGTACTGAGACTCATGGATCTTCTGTATGTATGTACATTGTATGTGTATGTGTTCCTGTTGCATATGAAGTGCAGATGTCCCTTCAGGGCTAAGCGCGTACATTGTACTTTCTCAAGGCCCAAATCACACCAGCATTTATCATCTTGTGACTGTCATACACTTAGTGTCATCTTTCAGCACTTCTCTATTTGAGAAGCAAGATGTTTGATCTGAACTGGGTCTTAAAAGTACAGTCAACCTGTCTTGTTGATCTCCCATTGGTTGAATGATAGCTTAAGTCAAAAGTCAATCTTTTCATGTCCTCTTCTCTTTACATTCTCTTGATTTTAATCCCTCATTTATAAGTTGAATTATCTCTAAGTCAAAGCTAATGTATTTCTTCAGTCCAAATAGATTTGACTTATGCAAGGTTGACAGTAGCGTCCTGCATCGTACAACACTTGAAAAGTTTTTTATTTTTTTTATATTTTACTATTGTCTTTTTTTACACTGTATCTCCCTCTAGTCAAGATTCTTCATGTGATTGTGTGTGTGTGTGTGTGTGTGTGTATGTATGTGTGTGTGTGTGTATGTGTGTGTGTGTATTTTTATAACCAAGATTATTCCATGATCCCACAACTTTTGGCATAATCACGGTTTGTCGTAATGACGTGTATGTGTGTGTGTGTGTGTGTGTGTGTGCACACGTTTTAAAGACTACATCAGTCTTCTGACATCTATAATGTACAGTCAGCCTTGCTTTTAAAAGTCGACCTCGCATATGTCAAGTAATCGCCCAAGTCAAAGGTCTTTTCAAGTCCTCTTCTCTTTATATTCTATTGATTTTAAACCTATAACTCGAATTTTCTCAAAGCTGTCTTCAGTCCAAATAGATTCGACTTTAGGCAAGGTCGACTGTAATAAGTGATCACAAACAAGTCTGGTAATATTCATAAATACCCTGTGATGGCATGCATCATTCCTTTTCTGTCTGCATATTGCATCTCCAGGGCATTTCTTTGACAGTACAGTATAATATGATGTATGAGATTGCTCTTAATAAAATACCCCATGAAATTTAAGATTTGACTTTCTTATATAGTTATTTCTGTCTGTCAGGGTAGTTATGAATAATATTGTACATGAACAAAGGATACAAATGTTGTTTCCAATAGTGCCCATTTGAACAAATTCCCCTATAGGGATGCTACCTGCCAAGTTTGGTGAAAATCTGTCATGGGGTTTTCAAGAAGATGAAAATGTAAAAAAGTTTATGCATGGTGGACGATGAATGCTTGCAATAGCTCACTTGAGCCTTTGGCTCGGGTGAGTTAAAAATTGGGACTTTTATTTTACCTTTGAGATAAGTGAGGTTGACTGTACAATGTCAATAGCATTTTGGGAGAGTGGTGCCGAGGGGATTAATGAATGTCTTGTTCATTTTTTTTTAAATATGAAATTTTTGTAACTGATAATCAAATTCATTTCAGTATCTGAATACTTGTAGTTCGATTAAAAGCAAAAGAAATGGGTAAACTTCTCCCTCCAGACTTAATTTGCATGAATGTGTCAATGACATATATAAACATTCGTAGCTGCATCCTCCCTGAATGTTCAAAATTCATTGCATATAAACCGGACTTTTGTTTCTGATTTTACTGATGTCTTGGTCAATATCAAAATATGTATGAGAAAAACATTACACTTCATTTTTTTTCAACAATTCCTGACTATTTATGCTGTTCTATTAATACATGCAATGATGACTATAATGAGTGCCTTGCACCACCACCACGAGGTAGGACATTGCTAAGTCCTCTCTTATCAGTTGAACCAAATACAATGTATTGGAGTGTTGATCATTTGACTGGAGAATGAATTTACTCTCCTAAAAAAAATGAGAAAAAAAAATGATCAAATTGCATCATAGAATACACAACAGGACAAAATGATATGAGTTTTGCACAACCATGGACAGTGATGCATTTATTTCATGATAGGTACGTTACATTTGAATTCAACTTTCTTAATTGCACAGTATGTAAGCAAGAACAAATCTGACATTTTCCACATTGTCTACAACATCGCATCAGCAAATCTTGCTTTGAAGTTTAATTTGAATTACTACAATACAATACAACTCAATTGTATGAAACATGATTAGCTGTTGAGTCACACATCATATTGAGAATCTTTTGAGTGTACACAAGTGCTGATCAAACATGCAATCACTCAATTGACAAGGTATAGAAAAGGCAGGTACATTTATAACATATGCATGGTCCACACAGAGATGCCTTTCTGTAGCAAGACTGATACTTGAGGTGACGAAGAGACAAATAAGCACTATTTTTGTTTCTTTTTTTTTGTGCACTGTACTCCCATCAAGAGTGTGAAATAAATTTTGATTACGAAAAAACATACTGTACATGTATTTTGACAATCCCTTGATTTGCTTCCCGATTCTACTCTTACGAGATCTTTGCATTACCTGGCAACTTTGCACTGTTCACATCTTGCAAAATTGAAGGAAAATTAACACAAGAAAAGAGTTAGCTCTAGGGACGATAAATTCATTTTCTGCACTGTGCTGGAGAGCAGTAACACTGACTGAAAAGGAAGATAAAGGGGAGGAGGCTTGTCATTCTGTCATTCCTTGCTGAGTTTTCAGAGATGATGCTTGAATTCAGAGAAAAGAAGTCAACTGCAGATTACCTCACAAAATTCTGTCATGATTCAGAAAGTATTTGATGATCATCCTGCACGAGTGCATATACAGTACACTGTATCATCAGCTGAGAACCAGAAGGGCATTATCGGAAGGGGGGGGGTGGGTACTGAATTATTGGTACAACATTGCAGAGCTTGATTTCCTCTACATCATGGTGTCAATTTTAGATCATTTTCAATTTCAGTAAAACGTTGAAAATCAAAACA
This sequence comes from Diadema antillarum, assembly GCF_040938485.1. Lineage (NCBI taxonomy): Eukaryota > Metazoa > Echinodermata > Echinoidea > Diadematoida > Diadematidae > Diadema > Diadema antillarum. The sequence continues at coordinate 4,710,911 of NW_027270918.1, forward strand.
CAAGGATGTCTTTTTACCTGATATTTGGAACAATGCTCATAAATCTTCCCACTTACATAAGCTTTTTATTTCATGAAATTGTTTTGTTTTTATTTATGCCGAAATCTTAGAACGAGATAGCACCCTTCTGGTTTTCAGCTGACAATATTACACAATAAATGCACATTCAGCATATTCATACATTTGCATACATGTATACCTAGAAAGCTTGAAAATGCCTTCCCACATTGCTCATAGAATCTTGTCACACAAAAAACATGTTCTCTCTCAATCATATATTTCCATTCAAATACAGTGTATCTACATAACATGATTTCAAATCAATACAAAAATAAGTCTTCAACATCACAGGAAGCACATTAGATGAAACATTTCACACATAAAATTCTCTCTGAGCATACATTGTACAATGTATATGAGTCGCTGTTGCCATAACAATACATGTTGTCATGGTTACAACTATCAATGCATCTCTGGGGCAAGTCCACCACCGCATATATTCATCTGATCATGAACATTTTTTCAAGCTTTCATCTTGTTGGGAATCAGTTCACACAAACGTGCAAATACACCTTCTACATGTAGTAGCTCATCATATTCAAGAAAGCATATTGTTTTCTTACTGTTATGGAACTTGTCTCACTCTCGTCACACTAAGTTTGTGCTAATTTCAGATAAGACTGATTCATATGCACATGTTATCAAAGCAAAATCAAGTTTCAATCATTTAAGATCAAACAGCTTTCAATTTATGAATAGTATTATTAGTATTACTGTCGCAAAATAAAATAAAAAATCATTGTTTTTGTTTCTTTGTGATTATTCCCGAATCGTGTTGTTTTTGTACAGAATTTATTACAAGCTACTGACTCATGAAACACTTTGCCTGTGGTGAGAAAATGCTCAGAGTCCCATAAAAATAAAAGATTTGAACAAAGATTTTTAAAAAAGGACACAAAGGTTTGTTGTCCAAAATGAACTGAATTATCCATGTGTCAGTTTTATCACATTTACTGAAAGACTGTGACCACATAATGACAAAGAAAAACCGTTACGAACACAATGAAAATAAGTAGACCAGTGACAGCCATGAAGAATGATTACCATTCAGAACGAGAACCAATTTTCACAATATAATGCATACCTAGTTCATGATGTAACCTGATATTTTATTCATTGTCAGAGCTATACAATGGTTGGCCTATGTTTCTTTCTCACAACATCCACAGAGTTTTACAATGTGTATTAGTATATGTAGCATCACACAATGAAGGTTATGTCATCAAGATGTGAGATCACATCAATAAAAATATCACCAAAATGAGATTCATGACAAGATATGAAGCAAACAACACAACTTGCATAAGATGCAGTGCATGTGTATTCAAACCAGCCACACCTCATCTTTCTACTGGAAATTTAGTGATCAATATAGCAAGGCTAGTCTGCACACTGGCACTGGTCCGATGGTCCCTGACCAGTAAAATCACTGTCGGACCAGTAACTTTTTTCAGGAACGGACCAGTAAAGATGGACAAACTGAGTAACTACTGGTCCGACAGACAGGTAGGACCAGTACAAAAAATGGGTTGGTGTGCAGCCCTGAATATAGCATCCTCTGACGGTACACCTTTTGTAGTCAATCCAAATTTCTCAAATTCTGATGCTTGTAGATCTGTATCATGCAAACCCACTGAACTCTTCCATGGATGAGTGGCGACACATATTTCAACACTCCCAGCTACATTTCCTGCATGTAGGATATCTCATCACAGACAATCAGCTTCATCCATTAGTGTATCCAATCAAAACATTGATTTGTTTATCGTCAAAGTCGCTGCCTATCAATACACACCATGCAAAGTCTACTCAATTATTAATAGATCCATCCATTAATATCCATTGAATTGATAAAAAATATCATGCATGCATCATTACTAAAAAGCATCTAAGCATTTTCTCAAATGATATACATCAGTGTATCACAATCCTATATTCACGTAAAGAAATTGGTTTATCTCACGTGTGTCATGTCACAGACAAAGTAAACCCTCCACACATGTACATCAAACAAGTGAGACGCAAGTACTGATTTATATGTTAAGTACCACACCCGCACCTATTTACAAATTATATACAACACTGACTGCATGATGGTACTATATAATATCTACACATTTTGCACATACGAGCATGTAATTGCATGAAAGAGTTGTTTCAATAGTCCTCACCTTTTTTCTACATAACGACATCTTTAATACATATATTACACACATATTGTACATTTCATACATATTTTCATGAACATCTTTGTAACTGTACATTATTCATGATACATGAACTGTACACACTTTTCCAAGAATATCCTTTTTCAAAAAGTCTTTTTCCCCCTCCAAGACACAACAAAAGCAATAACATTTTCAGAGAATAAACAGTAACAGAACAATGGTAAAAAGTAACATTATCAACAAATGGGGCACTTGTAAAAGACATTTAAAAGATTTTACAGAAGAAAAATAAGAAAAAAATGCAGTTTAGTGTAATACTCAGTATCACAAAAGTTTAAAACAGCTTTACAGAAAAGGCAGTGGTATCTTATTGCAAAAACCAAAAACATGGCCAATGTTGAAGGCAACAAATAATCAAAACAGGAAGTACCAGGTATTCGTCAATGACAGGAAAAAACACCCACGTGCGTCCATTTCTCTCCGTTGCATTCTTCTTTGGTATTAACGGTCTCCAAGGCAACCAATCTGCAATGCTATAAGCAGTCTATGTGCATGGTCATCGCCACGGTAACCATGCGACATCTAATATTGATTCATTGTCTCGCCCACTAGTCCATACCCAACACTCCGCACACTAAATTTGAAGGTGAGCGAATCCAATTGGAAACCTGCTGATTTTAATAGATTAAAATGGCCCCTAGCAACACTGACGACACTGGTGAACAATGGCATAGAGCTAATTGAAATACAGTAAGTGGCAGTATTTACACAATCAAGAAAATTAGATACCGCAAGCCTCAATGTACAGAGTCTTCTGATCCTACTGAGTGTGCTGTGGCTAATTCTTTATTGTAAATGCAAGGATTTGAAATGAAAATTACCTGCACCTTTCCTGCTCTTTTACCTTCAAAATAGTATCCTTTCATCCTCACCTATGTCGGGGTAGTCTCTACTCACAAACATGCATACTTCACTGCATAATCATTCTTTCTAACAAAGTGCCGAACAAATAACATGATTACGCTTTAATCAAATTTGAGTTAAGTAAATATCAAGCTGAGAAGGAAGTTTCACACAGACATTTTTTTTCTTTTCCTCTTGATGATAGTTTGAAGTACTAAACACCTAATCACCAGGATCTAGGCAACTGAGAACTATGAGTTAATCTTAAAAAATGGGGAAAAAAGCAACCAAAAAAATGAAACAAGTATCTGGTAATGCACATAGTTTAACAGTGAACCAGTTCCTTGACACATGAACACATCTTCAGACGTTTGGCTTGTCAAGCACTTGGGCATTCTCCTCATCACTGTTTCTTCCCACATGCTGTGTCTTTCAGTTGATGTCCATCTATTCACTTTCAAACAAATTAATATAGTTTGTTTCTTGTGCCAAAAGAGAATGCATCAACTATGATATACCAAATTTTGATCCAGTCAGTAGGACACCACAGTGACTTGGTCCATGTGTCTGCTTCAGATGGCGCATATTTGGAGCAAGAACGTGCACTCCGCTCTGAACATCGTAAGACAGTCAGCACCGTGAGGGCGGGCTTCTGGGTCTGGGGCCCAGACATAGCGATCCCTGTCTAGGCTTATCCTAGAGCCAAATCTCAGCTTGACCAGTTGAAGAGCCCGTGGAATGTGAACGACCTCTTGACCTTCTTCCTGCTGATGAGTTCACCTGTTGCAGGTTCAAGAGAAAATATCAAGAGTTCATGAGACGGTGAGAAATGATCAAAGTTATCTTAAATCCTTCTGGAATTCTGGAGGTGATGCAAAGAAAGTGACTCCTGAGAAGGTACATCTGTAAATTACAGCTCAAACTGTGGTATACACCCAACTAAAAATTGTACAGTGTTTGGTTAATTATCTGGTAATCACTTACAATGGACATAATCTTTAGCTGCAAAGAGGCCATAGAACTTTCTCTTCTGTTGCACCATGTTCTTGGAACTCTCTACCAATCCCACTTCCAAATTGCTACAGACCTCGATATCTTCAAATCTGAACTGAAGACCTATTTTTTTCCAGCAAATTTGTAAATGTGTGACGCATTGTTGGAGCTGGGCACCTGTGAATGCTTCTACAGATAAATGGCACTTACGCTGTTTCATTATCATCATAGTGTACGGACTATTCTTTTTGTTGATGACAGATGTGTTCATATTTTTATACTATAAGTACCAGTACTTGACTACTTCCATCTCTCATCAGACAAGATGACAGCAAGAAAAAAAAAATTGATGTACTTTAATATGTGTATATGAAGGAAAAAAAACTGAGCTGTGGAGGAACATGACAATTCAAATGTTAGTGATTTAAGGAACATGATAGGCATTCTGAGATATACCTTTATCTGAGAAGGTTGCTAGACACAGCCTGTCCATCTTGGTGCAGAGGCTCGTCTTTGGTTCTTTGGTCGGCAAAGCTCCGATAACAGGCGCCGTCACTTCCATAGCAGCCCTACATGGTACAATGAAGTGACAAATAAGACTTCAGCAAATTGGAAACCATATTCTAATGACAAATATCTCACATCATTCTCTGTTTCTCTTCTTCTTCAAAGAAACCACCAACCACTGAATTCATCAGAGTGACAAAGCACTGTAGTGTCTTTGAGCTATCAGTACCCAGGTATTTATATTGTTCATTTTCAAGGGAAGAAATTGAAATACCATTGCCTTTTTTCATACATGTCAACTTCATTACAAATCAAGTATTATGGCAACCTTAAAGGCCTAAACAATGTACACCTGTTACCAAATTTTGGTCCTCATAACATAACTTTATAGGCCCTTGTCTATTCATATTTGAAGCATATTTTGTCATTGCTGAGTAAAATTTTTCTTTGGTATTAGCATGGTAGGGTCCATGGTATTAGCAAGCAATCTCACTATATTATATAGATAAGCACTAATACCACTTCCAATATTAATTCTACAATTCTACAATACATTCTATTTTTCATCTTTTAAGCAAAGGATTTTTTTAATTTTTTTTTTTTTTGGTAAAAAATTACATGCTTTCATCTCTCTCATCAAAATTTCAACCCTACAGTCATGTGATGCTACATATAGCTAATTCATTCTTATTTCACATCAAACGAGAGTGTCAAATGATGATTTGTGAGCAGGTCAATGGAAAACTTGAGAAGTGATGACATCATCACATCTAATTTGCATATCTATCTAGCCAAAGCATGTCAAACTCTAAAATAATTCTACAATTTTTTTTTTTTTTTAATCTGCTTTCAATGACACTTCTAAAATTCTGCATGAGAGATTTTATACCACGTTCTAGAGTTGACTGGAAATATAGCATGGCCTTGAATCTTTTACATGCAGTAAGTCATGTCCATGCCATCTTACTGTCTCCTCTCAACCCTTCTACCATCCACTCATCTTCCCAAACTACCATCCACCCATCCATCCATCCTCCCATCCTCCCATCCTCCCATCCTCCCATCCTCCCATCCTCCCATTCACCCATCCTGCTGGTATACCTCTGTGACGTGGCTGGTGCGTCGGTTTCGTCCTCGCCCACTTTGTTACAGTTATTCTCATTGCTGTTAGTGTTCAGTTAGTGTGGAAAAGAAACAAAACAAAGCATAACATAAATATATAAGAACCGAGTGGGTTACGAAACAAAAATTCATGCAGTTAGAAAGAACAGCTGTCAAACACCATGGCATAACGGCCAGAGGCCTGGGTATCATGACCCTTACAAGGACAGGAGATAGAGTGGTCATTTGAACCAATAAAATGATATTGTCAATTACCAATTCAAATGACCTAGGGCTAAAATATCAGGACCTTCACCAGGACAGATGACAGGGGGTTCTTTTTTTAAAAATGATGACATTCTCCCCGGACCAAAAGGAAAAAGAGTGTGATTATGTGTGATGACCACTTGTGATGTATTCGCTTCTGACCAAAGCAACAACAAATTTTGAATTTCACTTTTCTCTTCATTCTTGCTATTCATTCCAAAACATAATGAAATATGAGTCCAGCTTTAATTTGACAGTGTCTAGATATGCACCCGATGTGAGCACTGTCTTTCTGATACGATGTTCCTTTAATTTTTTTTTGCACATACATAGTGCTGTACAGCAGCTTTGTATAAATTGTTTTTATTGGGCCTCTGGTTTGATTGGACAGAAATGTTATGTTCACATTAAACTCTAGCTGAATGTCATTGTTTTTTGGGGTTTTTTGTTTTGGTTTTTTAAATGCACATACACACACGCGCAAAGAAAAAAAAATATTCACATATTGTACCTTCACAATATCACTTTCAAAAAGGTTTGTATAAGTATTAGTCAGAACAACTTCACAAGGTTAGTATAAGGCACTACAAAGTGAGTACTATCATTGATACTTGTGTGTGCATTACATGAATGTTGGCTGTGTACTTTCTTGAGTGAATGCAATAAAATTGGCTTTTGCTCATGCAGATAAATGTGTAATGTCATTTGACTAGGTAATACATCAAAGACAATCAGTTATGACACATGTAGGTAAAATTAAAAATTTTAGTTGAATGTTTTCTTTGTGTCTCATGATTACAGATGCCATGGCAACAACTGAAAATGTCACAGCTGATTGGCTGTTGCCTTCCTGTTGCCATGGTAACTGAAATTACTGCTGATTGCTGTTTAACATTAGTCATATGGTGTTTTCTGAAATGGGGTTCTGATCACAAAACTAGTCAGTTGGAGGAGAATGAGCTCAGCTTGACGTGGTCACCACACATCACAGCACACGATTGGGTTAACAGGTGTACTCAACCACATGCAACATGACAGTGTTTGGCATTCTGTAAAATCACTCGCTCTGTACTTACTGGGACCTACTCCTTTTCATCTGTACACTGTATGTATAAGAACACAAAATAATGTTCCACATTTGTCATGTTCGTTGGCTTAAAGATACCATGCTTTCTAAATAAAAGTCAAATCATTTCTATTCCCTGAAATCTAAAATGAATGTAATCACCATAAACAGGCTCAAAGAGAAATGATTCTACACAAATATAAATGTCTGCAAATCAAACCTTCAGAGTAATTTCTCCATCATTGTATGAGAAAACCAAGTATGAAGTTCAAGCATCAGTATACATCTTATTTCTGCCATTAACATACTGCAAATAATAACAGAAGCGCAATGTTTGCAGTATCTAATAAAGCACAAAGACCAAAAATTGACTTGAAAGTGTATGACGCGCCCATAAAATGATAAGCTGATACATGAAGAAGCAAAGATAATGTATGCCTGGAGACAGAAAGAGAGAGGATGGAGAGAGAGAGATATGGTGAGGGAGAGATACAGAGGGAGAAAGGTATATAGAGGGAGAAAGAGATATATAACAGAGAGAAAGAGAGAGAGAGTTTTGCACAGGTGCTAAAGGCCATGTGAGAATAATACAAGAATATATGAATTTGCATGACTACACTGAGGCTGAGTGAGAGCAAGAAAGAGATAGTGAGAGAAAGATATATACATCTATAAATTAATCTAGACAGAGCTATGATATACAGGTGTGCTACAGATATAATGATGGAAGCTGCGCCTCTGATTGGTCAAAAGTTGCTGATAAATGTGAGCAATGAAAAGAGGAGTATCGGAAAAGAAAGATGCCTACCTGAGCAGTCCTCCCATCACGGTGTGGTTTGTTTTTCTCAGCGAGTTCTCGATGTCTCTCTTGTTCAGCTCGTCCACACAAGCCTCAATGAGTGCATTCATCATGACAGCCTGGTTTGGGGGGGGGGGGGGGGAAAGAGTATGATCAAAAGTAATCACTACTTCTACTAATATAATACAGACCCTTCCAGTGTAATGTTTTCTCTAAATTTTGACTATGCCTCTCTTTTTCTGTTTCCCTTTTAAATCACAATCATGGTCTTGACTGACATCTCTAGGCAATGGATGGCTTCACTGGTGCTCACCATTAAAATCAGTTGCTTTAATATGATGCTATCTCCTTCTTGTAGTATTTTATCTTTATTTCTCTTACATTTCTTTTTTTTTTTTTAATGAGCCCTACTGAAAATGAAGGGTTTTCAGTTGAAAAACACAGAGATTTCAAATCAAATGGTGCATGTATTTATAGAGAGCCATGTTTTATCAACAATAGTACATTCAAGATTAAACTCACTATGAATATGTAAGACCTCACACTTTTGTATGTTAACAAGAGGCATGATAATTCTCCATGTCAAATTCTGAGGCAGTTCATGTGTAAATGAAATAAGACTAATGTGTCATTTATGGCCGTTATAGCCAAACTTCGTGAATATGAGGACAATTTGATTTTAAAAAAAAGAGAGACCATTGGGCAGGTGTGAAGGGAATAAGAGCAAGCTCCTAAATCTACTCATATGATGATTATCACTGAAATCAGGACTCAAAGCAACGCTCTGTAAAGTTACCTGCTTGGAGAAAACCTGCAGAACTTTGGAGCACCACTTTCCCCTCTCATGGCTGTCAAACTCCAGCCAGAGACAGGGAAGGCAGTCGCTGTCACTCCTCACTGGCTCCGTGTACTCCCACGACAGCTCATCAAATGTCAAACCCAGGAGAAGTTCCTACAAAGGAAACAAAAAACAAAACCAGGATGGCTTTTATTAAGACCCCATTCACATTGGAATCATAAGTTTTGTAGAAGGGATTCTCTTACAACATAAACAAAACTATGATTGCTTTAATAAAGACCATATTCACATCTGAATAAGTACTGTAGCAGGATTACTATAACAACAAAAACAAAACCATGACAGCTTTTATAAAGACCCCATTCACATTTGAATGATAAGCTTTGTAGTAGGATTACTCTTAAGTAAACACAGCACTTTTGCATGAATGTGGAGATACATTCTGTGCCAGTGAGTACCCAACTGCAGATATTCACCCAATGTCCCCTTTAATAATTTGAAAAGTTTCAAAATTGAGGGGAAAAAAAGAAAAAAAATTGTGTAACCACAGTAATGCATATGATATAACTGCAGGCAAACCATGAAACTTAACATACTGATAAAGGGCAAAGGTGAGAGCTTGTGGTAATGTGTGGTTGCTGTGATTTCAATACCTGTTTGACTTCATCAATAATGTAGATGCCGTCTCTGTTGATGCCAACTAGAACAGGTCTGTCCGAGGTGTCGCGAACTTTGACCGCATGGGTGTTTGCCCTTTCGATCTGGCCTCGGAAAAACACGCATCTGGAAGAGAGGCACATACGAGAAATACCTTGAGGAAGGCAATAACTGCTACACCTGATCATTCATCCAATACCCAGCAGCATCTCCTCTAAGGTTGAATCCATATCACTAATGAGACATACAACACTTTCTAATTATCATTATTCATATTAGTGGAAAAACTGTGCTCTTATCAATAACACAAAACAATACTTTGCACTACAAAACAATGCACTACAAATTTCTACATTATCTAGTGTTGTTGATTGCATATATACTAGTACACACAGCTACACGAGAGAATTATTAGTGACATCCCCTTTAATTCAAAGTGTTTGATTTAATATCTTAATGACTTCCATACAAAGACTGACAATGGTGATTAATATGTAGCTGATCGGGAAACATATCATGTTCATAAACAAAAACACTCCCAATAAAACACAAACTTACGTTCCGGGTATGAGATTAGTCATATGTGATACAAGTCATAAAAATCAGCTTGATGCTGACGTCACCACAAATATCAACAGTATTTCAAATTCATTCAGTCTACTGTGTAGACACGTAACAAACTTTGATACACATAATGTTCAGGATGTAATCGAAACAGAATGGACTTTAAACACTCAAGGATTTCTTTATGATCTGTTTCTTCCTTGCCTAACGCGTCACAGTCTCTGCGGGGGTTGGTCTCACCAACAGAAATGGTCTGCTTAAAGGTCATGCTATGTAGTTGACATATTCTAACCTTGAAATCACAATTAAAATGTTCAAGTTTCCAAGTAGACATGATGTCATGTGTATCTACGATCAAACTATGTCATCATCTATGGCATTAATATCGTGCACAATGACAATGGTATCTAAACACAGTGGTCTGTAGAGGGTTAAAAATAATAGAAAGACGGACGTAAGTACGCACACAACATAAAGAGAACTCAATGGATTCATTTGTATCTCACTGCCCCACCTGCTAATCATTTCAGTGCCAAAGCTTGGGCACGTGCCTACTACACATTGTATAGCACAAAATGATCCTCTACAGGCAATATTTCACCATTATCAAGAGAGCTGTGCAAAAGGGGCTGATTTTGTCTCAACATCCTTTTTCCGCAGTCATGAAAAAAATCTGCTGACTTCGCGGAAGAGGGGCTTACCCGTAGAAAGGCAGCTTCCAGCAGAACTGCAGGAAAAGGTTGTAGCAGTCCTCCTTACTGGTCACCTTCTCCGTGAAGTGTTTCCAGTGCTGCAGAATGCTGGCCTCAATGGACACCATGGCTCCCGTCCGGCCGCGTCCGATGGACCGTCGGCTCCCACCCTTGAACATGCAGGCAGGAAGTACCTTGCGGAGGTCATTGTCCCTGTTGTCAATGCGAGAACAAAAAAAGGGCTTGTTTACGTCATCAAATTATAGCTGAATAGATGTTCTGAGAATTATGATACACTTCCTGATATTCATTCCTTTTAGATACTCACTCCTAGAAATCAATATATATATGAAGAGTTTTATTAGATTCAATGCTTTGTTGTTACCCACTGAGCTGCATCAGACCTGAAAGATGTCACCATAAAGTATTATGGACGTTCATGTAAAACAAACACCAACCGCAAACCGCTACAGCATGAAGTTTTTAGTGTAAACACTGTAAGGCACCCTCAGGAAGTGGTGCGTTTCCCATTCCTAGAACAGGAAGGTAACCGTGGTCATGTATAAGCATAGCAGTATCTCTGCATTTCACAGCAGCCATCTTTCTAGCTATCTACCAAGCCTTGTCTTCCGGCCCTTCCACACTCAAGAGTCTCTTATTACCCATCCTCATCTGCTCATATCTTAACCCTCTGTGTGCTATGTGTATTTCCTGTCTATAGGTTTCTGTGTGAAGTTTGTGCTCATTTGAATCACTAGCACAGAAAACAGTCATGCCTGACCCGACACTCACTTGAAGAAACCCAGCTGGTGCAGGCTCTCCTCATATTTGCCGGACTCTATGTAGGTGATCAGTCCCGCTAGATACTCGTAGTCCTCCGCCTCACATGGGTACATGCCATCCAGAACGTTTCTCTTCGCCTCTTCAAACAACTTCTTCAGGATCTCGTCATTCGTGATCTGCATGACAATGGGAAAAATACGAATAAATCTGTCTGTCAGCATCCTCCTCCTCAGATTCATAAATTTGTCAGGCAAAACTTAACTTTGCATTAGATTTATTATGCAGCAGCTAACGACTATCAAAATCAATCACTGATGGATCATCCTTGCAAGTCTTGCAAGAACAGACCCTGAAACAAATATGCTACTTGTACCTGTCTATTAAAGTGCCTTTAAAAAATACATCAAAGAATCATTTAGGGGCACCATACTAAAACTGTTCACAAATTTTCCAATTGACAAGACAGGGACATAAAACCACTGATGGAATGAGAACCAACCAGCAATGAAAAAACAAAAACAAAAACTACAACTAGAGACACAATTTGCCAAGCCTGAGACAAAGGCTACACCCTTAATACTATTTTTCTCTTATAATCTAAATTGCGTCCTATAATCTGATAAAGCTTACATAACACAGTGAGTTGTTATTGGATCTGGTGAGGTCTGAAAAAGGGTAACGTGACTACCAGCCATAATGAAAGGAAGGATCAAGTGGGCGTTTCCTCTTCTCTGTTTAATAAAGCTGCATCATTGCATACATCACACTCACTTTCTTTTCGGCATCTTTCGGGTAGAACGCGTTGCGCTGGAAAGAGATGACGGGTTCATCTAGTGGTATGACATGGAGAAAATGACAACTGATGTCAGCAATTTTTTGAGCGTGAGAAACATCTGTTTGCAACAATAGATGACATGTATGGTGTATTATAGTCTCTACATTCATGAAAGCTAGAATGGAGTTATCTTCTCATCTTTATCTAGAGCTGAAAGAGATGGTGTGCACATTCTTGGCCAGCTACAAAGATAAAGATGAACAACAATGCAGAATTTTCTCTCATCTTATAAGAGTCGTGTGATAGATGACAAAAGTAATGAGCAGGGTTGCTAGGCATTATGGGATAGTTCATGTTGGACACGACTGGGAGAAAAGGGTGTCAAAATGCTTGTAGTCACTACCTACCATTAGCTTTGAGTTCTTCGCTGTGCGTGGTGTACTTGTCCAGTAAGTCGGGCCACTGTCGGCACAGTCTGAATGGAATGTGGTGAGGTTTGAGCTGTAATTCTGAGGAGGGAGGGAGACATAACGGATGGAAAATGAAGCGCAAAATCCCAGTATAAACACAAAATTACCACTCTGCACAAGCGCAATGATTCCCATCAATGCATCAACATATACTTTTCACATTGTAAGCATCATTTCCATATCTTTGTCACATGTTGTCCATGAGAATATTGATGACATGAAGTCCGTCTTATCAATGTGAGAAGTACCCATGCCATTCTCATGCACTCACACACCAAAATATATACCCACAGAGCCTACGGTACACACAATTTCCTATCAAAAATAGACAAGGGGGAAAAGGCAAATATTCACTTTTCAGATGGAAAAAAAATGCTAACAATAATGTGGTCCTATAATGGACATGGATTATATCTCTCTCCTTTTTTTTTTTTGTTCTGTTTTTCCACAGACACTACATAATTGTCCATATTAGTGTCTGTGCTGGATGCCTTGTCATTTGATACAATCTGGATCAGTAGAAGTGCCCGTCTCTGCTCAATTTCTGATAGCCCACACAATACCAGATACTTGTACATGGGGATAGTGTGAAAACAACAACACTCCATTTGAGAAAAAATATGACAAATTCTCTTGAATGAACATTCTATTACAAAGTGCCACAATGACTTTGCATTGAAATATTATTCCTCCTTGAAGAAGTAAACAAATAACATGTTGCTGATAAAATTCACACGCAAATAATTTAAAGTGAAACTTTGTTTTAAAAAAAAATAAAATATGAAACAACAAATCCTTTTCGAAGCAATGGATCATTCACACAACAATCATTCACTATAGCTCTGAGCACTGACTTAACATTCCTATCAAATTTGAAGCACTTAGGGTGTTTGTCTGAAAACTGAGTGTGAACTGATAATGGTGAAGCCTAGTCATGTGCAGCATCTGTTATGGCTATTCATGGCTCTAACTTGAGAGCACAGTTTACTAAAATAGTGAGTGAAGAGAGACAGACGGAAGACTGAGCTGATTTCTTGAATCCAAGTTTGAGAGCATGAATTCTGGGAACATGGCACCAGCTGTGAGCCAGGAGCTAATAAGATCTATACTTTGTCTGACCCCATAGAGGTACCTGTCATGAGTTAAACTTGTTCACTAAGCTATTAATGTCATGGTATCACACCGACTAGCACATGATGGAAGAGGCGCTTATCGCACTCGTGCATGTACGGCGACTGCACAATGAGTTAAAGAGCATTGGTCACTTGACGTTTTGCCGCTGCTTCTCCGCCCGAATTCAAATTTCCTGCCCAGTGCGAGATAAATCTCTTAGATAGCGAGACTAGCAGACAGTCATAAGTGCATCATGTGCTTGCCCTTTGAACACAAACACATCCACCCGGCTAGTCTTCGTACAACGGCTTCCAAGGAAGTGCACTAATCTCTCTTAAGTCACGATGACGCGATACGGCATCGCGCTGACATCATTTGACGAATCTGGCTCTTATGCAGCTCCTAGCGACGAGGCGTCAGAGCATCAAGAGATTTGACATTCCCATTGATCGGTATCTGCAGGAAGATGTAGTATTAACTTTAGGATACTAAAAAGAAAATGAGTTTTCCCCTCCCCACTCTGATGGGTTCCTTCAGTTCCAGACACGCCCATCAACCATATTCATTTGTCTGTCATCAATTCGTTGGATCTAACCACCATCAAACTGGAACAGCAGGCTAATCATAGTGTCACTGGCCCATTAAAATTTACTGCTGTAAAATGCATTTTTAAAAGTTCCATAGAATGCTCTGAACATTCTGGTACACCAACGATAAAGTTGGGACAGAACTTTTTTAGCTACTTAGTTAGTAGACGCATAATTCATTGAACTATCAAAGTATGTAAGGTACACATGCACAATACAAAATTTACTTACAAACATCCTCCCCCATCAAAATCTAGTGTTGTATAAGCCATGAAATGGCAAACAGCTCTGTGCATGGAATCACTTATTTCACAGCTTATTCAAAATCCATGTCCCTTGTACAGAACTAAAATCTTTTGGTCTGTTTATCATACAAATGATTATTAAATTCACAAGAGAAAAGCAATATCCATACATGAATATCACTCATGTAATCCAAATAAGGACAGACAATCCCCTGCAAGCTTTGTATGACGATCCACTGTGCTGGAAATATGCATAGAATTTCACTGTATCATGGAAATGTATGTTACTCTACTGATAAGTTCTGGGGCCTTGAGTGGAGACTAGGCAGATGACCAACTTTTACATTGTGTACCTCGTATCTCCAGCCTGTTTACTCCTCGTATCTTGCACAGCTTTCAAGGTATTCATCACAGATTGTGTTGACAGTCATGCGGTGTCTACCCTTTATCTTGCTTTTTTTTTCTTGTGTGTGTGTGTGTGTGTGTGTGTGTGTGTGTGTGCCCAAAGTTCATACAGTCTACTCTAAAATATCACCAGTGTTCAGGATACAGGGCCATTATCACATCTTTTTCTTGTTCTTTTTTTTTTCTCACATGATGTATACAGAATATAAATTATTCTGAGAAGCAGACGGGGACCAAGCTAAAAAAAAACCCTGATTAATGCTTCCTGCAAGTGACACCATGCACTGCAAAATGTGATAGACAGGTTGTATGTGTGAATATAGAAATCTTGACTATGGCGTGCAGAAAGATTTAAAGTCCCTAGACAGCTTATTAAATTTTACCCTATCCTGACAGTTTCTTGTCCTCAAATTGCAGTCCGTCTTTTCATGACAGTACTCATACACTTCCCGATCTTATTTCTGAGACATCTATTATGAAAAACAATAGCAAGAAAACAACAACAAAAACTTGCCACTGGAAGAACTTTTTCCTTGAAATATTGTACATCTATGCAACTTTCTTCCTTGTGTAATGTATGTGTGAAGGACAAGGAACATAACCAATGCCGTACTTGATGAGCAAAAGTGCTGCACAAACTATGAACATAGTTGTCTGGATCTTTATTCATGCACTTTTTAATTTTTATGGGGGGGGGGGGGGGGAGGGCACAGTGGGTCATTAAGGCACTTGTGTGCAATTCAATTCCCCCCCCACCGTAGTGAACTTGTACAGTACCGGTATGTGGGATGATTCTGCTGGGTTGTTGTTGTTGTTATTGTTGTTTTCCCATGAATGTCAAGTCTCCATGATATAAATGAACTCCTCAGCCTCTCCACATCATTCTGCATGGCATCTCATGCATTCACACCCAATGCAAGTCTTTCACGTGTGAAAGCAATTTAATCTTTGAGATGGCAGTCCTGAGAGGAGTAATCACAATGCTTTGCTGTTGTTGTTGTTGTTTTAAAATGTCTGTATGTCATACATAATTATCATACTTTATCAACTTTGGTCTGAGAGACAAAAAAATGCTTTTTCAGGAGCAAATATACATTAGATTTAACAAAAATGGAGAATACTAAAACTTTTTTTCAGTCCATAAACAATTGTAAGGAAACAAATGCAACAACATGTTGGTGCGATGTAATGCAAGCAAGCAAGAACTTCATACACAACACATTTGCCTGTAGGCCTACCAGTATTCAACTGGCAGTCTCAGCACTCAACATGTTACACACACACACACACACAAACACACACACACACACACACACACACACACGACAGTCTAATGACGCACTCGACCCGCAGAGGTCATCTCCTTAGTGAGGTTGGTGGAAAACTGCATCGGCTGAATTGTCCCCCTTCGTTTTCTCCTAGTTCATCTGGACTGGATGCCACAGAAATGAGATGAAGATTCTGATGGCACGATGACTCATTGGTAGTAAACCTCCACATCACATGGCTATGACAAGAACGTGATGCAGCAAGCACTTAAGAAATCAATAGATCGTACATCCATGTACTAGTGATAGATGCACAGTGAGTCTTTTCTCACCTAACACATTGTACTCAGCACAGGGACATATTAATCTATACTTCTAATCAATATCAGAAACTTAAATGGATTTGAAATGACGTATGAATGAGTGAGACAATTTAAATTGATTAAACCGACTCTTGTCATAGTTCATTTTGATGTACTTTGAAACTCAAGTACTATTAACAACAGAACATACATATACAGATTGTAAATGGTTTTCCTTAGCTAATAAAATGGCAACAATTTTCATTACCACCGATACAACAAGGATTAGGGGTTTTCACTGTTTGGAAAGTATTTCCTTCTTCCACGAGTTAAGATTTATTCATTGTTTATTTTTTTCAGGAAGTAATCAAATCAGTAAATTGTATAACCACTTGTGGAAATATCCCATCCTACACTGTGGAAAAAAAAAATCATCTGAAGGACATGAAATTGCTGGTTTTCCACTGTATACATAGTATATCCAGAGTTTAACAGAGAGAGCAGACTTGAGTCCAAACAAATCATATTCACATGATTATTCTACTGTACTTTATCACAGCTACGAAAGGTGACTGTAATCAAAACCTCAAAAATCAATAAACGCAGATATACTTAATCACATTTGATAAACAAAATATAGTTTTGGTTTCATAATGGAAAGGAAAAAAACGTGTACAAAACCAAACACACACACACACACACACACACACACACACACACACACACACACACACACACACACACACACACTCACACATACACATAAGGAAAGGCCACAGTAAAATGCTGGTACCATGATATCTTAATAGATGTCAGAGCTCAATAATCATGCACTTGGCAAGGAATCAAAAGAATTATATCAACTGTCAAATAGGATGACGTGAGGCTTCCATTGAATTGCTGTTAGATGCCCTCACTTCTCTATCGGACTGCATTAATCGATTGGGTCTGCATTAGCCAGCATTAACATTTGGGTACGTTTCCCATAATAATAGGTTCATCCTCTGGGGTCATGAATGAGTGAGTAAGCTGAATTGCCCCCTTTTTCGTGGGAGCCCATTAGGTTTTGCTCTCCGGCCCGCTTCTGGCGAAACGAAAGAGAAAGAGGATTCAGGTGAACTGTGTCCTATCTGCTGTGCAGACACCATACAATGTACACACAGGACTGCAAACTTCAACCAGTGTTTACTCCTGGGATGTACACAAGTGTTTCACAGAATACTAGATACCCCAAGGTGCCTAACGTAGGGGCACAACACGTGTTTTGAGCAAACGTGATTGCTTTGAATAGAAATGTTGAGTTTGTCACATTTTCACCTTTGCACCTTTTTTTTTTTTAACAAGTGATTTGTATTGAGTGAATCAGTTGAAGTACAGTTCTTCATGATTAATCAAACAATCAAAGAGATTATAACTGTCAGAGTGGCATGATTTAAATCTAAGAGGGAAGGTAACCTTTGGTCCTACATCTTTGCTACCTTGGTGCACGCCATGACAGCATAGCCATGCAAACTTTGCAACTTCTATCAGGCTGCAAACTGTACAGCCTTATTGATCACTACTGAATATGCCAAATATTTTGTGATATTTTATTTTCGCTAATTTTGCGAGTCAGGTGCTATTTGCGAATTTAAAGACACGCGAATATATTGACTCTGATCCATATATGAATGTGATGAGCATATACATATCTCCGTTTAGTATTGTACCCCACCATCACAAATTTTATAACCACTTGCAAAATCGTTGGGAAGTCCCTATTCACAAAAATTTAGACTGGCTTAACATCTGGTTTTACATTACATTCACTCTGGTAATGCATGAGTCCTGTGTGCACACTGTGCATGTATACAGTGTACGGTATCTGTCTTGTATCTTCTTGTCCAGATTTAAAAAACCCCGAATGAACAGAGCTTCTACGCAATTTAGATTGGGAAAAAAGTATTTAGTGCACCAAATATTTATGTAGTTACAATGATGAACATTCTATTAAGATACAACTCAATTCAGACAGATTCTGATTTGACGGCAATATCATTAGACCCCTTTGGCAAATCTGTGCTGACATAATAAGTTAGAGATTTCTCACTGCAGTTTGAAATACTGACAGTGCATTTTATTCAATAGCCAGAGTCATTGATTCAGCATGAAAGAAAGGCCATGGACCTTTTCAATGGCATCTATTTTCTAAATGTGGTGGAGCATAAATCACTGCTTTTGCAACGGCAGAATTTGTTTGTTTCGACCGCAGCCTCCCACGAATCCCACGCGTGACACTATGCCAACACTGCCCGTGGCAAAGCACACGCTGCGTAGTCACGCCTCTGTGGCTCGGTGTGCGAGCAGGGCTTCAAACTGAAAACTGCTGCAGTAAAAAAAACCCCACACATGCTCATTACAGAATTGTCAGGACCGTCAAACAAATGTCATAACCCTGTCGTCCCACCGCGACATCACTTCATGGCATGCATGACATTGCCATCATCATTTCTATAAATGCATCAAAGCCATCATGCTTCTCGAGCCTTTTAACCCTTTCTGTACCAGAGCCCTGGACTGTGTGTATAACACTAGTTATGGGGTTTTCCATGCAAATCCAGCAATGATAGCAATGCTTCCTTCCTACGTGTAGATTCTTTACTATTAAAATGAACAGACGTGGATATGGATAAAAAGACTGACTCCATATTACAAATCTTACCTCTTCTTTATTTGTAATGAAAATATTCAAATAAATACAGTGATGTTACATTTATAATGTTTCTGAGGGATTTCTTGACCTCATTCTCAAGATTTACAATATATGTATACCGGTACTCCTTTAAAGTGAGAAATATTGCATTGCAATCTTAATCTTTCTGGTAATTTTGACAAGTACAAAATATGCAATCAGACTTAAACATTTGCCTAGCTGGTTTACGAGATCAGGTGATATGAATCCTGCTACTGAGGCCCTGTGGCCATAACAGTCAAGCACCCAGTAATTGAAAATACAGATCTACATTGTACACGGTACATTCAAGGTGTGATAGATCCCAATTTAATTGCCAGCATGCCATTACCTTAAGCAGTGCACTTAATGCAGAGTATCGACTATGTGTCGTACCAGCTTCATTTTAGAATGCATCAAAGCTTAATGCTCTCTCTGAACATGGAATACCAGGTACCACACATCTAATACTGTATATTGATCTAAACATTCGGTGCATCGATATGAGTGGTACCTTTAGGTGGCAAATGTCCGACGCTCTTGAACAACCTTCTTTTTCACTAAGTGATAGAGTACTACATGTAATGACTACAAAGTTTTAAGTTTATAGTGCACATGATGGTTTACCTCCCCCCCCCCCCCCCACACACACACACATTACTCGGTATCATAATTTGCATTTAGCATCATGTTGACATGAGGCAAACCTGGGAATGTCTAGTGCTTTGAAGCTGAACATCATACAATACTTAATACACAACAACAAAAAATCACAGGAGATCAGACCAGTTTCTTCTGAGTATATAAACTCTATGACAATCTTTATAATGTAAAAAAGAAACTAAAGACACATACTGTATCGCCGAATATTTCACGAGGTTTTTATTTTCGTGAATTTCGCGAGTCAGGTGCTATTCGCGAAATTAAAGACATGCGAAAATATTGACTCTGATCCCGATGTGAATGTGACATACGCGTGTACATTTCTCTTTTCAGTACCAGGACTCCATGATCGCGAATCTAAGCGCTTGCGAAATTGCCGGGAAAACCAGATTCGCGAAAATTTAGACTCGCAAAATATATGGCGTATACAGTATTTCACTTATTTCATGTTACCCCATTGAAGACTAGTCCGAAGCATTCTCAGGCTAGGGTGAATGGGAAATGTGTGTTATACAAAAGTGTAGGAAAATCAGTCCGTCTTCAATGGGTTGAGCTTGATTACTGACTGAGGGTAAATTCATGAAATGCAAATTGACTGTCCTTAAGAGTTCACTGAAAATTTACTAGAGTGCTTTCATTTCTGTTTTGCACTCTCAAAACCAGGATAATAGAAAGCAACACAGTTTTCAGTTTTTATTTGCAAAGAATTTTACTTCCTTCATGTCCCGCAAGGTAATAAAAACACTTGAGCCTAAACTCGGCATAAAAACAACATCAGAGCTTTTATTTCAAGCCGAGCTCTGGGGCAGCTAGCTGTTATGCTGTTAAACAAGTTTAGTAGCTTGTACTGTGTACATACAAACTTGTATGATGATTTGAGATGATCTAATCTACTCAAGACATCAATGAAGGATAGAGAAAACAGCCTAAAGCCTGGGAGAGAGACTATCACTTTCCTGTATGAGATCTGTTTGTTGATATCTCAGCATTGAGGAAGCGACCCATTGTGGTTTCATACTGAACCCTCCCTTGGCTCGATGCTTGAACTCTCTACTGTTGCCTGTGGTCATGTGGGTGCGGAACTCATGAATGATACACCCCTTTACAGCCCATAGATTGTGCCACTTTGGGGTGACTCCGGTATCATGCGTGAGACTTAACGTCCACACTCTCCACTCCTGCTCGCCGATCATTACCCCAAATCAAGGCTGGCTACCGATTATTTTTAGGAAAAACCCAATGCATGAGCGATAATGCATGGTTGGATGGCGTTGCATTACAAATCTGTCTCGATAATGCAAACATTGCATTAATTGGACGGCTATAAATCAAACACAATGATTCTAGAAATCTGTTTTGTGGGTGCTGACCTTGAACTAAAGCTAACAATTTCGTCACATATATTCACATAATAAGCCCACACGCAATAGGGAAAATCAAAAGGTGATTAGTAATAATCATAGATGATTTAATAAATATCCAAAAGAGCATGTGCAAAATCTTCTCCTCTGCATTTACACACATACATGCACTTTAGATCACTGCACTCCATTTTAGGAATCTCAAAATTTGCATTTGAAGAGCTAGTTGTGTACAATGTATTAGGTACATGTAGATATATATGTCTCTGTGCCATACAGGGTAAGAATTTAATCACTTCAAATCTGCGCACATTGTAGCATTCTCCATCCACTCTATAAAAACAGTGATGGAAATGTTACATTGTAGACTTTCACTTCAAGCTTTTTACAAGCCAGGTAGACCTACAAATCAGCAAGGATCTAAACATACTTGGGCAAACCACAATTTTTTTATCATGACGTGACTATCTTGGCAATCTTTATTCCACCAACAATAGCATTTGTGTAAGTGATTTCTATGAATTCCTATTTCACAACTCAACTCTGATATATTTCAAACTGGATGGTTTGAGTTCATTATTATAACAAGAGCCTGTCAAGGTGCCAATGATGTTGTGCCACGAAAGTCGAAGATGGGATGGAAATGAAACTATCCAGGGGGGACTCAGAACATGGTATACCAGTGAGATGCCATCAGACCTGTGTCCCGCTACAGCGGGGAGCCTGAGCGCCGCTGACTAGCATGACGCCAAGAAACCTGCCCCCTTTCGTAACTTGTCAAATTGATTTCTGGAAGTGCTGCTGACATTGGTTTTATTGCTGCGGGTGGGTCACAGGATGAGGCTTGCAACCCCTACCCCGCCCCGTTTCCACAAGGTGATGTAGCCATAACGTCACAGACAGACAGATCTCATGACAAAGTGACAAATCAAATTTGTAAACCAATCACATCACATGTTTTACAGCATTAAAGCAAATTTCTCATGAGACCATCTTTCAATAGCAATATGTCTTTATTCAACCAAAATGTTTCACAAGCTTTGTACATGACAGAAAAATACAACTAGAAAGTCATAGGCTAGTCTTTTATGCTAAACTTATCAACAGAGTTTAGACACAATGACCAAATCTTTGACAATGTGGGGTGTAGAACTTTTCGATTGCAAGCACTTTCTTTTCCAAAACAAAATCAATCAGGATATTTGATATCTAGAAAACTATCTTTAACACAGCTTATCAAGCTGTTTCCTAAATGGCAATGATGGTTCTGTGAAGTAAACTTCATTTACAGCCAGATCTTTGGGTTGCACTAATCACAACATTACATACATTTCTTTATGGAGTGTTCCAATGAGACTTTGGAATATGTGCTCTTGAAACTCGATCAGAGGTACAGTCATAAATCTAGATACACTGGACCCTCATCTGATCACGATTTTTGCCTTCATAATACCTAAAAAAATAACAAATGAAGAGTTTTTGTCCTTCAGTCTCTAACTGTACCTATTTTTCAGATGTTTCATTATAAATGAACTTTAAACACACAATGTGATTTGCAACATTGTTCTTACCAAATGGGAGTATAACTGTCACATTTCTTTTCTTTTCTTTCTTCTTTTTTTTTTTGTCGTTGCTAAATCGGTGCTGAAACAAAGGGCTGCTGAGTGACCATTAATAAAAGTTTTGTCTCGTGACGCTGAGTACCGGCACCACTTGCTTTTAGTTTCCCAGAATGGAACAGGGTGGTGACAGACACAATCCTCTTTAATTTATATGTCATTTCAAAGTTTGTGGTGTACCCAATGGCCAGGTGGTATTTGACCCACTTGAAAATTAGTCATCTCCAGAGTAACAGCTCCCCCTAAGCTAAATTGGGCTCAATTGTCATAGTTCCTACTGCTTGGTTACTAATTACAAGACAGACCTAGATATAGGTCACTGCATATACCATAAAGATGTCAATGTAAACAACGAACAGTAACAATCTTTCTTGAAAAACACATTGAGTTTCACAATGAAGAATATTTTCTGATCCACCACCACTAAATGCTTCCATTTTCAAGACCTGCTCTCTATCACTGATGCACAGGGATTCCCATTAACTCACAACATCTACGACACGCATTTCCCATAGACACTTGCCCAAGTTTACTCAGGACTCAACAGGTTAAAGACGATAAGCTCAGAGTAAAATAGGAGAAGTTAGCACCTGGCCAAAAGGAGCCACATTTTAGGTGCAACACGGAGCTCGGAAAAAAATAAGAAAAAGCAGGAATTTGAGGATTGAATTGTATGTACATCATTGTACATGTAATGGGCATACCATTACAAAGTTTATTTCATGTTCTTATCCAGGGCAATGTCAACGCATCAATTGTTATGCATAATGGCAAAACAGGACCACTCCAAAGAAAAACAAATGCAATGTACTGCAAACTCGACCCTTTAAAAGTTCACCATGAGATCTTATCAACAAGTGACGGGAAGAGCTGTGTTGTCTGTCGTTTTCCTGTTCCTGCATACAGACAGGAAAAGCATGGTGCCCTTTGGTGGCAATACAGAGTTCCTCCGATTGAAGGCCATTTGTGCGCAGCAGTATACCTGTGGTCCTGCGGAATGCTGTCGGCAGAACCGTCTGAAGATCCCCTCAACTCTAACTCCTCCCAAGTAAATCCTGGTCATCCCATACACACCTTTTGTCAATCATCTGTCTAGGGTATCTGCCTTCTGAGTAATGCCCATAAAAAAAGCACTGGTTCCTGACTTGCAGGGGGCTCAGGGTTTAAAAATGGCATTATGGCCCCAAGTGAGTTAAATTCACGTTATGTAAGTCACAACATCACGGACTCCTTCAAGATATCTTGTTTCTAAATACATCTCTGACTATGCGCAATTAATTATACTCTCATTAGCTACCATGCCAATAAAAATCCACTCAGAACTTCCACTTTGAATTACTGTATAAGCTGTTATTTTCGCGAGGGTTTGAATTTCGTGAATTTTGTGAATCACAGTTGGACAACTGTTTAACAACATGCGAAAATGTCATCATACGCTATGTAAAGGTAGTAGTGTGCTTATGAAGGCGCGATAACAACATCTCGCTAAAATGTCCGTGACCTCCTCATTCGCGAAAATATCTGTACGCAAAAAATAACAGCATATACAGTATATGCACACATATGCTGTTTCACACACATTTGATCTCTCTCTCAGGGATAATGACACACTGATAAACTGAACTCATTCAAACACTTACTTTGCTCAACAAGATATGGTGGGGGGCCTTGGGGAGAAAAGGGGGGGGGGCCTTGGGGAGAAAGGGGGGGGGGGAGTATTCTTCACTGCATCCCAATGTCTCTTCCTTAGAGTGCCCTCAACCCAATCACTTGCATGATACCAGATGATGGTTAGTGATGTATACTCACGTAGGAGGGGTGACGTAAGCCAGAGGGAGAAGATGTCGGACGCCTCGGGAGGCAAGCTGAGACAATCCATCATGAGTGAGAACAGAGCTCCCGCCGACGTCGTCAGCACGTTTTCGATGAAAATTTCATGAGCCGAGCCATCTCGAAGGAAAACGCATACGTCAGTGGCTGCGGGGAGGCATTAGTAATTCAGTGACAGCTTATAATTATACTTTCTTTGCATTTCGTTATCTTAGTATACTACATACATGTGTAGTATATAAGCGTGCATTGATTATGAAACAATACACTTTACTTTACTGCAAGACAATGCATCCAGGCATACATCAAATTCATTCTTAACTTGATTGTAATTTCACTCTAAATGATCATTACACCTTGTCGGACAAGGTGTAATGATCTTTTAGAGTGAAATTGTCCTCAAATACAATATCATAATGCAGTAATTTTCTTCAAGCAAAACTTTCTTTGTCATCGATCATTATGTCTAGATGCAGACATGAAAACTTATTGCAAAGTGTGTGTGTAGTCATTAAAGTCCAAAAAGAAGAAATACAGTGTATGGATAAGCACTCCAGAGAGATCAGACAAAAAATGTGCATTTCTTGGAAGAGAAGCAGAAGCAGAACATGAAATTGAGAAGCACTACCTATTTGTTGCGTTTGATGTTGTACAATGTTGTTATACAAGTACATTCCCCCCTATTCAGAAAAATATTAGAGAAATTATGACAAGAAAAATGTGACCTCCCATACAAACTCCTGGAAAGAGCTTACAGTATATCTTATATGCTTTATTACAAAGGTACATGTACAATGGTACAGGCAACAAGAATAAAAAATCAGTGCATCAAAATTCAGCATAATGTTTAGACATTAAAGGGATACACAATATGGTAATACCTCATAAAAATCCATGGAAAAAGCAGAACATAAGGAAACTCTAGAAATACGACTTCTACAATATAGATAAATTGGATTCCATTTTGGGCAAAAATTGTACAGACATCTGCACACGGAATCAAGCAATCATCAAAGATTTAAGAATTAATATCACTTATATTTGTACCTGTACTTCTCTTGTTTGTTTATAATTCTTCATACACTACCAAACAATTACTAGAACAGGGCTATATCAAACAAACTTTGGATATGATGTTGACATTTTGATAGCTGACTGCAAGTCATCTCACTGACAGGTCCTGCAACCAACGCATAATTTACATTGCAGCTTGTTTACATCATGACTCTGACGTCAGGAGATGTGCATTGAACACATGGTGATACTTTTCCAGTGTCAACATGCAGTATTGAATTATTGTTTCACTGTGATCATCCCCGCAGTGAACACCAATCACTGTCATATTCACAACCAGAGAAAGACTTACATGTACTGTCATTTCATAATCATAATGACAGCAAAATTTCTAAAATTTAAACTTATGTTCATTTGCATACTTCTTTTTTTTTTTGGTAAAATATTACCTGTCTCACAGAAAAGCTAACACATTGTAATTTGTTGCCACTCTGTGCTTTATCATGGCCAATGTGGTCCACATAATATGTGAAACTTGTGTTCTTCAAGCTTACAACCAGATCCTACAATCTTACTGATTTACAATGATGTTCTTGTAATGGTATCACCAAGATTACAATGTACAAGTGTACACGTAATCACACCATATTTTGAATGCACCTCAATATTAAATCCATTGAAGTATTTAGCATTCCCATTCAAGTCAACACACAATCTGATTCTATAATATTCATAAACATTCAACTCTACTCAATATATTGGTATACATTTTGTGCATCTCATAATTACATAGAAGTTTTACGCTTTGCCAAAGTCCAGAGAGTACTTCAAAAGAAGCAAAATGTATTATTTCTCTGAAATGAGGTCATCAATGTTGTTAAAAAAGAACATTTCTCTGAATATGTGTGTAATTGTGTGGTTTGGGTGGGGCAGTATCTAAAATTCCAATTGGGCAAATGAGGCATTTGTGAAGGACAAATTTTGCAAAGTGGAATGTCATGTTTTCAAATTCTCATCTCTCTTGTCATGTTCACTCAAACAGGTCAATGGTTCCGTGGCAATGTTTAGATGCACATACAAAATATGATAAAAATTTATAATGATTAAGATTTCTAAAAGTAATTTTATATGCATTTCTGTAAATGACATAACATCAAATGATGTGAACAGTTTATATGGGCAATTGGCCAAGTTTCTCATTTCATTTTGATGGAGAAAGATGTACCATTATGTATCTCTATTCTCTATCACCCTGACGACCAAACAGCCCTGAAAGCATAGGAATACACTGTACACAGTTTGTACTGTTCATGACAATAGGTACGCTGCAGATTTGTGTAGCAAATCTCCCACATTGGTTTAGAAATGTTATTTAATTCAAGGTGATTTAAAATATCAATACAAATGCAGTATCACACCCACATTCTCGACGGCACAATTCACAAATACCACACTAGTAGTTTGGTAGCAGCCGTTGTCAAAATTATGAAATGTGTCGAAGGTCCAAAAATGCCAGAAATACAGTGTAAACAGATCTTTAAATACATCATAAGGGCAATTCCGCGGTTAGTAACGTTACATTTAAAGAAATTTAGATATTTATTTTTATTACTAAATCACCATTTATTCATTTCAAGTCAAAATCATGTTAAAACATGTTCATCCTTCCCAGGTCTATGATATAGAAAAGAATGAGAACAATCCAATAAATATTAGAATTGCTATGGCAACTAAAAGGGCTGGTTAGTAACGTTACGAAAAAAGGACATGACAAAAATATCAATGTCTTGTAACAAAAAGTGTGCAAAATTTCAAGTTACTTCAAACAAAGTGTTGCATTAATTTCAATTATTACATCATGGCAAATGTTCACGCAAATATTTTTAGCAGTTCGACCGATAATTTATTAGCTAGACCCTCAAATGCATGGTTAGTAACGTTACGGTTAGTAACGTTACATTTGTCCGGAGTAATTCCGCAGGTCATTTCACCCTTTTGTAATTGACAAAATGTCACATGACTTCTGGAGTATTTAAATGTATTCATCTTTTACCTTTTAGCAAAAATTTGAGGAAAAAATTTCAAAGCAACCCACTGTAATTGGCATTTAAGTGAATTTCAGCATCCCCAGTCCCACATGTACATTTTAAATGATGGTTTTAGATCTCGCAAAATCAATAAATACAAAAAATAAAATCTACTGAATTTGAAAGACCTTAGTGATTGGTGAACATCCATGGCATTAGTTGATACCTAAATTAAAGAGTAAGATAAAGAGGCACATTTCTTTTATCCATGTCATGTCCACCTAACTGCGGAATTGCCCATAAACATTTCAGTATGATTTTCACTTCCCTAACAGCTGACATCATGCAAAGTCCATACCAAATGGCATCGACTGGGCAACCATTCCTAAGACCAATACATCCCTACCAGCACAAACGCAACATTTGTTTTCATTATTCATCACTGTCGTCAAGACTGACCTTTTGATGATCTGTTGGAGATGGTACTGGCCATTCTTTGGATGGGAAGAGCATGGGTGGGTGACCCGGAAGGTGACCCAGCGGGTGACCTCGAGCCAGGAGGTGACCTTGAATCTGTGGGTGACCTTGACCCCTGGGAGCCATTTTGATTCTTCCTCCTCCCTACCATCTTCATGGGCATGTCTTCACTCGGCATGATGGGAGTTTGTGTGCACCTGAGAATGACAATAAACGAGACAAAGGTGAGTAGAGAAAACTACTGCCACCTTTTTAAAGATTACTGTAAACAAGAATATCATACTCTGCAGCATTCAAGAAACAGAAACAAAAACTATCAAACAGGAGAATGGAATAACCATCAAACATATCTTAAAAAGGTAGTGATGATCGATTAAATGTAATTTCCTCATACATTTTGGAACAATAGAACCTGGAAACTGAAACTTCATGGTGTAATCATACCATATATCTTATGATAGATGATGTGAACTGTTCACATTAAAAGATGCCAGCACATCATGAACATACATGAATGGAAATACCTTCAATGTCTTGCAATGACAGCTTTAAATAGGACATCGACTTTAAAAATGGCACACATTAAGCAAACTGACATAATGGCAGAATTTCTACATGTATCCCCTTTTATCCAGTTATTTTTTTTTATGTACAATAATTCATTTGGTGTGCTTAATCTGATGTGTTATCATAATTGTCATTTACATTTTACTGGGTTGTTTTTGTGTGTGTGTGTGTGTGTGTGTGTGTGTTTAAGCTATTACCCGATGTGCTTTCTTAAGCCGGCTGGAGAGGCCTAAGGGCCTCAGTTATTCCTGATTTTTTTTTTTTTTCCTGCACAACAAATCATGGAAGCACATCATGGGAAGCTTGTTTCTTATTCTTTTGTATAACTGTTTTGTTTTGTTTTGTTTCTTCAAATTGTAGGTGAAATTTATCTCTTTTAACTTGCATGAGTGGTTCCTGTGGATACAGTAGTACCTGCTTTGTGGAGAGAAAAAAAAAATCTAGAATACTTGATTTCTATGAAACTTCTGTCACTGTCAGATTGATTTTATACAATCATTTAGCCAACTTGAATATAAAATGAAAATTGCTTTTTAACCCTTTCTGTCCAATGGCAATATGTTTAAATGTATCATGATGTCGACAATGATTTAAGATGACAGTCCTGATAAGGTGAAATTGAGTAATTTATCATCCTGCTGAAAAAAGGGCAGACATACCGTAATCATTTGTTTGCAATATTCTTATAATCATCATTTATTTATTTATTCATTTATTTATCTATTCATTTATTTATCTATTCATTTATTTATCTATTATTTATCTACTTATTTATTTATTTATCTATCTATCTATCTATCTTTATAGTTTAAAGGCAGGCTTACAATGTATACAGGTATGTGAGCAAGACAACTGGCATGGCAAGATTACCAGTAACTGGAAATAAAAGAATGACTTATCAGTTATCACACACATGTACACAAGTTTGTATGCATGTCGAGTACAAAGTACAAGTAGACCTTTTAATATTTGTGTAACACAATAGTGCCCTCTCTGAATATACACATCTACACTTACATGAACAATGAAATATTCTTCTCCACAGCCACTAGAATAGTACCAGGAGGTAGAGGTTGTTATTCAGCAGTTCAGTGTTACGGACAAAACACTCAAGTCATGCTTCGCTGGTTAGTGACTAATTCTATACCTGGCTGATTACCTTGAAATGGAAGAGGATTTGAAAGAAAACAGTTCCTCTTTTCATATATCTGCTTGCCATTTGGTAGCAAACTCATTTGCTCCTGGGTTTTTCCCTTCTGTCTTTTCATAATTCATGTTAATGATCATTAAATTTTGAAAAAAAAATGCAAATCTGAACTAGATCCTTTCTACACTGATCATACATTGTATCAACATTGGTAGACACAATTAAGCTGGAATGGCAGCTTCAGAAAACTGTACAATATAAATTTTACCTCACAATACAGCGTGGGCATGCGTGTGTGTGTGTGTGTCTAAGAAATATAGAAACACCCACTGTAATTTGGGTAAAGATTTAATACAACTACAGTCAAACCTGTCTATAGCGGCCACCCAAGGGATACGGAAAAAGTGGCCGTTATAGACAGGTGGCCGCTATAGACAGGTAATCCAACTTTGTGTGCATTGCCTACATGTACATGTATCATCGTTGTATATACATGTACATTTATGTGTGTACGTATGCACACGTGTGTATCATGCATAGAACAATGCCGGTGTTTATGAAATTGTTGCACAGTACACTAGATGTACATGTAGCATGTGCACAGTCATGAATTAGTGCATTATTGTGACTGAATAAGTGATGAATGCAACGGTGGCGATCACTGAATGTTGCCCAGAAATGACTGGCACGGCTAAAAAGCAGAAAAACACCCTGAATTATCAGCTCGGCTACAGCTCCATTGGGTTTTTGGCCGCTATAGACAGGTTAAAATCTACCGCGGGAAACAAAATTTGTGGCCGCTGGCCGCGTTAGACAGGTGGCCGCTATACACAGGGTCTTTAACATGGCTTTTCTCTCGGGGGGATTTTTCAGTGGCCGCTATAGACAGGTGGCCGCTATAGAGAGGTGGCCGCTAAGGCAGGTTTGACTGTATACTTGTTTGTACAATGTATTAAGTGCTTCCACATGGTACATTTGTAATCGACCAAATAGCCTTGAGTAGACTTTCTCTGTTTATCACAAACGGAGTCAATATTTGTGTATGCAAACCAAATAGGGTGGGTCAGGCAATATTTACACAGCCTTGTCTACTGCCCCATCTATTACTATAGGCCTTCAGAGAAGAGTGCTCGTTCATTTTGTTAAGGCATGAGTTCAGTAAAGGGTTACAAACAATTCACAACAGCATAAACAGTGTATGATGAAAAACAAGATTTCACAAAACTGGGCTGGGAAAGACAACACATACAGGTCCATACTCATTCACCATGTCCTTTTATTATTTGTTTAATTATTATTATTATCATTATTTTGCACAATGTGATTCCATCCCAAAAAAACATGAGTCCAGAGTTCATTTCTTTTGTGTGTGTGTAGTCAGGATGGAAATGACATAAAAACACACTGTCACTAGTAGACTTTTTTAATCAACAAAGCAGAACAAACAGTCAGCTATTAAACGACATTTAATATCTATTGCTCTTTTAGATTCAACAGTCATCTGCTAGCCAAGACCCCTAGCCCTACCATGCCACTGCTCACAGATTTACTTACTTACTTACTTTACTTTACTTTTACTTTTCCGGAACGATGGTGTAGGACAGAGCCTGTTCATCGATCAGGTAGAGTTATCTCTTGATGCTCTCTTTCCAATCAAGCAATTGTCCAGCGCAAAATTACTTTTTTCTCTCTCTTTCTCAAAAGAAAAAAATAATAACATAAAAGAAGACACATCACACATATAGATCGAGCATTCTAACCATAAATTATTAGGCAGCCCCTGCTTGCTACATAAAATACACCAAATGTGAAGTGGGAGTAGTATCATAATACCAGCATCTCTCGCTCGTTCTCTCATCTCAATTCCTCCGATCCACCGCACTATGCATGGCACTGTATAGATAGTTATAGGCCACAGACTTCTCTTACCTGATTTTCTTCCTTCACCAAGCAAGGATCTCTCACGATTATCTGCGTCAATTTCTCTCGTCAGAGCAAGAGGATATCTCGACAGCTTTCGAGGACAATGTCTTTATAATTATGGTTTAGCCCTCGAAGAAACGTAGAAGTCTTTGCACACCAGTCTGTAGTCATCCACAGTAAATTACTAGAATCTATTTACAGCTGTAATGCGTTCAGATCATTCATCCACCACACGCCTAAAATTCAGAGAGAGAGGATGGGCGGCGCTGGTAGTTGGTCCGTCGTACACACACTGCACTCTGTAAAAGTGTGAAGCTAGCTAGCTCAAGGCGCTAGGTCCGAAGGCACGACCAACGAACACAGCAGGCAAAGCACATGCGGGCGATTAGAGGTGACTTGTGTGTAGTGTGTACGTGGTCACACACACTCGCTTCTAGTGTCATGCAAATTGGCGATAACACATCGTACTTTGGTTGTAAACAAGACAAAAAGTTAGCCTCATACCAGCCGTCGATACAATTTAGAGCTGCGGGGTGTACACAGTCATTTTACAGAACTGTGGTGTATACTTCATAAAATGTGTTTTAGAGCGGAGAAATGCTTGATCAAGATTCTTTGGCAAAAAATAAATCAACAACAACAGCAACAACAATGACGACGACAACAACAACAACAACAACAACAACTTTGAGAGAGAGAGATAGCTGGTTTTCCCGAAACATTATTTCATTCTTTATTTTTTCATTTATCTAGGCCCTATTCATTTATTTTTAGCGGGTGCAGCTTTTAAGTTAAAGGGACTGTAAGTACAGTACTGGTTGAGGTGGAGATTCATGTTTTGAACATACCTGTACACTGTACACACCCTTTAACACAAAGTTATGTTTGTCTAGGCCTAGAAGTGCTCATAAAGATGTTTGTTTTATAGTTTTGATAGTGTTTTTCCCCGATACCTTGAATAATGAATCAACTCCTTTTGTGCCTTATTATTTCACATCAATCATTGTAAGTTTCATGAAAAGAATGGCATATAAATCATATCTATCTTTAATAATTCAATGAATAAACAAAATCTATTATCAACATCAGGATTTATCAGGAAAAAAAAACACATGCAACCTCTATATGTGAAATGATAAAATGCTGAGACATTTAGGACCCCGACTGAAGCGGAAATGTTGTGGTATGCATGGGTGCCACTTATAGTGTCAAGGTTGAGTCCGGAGTAACGTATGACCTTGTTTGTTTGTTTGTTTTGTTTGTTTTCCATCCCTTGTAGTACCGTTGGTTAAAGGGATCATACAATAATTGGTTGAGACCTAATTTCAAGTTTCTAACTTTTTTTGTGAGATGAATGAGAAATCTAAATATGAAAGAGCATGTAATTCTATGAGGAGCTATTCAACGTTTATTTGATGAAAATTGGTTTTGAAATGGCTGAGATATCCAAAAAAGAGCGATTCTGATTAAGTGTGGGACCCACACTTTATTACGATTGCTTTGTTTTACTTTGATTTTGGAGGTTTCAGTCACTCCACGCCCAATTTTCATCAAATAAACTCTGAATTCCTCTTAAAATGGTATGTTCTGATGTACTATATCATAAGTGTTTTCTTGGTATATATCTCGCAAAAAGTTATAGGCCCAATTCTCATCTCCACCAATACTGTACCATCCTTTTAAAAGCGTGTGGTTACATTGACTGACCAATCCACACATCATATTTATATTTTCGCTCTTAAAATGTTTTGTCTCGGCATTAATGTGTTGTTTTGATTTGTTTGTTAGTTGTATACGTGTATATGGCATGTGTCTTGTCGCACTTAGAGGTGGTTTCTTCACATTATAGAGTCTGTTGAAATAGCACTCAAAATAGAGTGACATGACGAAAGATAAATTCAAAGGACACGTGATGCAGTTTTTGATACATTACTTGTTATTGTAATATGAGTTTTTTTTTTTCTTGAGGGTGGTTTATTTCAATATTTCTTAAAATTGATGACTATTAGAAATTTGATTTGAAGTACAATGCTATAGGCCTACATCATATCTAATTTGGCCAGAAGGAAATTCCAGATCAAGTAAGATTTAAACTGATTTTAAAAGGGTAAAACTTTACAACAGTGAAAATTTCTTAATTGGCCTAAAGTTAAGAAATTTGGGAATTTCACTAATCTATTTACACAAGACAGTTCTTGTACAGTCATTATGGTTTTGATGTGCAACTCATAATTCATAATACTATTCAACAAAACCTCACAATTTCTTAACCTCCCTAATTTTCCATCCTTTATACTCAGACTAGAGATTTAACATTATATCTAGTCTAGAATTTTCATTAAATTGATAGAGTAGAGAGAATGTTAGAGGTCATCAGAGATCCTTAAAAGGACAAAAAAATACTAGAGTTTCATTTTTTTTGACAAAAAAATATCATATTGCAATATCCTTTCTCCATTGATACATGTGGAGGTGGAAAAGTTTGCACCTGTTAATTAACGACCAACAACATGCTTTATTTTTTTTCACTGTTAGCTTACAAAATCAATGGAAGAACTGGTAGAGAACTGTGAGGTAATTGAGCCACACACTTTTTATTTTAATTGCATTCATTGGTGAAAACAAGTGACTCAAATTCTATAACTTAGTTATTTCATGTCCGAGTTTGGTGAAACCTTTGGCATTTTTTTTTTTTTTCATATTGCTCTATTCATTAAGTAAACTTGAACATAAGTGGAATTGTTAATATCCGTAGCAAGACTGCGCAGTAAAAATATACACCATCTATTATGACAGCATGCAGGTTACAACACCGGCGGAGGATCATAGAATGCATCTTTCGACTGGAATGGTGGTGTAATCTCTTCTGGAAACCACTCGGCTAGTGGTCGACGCAGCTCGAAGCTGGTCGAGTTTAAAGTGCGCCATCTATTGACAAATACTATACATAACGGGTACGATCAAAAACAGCGTCTGCTCACTCGACCGATGTCTTACCACTCCACACGCAGTACGTACACGTGTGTGATTGGGAAAACTACGTTAAACACATAGACTCTACACAAGTTTTAGTGGCTGTGAGGTTCGACGTCGTTGCTGAGAAAGAGGTCCTATTTTCCTATTCCAGAGGGTATTACAACTCCTAAGAACGCAATGGTAATTACAGTATTATTTTCTGAGAAAAGTTCTCCTTTGCAGGTACAGGTCTTTACCGTGCGAATTGAAATAGGGTAGGCATACGGAATTTCTAACTCAGTTCGGGAAACCCACTCACAAGGGGGGCCCCTCCTTATAAGTAACCCGTCCCCCTTATAAGTAACCCCGTCCCCCTTATAAGTAACCCCCGGGGCACCCCTTACAAGGAGTCTCCACGCTTTTTTGCAATGCAACGCGAAAATGAAAGGACTGCGGCAATTCGCTTGATTATGTCCATAAAGCTTCACAAGTTTCCTAGTTACTCACGAAATTTGAGCAAAATCGGTTTGAGGCATCATATCTAAAATCATGGATTTAAATGCGATGTCAAACGACCCATGCGAATGCTGAAATGCGAGCGATTACTGGCGTGAGTGTCGCCAGGCGCGGCGGCGCGGCAATGCTTGAGTGCAAACGTGGCGACCGAGTACTGTACTCAGTCGCCACGTCTGCACTCCAGCATTGCCGCGCCGCCGCGCCTGGCGACACTCACGCCAGTAATCGCTCGCATTTCAGCATTCGCATGGGTCGTTTGACATCGCATTTAAATCCATGATTTTAGATATGATGCCTCAAACCGATTTTGCTCAAATTTCGTAAGTAACTAGGAAACTTGTGAAGCTTTATGGACATAATCAAGCGAATTGCCGCAGTCCTTTCATTTTCGCGTTGCATTGCAAAAAAGCGTGGAGACTCCTTATAAGGGGTGCCCCGGGGGTTACTTATAAGGGGGACGGGGTTACTTATAAGGGGGACGGGTTACTTGTAAGGAGGGGCCCCCCTTGTGAGTGGGTTTCCCGAACTGAACTGTAGCGTTATAAACTTTATATGTAGAAAGCAAGCCCCACTCAGCTGAGCTAACAATAACATTATGTTAGCTGGTTAGGTTGTAAATCTATTAAACGTGTTAAAATAGATACTCTTGTAAATTTTACTGTTGTGTGCTGTAGACTTATATGATCGTGAAGAACATGAACATACTGGCCTGAATCTTTGACATGGTCACACTCTGTCTCCTGCTTTACTGATGTAAAATTTACTCCACTGGGCACTGTTGCTATGCTAGAAACCTTGACCGAAAGATCGGTCTGTATCTGTCCGTCGCGGAATGTTCCGCGGAGACTGCGTCTGGCTTCACGGATCCCCTCTGTATACAGACCGAAGTCAATGATCCCAGCTCCTGTGTGGAGCAACGCGCACAGATCAAACGTTACAATAAACCAAATTTCAGACAGCTTTTTTACATTCAAACAAGTTTGACATGACATGACACATTATGCAGCAATATTTGGGGTTAATTTCTCACATTGTGCAATCGAAGTACTCACAGTAACTCGGTTATAATGCAGAAATTTTATCCATATCGCAACATCGCTGTTCGCTAACCGTAAGTTGCCATTTTGAATCTGTAAACCAATCACATGCGACGTACGTGTTTTAGTAAAAAAAACACGTAGAAACTACCTCGCATGTGATTGGCTAATAGATTCATACTGTATGTTTCTGCAGTTTGAACGTGACGACGCGACGGGCTGGTTGATGTGTGTTTTACGTTGAAAATTCTACCGAAATGTTGGATTATTCATTGATCTGTAGTGTAGTCTATTCTTGGATAGTTGATATAACTATACAAGCTTAAATTTGCCGACCTAGGGCCGTGAATTTAATAGACGCAATTGAGAAGGGTGAGGTACCTCACCCAATTTTCGATAGAGACGGTGGTTAAGAATATCCACACAGCAATGGGTACTGGAACCTTGCGTCTGTCTACGGAGGACAGCGTTAATGGCAAAGTATAAAAGAGTCCTTCGGACAGACGGATCTTTCTGTCTATGCTAACCATGCCATTATGTCACGATTGTCGCAACTGATCTTATGTATGATGTGGCTAAGCTAAATTAAGAATGTCGGAGGCAGAGCAGTGTTTAAATCTTACAACAAAGTTGTGTGTGAGTGTGTGAATGCAGTCTTGAGCATCTACAATTTGTATGGGGGGGGGGGTCCCATCCTTACATGTGGAAAATTGTCATGCTGAATATAGAATAGGGTATGGTAGGTGTTCAACACACCGACCGGGTCCATATCAACCGACCGCGCACTATAATGGCATTGCACGAACAGAAAGAAAATGTATGCATGGGACTACGCGCAACGGTGTTCGATTCTTCACTGGGCTATGCTACCGAGTAAAATGAGGCGAAAACAAATAAGTATTCCCTCTAAATTAACGAAATTTAGCAAAATCGAATAAGATTTATCCTGTAACTACATATAACTAGGCCTACCTTTGCTGACTCGTTGTTAGATGTAGAGTATCCTTCCGTAATGAATTTGATGATTTTGACCGCAAAATTGTCACCGCCGCTAGTACGATCGTGCACACATGTTACACATACACATGACATAATTATTTTGTCGCCCGCTACGACCGTACGAGTTGAAGCAGAAACGAGAAATGAATGTGAAAAAACAAACTGACTCATCTAATTTATTTCAATTACGATGAAAAGTTTCCTAATGAAAATCAATTCAAATTCATCAAACAGTCCTTCAAAAGTAATATCGAAGGATTCAAAATATATTCAAATATTATTGGGGAAAAATGACGGCTAGAAAAAAACAGCGGCCTGTCGAAAAAACGCATTTAAGTGCCCTTTATACGTATTGTGAGGGTGGTCGGTTGAAATGAACAGGGCAACTGAGAGCGGAAAAAATGACACCCCATGCGTTCGAAGCCGCCATCTAGAGCGCGTACCTCAGATCGCATTTTCAGTGCACGCTTGTGAATCCGGAGTATTTTCTCCACACGTGAGTAAAATTTCAGGCAAATTGTGAGATTTTTCATGTTTCTATTGTTAGAAAAACGTTAGGTGGCCGGTATTATGAACACCCAACCATACCTACTTGTACTCTGCTCCCCTTATTGGCCTTACCCTTAGCCCATTCGGTCCAGAATTCAGTCGCTCATCACTAATCCATTAGCCAGCAAATTGTATTGTCACAACACACACAAATCACATCATTTCACATACTGGCACTGTCGTTCACATAATAAGGAAAGTCCCTTGCCTTAGTCACCTCCAAAATCCATCCCAAATCCAAATTTTGCCGTCAAAAAATGCAGAATCGGCGCAACTTTTCCAAAGCGCACATGAATTAACTCCAGTATAAAGAATCAGGGTTGCTGAAAAAGCACTTATCGCGAGCTTAGAGTGTGATAATATCTGCCAAAATGGAAAAGAAAAGCAAATTCTCCAAATGAACGTGCTGATGCAGTGACTTATGGGTTGAATGCGTGTCAGTGGCCTTGGACGTGCATAACGCCTGGCCAAATTCAGATCGCGTTGACAGGATTCTGGTTGGTTAACATAGAAATATATATTTGGATTTTCTGAAATTCTGTATTGAGATAAAGGAAGTTTGATATATTTAACATACATCGTTAAAGACATGGTTTTGCATGTACTATTTTAGTTTTAAAGAATAGTGCAGAAAAGCTCAGATGACGAAATTCTGGTAGTTTTACCCTACACTTTTAGATTGACAGATTTCTGAATATTTCATCAGAAGTGCGCACCAGCAGATTTGTCACTTCGGTTCCAAAAATGCAAAAGTTCCCTTGTCTGGGAGGGGATATCTCCTTCATTAACCTTTTGCCTTATCTCCATACATTTTAGTACACTTTGGGTATTGACAATTTCCCAAATTCAATCTAAAAATATGTTTGAGACATTTTTATTAGAATTCTATGAGTGCAAAAGTTCTCTTGTGTGCAGGGACATTGATCCTGGAGGTCAAGGGGAGCAGTTGCATATAATTTTGCCCCCAAATAATTCCCAAGATGTGGAAAATTTTCTGGCTTTTTTTAAATAGAAAACTGTCCACATATTTCACCCACTAGTCGTCGGTGCACCAGATCATTAAATTTTACTTCTGAAAATGCAAAATCTCCCTCATGAGGGAGGGATGGTAAATGTATAGAAAATAGGAAAACTGTCTAGACTTGTTATTAGAATTTACAATGCATACTCACGTTTTTAGGAGCTGAGGATTGTACGTAAACTAGAAAATGATAGAAATTCAGGTGAGATTTCAAAGCAGAAGTCATTGCTGGTACTAGAGCTGGTTGACTCACTATAAAGCTAACGTGCACTTGACAGGCCACCATGTTGACTCAATATACTGTACTAAGTACACAGCAAAATGTAATGTTGCATGCATGATCTGTCTGTTCGTATTGAGTTTGCAAATTTAAATTGCGTTCTTTACTAGTATACAGTGTACAGTTCATAGTGGCAGAGCGTGCATTTGTCTCTTGACAATACACGTACATGCTGCTCTACAGTAGGTAAGTGACCGTGAATGACGCGCTTGATGCCAAAAAGAATGAAGCAAGAGGGATACTACTCTGATGACATCATCAATGGTAAAATAGTTCCGTCCAAATCGGCTTGATTTTCTTTTTATGCCTCCGCCACGAAGTGGTGCCGGAGGCATTATGTTTTCGGGTTGTCCGTCTGTCCGTCCGTCCGTCCGTCCGTCCGTCCGTCCTTCCTTCCGTCTGTCCGTCCGTCCTTCCGTCCGTCCTTCCGTCCGTAATGAATTTTTTGTGGACAAGGTAACTATCAAAAGCTTTTGAGATATCCTAATGAAACTTGGCATGTATGTGTATTAGGGGGTGAAGTTGTGCCTATCAACTTTTGGGTGCACATGCTCAAGGTCAAAGGTCAAAAGGTCAAGGTCAAATACATAAAATCTCACTATTTCCCTCATATCTATGCAATGCCTGAAGATATTTTCTTGAAACTTAGTGTATACATGTATTACCCAATTAAGATTCTCTGGTGAAAGTTTGGGTCATGAGGTCAAAGGTCAAAGGTCAAAAGGTCAAGTAAAAATATCAAAACTTCACCTTTTTTCTCTGTATCTTGGAAATTGTTCAAGGTCTCTTCATGGAACATAGTATATATATACATGTACTGACTGGCAGTGATTATCTAGAGAATTTAGGGTTCATGGGGTCAAAGGTCAAGGGCAACACTTTAAAATTTTACTAAATATTTCCCTCATGTTTGTGCAATGCCAGCAGGATTTTTTTTTTAACACTAGGTGTATGCATGTTTAACCTAATAGAGATTCTCTGGAAAGTTTTTTTTTTCTTTTGTTTTTGCCTCAAAGGTCAAAAGGTCAAAGATCAAGTGAAAGTGCTGAACTAAGTTTTTCCTCCATATCTCGGAAGTGGCTCAAGTTATCTTGAAACGTGCTACATATTTATGCATCTTCTGCCTGACAGTGATTATCTTATGAATTTTAGGGTCAAAGGCCAGATGAAAATGGTAACAATTTACTATTCAATACAGAAATTGCACTTTTTCTCCATACCTTGAAAATTACTCAATGCATAAATGTATGAATGGGTTAAAGTCAAGTTAAAGTCCGTAAATCCCACATACATGCTCTCCTATTCATCCAATTAAACCTAGGTGATGGAAGGTGAGCATTCAACACATTTGTGACAAACCTGTCATTTTAACATTTGCCAATTTTGTGAAACTGTAATCACACATTGTCCACATGTACTATTTAGACCTATTAGGAGAATCATGCATTATGGCGGAGGCATACCAGTCGCCATAGCGACATTTCTAGTTTGTCAATTTACTATAGTTATCTTGATTTATAGAGAGCTCTATTTTCTTCCAAAACCACTCAATTTTCTACGGAATTGTGTGGTCAGGCTACTTTTTGACAACTGTTCCATTTCCTTGCTATCTTTTGGGCCCCCAGACCACAGTGAAGACAAATTTGGGCTGAAATTAATCTCTTGAGGAGAACAACAAGCGGCTCTTTACGTTCTTAAGTGCTTAAATATGCTAATTTATGTGACACGAAACTAGTATTCTGTAATTTCCCCTCCATACTTGAATTGGAGGCACTTGAAAGTCACATTCAAAGCACTGAACACTGAATAATATAAACTGCTGTATATCTTCTGTTCTCTTTCCTTTGACAGGCACACACTATTTTACTCATCCAACCCGGGGAGGTTGCAGACACAAGAACCTACACAGATTACAACTCTGTCAGGGAATGCATGGAAGGTGAGACTGTCAGAACTGAAAAAAAGAAATAATAACATGAAAGTTTATAAACAAACGAGTGTTGGAGTAGCTTTCAAATGGGGCAGGCTTATTCACACACTGTGTATGCATGCAGTGATGTGTGATGCACGTGGGAGCGTATGAAATAACGATAGTGCCATGTACTGTAAATACGCCAAATATTTCGCGAGGTTTTTAGTTTTGCAAATTTCGCGAGTCTGGTGCTATTTACGAAATTAAAGACACGCGAAAATATTGACTCTGATCCCGATGTGATAGTGACGTACGTGTATACACTTCTTAGTTCAGTACAGGACTCCATGATCGCAAATTTAACCACTCGCGATGTCGTCGGGAATACCTGATTCGCGAAAACTTAGACTTGCGAAATATATGGCGTATACAGTAGTTTAGGGCGATTTTAAACAATGAGAACAACAACCTTGATTTTGATATTGTTTTTATGAAGAAGGATATAATTATATTATCAGGTACAAGTAAACTTTGAAGTATTTGATGCTGGGACAGATTTAAGTGCTACGTGTAGGAGGAAAGTGTTTCCAGACTTGTCTACATAATCGTAATTAGGGAATAACATTGAGAGTAATGCAGTCATGAAGATCAGTGAAACTTTGTCAAAAAGGAAGACATCATCATGATTTTAGTGTCTGTAGATGGCTGCATTTACCATCTCATAAACTACTGAATGTTTGAATAACCTCAGTACTCCAATGTGTAAACTCAACCATTTAAATGAAAATTTGTCTCGTGTTCAAATATCACAGTGGAATAAATAAATGCACAAAGACGTCAGGCAGTTTTTATATCATGAATACACTGCACCATGGCTTTTGAAGACACTG
The DNA here is from genome assembly GCF_040938485.1 of Diadema antillarum. Lineage (NCBI taxonomy): Eukaryota > Metazoa > Echinodermata > Echinoidea > Diadematoida > Diadematidae > Diadema > Diadema antillarum. The sequence continues at coordinate 4,752,932 of NW_027270918.1, forward strand.
TCTACCAGTGTTTCAGGAATATGTACCGGTAGTGATGACACAAGACATAGAAAAAATGCCTATCACAATGGTTACTGCATAGAACCTTTCTTCGATGACCACCAGTCTATGACGGCCACATTTTGTGTTTAGCTTGAGTTGTCATTTTAGACAGGTTTGACTATTTCTATGTCATTTCTGCTTTCATTTTCATATTTTCGTTACAGGAATCTGCAGAATCTTTGAGGAACACCTGAAGAGGCTTCACCCCAACAGTCCTTCCATCACATACGACATCAGTGAGCTGTTTGAGTTCATCGACAACCTCACAGATTTGAGCTGCTTAATGTAAGTGGTAGCAGAACAAACTTGTTCGTTCATTTTCAAAAGAGCAAGTAGGAAGACGTGTAAAGATGATAGATCTTGTAAAATTATTGCAGATCTCTGTAAAGTTGTTGAGTTCTCCTGGAACAAATAACAGTAATGAAGTGATGATGTCACTGTCTCTTGTTATAGCTTGGGTTGGAACCAGGTGCGAGCATGGTTAATATGGGGCCAAGTGAGGTTGTGCAGAACCAGTTTCCATGGCGATGAAAGGCTATGACACCACACTTTGCTACTCTATAGAGTCACCTGGTCCAATCTGTGAATGCTGTTGTTGCTCTAAACCGTGCTTGCACCTGGTTCCAACCCAAGCAAGAACGAAAGACTGTGACATCAGCACTTTGTACTCTGTACAGATTGCAAAACATGAACACACAGCTGTATGTTGTGATACATATTATCTTTCAAATCATCCTTGTATAAAGTGAAAGTTCATATCCACTGATTGATCCATATATATCTGAAAGTAATGTAAGCACTTCCTCAGATTTTTTTCTTTTCTGTTAATAGAGCTGTTGCTACATTTCTCTGTTTACAGCATTTGTTTTTGGAAACTTCAAGAGAGTGAAAAAACTTGCAGCCCCACTCAGAGTTATTCGAGTGATGCTCTGTTATTGTGTGTGTACACTTTATTTTCAAAAACAAACACTTTGCTATTAGATATTAAAAGCTATAACAAGAATATTGTTTGAAAGATACTTTGTATCTGTGGAGTATATTATGTCTTTGCACAAAATGGATTCATATTTGCAACTTTCTTTTCAGTCTTGATACAGTAGACTCCCGTTATAACAAAGTCCTCGGGACTTTTCTTTGGTTATATCAAAATTTAGTTATAACTGAACAAATAAACAATAAAAAAAAAAATAGAGGATAATGTTGTGGCGTGAATTTTATTTTGTTGTATCTGGAATTTCGTTATAACCATGTTCTTTATAACAGGAGTGCACTGTACCTTGTTCTTGTCCCACAGCTTTCAGCCCACTGCAAACATGTATGTCCCCGTCAACAAAGACTGGATTAAGGAGAAAATCTACCTGACCCTCAGAAAGCAGGCAGCAAAGTGACGCAGATGAAAACCCATGAAGTGTGACACTGGAGCATGAAAGCAAATTTGGGAATATGTGCTTTGATGAGACTCTACTCCAGAGACAATGCTTTTTTGTAACGGAATCCAGAGTGATGCCTTTGTTGGACGTGTCAACAACAAGAAGATTTCAAGGATGCCAGTTTTCAGGCAAAAGCCTGAATTCAGGCCCTGGCATTTTCAAAGTTCAGGCTTTTTCGTGTACAAAGGAGCTTTATGTAGATTATTTCAGGCCTTCTCTTTCATTCTACCTGGCATCCCTGAGATTTGAAACGAGGGGGACCCCCAAGGAAGGAACCGGCTACACAAGCTTGTGATGGCGGTGAAATCACTTCAACCCCATGCAAATTTAGAATGTGAGATGCTAGCGAAGTGATTTCCTGTTCAGTTCTTGATGGCATCTGCAGCCATTTGATTAGTTGTCTTCACTCCAAATATTTTGACCTTGTCTGCTGCAATTTCATCATGCACCAGATTATTCTTGTATACTTTTTTGAATACGAATCCACTGTGAGCAAAATCTTCTTTTTTTTTGTGGTGAAAATTTTAAGGCCAAATGAGTTCTGTGATGATATACGTTTGTACAATTTCTTTATTCATTATGATCATCATTTTTTGTGGTTATTAGAGCTTGGTTAGAAGAAATTTCAGAGTATGAAAAACAAATCTTTGCTCAGTATGATATGATGTTTGTGTTTGATTGTTTGTAGACAGCCTGTATTCTCTTTAAGCTCTAAACAGTAAGGTGAAAACTGTTTGAAGCAGCTGATTCTAATATGGTGGCCGATCTTAGTGCCATGGTATCCCCTGCACTACGTAAAGGTTAAGAAAGCACAGACATATGTTAACATTATAAACTATACACATACTCATGAGACAGAACAGAACTACGATGTGGTGCTGTTCACTTCATCATCAAAACTGTGTAATAGTCAATAGACAGATCAGACAATTGTGCTTTTGATTTGCTAGTTACTGGACAAATTCCATAATTCCTGTTAAAATTATGTTGCATAAATTCAAGCTTCAGTCTGCTGTAGCTGCCACCTGCAGACATGTTTATTTACTCTAGGCTAATTCGTTTGTTCTTTTATCTTTGTCAAGCATTCAGTGAGAGTTTGCATACACTGGCTTTAATTATTCCGTGGGAGACACCTATGGAGACTGTTTAAGCAGAAAAATAAACCTTGATGAAGAGATTGTATTTTGTTACATACAAATTATATTGTTGTTCAGGGGGGTGTTTCATAAAGCTGTTCTTAAAGTTACGAACAACTTACGAGCGACTGGTGATCAGTTGTGATGTGCTATACTTATCAGAATTTCCATGATTCAGCACAAAAACTGATCACCAGTCGCTGGTAAGTAGTTCGTAACTTTAAGAACAGCTTTATGAAACACCCCCCAGGTGATTATCACACGTGATTTGACATGCCGCTTAAAGGACAAATTACATGTATTTTGTGTATTTATGTTCAGAACTTTCATATTTGTCTGATTTCACAAAAAACTGTAACTTTTCCTTCCCATTCTTCTGGGACTCGCTTAATTCAAGTTCCTTTCACCATCAGTCTGCTTTTATAAAATGTTTTTGATTCTTCTGTAGTCAGGTGATATCTATAGCAAGAATTGACAAAGTTTTGTGCAAAGTAAATTGTGTTTATGCTCAGAAATATCAAAAAGATCGGTTAGTGTTGGTTGGTTAATGTTGCTTTGTATGTAATATTTCCAGATGCCTTTGGTCATCTTTTGTCAAAAAATAGTACCAAGATATGCAAAATGGAGCAATGCAAGACTTGGAAGTCAGTGGGATCAAGCCCTTTCTCACCGGGGAATTCCCATCTATTGATTCAAAGTCTGAATAACATGGACAGCTATCATCAATTCATAGACAAAGAGAGAGAGAGAAAAAAAATAGATTCATTCATTTTTTGTGTCGTATGTCCTTCAATGACACCTAAGTATTTTTGCTGCACAGTCTGGCTTTGAGCTGATAGTGAGCAGGATCTGTATTTCCCAGTGAGGTACCTAAGGGGGTTTGAATTACATGCATACATGTATTCTCGCACATGTGAATTCATGAGAACCAAACCCTGAGAAGGCAAAAGTTCAAACGCCTAATGCCCAAGATAAAATGAATTATTGTTTATCTTGCTGTCGGAATGTACCTTTCTTGTTGAAATCATTGTTGCATTCCAGTGAAATTTGACCCAAAGAGTTGTGGGTGAAATTGCCCTGTTTTATGTATACATACATACATACATACAAACATGTTGTATATGCACAGTAATTTGCCCAATGAGGGTAGAGTGACATAATGTAGTAGAGCTCAAATTTCACAGGAGTATTCTGAAACTGAGGTGGTCTGGAGGTGACCTTGTTCTTGCCTTCCTTTGTCCAGTTTAAATCCAGTACAGAATGAGCGTTGTATATCAAAAAATTTCTTGTCAAAAAACAGTACCAAGAACGAACATTTTAGCTGACGAGGTGCCCTTTTAATCAAAAGCGTGTGTAGTGTTGAAATGTACCAGAAACAAGGAAATCTATTTTCAAACTTCAATATCACTTGGTAATCAGAAGGATGTATGGCTATTCCCCTGCTTTGTCCAGTTTGCATTGAGCTGTTGGATATAGTGATCAATGAATGGGATTCATGTTGGTTGCAAAGTTTCATATTATAAGGATACTGACAAGTGAAGTCATTGGTTTGTTTGTTTGTTTGTTGTTGGCTTTTTTTTTTTGGGGGGGGGGGGGTTGTCATTTATTATATTTGTTGTCCAAGGGGTGGAAGATGTATGAAAATGAAGAAAAAGAGCAGAAACCATGAGCTCACTGCTTCAGAAAAAGAGATGCTTGTAGTGCCCGGAGAATGGTTGAATGATATAATTTTATTCTTATCAGGACCGCCATCTCACAATGCCATTCACATTGTAAATATATTAAAGCCTGTAGGGTACATGGGTGGAAAGTTTGAAGAATTGTTTTGAAGCAGCATACAGTTTTGAAGTAGAAACCAACTGTGTCAGTCCTTTCTCTAAGCTTCAAGTACCAGTAGTCACCTGTGAAAGCCAGGAATATAGAGTGCCGAAGTGATGATGTCACAGTCTGATGTTACAGCTTGGGTTGGGACCAGGTGCAAGTATGGTTAGCAGCAATTCTCATAGTCGGGTATACGTCACTTCTGGTTTAGCTGGAGTGAAAACAAACAGCTCGCTGTACAGTTCATGCATGGAGATAGGATGTGAATCCATGAATCGGTGTGAATGCTTTGCATGCACAAGCATACAGTGTACAAATGTACATGGTGATACAGTTGACACGGTGTCGGCGTTCAAAATTCTTCATCTACCATTCTTTTACATCATTTATCAATGACATTTCTAGTGGCTATCAGGATTCATGACTGTATCGTACAGTTTCATAGAATTTCAAAGCGATTATGGAAAGAAAGTACACAATTCTGTCTCCAAAATATGCCAATCTTGCACTGATCTTGGGTTTTCCAGCTGCCGTTAATACCCAGTTTTCTGACCATGAGAATAGTGTGCAGGTATTTTGGCCAGCTGAGGTTGTGTGGAACCGGTTTCCATGGCAATGAATAGCTATGACATCACACTTTGGTATTCTATTATGCAGCATCTTGTAGTTAACAATGATGAAGTGATGCCATACACCATATTTTTCTATAAGAACAGATTGCCTTGAATAGAAGGGTAAGGTTTTTGTTTTGTTTTCTTTCTCAGTGAAGTTGGACTTATTTTCCATGATGTTAAGGTTTCATTACATTCTGATATTGTATCAAAGTGTAACTTTCATGCATAGTTCAAAATTACGAGGAATGTAGTAGGACAAGTTAATTTCTCTGTTTGGGAGGTTGTTTGTATTGTTTTGTGCATCATCTCTATTCAGCTTCATTGACTACAGACTCGACGTGGTAAGGATACGGTCATTTCTGGAGAGGAGGATGAGGAGAATTCCGCAAAGGAAATTTTCTGGAAGCAAGTACATTGGGCAGTAACTGACCCCTCACTGCTACCAAAGATAGGGTTCTCCTGAAGTCTTTTTTTTTTCTCTTCTTCATTTTTGGGGGCTTTTTCTGAAAATTGCAGAAGTTGCCACCAGTCATGTCTACACTGTACATGTAAGTAAATTTGAAATTGATGACACATGTGATACTGAGTTTTAATCAGAACAAAGAAATATCACTCTGAGATTTGTGTTCACCTTTGCTGTAGCATGTAGGGAGTATAAGAAATCTTCAGTACTGCGGTTCATGAGGCACAAGAACTTGAAAATGTTAGTAAGAAGCGAACAGTTCTCATGTCTACTACTACCATTGTTCCTTTCTCTGTAATGGTTTGAGTGAGAGTATTCACGCTAAGACATTCTTGGATCATTCAGAAGCACATAGAAATGATATCGCTCTTTTCATATGGAAGACTCGAGTACTGTATACGCCATATATTTAGCGAGTCTAAATTTTTGTGAATCAAGACTTCCTGACGATTTCGAGAGTGGTTAAATTCGCGATCGTGGAGTACTGAACTGAACAGAGAAATGTTTACATGTACGTCACATTCATATCGGGATCAAAGTCAATATTTTTGCGTGTCTGTAATTTCACGAATAGAACCTGACTCATAAAATTTTTGGCATATACAGTACTCTCTGACTTTTTGTAATGTTTATTGTGGTAAAAAGGAATGGGAACGGCAATATGAGTTTGTCACGTTTTGGAGAAGAGGCAAAATAAAATCTTTTAGTATCTTTTCCTTTTTTACACACCGTCTTTACGATCTTCCTCTCTATTGGCTCTGTCCTTATGAAAACTGACTGCTCTATGTAAAAAGCTAGTCAGGGAAGATCTGAGCATATATGCAGATAAAGGTTTTTGCAGACCTTTTCTTGAAAGTGACTTGTAAATGAGGTGTGTGAAAAGCTTGATAGGTCTTTATGAATACTATGTTATAGATATTCATGTATGAAGGAGGTGCATATTGGAATGTACTGGTGAATGTTTATTGTTTTCAACCAAATTAACCCATTGAAGACGAGTCGCGAGAATACGCGAGCAGGTGTCTATGGGAAATGCATGTTACAATGCACTCCCGTTATATCGAACATGGTTATAACAAAATTCCGGTTACAGCAAAGGAAAAATTTAGGCTCCTACATTATGTGCTCTTTGTTTTTTGTTGTTTATTTGTTGGGTTATTATGAAATTTTGGTATAATGAAAGAAAATTGCTGGTCCCAAGCACTTTGTTATAATGGGAGTCCACTGTATACCCAAAGCAGCCCGTTCTCAATGGGTTAACAAACGCATTCATGCAGCACTTACATGTTGATTGCCACTTTCTACTTAGCTGTTTTCAACTGCTCTTCCAATTGAAAATTTAATCCATGTTTCTGTTAAGTCTGTGGTTTAGACTTCATTGCAGACTACTGTGAACTGGCTTATTATATTTTGCATGGTTGAGAGTGAAAGTGGTATTGGATTGGCGAGGCTGTGCATTTCCAGGAGTACAGCTACAAAGCTCATATTGTGATGGACAAGTATTATTTACACATTTCTTCCTCACCTGACAACACCAACAAAAATCTACAGAATATGGAGACCAGTCTACACATTGATGCACAAATTGAAACACATTTCAATTTGTGCATCACAGCACAGGTTGCTCCTGGCCACCAGAATGTTTCCCCAAAGAATTGTTGAAGGAGCAGTGTATTCAGACTGAATACAGTAAAACCAGCAATCCTCATGAATGCATTTTTATTTCACAAATTTCGCAAGAGCCAAGATTCACGAAATCAAAATGAACACGAAAGTTTTTATCTACACTATATGCATTGAATTCTAGTGGCAATTTGCAAAATTTCATGTGCGAAAAAGGGTGTAGGCCCCAATATTGGCGAAAATTTCATGCCGTGAAAAAGGCTGTCAGCTCCAAATGGTGAAACTTTCATGCCGCGAATATTTTTGGTTTTACACCAGTCTTTTTTTTTTTTTTTTTGTCTTGGTAGAAAATCATCCATAAATGTAAGTAACCTCCAGAATTTCAAGAGCAGGAGTGAGGAATGCATTTCTATTTCTATATAGGAAAATTCTAATTGAACAGGGTCTACAGCCTGTCGCTGTGATAGACTTGCTGAATGGGTCATTGTGAAGTCCTTTTGGTGGTGTTAAGCATAAAAATTGGGGACATACATAATTATTGTGAAAGCAAAGATGCAGAGGTTTGTGACATTTACTGAAAAAGTTACCTGGAAAAAATTGGCTTGACATTAGTAATGTATATTGTTTCCATGTTAGGGTATTCCCTATGTAGTATGAAAGGAGCCATCAGCTGATGGGTCATTGTCCATGCACTTTCTTTTGGTACCTCATGAATGTTGGACAGATTACAGTTATAAAAGAAATTAGTTCACTTGTGAAACTTCAGACTATTTCTCCCTAAGTTCTACACTCTGTCATGCAGAATGCAAGAAAAACCCTTTAAAAAAAAAGTCTCAATAACAGGAAATAAATGTAGGTTTCCACACGAGATTAATTTTTGTGGTACACATCTGATTGATAAAGATATACACTCCTTTCCCAGATGGAAGAAGTTAAAAAACTGTGGCTTTGACTGCATCAAGAAGATAACATAAGCCAACTCTTAATTTTTCAGTAATTTAGTCAAAAACAGAATTTTACACCACATGGCAAAGTGAGAAAGGTTACCTTATTTGCGTATCTCAGAGTATTTGATGACAAAGTTTGGGTGGATGCCCTTTTACATCCAAATTCCCCCAAAAATCCCATTTGGGAAGAACAGAATAAAGTTCAGATTTTTGACTTCTGTTTGAAAAGCATGGATGTGTTAGTAATTTCCACTGCTGATATTATGCATGTCACTAAGCAGACCACTTTAAAAGATGAAACTGAATTTTGACCTTTGAAAAGCAAGTTCATTGTCACAGATGCATTAACTGAAATGATGTATAATTTTCTATGTGCTTCAATGTACAATCAATTTTGAAAGATGAAAACATGGACCATGAATTTGGACTGTTTCTTGAAAGGCAGGCCCACTGTTTCAGATCACCCTCACTAAAATTAAAGTTTTTCATTATGTCATGGCAGGCTGAAGAAGTTGAAACATAAATGTCCACACAAAGTACCCTCTCTTTTTTCTTTTCTTTTCACTTCAAGTGCAAAATCCCCAAACAAACTATGCTTCAGCTCATCAAAACAGGATAATTCAAATGTCAGTATTCAAACACTTGCTAGTACTCCTTTCGTTCATAACAACAACAAAAAATATGAAATGAGATGCAATGACAGAAAGAAAAGAAACACATCGACCAGTTTCCGTTTTCACACTCTGGTTTAATATCGTTCATCATCTAGAAGGAAAGGCAAATATTCTCCAATCACTAAATTTTTTCGATGAATACATCCCAGTTTATGACAGGCACAGAGAGGCCTTACAATCGTATATCAGTCACATCTCAATATGGCTTTATGCCCTTCACATACTAATCATATACTATAAAACTTTTATTTTCTTTTCCGCTTGCTGTATCACTCAATCATTGCACCAATTTTCATGTCATCATCTTCAATTCGATAAAATAAGAAAACGATAGGCATCAAAGTTTCTGATATGGCAATATTTAGAATAGAAATAGAATGACTGTACGGTCTGTGCACATTTCGACACTTCTGTACACATGGTCCTGGGAATTTCACTTCCCAAATGCAGTCAGCATATCAAGATAGTTTTCTGTGCAAAATTCAGTAGACATAATTCTACAGCATATCTATAAAGAAGAAATACATTGATAGATCGCTTAATATCACTGCATCGCAACTTTACAGGAAATGATACCACTTGAAACTGAACCAAGCATCCCTTGTGGGGATCACAGTCTGTAATTTGAAAAATAAGCTATTCATAAAACAAATAATGATTAACACAGCTTGCTGACATGTAAGTAAAAAAAAAGCAAAGAGCAAATGCTATAGATGTGATAGAAATTTTATTCTACGAATTTTTCCATCACTGTTGTTTGAAACAATGTACACAAAATGCTTGAAAATGCCCTAGTAGTAAACAATATGCAAAAATTCAAAACATTCCACTTTCTCAAGGAAGACTAAGAAATTCCGGTGTTCTTTTTTCTTTTTGAATACAAAAAAATACTAGCGAGGATCATTTGTAAATATAGATATATAGAAATAGACTAGTGCTTGAGACTGCACTCCAATGTCGCTGCCACTTTAAACTGCACTGCTTAGAAAACATTTCTTCCAAGCAGTATGCTCACTTGCACTTGCTGTCAATTAATAACACTGTTCTTTTTATCGAATTCATTATCATTATTCGGTTTATTATTTTTTTTTACGGGGGGGGGGGGGGGGGGGGGGAAGGGGGGCAATCACAGATGACTGGGTAGTTGAAGAGTTGCTGTATGCACACCAAGTACATATTAATGCCGCTTGCATCCCGTCTCCTGTAAAAATGGGTAAATCTACGTTCACAATAACATGGATTTACATAGGAAGAAACTGAAAGTTTGCCATTTGAAAAAAAAAAAAAATATCTTCCCCTCCCCCTCTCTTTTATCATATAAGAAGGAATAAGGGGTTCATCCAATGGCCTCTTTCAAATGTTCGGAAAAGTGTCTTAAATAGTTCTGAGTAGTGTACTCTTACAAATATACTGCTGCCGATTCTTTTTACGTCAACTGCAACATTGCATACGCAGGTGGGTTTTTCAACTGGCCATAGAGATCTGAAGCATCAAATTTCCATGGAATGGTCTCTTATAATACTAGTGACACATCTGATGTACAACACGGGCCATGCATGAAGAATCAAAATAAACAGCATGTGTTACATCTGTACAACTGTCATGCATATCTATACTAGTACAATGAGTGAAAATGTGCCATACCCAAAATACAACAGCATAACCTCTTCTATTGAGTTTTCTCCTTTAAGTTCAAATATGGGCAAAACATATGAAATACAAAGTTAACTAGGGGGATGTTTCATGAAGAATTAAAGTTATGACCACCTTTATAATCTTATGGTATGCTGTGTGTATCTTCAATGATATTTTAATTTGCACATGAAAATGAAAATTTGGGAGACTGTCATATGCAGCCACAAATATACAAATCAAAATAACAGACAGAAGAATTTTTTCCATAAATTTTGATAACAATTTGAAGTGGATTCTGACAACACTGAATAAAACTGAACAGGGAAACCAACGGCTACCACAATATTCAAGTTGATCTTAACTTTGAACTTTTAAGATCAACTTATATTCTTTGTGAAACACTAACGAGAGCTAGAGCTGGTTGCTCTGTGCATGAATGATCATGTTATTCTAGCAAGGACAGTGCACTCCGGTAGAACTCCATTATAACGAAATTGCGGTTACAATGATTTAAAAATTTTTAGCCACAATATTACCTGCTCTATGCTTCTTTTCATTGTTCATTTGTTCAATTATAGTGAAATTTTGATATAATGAAAGAAAACTACCGGTTCCGAGGACTTTGGTTGTATTATGGGAGTGCACTGCATCATCTTTTGGGGTACATGTTTATCCTGTCAATACTCTCATTGACATCCACACATTAACAGCCATACCATTCTCCGAGTTGTAGAATAGACTGTCCCTCTGCCCAATACAGGCCGAACGAGCGGGAAATTGCTTTGACAGCAAAACATACTCTCCTTCATTTACAAGGCAGCTTCAATGATTCCTCCTTAAAACAACAATAATGCTATTCAATACCCTATATCATTATCACTTATTGCATTCATATCAATGGGCAAAGTGAAAGTGTAAAACTAAACTATTTCTTCACGAAAATATATGTCACATGTAATTCACACATCAAAGGCAATTTAGGCATACACATCAGAAAAGGGGGGTATATTGTGTAGCTGGTTGACCACTGACCCATGCAACATTAACACTGTTTTGGTTTTACAAACCACATTCAGTTCTGTTTTTATATAAAAAATAGTTCCACTTTGATGAGAACAAGAACATGAATCTTTCTCAACACTGCAAAGGAAACAATGTTAAACTCAGAGAGAAGAAAAAGAAGATGTTTTTATATTAGCTAGTAGAACAAAAAAAATGCTTACGAAACTTTCTCAATACTACAAAGAAAACAATGTTAAACTCAGAGAGAAGAAAGATGATTTTATAGCAGCTAGTAGAAAAAAAAATGCTTATCACAACTGCTTGTCAGTTTAAAGGGAACCATAATACACTGTATGTCTACTCTGTCCACTCCACATTAGTATTAAGATTTATCCTTCACAAACTAACTAATGATTTGAGTCTTTAGTCTTTGATCAAGCGTATTATGCTGCCAGCTCAAATTTAACTCACCTCTTGAGTCAAAGGGCTGGCAAGACTATTACCATACACACAAACTACCTATCACAGTTCTATCATATTGCACAGGGTTGGTAAATTAAGTGACCTAATCATTGAGGGCACAATATAAGATCTAGCCCTCTTGTCAATGTGACCTGTTGGTACTTCCTTGAAAACTAATTATTGACACGTAAAAATTGTGCCATGGTCATCAATCTATTCCCAATTTGAAACCACAACGAGGGATATGACTTGTTACGACCAATTTTCACACAGACTGATTGATATCGCTTCTTTCTCCCCATGGAAATATGAGGAACAAGTCCAATATGGGGATAAATTCATACAGTACTTTTTCATTACAACTGGACCTGAAATGGTTTCCTAAATATAGTCTTCAAACCAGACCATTCATTCACAAAACTCACCACACAGATCGGAATCTGGAGTCTATTTCTTTTTGAGAAATAGAAAGAGTTGTGTGCATGCAATCATAACATAAAATTGCCCTAAAGAATAATATTATTCTACACAGATTTAGGGCTCCTCTTGCCTAGCATAAAAGCACCTTGGGAGAGAAATATTTCTGCAACTGACATCCAAGAAAACATATCACTTAATAAAAAAATGCATACCGAGGAACAATTTGCCCAATTCAACAATAAGCTCCTGATTAGGTTGTCATCCCAGTTGTTAAACACGCTTTCACAGAAACATAACATTTACTGCTATGCCAAGTTTTACTTGCACAATATTAACAATGATCACTACAATGATTTATTAAAAAAAAAAGAGAGATATTTCAATTTACTGCTAAAGTCATATGATCATATTGCAAACAAAGAATAAAATAACCATAGTACAAAGGCCCCATGTATGTACCCTGTTTGGCATATCACCTTTTCAGCAACAACAGAATGCATAAGAAAAAGTAATCTGCTAACATACAAAGACTCAAACCATGGGAAAATTTGAATGCCAAATCACATTTGACATCAGCTATCAATCTTTAAATAAAGTCAATACATCATTTGGAAAAAATTTAAAAAGCCAAATGCCATGCCCAGACTCTTACTATAAAACGCCTGAAACGAGTGAACTAAAAAACTAGTACTATACATGTCTTACCTAGCATACCTGATATATGATATTCAGAAATTACGAAAATCCTTGAAGGAAGACTATACTGTGAAATGATAAATAATAAGACAGGGAAGCAAAGAGGCACAAAAGATATCAGAAAAAGGACGTAAAAATCCTCTGCAATTAGAATAGGGCACACAGACTGACAAGGGATTTTTCCCCCCCTATTTCAACACTCAAACTGAACAAATAAGGGGTGGGGGGATCACTACTTAGCTTGGTATACAAGGTATTAAGTTGTCCCTAACTAAGAAAACTACAATGTAAAGTAAAAATTGCACTTCAAATGCCTCAGAATGACGTCAATGTGATTTCTATTTCTTTCACACATTTCTTTTTGTTTCAGGTGGGAGGGTGTCTGGAGGTATAATGTGACAGACAATAGACAAAGTCTGCACATTTGAGATCTGGACCACACCCTGAAACTATTCTGATTGGCTGAATCATTAAACTACTCTACGAAAATGAATATTCTTGTATGGAGGTTTGTGCAGAGTAAAGTACACCAACAATTAACCCGTTGAGGATAAGTCCCTACTCGGGACTTGAATTCAGGTGTCTATGGGAAATGCGTGTTGTAGCAAAATCAGTTTACCCCCAACGGGTTAATGACAAACACTCTTGTGGTATACACATAGCATACACATGTTCATCTTACCACTCGGAAGTCTTTACTGTTTAACAACTTTGTGGAGATGATATCTTTTTTTGGAAAGCATTATGAACATGATATTCAAACCCTCTGTCTCTTATGATACTAATACAATGCTAAACAGTTTTGCACCCCCCCCCCCCACACACACACACACAAAAGACCCCCATAAATTATCTACCTTGCATGAAACAGATCTACCATCAAAATTCAAATAATACTACAAGTTACCTTATAAAGATAAAACATCAATATAGAATACATTTGGCAAATGAATATAGAAGTAAAAGCATATTTTTAAGAACACCAATCACAACATGTTGATTAGTTTATAAAACAAACAAAATAAGAACAAAACCATTTGTAATGTTCCTTTACCCTACGGTAGCAGTACTAAAATATGACATATCGCTGATAGAAAACTGGTCCGACTCACTTCGATGTCCATGAAGGTCATATTCCTTCTCTAAAAATGATTTTGTAACAGTGGTGTCAATGCTATATCACTGATTATGTTTTTTGTGCATCACTCCGAGTTGGCTTGTTGAATGAAAAAAACTTTCCTACATCTCATGGCAACGTCCATCACACCTTCTGGTCGATTCTCTCTATTTGTCTGTGTCACTGAGGTAAAAAAAGCACTGAGATGCAAGAAGTGATTCCGTTAAATAAGTTCAGTGTCAAAAAAACTAGGCATACGTTGTGGCAGAAGGACTTAAGAGCAAAGTTGGCAAAATATTGACAAAGCAAGTCTGTGCTAATTTAGCTTCCTGAGGTAAAAGGCTCATTTAACATTTCTACTCAAAATCTCATTGCAAGGGTAAGTGCATATTGAAGTTTAAAGTGCATCTCTGCCCACCCATATTTCAGGGGATATTCTAAATTTAGTTGTCTATAGATCACCTATTATATCATCCACCTATACTAGAAACACTCCACAAAGACAGAAAAGAATGCACCATGTAGCCAGGACCTTCAATCAAATTGAAGGAATGGTCCACCCTGTGAAATAAATCAGAAATTGCTGCTAGATATGAAGAAGGGCAGAAAACTGCATGCCAGGCTTTTGGCTGCAATGTTAATACATGCAGTTACACTTCTACCAAATACATCAAAACACATTTATTCCAAATATGACCTCCATTTCTACGAGAACAAGCGCATGCCCATAGGGAAGGTGCTTATGAATGACGAGCTGTTCAATGACAGTCATTCTGAAAAACTTTTTATCAAGAAAGTAGTTTTGCTGTTGGAAGAAATTGGAAACAATTTTTAAAGCTTTTTCTACAAATTCTTCAGTTTCAAATCAAATCTATTTCAGACTCAAATCATCATGATGTTTGTCATTAAAAGGGTCTTCATCTTCAGCAAAGTTTATATTTCTTGAACCCCCTACTATTTATGTTGAAATCATTCAAATTAATCACACTAATCATCTGCTCGGCAAAAGATAGTTGAGTCTACCATATTGTAGTTACTGAATATCTGTCATATATATTGGGAACACTAAACTTACAATAAAGAGAAATAATGTCAAACAGAATGATTTAGTTCATAAATATCAATAAATCGTAGAATTTCATATGCTGCTTCAAATCAGCTGATACGACTCATTGAGCATGATAAAACTGATGAAACTACATGTGCTGCTCAAGTGCTTTGCATGTAAACAGTACAAGGAAAATGTCCTTTGGTATTTGTTGCTCTTTTGGTGGAATAAGAAACCTACAAGATTTGCTCTTCATTCACTTTTCTCTGCATATGTTCATGTGATTAACACAATGATTACAGAGACATAGACCCGTATCAGTCTTGGTCAATTATGATAATTCTAATACTTATACATACATAAATAAATGATTGATGTGATGATTCTTGTTGTTGCTGTTGTTTTCCAAACAACTACATGGATGTCAAAGCAACACTTTGTCAGTTACCTGCTTACACAGTCTCCTGAGATTTCAATCAATTCATCCTACAAGACTGGTATGGGTGTCACAGGTCCAATTTTTGTCCACTTTATTGAACAATTGATTTAAACATAAGATATGATTTCAGAATATACATAATGGATTTGTTTAATGTTGCATAACTGTAACATTGATATACCTATAGCTTTTGTCATGATATCTTATTATTTGTTCACCTCAAAATACACTGCCTGTCATTTCTGTGATTAAGTAGCATCAGAATACATGGCTAACCTGATTGTACAGGAAAACTGTAAAATGGTCTATTGGTAGGAAATGTATATTAGACAAATGATAAATGACTGTAAGAGAAAGAGAAACATGTATAATTAAAGAGATCGAGAGAAAGATAAATGTATATTCTATCAAAACAGACAGAAAAATAGAAAGATATTGATGACAGACAGAGAGAAAAAGAGACAGGTATATTATCAAAGTCAGAGAAAGACAACACATGTGATTAACAACAGAGACAGAGATGGATGTATCATTGAAGACAGTTAGAGAGAGAGAAAGATATATCATCTAGGACAGTTAGAGAAAGAGAGAGAGATATTATTACAGACAATGATAGAAAGAGAAAAAGATGTTTTATTAAAGACAATGATAGAGAGGGAAATACACATTATTAAAGACAGTGGGGAAAAATATCATCAAAGACAATGACAGAGAGAAAAAGATACCTCAGTAGAGTCAAAGACAGAGAGAAAGAACGATATATCATTAAAGGCAGCAAGAGAGAGAGAGAAAGATATATCATTAAGGACAGTGAGATAAAGAGAATGATATATCATTAGGGACAGTGAGATAAAGAGAATGATACATCATTAACAGAGTGGTAGAAAGAAAAAGATGTACTGGTACAGAAATGGAGAGAAAAAGCAAGGTATATTACATTTAAACATGAAGGAAAAAGACATAGGGCCTGTCAACAAAGAGAGTATGAGACACAGAATAAAGCATACTATTTAAGACAGTTAGAGAAATATAGAGAAAGAGATAGATGTATCATTATTAAAGACAATAAGAGAGAGAAAGATATATTTGTAAATATAGTGAGAGAAAGAGATAAGCATACCATCATGTTCATAGTGATGCTGTTCTAAACAGTGAGAAACAGAGAGATTACCAGATAGCAAAGCAACAGAGGATAATGTGAAAATAGTAATGGACAGGGGTAAACACAAACAAGGAAATAATTTATCTAGAGCTTTCACGATGATAATGAAAAGTGGTTTAAGAAAGAATGATACAGATAGAGTACAATGTTTCAGTGTAACAAGGGGGAAAATAGTGCATGCACCACTATCTCGAGAGCAGCACTCTCTTTGGCAAGGAAATATTGCAAATTACATCCAAAAATAGTATCATATTGATAGCTTATACTTTAAACCTGGCAAAGGCAAATTATCTATCCATCACTTCTTGCTGAGCTGACTGAAAAATTACAGTGAAAAGGGCAACAATGGGGAAAGTACACTTTCTATGATCACACGAAAAATATGCATTCAACTGCACTGTCACATCCCTCCATTGTCGATGTAATCGACCAACATCATCAACATAGCTGAGGGCTCCATCCAACATTCGTTGACGTCAAGCTTGCACTGTTGATATGATCTCAAGTGACATGTGACTTGTGGGATCCAACACATTAGCATCCTGCTGCCACAAATGAATTTCCTCTCCCAATGCCAGATCATGAGAGTTGCTCCAAAAACCATCAGAGTAGCTCCGACGATCAAAATATTTATCTGTCAGTTTATGACCTACAACCAACCAATGGTCACTTTGCGATAGGCCACGTCCCTGAAGAATGCCCGGAATCACCATCAAACGCAGCGGTCAGTCCCCGAGGTATGCATGAACTACACTTAGGGCAGCTCCCCGTCCCACGACACCCCGGTGCGCCCAGGGTCACCTGAGGCCGTGCTCCCGCGAGAGAGAGGACGACTGTTTGATCATCCATGACTGAGTTCTTGAGATGGGCTCGCATACATCCACTATGAGTCCCTTCTCTGGTGTTTGATTGTCCAAGCACAACTTGCTCAGGGTGTGCTGTAAGGCATTTCCATTCCGTGTCCATTTCTGTTGGTAAGAACACCAAAGATACAAAAAGAGCAACTTTTAACAGGTGACAGCTGAGAGAAAATTAATTTCTGTATACATTCAAGTCAATTTCTGAGTCAATTCAATTCATTGGGTTTGCTTGTGGTGACTATGTAATCCCCTTGTTTGCAAGTCATTCGTTCGTTCGTTCGTTCGTTCGTTCGTTCGTTCGTTCGTTCGTTCGTTCGTTCGTTCGTTCGTTCGTTCGTTCGTTCGTTCGTTCGTTCGTTCGTTCATTCATTCATTCATTTGTATGGCATGATGCACAGAGTTGATACCACTTGCCAATCACTGCAAGTCACCACTATTGAACCACAAGGGGTTGTTATCATTAGCCCATTTTCAAGGGTGTATTGGAGGGCCAACTTCACCGGGCTTGCACCTTGCTCTTTGTGAAAAGTTCTGTGGGATCACTTCATTTCATGTGCTAAACTTCAGAAAGGTTTCAGTTTTTTCATTTATTACTGAGAAATTTACCCAACTTGATACACACTGATGTCAGTCATATGACACTCAATATCTTGTGAGGAGAATGTGACCTCTAAGGAGAGATGAAGAAGGCATGAATGCAATAATGCAAATATCACAGATCAGTCAAAATTTCGACTGAATTAGACAAATATCCTCCATTATGCTACAAAATTGACTACTTCATTCAATTCTGACGAAAAAAAAAAGAATTAATAATATCCTCAGATTCAACGCTCTAAAGAAAGTTTTAGGATGAAACCAACAAAGTGTTAGGAACTTGACATTTTAGAAGAATCAGCTTTAATACTGCTGTATGTGTGAGATCTAATAAAGCACAAACAGGGGGGGGGGGGGTAGGCAAAGCCAGAATCACGAGGGAGAAGCAATGCATTCTCATGAAGTCCTCTTTTGGACTGACCTGCTTGATGTCGTTAGGAACACAGTTTGCGATGTAGACCCTGGAGGTGGGATGGGTTGAAGTCACAGTCAGACACAAGGACTCTTGCTCTACTGTGTCATCTTTGGTGATGATCCAGGACTGCCAGGGGAAAGAAAAGTTAATTGTAATACAATAGAAGATATAGAATCTAAAGAGATATGATTTCCAAATCTACAGGATGTTTTTGTGCTTGCATTTTTGAATGTGGAGACAGACAAGAGTTTATCATATCATGTACGAAATCTTGGAGAAGGTTATCAAAATGTGAAAGCTAGTTAGTAACTGCATATCTTCTGTAGATCAAGTAACAATGCCAGAATCTCATACCATATATGGCACAGAGTATGCAGGACCTTTATCTATATAAGCATGATGGAAGTTTTTGATATGGAGGTTTAATCCATTGTTAATGAGAAACAGGGTGATAATGCACTATAGCAATGCACAATCATCCAAGTTTGGAAACAACACATACAAAGAAAAGACTCTAACAATGGACGCAGAATTAGATTGAGGCAACCATAAGGTCTAATATGTCTTACAACATGGCCACAGATCTTCAACGAATATCCATTATCAAAAATGTCAAGGTACAATTCAATCACTTTCATGAAGACATATCTTAAGAATTTCCTCTCTTTTTAAGACACCTCTACACATCAGTTTCAGATAGTGTCAAAAAAGGCTCAACAAACTACCCAAGGTGGATTTATTCATAATTCTCTGGCCTCTGCAACGCTTCCCTGTACTTTCCCAAACTTTCACGCATTTTATTGAACATTTTTTGACCTTGACACAATTCATCCAAGATGATACTGGAAGTGAATTCAAAGGAAGACAAAGACTTCACTTAAAGAGAAACCTCTTTAAAACTGGCACTATACTGAACAGGATGAAATCTAATTCATGCTGTCATTACAGAATCCTTTAAAAAAAATCCTTCATAGAGGATTGGCTGAGTGCACAGTGCATGACATCAGGGAGGTGGACATCAAGCCCATCATATCACTGAGTTTCCTTTCCAATAAATCTTTCATCATCAATTAAAGCAAGTTACCTGACCAGTTATACAGAAGCTATGACAACTCAAGGTTACAGTGCTCTGCTGCATGTGCACCTGTGTGTTCTATTTAGGGAAGTTATTCAAACCGATATTTAAAACTGTTGATTCATAAAGCCATAAAGTATATAAACACTGAAATCCTAGTCTATTATGGATAGCTCTTGGCATTTTTGGCTCAAATTAACTTCTTTTTTTTAAAGATGAAGAAACTGTAAATTTGAAGAAACTGTAAATTCCTCTCATTCCCTTGGTGCCCATATTGCATTTGCCCCCAAATTCAGAGAGTGTGCAGGGCTGCTATGGAGTTTCATCAAGACCAGCTTGCATTTGTGACTCATTGATGCCTGTGTAGAGTGCACTAATATTTTCTCTGTCAGTCCAGACTCATGAACAGAAAAATTTGAGAAATTAGCAGCGTTTTACCGTAAGTTTTAGCACTCTCAAAAACCTAGTTACCCTTGAACCAGCCACAAGAAAATTTGGCTCTTTCCTCATTGAGCGATTAGGGTTTACATAGACTTGGCTAGCATGTAGGTTCTGTAATTTTTGCAAGTCTGGATAAGTTCACTGGAAATCTATAGCATTTATTCCCTCTCCATCATAAAGAAGTTTCCAGGTTTTATTCTTCTTAAATAGGAAAGGTCTAAATTACTTACCTCTACCATATACCAGCTTTGGCAAGGAAACTAATCTTCAGGGTTGCAAAAGGGACACACAAACTTTATAAAGTCCACCTGTTCATTTTAGAAAGACTAACTTTGCGGACATATTCACACCGGGATGAATGACAAGCAAGTGATATGATGACTTTAGAAAGAAAAAACAGCACCAGAGTTGACTTGACCTGTTTTCATGGCTTAGGTGACAAGAAAATTTTACAGCAAACACTAGAATAGATGCGCATGATTTATGTTTGTCACCTGATGCCTTTCCTCCTGTAAGCATGGCACCACTATGGGAGGCCAGGCTGAACTCGTGGGATGCGGGGAGGACTCCAGACAGAGGCTTCCCTGCTGAATCTGGCCGTATATCAGCTCGCTGGGACCAGGAATTCTGCAGAGGCAATTTTTATATATTTTTGTGCAGAATTAGAATTCAATGGGAGCATCCAGTTAAACCTAAACTTCTTTTTAGGATAGCATTAATGCATACACAGCACACTGCAGGGTAAGTGAAAGTCATGAAATATTCATTGTGCTTGGAATCTTTATTTCGTATAGCCTAAAGCCATTTAATCAAAATTCCTCTTGATGTATGACATTCATTTGCATTATCTGGTACTTCCTCCAACATCATAAAAAAAAGAATAAAAGCACACATTGTCCTACGTATGATCACTTTAACAATCTCTAGACACAGAGAGACATGAACACCTGAAATGACTAATAATTAATTCACTTTATATCATAATTCCTCTCATCGTCTTTTCTCGCATTCAATTTCAATAGTTATGTCAACGGCATCAGTCTAATTTACTATCTGATGCTTGAATTTATTTCTACCATACACTTTCTTCATATATGAAAAGGAGCAAAACATCTTTCTGAGTAATACGATTCCATGTGATGTGTGACTACACTGGCAGACTGAAATAGAAGTCTGGTGTAACTATGAGAAACATTCCTTCTTTTTTTTCCGTCACAAAAATATGAGCGCAACCTAGCAAACATGCCTGTAGACACTACAACTGTCAAGTTCTCAAATCAAAGCATAGGGCAGCACACAACAGATGGCACTCTTTTCACCAGATAATTACTATCTGCAAATTCTTGGGTTTGGGCCACATTCTCTCTTGTTATTTATTTAAGACCTGGAGCAATTGCTAAAACTCACTTCAATTCTGGATATACTGTTGACAGATACCACTTGAAAGATTTGCATTGCAGCTGTTCCCTCAATTCTTTTCGGCTCGTCACACTGTGAGAGAGAGAAAAAAAAAGTGAAGAGAGTAAATATTTAGATAGCGGGAGAGAAAAATACTTGTAAGAAAACTTTGATGCCATATTCGACAATGAAGCACTAACTACAAAGCTTTCTCTTACATGCTTGTAATGGTTGTATGATTATGTATGTTATTACAAAATGAAATGTACACAATTCTTCAATTCAGCCATCTCCATGGCAAATGAATTTTCTTAATAAACCATTACCATTATTATGATTGTTTTAAGTGAAACAGGGTTTCTCAAATAATTATAACAAAGGTAAGCATAAAGAGGAAATGACTTTCTTCTGCTTGATCAAGTGTTCTATTTATTCCAGAAAAACAACGATAAAAATTTTTTGTCTGTTCATATTTACACAATTCTTTGTGAGAGCAACCAAAATTGAGTTCAAAATTTAAGTTCAAAATTGCACAGAACTCTCCAGGAAATTTCATGTTTAATCCAATTTGTTGTGATTGAAATGATATCTTTAACTAGAATCTAGATATACCATGCAAAAATCCTTATTTACACATTAGGCACCTGGAAAATGGACTCAGTGACTCAGAAAGAAGAAGAAATCACAACATAATGAAATTCTTGTACAAACGTATTGGAGAGTTATCTACAACTTTGTCCTAAAGTGAATATCGCCCTCTAGTGATGACTATTATCTACAAACACTGCATTAATTTGTCTCATTCCTTGCCTTACTTTTAACGAAGTTCCCCGATTCATTTAGACTTTTAAAACTTTACAATGCATGCATAAAACTCTAATAAAGCTCCTGGATATAGTGCATTCTATGTGATGCAATGAGTTTTTGAAGCAGCACACAAGACAACTTTGTATCCCACTACAAAACATTTCTTAATCAGAAACTACTGATTAGAACATACTTTGGCAGTTCCTTATATGGCTATGCTTCACAAATTCCAAAACATGCTGATTTCACTCGCAGGGATATCATGTTATCATATCAACAACTACAACAAAATGAAGTTTTACACTTTTTTTTTTTTGGTATCACAGACATCTCAGCCAAGTCTCCACTTTCCATCCTAATCAAATCATATCAAATTGGATAGACTTAATTTGTAGTCCTGAAATGTCAAACTCAATTTCGTTCTCCAGTACATAAACACTCCTTTTCATTTGCAGCATTTCTTACTTCTCAACTTGCTAAATCACTGCTCCAAATTTCCTACCCTGGTCCTGAGAGCTACGGTTTAGATTGAATTTGGAGGCAGACTCAGGGGGAGCGAGGCGAGGTCGCCTGCCCTTTTACGTCTGGTATCAGAGCTTCTCAATTACGCAGATTTTCAGCCTGTGCCCTGATGATTGACACCCTGTGATTGGTACCAGGAATGTTCTATTCTATCTAATACTCCATCCATCGGCAGCTGACAAGACTGAACATGACTTTCGTTCTTTAATCACTAATGGGCGTCGGCCAAATCTGACGTCTGGTGGAAAAGGAAAAATAACTTGCGACTGACATCTTACACCTGCACCGCTGCTTGTTTTTATTCTTATTTTTTTCACAATACATTTCAAATGGTATGGCTTACCAGATGATTCAAAGTCTGTACACTGATTGCTTGCTATATTGTACTCTGTGATCTTTATTCTTTTCCCACATTGATTTAGATTTACATGCAGAAGAAGTTCCATGGACAATTTGATGCAAAGTCTAGCCTAACATGCAGCAGGGTAAAGCAGAATATTGACCCATTAAGGATTTGTCCTGAAGTAGGTTAGACAATGATAACCATTACTCTTCAGAGTGATATTGAATAAAACTGCCAGTCAAATACGCATTGTATTATTTGACAAACTAGAAAAGCACTCTGAGAGCACAGACCTCCGCCAAGCAGCTACTTTCCAACGATGATCATGCTCTTCCCAAAGAGATTTTTCTCCTCTCCACCACTGGGGAAAAGCTCTTTGGGCTCTTCCATAGAGATCAGTGATTTCCACCCATAGGTAGGCCTATACATGCTGAAAAATCGCCCGATTTCCCAATATAGAAGTCTTTGTTACGTCATAAACCCTCAGCTGCGTGGTTCGCCTCGCCCTAGCAGAAACTAAAACCTCAAATACGCGCATCTTGAACTCCCAAGTTCATTGACCCTACCTGCCAAAATATCAGAAATCCTTCATAAATTCCCCCAAAATTCTCGGATCACTACCAAAGTTAATCGTTTGGTACTTGTGTCATTTTCAACCTTTCCTGCAAGTTTCATGCTAATCTGTTAACTACTTTTTGAGTTATTTTGCACACGGACAAACTAACTAACAAACCAACGGTAACAAAAACATAACCTCCTCCCTTGGCGGAGGTAATAATGTCACGGTGAACTCTGCTGCTGGGTATTTAGTAAAGTACAATTTGAGGAGTTTCTGGTAATAGCAAAGTTATCCAAAACGAGTCAATCGTAACTATGACATTAATCATGGCACAGCATTCATTATTGTGAAATTAAACCCCCCCCCCCCTTCCTCGGTAGGGAGCTTCAACAATTTTTCTACATTCTAAATGGTGCAATCTGGTGCACACTAGTCATGATTATAGCTTTTCCATTTTGCAAATACAGCATGAAAACCCATCTATCAGATTTAGACAGTTAGAACTGGATGAGTTCCATGAGAGTAAGCAGCCCTGAAAATGGTCTTTACAGCCCCAAATACAGATGGGGTACCACAGTGCAACAATGAGGAACCTACACCTCTCAAATGTGTTTCTTATTTGCTAGGAAGTACGCAAGGTTTTCTTCACAATACTCACTCTCCATAGGGCTTCCCTCTGGCCGACGGTCTAGCATTGTAAAATAAAACTTTGAACTCGTCCATCCAGACTTCTGCCGTCCGCCTTGTGTTCCTATAGGATTAAAGACAACGTGACAATTATTGTACACTCTGAAATAATACCACTGATATAACACAGAAACAATGGAAGCAACTTATACTGTTACTAGGTGAAATAAGTCAAATACATACAACAGATCATATGAAGGAAGTCTTCCTGAAGCATTGGGCCATTATCAAAATACCCCCTCCAAAAAAAAACAACAACAACAAACAAACAAAAACACAAACAAACCACACACACACACACACACA
Organism: Diadema antillarum; assembly: GCF_040938485.1. NCBI lineage: Eukaryota > Metazoa > Echinodermata > Echinoidea > Diadematoida > Diadematidae > Diadema > Diadema antillarum. The sequence goes on from NW_027270918.1 coordinate 4,777,673, forward strand.
CACACACAAAATGTAATGTGACATCATGTATACTGCCTAACATGAATTCCTAACGACAAAATGAAATGTACATCATCCATTAGTATGGTTCTCGATCAATAACAGCAAAAAAGAAGGATTGCGACATCGTGTATACTAACATGAATTCCTAATGACAAATTGAAATGCACCTCATCCATCAGTAGGGTCCTCAATCAATGAAACCGGAGCACTTGAGCATCGTGGAGAGTGGTCTGGTCTACTTTCAATGTATACAAGTCTTATTATTTGTTTGATGATTGCCTGGTGTGCATTCACCCCTTCAAAAAGATGTTTTACCTACCATATCCCCTGTGACGGGGATGTCTCTGGGACAGCATCAGTGCGAGTGATGAGGCTAACAAGGGCAAATAAGACTGCTATCATTCTTTTTCAAATTCCCTACAGAACTTATGGTACAATCCCCTCCCCCTAAAAAAACAAAAAACAAAACAAAACCAGCATGTGCGAAAGAACTGACACTACCAAAATAATTAATTCTTGTGATAGCATTTGCTGTCTACTTTGTGTCTGTGTTTGAAATTTTCAATACATCCTTGTATTGTTCTTTGTCCTTTCTTATTTGTGAACAAGGAAAAGTAAAAATTACCACAAGGTCAAAGGTCAAAGAAGTCAAAGGTCAAAATTCTGTGTGGAAATTTTTAAGCCCTCACCTAGTGCCATCACATAAAGCAAACGGAATCGAAATCGGGTTAGAAATGGCGAAGGAGTAGCATTTTGTAGCCAATGTACAATAAAATATCGGTCAAAAATCAAGGTTAAAGGTCAAAGAAGTCAAAGGTCAAAATTCTGTGTAGAAGTTTTGAAGCCCTCACCTAGTGCCATCACATAAAGCAAACGGAATCAAAATCGGGTTAGAAATGGCGAAGGAGTAGCATTTTGTAGCAAAATGTACAATACAGGTCAAAAATCAAGGTCAAAGGTCAAAGAAGTCAAAGGTCAAAATTCTGTGTAGAAGTTTTGAAGCCCTCACCTAGTGCCATCACATAAAGCAAACGGAATCGAAATCGGGTGAGAAATGGCGAAGGAGTAGCATTTTGTAGCAAAATGTACAATATAGGTCAAAGGTCAAGGTCAAAGGTCACAACTGAAATTCTGTGTAAAAGTTTCAAAGCTCCCATGTAGTGCTATCATATAAAGCAAACAGAATCAAAATTGGCTCATAAATGACAGAGAAGCAGCAAATTGAAGATTTTGATCACACACGGACGCACACACGGACGGACACACACACGTACGGAGCCCGTTTCATAGTCCCCTGCTCGAACCCGTTCGGCGGGGACAATAATGATTTGTTCCTGTTTTGCATACCTAAAAGTATTTGATGATTCTATTTATGCACAGCTTTCTAGATTAGATAAAGTAACATTAAAGCTAAAGAGGTTTTACTGTCCTCAGATAATTGCAGTCAATTTAAGTAACCTAAAAAAGGTGGCAATGTGACGAGAATAATACATCTTCTTTTGCATCAGCAACATGAAGGTATTTTTCTTGAAGTGGAACAACAGACTAGTCCTAGTTGACCTTTTGCATAATGAAGGAAAATCAGTCTCCATGGAAACAGAGCTACATGCCTTTATTACAGGAAAGCCTGCTAGTTAAGAACTTGTCTGATTGGACTGATTTTTCCCCTCAAATTAGTGAGATAGACACCTCAGCTGCTGTTTAGTTCGACAATTAACATTGTACTGCAATTAGGAGAAGGCGATTACTTCCCACGCTGAGCTTATGATATACAGCTAACAGCTTGTCACAAAGTGTTAACTTTGAAGCCTTTATAATGTGGATTCAGCACTGCTGCCTACGACATCTAATTAAGAAGGTGTCTGCTGCTGAAATCATTCCTTCTTTTGGAGGAAACTTTCCCGTCTGAGAGAAAGGAAAAGATCAAAACAACAATAAGCCACGAAAGCCTGTTTAAAAACAGACAAATTACCTTCAAATGCCGAGATGACGCGAATGTCATTAGGCTAGCAAATCTATTACCCTTGATACAGTGCCAAACCCATAAATATGACACACATTATTGGCAAACAGGAAAGAAAAAACAACAACAAAGGCCCTCTTTGATATGATAGTCATTAAATCATCAAGTGGCTTCCTAACTACATTGCCATATCTCTTTGAGAGAGAAGGCTGAACTTCACAATTTTCTAAATTTCTGTTTTTGATGCACAGGCTCCTTTTTGTGGGATACAGAATATCTAATATAGTGATCGGCTTTTGACCAAAATACTTTCAACAAATTAGTCTGGATTTTGTTGGTTCATGTATCAAAATGTTTGGTTCCAAGATGCAGGCTTTCTGCAATGTTACAATCTCTATTCAAACAAGTGATTATAGCATTATATAGACCTCGAGCAGCAGACAATATATCATGCCATAAAAATTCCTGCTTTGGTTCAGAAGTGCACTTGATAATATCTAAGCAATAAAATGATATGACTATCACACCAATAAGAAAACATCCATAGACCGAACTAACAGTTAAATCACCTTCCAAAAATACCGCTGTTGCAGACTACCTTTCACATTCATAACCTTGACTGTTATGATGGTTGTTTGAGGGGGACATCCGTATCATTTGATTGCTGCATACACAAAATTTTTTCACATAATTCTGAGATTTGGAGGTCACTCGAGTGCCTATTTATCCCCGACAGAAACTTGTCAATCATAAAAAACACAAATCCCCTGCTCTCTATACTCTGCCCCCCCCCCCCCCACCTCCACCCTTACATAAATTTTTCCTGTGCCCTGACCCTTCATAACATAATCCAAAATCACACGCCTAGTTTGGTCGGAGGAGAGACATGCAGAAATGTACGCGGAGGGGGAATGACGGACAAGCGCTGTCGGGATGACCCGATTTCTTCCCCTGCGTCACATGATATCAGAGATCAGAGTCTCCCGCAGGGACGAGAGATGGATTCCCCACGTCACATGACACAGTTCGTTCTACTCACAGTCCTGCGCTAAAAAGTTTGGATGATGCTAACCTGTCATGCTGATAGATCTGCCACATCTCTGCTCCATTCTAGTTTTTCTCTTCCATCTCACATTTCTTCCCTATCCCAGAGTTTCTTATAATCCTTCCTCACCTCTCCAACTTACAGCTTCTATAAACATCTTTGTCCTTGGACAAGGGATGACATGACATCTTGGGATCAGTCAAAGATGATATGATCAATTTCTTTTTTTTTTATATTCCCTATATCAGTTCACACATACCATAATAATTGAAATTTTCGCTGTGTGGAAATTTTCACACATTTTGTGCAACAAGAAACTGGTGCGAAAATAAAAACGTGTGACAATGTTTGCTTGCAATATGTTCCAGTACTCAATGTCTTGATTCCAAAGAATAAAAAAAAAAGGAAATTCATGACACCCAGCTGAACGTAAAAAACTACTCACACAAAAATATCCATTTTTACAATAATTCAAATTACATGTATGAAATACATTGTCATTCATATGATTCATTCTTCCCTGCAAAGCTGAGCTAAAACACAGTAGAGTAACGTGAATCATTTGTTTTCTTTTTCTGAAAAAGAAAAAGAGTACAAGCAAGCCAGCAGGAAATACTTTATAACTGTCAACATATAGTTTGTGTTTGTCAACAAGCATATCAAGTTACTCCCGCCCCCTCACACTCTTCCCCCCCCCCCCAAAAAAAAAAAAAAAAAAACTGCATCAGCCACAAAGAATTTTTCTCACTCCCCCACAAGCAGGGATAAGAATCAGGAGATTGATGGGTATAAATGTTATTATTTCACAAAATCTGAAAAACCTGAGATAAACCCAAGATTATGTAGGTTTAATACAAATCCAACCTCATCCCATTCAAGATTGGCTATATTCTCCTAACGAATAATTTCATGTAATCGCTCTCTCTCTCTCTCTTTTAAATGGGCTTGTTTTCTTGAAATTTTGGTTCACATGCTGAGAAAAAAAAGGATATCATAGAGAACTTATTTTTAAATGACTTATTAGAATGGAAAGAGTGCATTGACTTGACTACACAGATCCAGATTCATCTTGTTGCCCAAAATACTTCGTCAGTAATGCTCCCCCTCCCCCTGTACTGTATCATGATTTCGACAGATCATTTGTCACTCTTTATAGCAAATCACTTGACATTTCAATATGGCTTTCTCATCATCCAACCATCCATCATTCTGCCAACAAGTTGATTCATTCACTATCTATCTATCCATTCATCTTTCTATCCACAGGTTGATTCATTCACTATCTATCCATCCATCCATCTCACTCTATCCACAGGTTGAGTCATTCCCATCAATCTATCCCTCTATCATTCTATCCACAGGTTGGTTTATTCACTATCTATTCATCCATCCATCATTCTATCCATAGGTTGATTCATTGACTAACTATCCATCTATCTCATTCTATCCACAGGTCGATTCATTTTCTATCTATCCATCCATCTATCATTCTATCAATAGTTGGTTCATTCATCATCTATTCATTTATCTATCATTCTATCAATAGTTGACTCATTATCTATTCATCCATCTGTCATTCTATCCACAGGCTGATTCATTCATACTATCCATCCATCTATCATTCTATCCATAGGTTGATTCATTTACTATCTATCCATCCATCCATCATTCTATCCACTAGTTGATTCATTTACTATCCATCCATCTATCCATCCATCCATCATTTTATCCCCAGGTTGATCCATTCAGTACATATAGAACCATCTATCATTCTATCAATCTATCAATTTCACCTGTCTCTCAGTTCAGTTATGATTCAACATTTGGCCACTCTTAAATTACATCAGAGCGTAAAATGGTCGTCATTTCCTGAAATAAGCTGGCAAACTCTCACAGCACTACAAGCACTCAGAAGGAGTTCCTTTGGATGGGAGGGGCACTAAAAATAAAAATTTATATCCGCTGCGAGAGGGTCGCGGCAAACGCCGTTGACCCCGAACCAACCCGTACCTGATGTATGTGTTTGCGTTCCCATCGGGGAAGGTGTAGGGATGTTTCTTGCGGAAGACGTGCCCCACTCGACTGCAGGGAATGATCTCGAGACTGCCCCCACACTGCCAGACACGGAAGGAGATTTCTGCGGGAAGAGAAGAGAAACAGAAATATTGAAAAAAAAAAGGGACAGGTGAGAGATGGATAGACAGAAAGTGTGAGAAATAAAGAAAGATGAAGAGGGAGATGGATAGAGAGGAGAGAGAGAGAGATGGAGAGATAAAGAATGACATTTAAAGACAGAATTTGAGATATAAAATAGAGAGAGAAAATGAGAATGACATTTATGGAGAGAGAAGAAAATAGGAGGGAAATGAAGAATGACATTTACAGGGGGAAGAGAGAGAGAAAGAGTGTGAGGAATCACTTTTCACATTTGAACAATGAAAACTTACCAGAAGGGAAAAAATCCTGTAAAACAGAGATTCATGAATGCTAGAGAAAACTACTATGAATGAAGAAGACTCAAGGGGGGGGGGGGGGGGTGAGGAAGAGGGAAGCCGGAACGTGAATTCTCTCCGGAGAGGATGTGGCGTGATTAAGGAAGACGCAAAGCGCCTATCCTTCGGATGGTCGGCGGGCCTGGGGTCACGCTACGATTTCCCAACACTCGGCTTCAGCCATTTAAGCCTGCAGTGGCCTAGGGGGACATTGAGTGAATATGTCATTGACCACTCTGGTCAGCCTTCACAGGGCAGGGGGAAATTTTGTCGGTTACCAATATCGAAAGTGAAAATGACCGTGCATGCACCCCATCTTCTAAATAGCAGACAGTCTACTGCAAAGCTATGCCTTGCAAATGTTAAACTGTCATTACAATTCATGGGGAAATTTAGACAAATCATTTCTGCATCAGTAGCAGAAAGACTATTATTGATGCCATATTTTTGGCAGAACATTGGCAAATTGCTCACTATGCGTGAATGTGTTGGACACCTCCCCCCACCCACGGGGGTTTCATTTCCACATCAAGAGTCATCGGACTACATGACAGGATTTGGGTTAATAAAGCAAGTCACTGGCTGGGCTTATAAGACACAGATGGTGTGGAGATCCAATATGTATTTGTGAAAGCTGTACTTTTTTAAAATTCAGTCCCATAATACTCTTCACTCTTGACGTGCCTGGGATTTTGCCAATGAAATGGTTCTTAAAATTTTCTGCTATTGTATTCTCATGATAAAAATAGACAGGAGCTTGCAGCGATCTGATGGAGACTAAGCTGAGAATGAGAAGGGCTTTAAGTTGTCTCGAACACTATGGGTTTTGTGATCACTTAACGCCCTTATCATTCTCAACCGACGAAGTGATGACATATCACAACCATTTAGCCAACCTTGGACTAACACGCAAGAAAAGACTATGCATTTGTGATAAAAATACTCTTTTCACTATGTGCATGCAATTTTCCTTTGTTTTCATCGACAAAATGCGAAAACTGCCACTTTCACGGCTCTAAGCAAGCAGTTGTTGATGTACAGAATATGCACCTTCAACCATCCTGTACATGTCTTAATATGATTCACTCTTCAGCATTTTTTTGTTAACCTTTGATTGACAATCATCTTTACTGATATGATAGCATAACATAAGCAAAAACTGAAGGAAAGTAAAATCAAAGTAATATGTGAAACAATTACGATGGAAAAAACATTATTCATAATGCATGGCATTATGAGAACATGCTCCCCCCCAAAAAAAAAAAAAACAACAACAACAACAACAACACAAAGAATTTTCAGTAGGGTCATCCAAGGGCAACATTTGTTTATCATTTCAAAGTCACAATTTATCAATGATTCATATTTTTGTTTTCTTCTTTCCAACTTGCCAGAACTTGTAATATTCTTTTATTTTTTGTTTGTTGCTTTATTCCAAACAAGCCTCTCCAAGTGACATTTTCCTCTCTTTGAGTCAGCCGATGATGTGTTGGCAAATCATACAACCTGGAAAATCGGAGATCGGTGTCTCTTCCCACCCCCCCACTCCCCCCCCCCCCCCCCCCCCACCACCACCACCACTTGGATGTCTCTCCATCATCTTACCGAAGTTCTCTCCACCCCAGATGTCCATCAGGGTGTCGTACTTGCCCAGCTTGGTAAACCAGTCGTGATTGATGACAAACAGTCCGCCTGCGATCATGGGAGTCCTGGGACGAGCGAAAATAAACAGAGATTCCGCGATGATCGTATATTATTTCAGAATTGCAGCTTTATGACCGGAACAGTGAGGCTAGCTTTTGGGGTGAAGCATCTCTGCTTGTATGCAGCCATTTTCATAATATCATCACGTATACCAGGCTCAGCGAAGGCACTTGATAATTAGTCTTTTCAATATGATCCTTCAATAAAAAGAAACGAAATCTCATCTATTTCAAGTCCATGGATGGATGTTGCTTAAAGTGATATATCATGCAGTAGCATACTTTCCTTTTTCTTTCGTGGCCATTTGGAATGAAACTTCATTATTTCCATTCAATCAAGAAAAAAAAATCATCTATATAATACATTTACAACAATACTGTATCAATATAGATACACATGTACAATCCCTATAAAGCAGTCTTACAAATATGCATACTGGATGCCATTGTGTGGGACATGAAAATACCTACTTGACTGCACACAACACCAAGATAAATTGTTTACCTTCTTTTTCACTTTTTGCCCTAAACAGGCATTAGGGTTCTAGACAACAAGCTCACATTTCAGAGGGTGCAGAGTAACAAAGACCATTCAATACATGGAATACAAGAGGCAGTATGTTCCTGCCCTCCCCTCCCCCAATTATAGACGATGGTAGAAGTCATTTTATACATGTAAACATGTTAACATTTTGTTAGTGTTGGCTTTTGTTTGTTTGATTTTTCCTTACGGTGATAGGGAGAGAGAAAGAGTGACAATGCAACTTTTTCATTAGTCTTCTTTAATTTTTCTTTTATACACTGTATTTTACAAGATTATACTTCTCAAGAGTGGAAAGGGCTCCACCATGTCTCCTCTACAAGTTCCGCTTCTGACACACGAGAGTTAGAACATGGCAAAACCTCTAGTAGAATCTGGGTCAAATTAATCTTCTGCCCCCTTACTAGCATTTCAAAGTGGGCGTGATGTTAGAAAAGTCATCACATTCTTTTCCCTATGTTTATGCAGCTACTTGCGCTACAACTTGAGAGCCATTTCTTCGTCTCCATGAGCTGTAATTCTCGTCTGTGAGAGCATGGTCGGGAAGTCACCGATACCGACACATCAAACCCGGTGATACCCAGAAGTTCAACGCTTCATTTGTTGCTCGTAACGTGAGAAAATTAGATTGTGATCGATGTGTGTGCTGCTGCATCAAAGTGTCGCCTCTTCGATGCATTTTGTATAACACATAGCACTGAGGGGTGAAAAAGAACATGACAACAAAGAAAGCCTCTCGACTAGGTGACAGACGGTTTTCTATTCACACCTAAGATGGTGAACACCAGCCCCAAAACCAACAAAGCAAATGGCAACAGTGATGTGTTCTCTCTATATTTCCAGACATGTATTTCCCCAAGGGCTGAGCATGGACATGACAGCAAAATAAGAGTCTTGAGTGATGATTGTCTGATACTGCTGGGAACAGGCAAAATTTGTGTTCATGAAGCCAGACTGATTCCAGACAACAAAGGTTAAAGTCTTTAATTTTCTGCGCAGGTCGTAAAGAAAAAGAGAGAGCACGCAACATTGCTGCCAGACAGTCAGGCCGATTTGCTTTCACACACCCGCTTTTCTACTGCCAAAGATGATCAATTGCAAACAGTTGAACATGGATTTTTACTTGCCGGTAGGCATTTTAATGACAGCCATACAGATCAACTTCCTAAAAGAACACAATCACACAGCATAAGTGAAAATCAAGAAGTGACTATCAAACTTATGGAATCCATTCATTATATGGACCTATCTAGCTCACATTTAAAGGGATGGTATAATTTTGGTTGGGATGGGGGATTCAGATTTTATGTTCTTGTGAGATACGCCTAATTAGAAACCACTTATTAAATGTGAAAGAGCATACAATTCTAAGAGGAATTCAAAGTTTATTTGATGGAAATTGGTTTTGAAATGGCTGAGATATCCAAAAAGGAAGTAAGGCAAAGTGGTCCTAATGAAAGGTACGTCCCATCTTTTATTAGGACCTCTTTGTTTTTGGATATCTCAGCCAATTCAAAACCAATTTTCATTAAATAAACCTTGAATTCCTCTTAGATTTGTATGCTCTTTCCTATCTCATATCTTAAAGAGGTTTTTAAGAGGTTTTTAAGAGCCAAAACTATACTGTCCCTTTAAAGCATAACAAGTTTTAGTGTGATATTGATATTCTTAAGTGATATCCATGACTTCCAGTTCATGGAGGGGTATCCCCCCCCCCCCCCCTCTTTCTGTGGATGCTCATTCAGGTATTCTTCCGAAGGTAAGATTCCAAACCCGTTTCAAAGTGCTTTGCACCTTTATGCCAGCTCCTCAGACTTTGAACCCATTAGTCCTCAACACATGTTTCCAAAGTTGGTGATAGACATCTAAATTGGAGTACAAGGTCTCGTCTTAGAACTTTTTTTTCCCCACAGAAATCATTGTTCCCAGTGTAATACCAAGTCTAAGTACAGGTTCTTTGCTATCTGAAAACATCTGTTTCAGCGGATAACTGATAACTTTTTCGTTATTCATTTCGTCATTATTTTCATTGCACAGTCCCGTCTTGCAATTTTGAAACCCTGCTATTTCGTTGTTTTATTTTCATTTTGTTTTGTATATATTGTTATTGTTTTTGCATGGGTGCTTGTGTGTGTGTGTGTGTGTATTTGGGTGTGTGTGTGTGTATGTGTGTGTTTGTGTGTGCAAGGGTATTTGCATGTTGTTGTGTTTTTCATCATCTGTTCTTGATATATTGCATATGACAGACCAATCTTCAGGATTGGACCAAACTCTGCGTAACACAAATGTTAGATTGATGTAGGGCCTATCCCTTACCCTGGAATCTCTTTGATTGCCATCTGCATCAAACATTCCATGATATTTCATTTTTTTCATTTTCCAGTTCCAAAATTGCAATCACAGATTGAACGCTGTGGGAATAAACTGCTACAGGACTTCCATCACAGTACATCACCGACATAAAGTCTTGTCAGATTCTGCCAAACTACCACGCTGTCTTTCCCCGGAAATGGGAAGAGGTTTGAGAGTGAGAAAATATCTCCTCTCACGATTCTTTCCCATAATACACCTAGCATAAATATAAACTCCCAAAAGGACGGTTAAAAGCAAAATAACAAAGTAAAGCTTGGTCTTCTACAAAGACATGCCTACTACCTGAGGAAGGGTTGTCAAGGGAACATTCAAAAAATGTCAAGGGTAAAAGCTCTCTGTTGAAAATGGATCTTTACGGAAAGCAAGTGCATTGCCGCTTCATGGCAACACTTGATTTATAGTCGTATTGGACATCTATAAAGTTTTAAAAAATATCCAACTTCTCTCTGGAATGTTATGCCGTCACAACCTATTGCTAAATCAGCAGCTAGTATTAACTGTGCTTATAGAGGCATGCCATTTTTTTTCCAAACAAAATCAAGTTGATAAAGATTTGGATTTTGAAATCCTGTAGAAGCAGCTATACTCCAGTAACATAATTGCGCTTCTCCAATCCTACAGAAGTCCTATCAAGACAATTAATATGTTAATAATGAGAAAATCAAGAGGCATTTGACATACATCATGCAGATGGCATGAATGATTTCTGGGTCTTGGTAATAGATTTCATTCCAGTATAGCTAATCAGCCTCGATCACAAATTGCAGCAAAATGTAGGGCCTATATACAAAATGTGCTCCTGTCACACAGTCCTGAACAAACTCTCTCTCTCTCTACCCAAACTGAAATATTTCTATTCTATTGCTCATAATTTCTTTTGAGAGCTAGCAATCTCTCTTTAAATCACAAGGACTTTAAACAACTTCCAAGCTGTAGTTCTCAGTGAACCACGAGATTCTCTACAGTACAAATGTCCTCCTCATACTTTCGTCTCTTCAGCCATTTGTTCCAGTCGGTGAGTATGCCGCTCTCTTTCTGTGGCTGGGTATGATATAAAATTCTGACTTAAATGTGCCATTATGCACGGTTTACTGGCGAAGCCTGGGCTAAAGTCTCCATCGTCCTCCAAATCCCGACAAAGTTTGTTTGGGGGAAAGGGCTAGGTTGGCTTATGAGGGGATATATTTGCTCTATGATTGTTTTCACAGGAAAAATCTTTTAAAGGTTGGCCTAGAACAGGCCTGGCCTAGAAACAGGTTTATGAGAGCCAAAATAATTTGGGGCAATGCAAAAATCTGACTGGTATACTTGTTTATTCAGTGCAACTCAAGGTACAATCCATTACAAGTCTGCATACCATTGCACTGGCAAAGGCAATTGTTGCTGACCATGCAGCCTTGTTTCTAGGTCCTATTTTTCTCAAAGCATGTTTGCCAGGATCAATTACCAGTACCACAGAAGCCATCCGCTCTATAGATAGATAAAACAAACTTCTTCATGTCCTTGTACATTGTTGGTAGGTGGCATAAAATTTGTGACATGTAGAAATGTCTCTAACAAAAAATTAAAAATTAAAAATAAAATCATATTTTGAAAAAAAAAAACCTGAGAATCATTATATTTCAGCAAACAGTTGTAAACTCTGAACCTACAGGTGTTATGGATGCAAAACATTTTCTCCTGCAGATAATATGAGGTTGACAGAGAGATGAAGCTTTCCTAAACCCCATCCCCTACCCCAAAAAAAACAAATATGTATCAACATCCTGTTTGACAATGTAACTGGGCATTTCTTTAAGATTTCTACAAACCCCTTTGATCTCTTCATAATGATATTTGCCAAATCACACAAAGATCATATCTTCATAGTTATAGTGATCTACCATTAAAGTATACCCATCAGTCAGAGATAAAGAACAACTGCATGACATCCCAAATCATTCAAACAGAGTATAAGCATCACAACTTTTCCAAGCATATTTGCTCAAACTGCAAACACATCTTTGACCTGTGAAAGAATACAAATGCAGAAGGTATTTATGTCCTCGGAGGTAAACTCTGATAAAATCATCTAAAATTACTCTAAGGAATTTATAAAGCCCCAGTTCGGTTGTGCTTAGATGCATGAGTAAACTTTCCTCTTAAAAGAAGAAACACCATAAAAGATCTACACAGAGAGAACATGATTTCAAAAACATATCACCAAACAGATCTCAATACTGTTAGTCTAGGTGCAAGAGGCTGAAACTTGTTTTACCATCCACCTGGTGTTTTTTAATGCTTGTACCCTATTTTCAAGGGTGCTGAATCCAAATCTGGATGATGTAACTCTTGCATCCTAGAGGGTTTTTGAGATATTCAAAATGACCACCAAAATGGCTTCCCAAATCTGAATTTTTGTATATTTCCTTATAAATGGTAAAAATTTTTTAAAAAAAGAAGAAGAAAGTTCTACTTTATTTCCAGAGTGCTGAATCCAAGTCTGGTGGATGCAACTTGTGAATTCTTGACGATTTTGAGATATTCAAGATGGCCACCCGAAATTTAATTCCCATGTATTTCCTTATAAATGGTGGAAAACTGAAAAGATTTGATGGTTTGGTCCTATTTTGGGGATGCCGAGTCTGAATTTGGCTGATACAACTCTTGTGTCCCTGAGGGTTTTGAAATATCCAAAATGGCTGCCAAAAATTGAAATTCAAACAAGTTTTTCCTCATGAATGGTGAAAAAAAGAAAATGAATGGATGGTTTCTCAATTTGAGGATACTGAATCCCAAATCTGGTTGATACAACCGTTGCATTCTTGAGGGTTTTGAGATATTCAAGATGGCTGCCAAAATGGCCACTGAAAATTGCACTCAATCTTTTGCACAATCCCTGATCGGCAGTAGAATGGACTATAGATCACTGCTCGGTACTTCACTCCCTTCAAACCACATCCCCGCAAATTCCAGCTGCATGTAATCAATTACTGTTCCATCTAAGTCTCATTACACACGTGTCACACCTAATAATGTGCATGCTAGAGGAAAAAAGAACCTTCATTTTCCCCTTGCAAGTTTCATCCGGATGGTGGGGAAATTCTCTCGCCACCCCTTTCATTTTTTTTTTCACAGAGGGGGGGGGGGGGGAGATAATGATAGAGAGAGATAAATAGATGTATAGATTTATAGGTATAGTATTTATAGGAGAAATGAATATCTTAATATATAATGGTAGGTAGATGGATAGACACATAGATACAGAGAAATAGATGTATATTGATATAAAGGTAGAAAGATAGAGAAAAAGGAGAGAAAGAGATAGATATATATCTATATACAGGTAGAGAGAGAGAGAGAGAGAGACAGTGAGAAAGAGAAAAAAGGGAAAAGGGGAGATATAAATATATAGGGAGGTAGAGAGAGAAAAAGGATAGAGCGAGGAAAGGAGAGACAGTGAGAATTTGTCCCTGTCTCAAGGGGTTAAAATCTCTTCCTCTGAACAGGTGAACATCAGCAGGATGTGGCATATTATTTCCCAATTTCCTAGAGCCACCTGTACCATTGACGTGCCTGGATTTTAGGATTCCTTCCTTTTGAGATCATCCCTTTTGCTGGGGGTCATAATTCCTCAATGGCCTATTCTGTTTTGTTTTGTTTTTGTTTTTGTTTTGTTTAGGTTTTTTTTTTTTTGGGGGGGGGGAAGGGGGTTGCAGGTTGTCTTATACAGTATAAAAGAACAAACTATAACTTTTGATCCCATTATCCTGCTACAATGTTGTTAAAAATTCAGCAGATTCATCCTGCAGCCAAGCTGATAATGGCAAAGATGTTTGATTTCATGGGAAATACCTAGGAACAAGGGACTTTGCTACTGTGAGTAGATTCCAAATTACCTCACAGACACTGCAAAGCCACGACAGATAGCCTTAATTATACTATCCAATGAATCATCATGTGATGTCTAAGGGACAAAGAGGGGAGGGGAATCACTTTCATATTCAAATAAACATATCAATAACATCAATAATTTTATTATCACAACATTAATCAAAGTTAGCTAATATTTCGTGTATTTCCACTATGAGATCAATAGATATATCCCCTACAAATAAGGACAGTCTTGTCTTTTGTCTGAGCTAATGTAGTCTCAGTATGGGAGTTGATAATGTTATATTCAAATTTGATGCTCAAGTACCTGCAGAAATACCACTATTATGATTTCAAAGAGCTATGAAAATCACTAAAATAGAAAAAAAGTCTAACAACTCAACTGCATGTAAAGTGTATTGACAAATCCAGCACTGTGTCTGCACAGTGGTGGTATGTTGACTTCTGTGCAGAATCCTTAATACCAGAAAGTGAAATTTCCATTCCATGTTGAAATTGACTTTGATAAAGAGAGTAAAAATAATTTGCATACCTTAACGTGACTGACACTTAGGTGTATGTTGAATAAAGAACATGTAAAACTTTGAATTCCTTAACTTTCTTTTGTTATGTCCAATTTCGATACAACATCTACTGTTCTCTGTGTGTCAGAATTTACTGTACGTGTTCGAGTCAACATATAGCCTAGGGTGGTATTTCACCTTTTAACTCACACGGCTCACTCAGACCAATTACGCTCAATTGTGGTACGAGTGCATTTAACATGACCGTGCGCAGACTTCACCATGCAAAGTAGCACTTCACACCATGAGAAATTCCCCAGTAGGCGTTGACTCACCACACTTCTAATCACAAAATAACGAAGATTTACATTTTCATTTAACACTTCTAACCCTAAAACAGAAAGTCAAACTGATGCCACCCTTATATACGCTTTTCGTACAGTGTAAAAATAAGCCTGGGACAATGTGCTTTGATGATTTTTTTACTTGCAATTGAAAAAGTTGCGAGCAAGTGAAGGATTATTCGACTAGTGTGAATAGGGTCCTATTAGGGGGGAAAAAGTCAGAGAATGTTGGATTCTGTCTGGTGGGGTCTGTTGGAGACGTGCATCCTGAATAAGGAATGAAGGCAAGACACAAGACAGTACCCTAGAGACTTACTGGATAGGCACTGTTGGATCCTTTCTCTTGGCTTTCTGCTCAGCAGTCATATGTTCCCATTTAAAGTGCAGACTCCAGTCAAATCCTGGTTTTGAAGGCATAAGAGAAAAATGACGAAATTTGGTTAAAAATCCAATTTCAATGCTAATATTTTCTATAAAGGCACAGGGAGAAATCACTCAACTTCACTCTACAGCTGATTCAGTTTCTTACAAGTCGATGCTGAATTTGGGAAATCACTACAAAATATGCATCACAATCTCTCGTTCCTATTCCAGCAATACATAAAAGAAGGTAAGTGTTACTGTGGAAAGTAATAACTGAATTTAAAATGACTTCAAAAGCAATTGACCAAATTAGAATCAATCATTCAGCAGTATGTGGGCAGCACTGCCAAATGTAGCACATAATTACATTCATGCATCCTATACGCCTACATAGAAATCATTCTATACATGGAAAACTCAGTCCACGATCAATTCTCTGCATTGCAGATTGGCTTCATTCAAATCAATGATGTGGAATTCAATAAAATGTGAACGTCTCCCTACTCCACGATAAAAGGCAATAACAATTTGAAGAAACTTTTGTACAAACAATCATCTTAATATTCAAGCTGATCTCTCTCTCTCTCTAAAAAAAAAAAAAAAAAAAAAAAAAAATCCACCTTCATAACAGTCTCTTGCACAAGACAAAATGGCAAGCTATTGTCAGAGGATGACTTCTCAAGATGGAGCCAGTAGCTTGGCTTTTTATTACTCAGACAAGGCTACGCCCCCTCATATAATCAGGACTTAACAGACTTAAGCCTTGGGCACTGTCTCATCTGCAACATTCAACAGGTTTCCAGAATTGTATTTCTTTTTTTTCTTTTTTTCTTTTTTTTTTTTTTTTGGGGGGGGGGGAGGGGTAGGGGTATGGGATAATAAGAAGACGATACTACTTTAATCTTTCTTCTTGCTTGCCACACAATGTTATCACGGAGACATCCAATAACTAGTATCTTGATCAGGGGTGTCTTCCCCCCCCCAAAAAAAAAAAAATAAATAAAAATAAAAATGAATAAATAAATAAAAATTCTTCTCGTAGTATCATAACAAATTTTATTGGAAAATCTTGCACAAGCTCTCAATGAACCTGCTCTATGCAACATTTGCAATTATTCTTCTATATGTGATGATAAAATAAAAATTGCACAAGACATAGAGAGCAGAGTTTTTGGCCCCCTTTATTTATTTATTTGAGAAGACAAAACTTTCCCTTAAATATTTCATTGAATGATTTCCTCTAGCTGGGAGGGTGGTTCCAAGCTTCTTCCTCCCCCTCCCCCCCCCCCCCCCCCCCCAACACACACACATCATGCTTCTACTTGCCTGGCATGATCACACACAAAATAGAACATTTTGGTCCTCTATTCTAGCTGCTGTCAATTTGAACATGTTTACCATCTTGTTCTAGTACACAACCTCCAGTGGGGAAAAAAAAATGCTAATCAGCAACCTGCCTACTTCTGAAGAAGGCAAAGAGACTTCTACTTGAACATGTTTTTTGTTCTGTTTTGTTTTGCTTTTTGTTAATGAGGAGACACACAATAGAATATTTGGTCTTCTATTCTACCTGCTGTCAATTTGAACATGTTTACCGTCTTGTTCTAGTACACAACCTCCAGTGGGAAAAAAAAAAATGCTCATCAGCAACCTGCCTACCTCTGAAGAAGGCAAGGAGACTTCCACTTGAACATGTTATTTTTATTTATTTATTTTATTTTATTTTTTTTGCTTTTTGTTAGTAAGGAGACCGTTTAAAAAATGCACACATATTTTCTGGATCACAGTGTCAAACACAAGTGGATAGGACTGATTGATGGTATCAGACTTGCAAGTGACAGGGCTCCACAATCTATGCCATGTGCCATCGCTCAAAGACATGGTGGGAAAACAAACCTGACCTTGGGTTGACCTCTGACCTCCACTACACTTCAGAGTTTTCACCCTCTACCCAAGTTGGTTCCACTCACGGGCAATGTATCATGCTCCGTGTGACATTTATAGCCAAGCGATAGTTAGGATGCTGATGGTGTGTTGCCATTAAATATGTATTTATTTCTAAATGATGGGGTACAGAATGGCAAGGAAGAAAGGACAAATACATTTACCTGACTCACATACAACAATACGCATATATGATGCTCACAAAACAATAAGATGAAAGGAGCAAGCAACACACAAAATAAGGCAAATATTTGATGTGAAACTACTGCAGGCTCAACATCTAAGACAAACACTTTCACTGTGCCATATCAATTCATGCAGGGAGGTGCAAAGCCTGGTGGTTTGAAAAGAAAAGACAGTCAATTGCCCTAATGCTAAGCGACCATATTTACTAATCTATTGGAAAATGACCAGTTTAAAGAGGGGTGGGGGAAGGGAATGAAAATCCATACAATTGTTTTTTCCCTGAAGTTAAACATGTGTATAGATAACAAAAAAAATAAGAAAAATGAAAAATAAATTTTCATCACATAAGTCCTGCCATTAAGTAAATGATAAACTCCACATCTGTCTCCATAAACCCCATGATTCCCTCCTTCTTGGTTTACATCTTCTACTGATTTCCCAATGGATTCTATCTCATAATCAAACCATGAAATGCCAGTCAGGATCCATTTCCATTGTGAGACAGATCTTCAGCCCTTTCACACCACAGCAATTATTGGGGATTCAAGTTTAGAAATACTTCAAACAAACATTCAAGAGGCAACAGATGTTCTTCAGTTGACCAGATACCAGTGCTTTGATATTTTTTTCCAGCTTATTAAAAATTTCTCTGCGTATAATTCACTTTCTGTCATTCCACTGAAGGTAACAGAGAAGGGTGAGTGTGTAGGTTATGCATGTGGGGGGTATCACTGGGAGTGAGGGGTATTGCATACTGCAAAACCAGAAGTTTTCGTGTGCACTAAACTTTCGCACATTTCTCGAGCAACCAACATTTGCAAAAGTAAAATGCACACAAAGTAGGGCCTATTTGTCTAACCAATGTGCTGAATGCCAGTGGTGACTTGTGATAGTTTCATGCTGCAAAAAAAAAAGGCTGTCAGTTCCATTTTGCATTAGTTTCATGCTGTAAATGCTTCTGGTTTTTCAGTAAGATTTTGTCCTCATCCCATACCACTCCCTCTCCTTCTCCATCCATTTCTTTCCCCCTCTGCTACCCCCCCCCCAACTTCCCATGCTTTGCCAGACATCAAAGGCATGATCCACGTCCCATCAATACTCAAGCTATGGTGGCTTGATCCAATCATACTCAGAAATGGCATTCATCTTGACAGAGAAAAGCCAGAGAGATCACTGCGCATCTCTGTAAGCAAAGCCCATGATATTACAAGTAATCGGATGACTGGAAGGCTGAGGTACAGATCGTGTGTGCAAAGGGGGGAAAGTATACCAGTGTTTGCCTCCTTCGGTTCGACTGCATTCTTCCATGCCCTCGCCACAAATTGGTTGTCCAGTCTGTCCCGCTAATGGATTCTGATCATGTGACAATTCGCCTTAAATGCAGTTGCTGCCGAAGCCCGGCAGAGCAAGCTTTTTGAGGTCGAGAAAACAAGGCCACTCGTCAGCCATCGATGGCACTTGAGGACTGCGTGATGCCGATGATTACGATTCATTTGCCGTGAAGGAGACAAGCACTGGAAGTCTAACCGACCTTGGAGCGCTACATGATGACACAGACTCCCCCCCCCCCCCCCAACAAAGCGACATTAATTCAAGGTCTCATCCCAAAAATCTCATCATGAGAATTCTCCAGCTCTCATCCACACCCACTGAACAAGGTTACTTGCTTTGTGTTTCGGAATACTCCCCCCTCCCCTTTCAGTTTCCTTTCTGTGTTTGCATTTGGCGGTCTCATCTCAAGCGATCTTTACCTGATTGTGATTTGCTCTGGACTTTGTGATCCAATGATCTGGAAGGCAAACATTCAACAAAGTTTTTTTTTCCCTGCTTAAAAAGGAGGATATTAAGAAGTGATCTGCTTGTAACTGTTTTCTTTCTTTCTCCCCTGTCTCACGCCCCCATCCTGTTTCATGATGCTGCATTAATACTGCTGACGGCTTTTAGAACATTCAGATATCTGTCTGGTACAGTCTAGTGAACATTACATCGCTTCACGGACAACTTGGCCTGGGAATAACACCTCAAAAAAACATCCCTGCTCCTACTTCTTTCCTGGATATTGCGTTGGTGGACCCCTCCTTGACAACTTCACTCCACATATCCTGACTGTCTCAGTAGAAGAGACGGCCGGGGATATTGTCAATGACATGCGAGCCATCGCACACAATGATTAGAATTAATGCCGGCTGGGAGAATGAATAGCGGAAGACTTCCCAGGAAACATCGCATTGACTTCAAAATTAAACCAGGATGCTCCAATGTGGCATTGAATGCTTCTTGTCTATAAGTGTGCAGGGACTCATGTTGGGGTGTGTTTTGTAGGAATCTGATCTTCAGATAATGATGTCAAATGAAAAAAAAAAATTCTCACCCTCCTTTGAAGTCCCTCTGTGTATCTACGAATGTTATCTTTTCCATTTGGAGGTTTAGACAAAATAATAAGTCTTTTATTTCTCTTTAGGCTGAGTTTTCAGGGGGAAAGATATGAATATTTGAGAAAATGGTTTATCAAAAAACATAACTACATGAACTGCACTGCAACTTGTGCTGGAAATGCATAGATGCAAAGAATACCAAAAGCAAAAATTTTCTTGGTATAGTTTGGCCACATTTGATTTTTCCATTTTGGAATGTTTTTTTTTTTTTTTTTTGGGGGGGGGGGGCGGGAAAAAGGGGGAAAAAGACATCCTTGGAGGCACACTGACTTCATGTTTATGGTTAACTTGTTTGTGGCCCTCAAGAGATCCTTTGCTGCCAAAATTTATCTTTTGAGAGCGAAATACTCTCTTCATACTTGACGAACGACTGACTGGGGAGTTTCTGAGCATCATTTAAAGTTAGGCTGTAACTCTACCCCTAGAATAACTGATTTATAACTCTGCCCACAAACAAAAGGTTACAGTTTGTTATTCCAAAAGTTTGATCATACGAAAATGATAGAAGTTTCTTTATTTCGAAGGTTTATTATTCCAAAAATGAAAAAGAATTGATAATTCCAAAATGAAATAAGGTTTATCATTCCAAAGCCTCATTGGTACACACTGTCTTTGCATTCCTGGAGAAATGAACCATACTTCATTTATGGATTAACAAACCTTCAGAATAAAGAACCTTTGCTTATGTTCAGATTAACAAACTTTTGGAATAACAAACATTATTTCATTTTCAGATTAACAAACCTTATTTCATTTTTGGAATTACAAGCATTTGGAATAATGCTGCAAATGTTAGGATTAATACTTCCTTTTTCATTTTTGATTTAACAAACCTCAAGTACAGTAAATTTGTGTGTTTTGGAATAACAAACCTTATTTCACTTTCAGATTAACGAACATTCAGAATAACGAACGGCACCCATCGAACAAAGTTCCTTCCTTTCAGCTATGACCACTGTATATAAACCATGGTCATACTTTGTGATCAAGTCCTACATTGTCAGTGCGGTCCACATTCCCTGTTTACAACAAGCTCTCTGGAATACTGAATTCACGAACACCTGTTGCTGCATTTGAGCTCAGTTTTATTTTATTACCTACTTTAAAGGAAATTTAAAGGGATATTTTACATCAGGGAGTGCATTACTCTGAAGAGAAGACTTAAGTGCAGGGGAAAGTGATTTTGAAGTCGCAGCAGATGAACGCTGATCACTCTTAAAGTGTGAAAATCAATAAATGTATATAATCTATGAATAGCTAAGCAACCCTAATGAAACAGGTCTAGGGTATTTTGAGCAAACTCGTACAAATAAGGGAACTTGATATGACCTTTTGCCTGTCTACGAATCATCTAAAATCTTAAGTGGCACCCTCTGCCCATATCTAACTAAATGCCATGATTATATGACTATAAAATCCTTACTGTCTTATTCCCAGCCAATTTTGGTCACAAAAGATGAATTCAAGGTCTTTGTGGCACAAACCTCCCCCTCCCCCCCCCAAAAAAAAAAAACAACCTCTATACCTACTTGAATGATATGAAATTGTGTTATGCCCTTTTTGAGAACTTGAGCAAAACCACAGAGAATAATGTGCCTCTGAAAAAAAAAGAGTAAATCGGATGCATTAAGAAACACATGGTACATGAAGTCATATTTGTACGACTATCAAGGCTTTCCTAGAGTCCCACACATAAGCTTTGATGGCAGCTACCAAACTGACATTCAAATGATCTAGGTATAATACAAAATTTTTCAAATTCAATCTAGAGTACTGACTTGTTGTCTCAGTAGCTGTTTCTTCTTTTAAAAGACTACCTCTGGTAGAGTTTATTTCCCTTCAATGACAGGTCAGGTCAAGAAGATACTGCCTCATAAACATTGTGTAAACATCATCAAAGAAATATGAGATTATGCTTAGTATTAAAGTGGGCTGCTAACTTTACGAGACATGCTATACATCTAGTGGCATCTTAACCGTGCTTCATACAGGCTGAACTTGTATCTCTAATCTTGAATTACTCCTTGCAGAGTGTCCTATTGGTATTACCAACATGTGAATTTAATCACATACAGTGAAAACTCTACACTTATGAAATGGTAATAATTCTTTAATAACTGTTTTATGTAATAAAAAAAAATTAAGAGCAGGATGGATTACCTACAGAGCTGCTGGTGGCACAATGCATTTCATAATGCATTTTATTATCTCCTCCTTAACAGTAATACCACTTATAGTTGATATCAAATTATCTATATTTCTTTGCAATAATTTGATTAAATCATTGATGGTTAAATTGTTCATGTTTATGATCATAATTGATGTATACTTAATGATTTGTAAGGATAATACTTTTCAAATAAAATCATTTTTGGAAGGTCTTTTGGTAATGTTATATCAATTTTGTGAAAAATGCAGAAATCAAATCCAATTCAATCCAATCCAATCCAATCATATTGATCACTGACGCATGATCTTGAACCATCACATCATTATAACATAATTATATGCAGTTGAAAATGTGTGCTGCTGTCCTGGATTTTTTATCATGAGCCCAGAGTTAATAGAGGCATAAGCCCTGTAGACAGATATACAAATGTACTGAGCGGTTTGGGAGATTCAAGAGCTCTACATTTTACAACACCTTTTCACACTCATGACTTCAAATGATAGCACTTTCCGCAAAGGTATCTGCACTACCAGTCAAGCATGTAGGCCTACATCTGCATTATTGTTGCTTTGGTAACTCAGGGAGGTGGCATCTTCCCACCTCCCTGGGTAACCACAGCTATCGGGGAAATAAAGAGATTGGAAATCCTTGTAAGTGGAGGGATCTGTATTGTCTTTCTCTTTCTTCTTCTTTTCTGGCATATAATGGGAAGATGGCTTTCTTTATTGGGCTACAATCAGACACTTCGCTCACTTGCCAAAAGTCTGTATGATATTATCTGTTATTACACAATTATCTAGATGATTACCAATGATGAATAGTAAGAAAGAAAGAAAAAAAATATATATAGCACAAACATACAACATTGGCCAATGAAAATGTGTTTTCTGGGACTTAATAGATGAAAAAATGGGGGGGGGGGGAGTATATATTTGCCCTTTTAAGAGTCTTTATGACAGGAAGACAATGATTCATACCCGCTGTTAAAATACAACAAATAAAAGAAACAACTAATTTACCCCACCAAAAATCCTTTTCTATAAAAGGGAAAACATTCAAGTTGATTGCAGAGTGTACTAGAAATTGATGCAGATGTTATAGATTGCTTTTTTGAAGGAGTGTCCACAAGGAAAAAAAAAATGGCATTTTGTTTCAATAACAACTCTTCAGGGACACTGACAAGCATTTAATAAAAAATTCCTGACAGGAAGATGGCTTGAAATACATTGCGTATGACACTCATCATGACAAGCAGAGGATTCCGATATTTGATGGATCTACTGCTGAAAGCAAGCCACCAATATACTTCTACTTTATTTTCCATACAAAGGCTACAAATAAGGATACCAAAGTGCACAGAAGAAACAAATAAGACAGATGTCAAGCAGACTTTTTCAAGCAATAGCAATCATGAGTACACAGAGAATAAAATTGCCTTTTTGACATACAGCAGGTACATTTAACACCACCTTGCAATACCAGTCCATATAAAAGAGATGAAATAGGGAGGAAAAGTGGTTATTGGTTTTCTCAATAATAGGCTGAATATTACCTCCCCTCAAGTCCGGAGAAGCACCAACGTAGTGGAATGTTTGAGTGTTGATGACGTCTATGATGGGACTGACTACCCGTGTGGAATCCTTTGGACAGAAACAGGGATGCGAGGTTGGAAGAAATGTGGGGCGACACGTAAGTAAGCGTGCCGGGGGAGCAGAGGTAAGGAGACGAAGAGAAACGAGTGCAGGATGACAATGAAAGTTTTGTCGGATGTGTTGTGGAAATCGGTGCGTGCAGCGAGTGACCATGTAATAGATATCAATTAGGGATTTGTGATTTTTTTTTTAAAGTTACAAAGTTTAAATGAATCAGAGAAAGTTGAAGCACCGGGGAAAGACATTTGAGATAGGAACAGTAAGAAACGTGAGTATTGATACACAGGCACAAACCAAGAAACAAACAACCAAAGCATTATGAAGTGCAGTAATAGAGCAAGAAAGAAACAAAAACAAAACCCAAATAGAGGAATAAAGTAGAGGAAAAACACCTCAGTTTGTGATGGCAAAGAAATTATAAATTAAGTGCAGTCAGATATTTTAGCAGAGAATATATGTGTACAGGTAAGGAGGATACATTTGCAGGTTTAATCAATACAAATAATCCACAAATGTGTTGCATAAACAGCGCACCCAGCGAAATAACAAATGATACGTGCATTCAATGTGAGAGGGTGCCGCAAACAGTAATGAGAAAAGCAGTTGAAAAACGTCACATGCAGCGAGATATGAAAATTGTTCACAGTGGATGATGTGTCATCATCAGCACAACAGCACAAGACATGATGTATATTAAGGCATAATGGGTGCATTATTGAGAAAGCAGACACGGTAAATAAAGGCACCGCCAAACACACACGTAAAAACACATCGTAGAGTGGAAGACGATGACAGACATTGATAATCACAGTGCATCAAGGCATGCACATTGTTAGCGCGAAACACAGCAAGACATCACACAAGACATAGCGCAAAGTTTCGGGGGCATGGTGTGAGTTCAGGGGACATAGCATAAGGTAGAGATGGTATTTGAAAGAGAGAGAAGAGAGGGGGAGGGGGATAGAAACACAAAGAGGAAAAGAACATGGAATCACGGTTAGTTCTTGAAATAGGTAACATTTCATGAACACTACTTTTTTTTTTCCAAGAGCAAGTTAAAGGAATTTTGAACTGCAAACACATATCAGCAACTACGAAATATTTCAGATATTACATAATTTTTATTTGACATTTTGCTTTATTTCTGCAGCAATGATTTGCATTGATGAAGGTAATATCTCAGTCAAATTAAAAAAATAGGAAAGACAAGCTTTGTACAGTCAAAGTAGTAACAAAAAATATAAAGGCAAATTTTTCACTTATTCCACAAGCCATGTTAGTGGCATATACGATTATGTATATAGTGCATACAGTAACAGCACGGCTTTTGCTCATTTTGCTTTCACTTTTATACATTCTTGGCTCACCTATTCCACAAAATTTACCGCATTGTTTACACACGACAAAAAATATGACTGTTCATAGTCTAGATATTTGCGCTTTCTGCTTCCTCATCTGAAAAAATAACAACAACAACAATTAACACCAAGTTCGTAATCACAGTCATTCAATGCATATCTCTTTGACTCCCCTTCAAATACACACATATGTTTGGAAATATTGTGTAAACATGATTTCACAATTTCATAATTTTAGTAATTGCAGGATATGACAGTTAGGAGGGAAAAGGCAGAGGCTTGATCTTTTTTTCACATTTCAGTGAGAAGGGAATCAGCTGTTTAAATAACAAACTCTCAAACAGCTAATACCCTTGGACCACTTTACATGACTTGTTTTATCAGACAAATCAATACTACTAAACATTGCATCCATCACGTTGATTTCCTATAACATTATAGCGAAAGTACCACAATTCACAATGCTGCTTGATTCGCACATCATCTGCATCTTAAAAGTACTGTATACACCATATATCTAGCGAGTCTAATTTTTGTCAATTCATTTCTTTGGTAATTACTGACAATTCTGCGAGTAATTGAATGTGATCATGGAGTATAAAGTAATGAATGAAGAAATGTATGCGTGCTCGTCAGATTCATGCTGGGATCAGAGTTGATATTTTCACATGTTCTTAAATTTGCGAGTAGTATCCAACTTGCAAAATGCACGAAATTAAAAACCCTGCGAAATATATGAGTATGGCGTACACAGTATCAAAATTAAAGATTCGAGTAAAATGAATGAATTTTTGCAGTTCAACAAGACAGCATCATACTACAAGAATTGGCTTACTAACTTCTTTGGCAAGGGGCACACATCTGGAATCACTGAAATTATGTATTGAGCAAATGTCTTCATACATTTTGAAACAAATGACATGAAAGGAAATTCAGATGGAAACACAACTTCAGACTTCCTCCTAAATGAAAGTCAATGCAGTGATTGATCTACTTTCATGAAATTTAAAATTTATGTAAAGATTTATTACGAGTATTCATCTATCAAATACTGCATCACATTGAAGTTAATCAGAGTCTGAAGACTTGACTCGAAGTATTCATTAATTACCATGGCACATTGTTTAAAGGTTTCCATGGCTCTAGAGAGATAGTCAAGCCCAGACAGACAGACAGACAGACAGACAGACAGATAGATGCAGTCTTGGTCTGCTGAACACCAGCAGCTATAGTTCATCGACCCTGACTGATGACATCATACATCATGGCCAGCTCACTGCTCATGATGACAGATTAATTAAACGTCAAGCTCCTAGTCTAGGTTAAAGATGGCAAAGTTTCCACCTGTCCACCCCACCCCCCTCCCTCCTCTCAGGGCCCCTCTTCCCTGATGAATTGTGATATCAAATCAAAATGCAAATCAACTCTCCCATATCAGCAGAAGCACTCTAAGGTAGATTTCATTGCAGAGGCTAGGGACCCTCTAGAATTGAACCTGAAGTGAAGGGCACAGTCGCACTGTCTTAAAACAAGCACGTGGTAGTGTGCTGATGCAGCAACGTACGGAAAGCAAATGACAAATGAAAACTTTCCCCCGTAAGATGAACCATTTCTTTTTCTGTCGTTGTCACATCACATTAAAGGGAAAGTCACCCTGAAAAGATTGTTGAATAGAACGATAAAATTAGTGGAACAGGATCATGCAAATTTCGTCGTAAAAATGTGCGTGACGGCGCAATACCAGCAGACATCTATAATGAATGCACAATATGATACCCGTGAAAGGTATGCCTATTTTGCCCTTGTTTTAGTCTGTGGACTGAATTCAAAATAAAATGCTGGATTTGATTTGAATTTCCCTTGTGAATTCCGGCCATTGATTCTGCAGATACGGCAAGATTTTCACCAGCACGAACCTCACAGGTATGTCAAGTCACAGGCGGTGTGATACAAAGACATTATGGAGGCGTCCCACAAAGACTCTATCTCAGAAATTTAGTCAGTTTTGCAGAAATTACCTACACTTTTACACCATTAATATTCTCCCATGCATTTTTCTTACAGTTCCGAAAGTAAAAACTCTAAGGGCAATGATTTTATCCACTTTACGTGGAACTTTGTTCACAAAAAAAGGAGCAATCATTGTTTTTTTAATACAATTGTCATGTGTCAAGAGGAATTAGAGGCCTATACATAATATGTATCTTATGGAGACAGAGCTATCTAAAGATAGTGATTAGCATTCTTGGTCTAAAGACTCAATAACCTTTGCACATTTCTTCTGAGTTTTACTCACTTGATTAAATTCCTGATGCGTCCTTTCCTCCCACCTCCTTTTCAGATTTTGAAAACAAACCTCATCAATGCATCTTCATTTTGTGGGTAATGAATGAGTCTTTCCCGGTTATTCAAACTTTTCTTCAGATTTTCCAAATTGCCCTCTCCATGGTTTTCAGTTGAGTGACTAAGAGTTAATAATTGTCCCTCAAGGGAAGAGTAAATCAACGAGACATTTTATCCACTGCTCTAGCTCACCACTTTATATTGCAGCACTGATGACAAGCTAACTGAGTAATTTTGTCAGATATTGATGATAGTGTCTCCGACAACCTTGCTGATTCTATGAAGGAGATCCTAAACATTAGCATTTCTGTGTCTACGATATGCTATCATTTGCAGAGTATCAGAAGAATATTTAACATGGATGATTGATGGTGATATCAAGAAAATATGAAAGAACAAATATGTTGTCTGTAATGAAATTGGTAAGATCATTTCTGTATATCAATTTGTTGTCTTTCTTTTGTTGAACCTTCACTGAGAGTGCCCTAAACTGCAGAAACAACAACAACAACAACAACAACCAGGAATTCAAACTTTATTACAGGTACTGCATATTCTATCAACTGCTTTTATTATCTTCAAAACACAACAACCCAGAATGAATGAGGGATTTGCAAACATGTTTTCTACATTTGATATGTCCAATGCACATTAGAATACAACTTTAATGGTGTCAAATATGCACTAACCTCGCACATTCTTAAGATAAGATCAAGACAAATTCCCCAAGTTACAGACAATTTACTGATATTCACCATTTTTTTAAGGGGGGGGGGGAATGAGTTGCAATCGGTATAACCTAGGAAAATATGGCAAGGGTATTGTCTACAATCCATAAGATCTGAAATGTGCACTGAACAATCAAAGAATCTAATCCATGAGGAAGGAAGGTTAACAATCGACCCAAAACTAATGAAATTCAGATGAGTTTGTGCCGTCGAGTGGGCTTAAAAGGCACCATACTGCTTCCTTCTATTGTTATAGCAGGATGGAGAACACATGTAAGACAGGCGTGCTGCGGAGAAAGGAATCGGGAGCTGACGAGATAAATGACCTGCAGAACAAGTGCAGACGATATGTATAGTCATGAAGTGGCTGCTAATTTGTGAGTCAATGGCTTTCAAACTGACGCTGAGCCGTGACAATTGATATGAACAAACTTCTCTTTGAGAGCCTTTTAGACGACTAGCATAGGAGGACAGGAAGATCTGAGAGAGAGAGAGAGAGAAGAGAAAGAATTTAGGTGCTTGCCTCAGATTCCTGTTTGACAAGCTGGCCATACTAGAATCATAGTTATTCAACTGTCTATTAAAGTCTAACCAAGTGCTCCTTAAGAAGCTTTTAATAAGAATAACGGTTTTATACAGGCTATAACTCTTCCCCTTTTAACGGGATATCTCCTGCTTTGAGGTCATTTTATACATATTTCACATGTATATTTCATGTATTTTCATATATATATTTGGGTTTCATTCCCTGTTAACACATATGACATCATTAGTCAATGCAATGTGCACACTGTGAATCATTTTAAAGGCAGAGTAGTTTGAATGTCATACTGAAAGGTACTGCATGGGTTACCAGACAACATTAGATCCCATCAATGGCTAGCCCAGGGAGAAAGGCCACCTAATACTGCTATCACCATTCACAAATTGGATGATGAACTATACAATCTTCAATTTATTCTTTTATTTTTCTGGGACATCAAGAGAGCACTCTACACTAGCCCTTTCAGAAGGCATAAAAGACATTTTAAGAGTATGCACATCTTAGTAACAAGTCAAGGGAATGCAAACTTTTGTTCAAACTTTCACTGATGTGCTTCTTCGTATACTTTACATTCCCAATGCCACCTCGATGTCTGAGAAAGATTGTTCTACAAACATGATGTCAAGTTTATAGTCTTAGCTGAAGTGGCTGTGATGAAGAATGAGTTGATTACTTCTGTGAATGAGCCGCTTGAGACATGCAAAAGTGTGCGATGATAATTGGATGCTGAATTAGTAAAGTGGTCTACAGGGAAAACAACATTATTGATCTGTCAAGTCCGTGAAATTTTCTGTGGCACGGTAGTGTATCTTTTTATTATAATCTTTATCATTCTTTGATAGCATTTCATGAGATCTCATGATGTTGGTTAAAGGGACTGTACAGTTCTGGTTGAGGTGAGGATTTAGCTTTTAACATTTTGCGAGATATTCAGAAACCACTATATGAGATGGCAAAGAGCATGCAATTCTAAGGAGAATCATAAGTTATTTGATGAAAATCGGTTTTGAAATGGCTGAGATATCCAAAAACAAGGAGAAACAAAGAGATCTTAATAAAAGACGTGGCCTGTAGCTTTTCATTATTATCACTTTTTGGGATATCTCAGCCATTTGAAAACCAATTTTCATCAAATAAACATTGAATCCTTCTTGAAATCACATGCTCTTTCATATTTCATAAGAGGTTTCTCATTATCTCACCTAGGAATGTAATAAACCTGAATCCTCACCTCAACCAGTACTATACAGTCCCTTTAGATATCACTGTTTATATCGGTTGCAAAATTTTCAATAGTTTCTCTGATTCCTGTGTTCATACTTGATTGTTAAATTGGCAACACTTTTAGAGGATTACAGTTCCATCTTTGCTTCTTTCCTCATGGAGAGACTTAATTTCCCTCCATATATAATATATCATGACATAAGATGTAGGCCTACAGGCAAATTATAAGGTGCCAATCTAAAAATGACAAGATGATTATTCCTGCAGCAACATTCCCCATGAAAATGTTTTAGAGGATTCAAGTTCCTTTTTCCCTCTTAAATTTCACAATTTTTGCCACTTTCTTTCTAAATTCTGTGCTGATACAACAATTTTGACAAGTTCCATCTAAACTTAGATATGCATTGATTTGCAGCGATATTCCTAAATTGGCAACATGTTTAGGTGATTTGACCATGTTCTGATGGGATAATGCAGCAGATATTAGACATACTCTGATTGAAAGTGATATTCCCAAATAATTGACAACCAATTTTACTCTGATTGAAAGTGATATTCCGAAATTGACAACCAATTTGGCAACATTTCAGACATGTTCCGATTCAAGATGCAGACGACCCAGGGCAGCACATTTCATTTTTGTAATGAATCTGATGAAATCTCTGATAATTGAAAAAATTGGGAGAACGCATCGAGAACGTGAAGGGAAATTCCACTCTTATTTCTGCTTATTAGTGCCACATGGGGGGGGGGGGGGGAGGGGAGAACACTCTATGTAAAATTCAACCCCACAATTTAAAGATAGTTTCTTCTCTCAGGGGTAAATGTCACTGAAAAAAAAAAATTAAAAAATCCTTTAGTGCTTATATGTTTGTCAGTTCTACCAGGAGCCCAAGTGAGGCTAAATGAATGGACATGACACTGCCATATAGTGCTAAAAACTATCAACAGCAAGTGTGCCACACAATTGCCAAGACCTATTCCTCAACAGTTCAGTTTTGTGTGGATGGTAAATACCATTTGATGTTGGTTGGCACGGCAAACTGAGGTTGCCATGACAGAATTGACGGTTTAAAGACCCGGTAGTAAGGGAATTCATGGTTGGCCCAATTCATTCGCTGCCCACCAGGGTACATTAAAAAACCATGAATAGCACTGGTCAGCGAATACTGTATAAGCTGTTATTTTCCCGAATTTCACGAATCACTGTTGGACTGCGAACAACACGCAAAATTGTCACCATGTCAATGAGTAATAGTGCACCTGATATCATTTGTGTCAATACACGGAAACAAAATCTCGCGAAAATGTCTATGATCTCCTCATTTGCGAAAATATCTGTACGCGAAAATAACAGCTTATACAGTATGTGCATTGAGGCTTACACCCATCGGTAATGGTCGACTGCTGCTGAGATTCTTCGGTTGTGTGTGTACTTACAGAGTGATCAGTTGTAAAACTGTACACGATTCGTTACAGCAATCCTCGAATATTATCCACTACCGGGTCTTTAACGTTCACTTTGCTTCCACTTCAAATCAAATACCACGGCATGCTCTACTCTCTGGGATGTTGCTTGTGCTGCTCAAACTGACAGAGGACAAGACAAATGCTAGATCTCTCCAGTTACAGCAATCGGGATCCCGCATTTCGACAAACTCATGTTAACGATGTGTAAGGACTGCTGAGCGATGTATCCCTCCTTTCTCACAATTCTTTGATGTGTGCTAGCCTATATCCATGAGCAGATGCTTTTGTTCCAAAAAATAACGTATCATCAAAGATGTATTTTGCACTATTTCCACACAGCATTGCAATAGTTTACCTGTATTGCTAAATACAACAGGATGTCAACCTCGGTTCGTTACTTTGTGTATTTTGAATTGATTCTACTTTGTTATTTTTCTTGCAGGATCTCAAGAATAACAGTGTATAAACCACTGATGGGGCTAACCTAGGTAACGAATACTGAATAAATTAATAAATAAATAAAGTCTATCCGTCACTTTCTAGGTGATGAGAAAAAAAAAAATGTTCACTTGACCTTTGACATTTGACCTCATGCCCCAAAACTCTCTCTGGAAAATCTTTATTTGGTAGTACATGTATACACTAAGTTTCAAGAAAATAACTTCAGGCATTGCATAGATATGGGGGAAATAGTGAAATTTTGAACATTTGAACTTGACCTTTTGACCTTTGACCTTGAGCATGTGCACCCAACAGTTAATAGGCACAACTTTGCCCACTCATACATATACATGCCAAGTTTCATTAGGATACCTCAAATGGGTTTTTAGTTACGCCGTCCACAAAATTGATTATGGACAGAAGGATGGGCAACCCGAAAACAATGCCTTCGGCGAAACTTCGTGGCGGAGGCATAAAAATGGGATTGCCCTTGAGATACAGAATATAATCACAAACACAGTGATATGTATAAAATGACAAAATCAATTATGATTGACTGAATAAGTTATGAGCATTGATTTAAAGGCTGTCTACACTTGCATCATTTTGAATCTGAGAGGGTAGTTTGTTCCAAAGAAATGGAACAATGACAGAAAATGCCCTATCACCAAAATGCCCTATCACCATAACGGGTACAAGTGTGACAACCACATGATAATTGCAGAGCACAGGAAGAAAGAAAAAAAGAGGTTGGGTTAAAGTAAAGAAGCAAAGAGATCTCAAGTTTTTGAGATAAGATGGGGCAGTGCTATTGAATACCTTACAAACCATCAGAAGGACTTTAACCCGTTGAGGATGGTTTGATTTTGCCATAATACGTATTTCCCATAGACGCTTGCCTGAATATATTCGGGACTCATCCTCAACGGGTTAAAGTTGATATGTTGTAAGGGGAGCCAATGGAGGAATCGGAGAATTGGAGTAATGTGGTCTTCTTTTTTTTTAGGGTCACAAGTCTGACAGCTGTATTTTGAATTCTTTGTATATAGTGGTGCAATAAGTGAGGAAGGGGGCCAGCGAAAAGGGAACTGCAGTAATCAAGATGAGAAGACCATGAATACATGAATGAGACATTCAGTGGAAGACTGATCCAAGAAGTTGCATGTCCTGCAAAAGGAGCATGTCAGTTACTTCAATCGACTGGACGAGTGCAAAGAAATTGGACCACCAGGAATAAAAGTTAGGTGTCAGATGCGGTGTGTATGAATAGTTAACTATGATATCACCGCCATGTCATTTTCTCCCACTTACAAAGCGAGCTGAGGTCTGAGCTATTAGGTAATGCTTGTTTGGTGGTTTTTGGATCAATAGGCATGAAATAGCTGTGCTTGTAAAGGAATTGTATCCCTGTCCCATTTGGTTGAGATACGTACATTCATCAGCGTGCGCCCACACACATCGGGCAGGGTTTCTCCGTGTTTTGATCCTTATACCAGTGAGGCTGTGGTCTAGGGTCTTTGTCTAATATAAGGACACCTGGTATTTACTCTGAGTCTGACAAGACACTGTCTTACAATAGGCTTTTGCGATTGGGCTGAACGTGTTCATAATATAAAGTCTGAAGTGTTTAGAGAGCAGTGAATGACAGAGTACTGTGGAGGTATATGGAAGTCAGTAGAGGCACAGTCAACACAAGAATGTGTGCATCTATCCTAGCAACTATGATTTGAGGGATATGAACCATGTAGGGTCAAGTTTTATTTTTGCCAAACTTACAGCAATTTTACAAATCTTATCTCATGCTTGCAAAACATCTCTCTTTAAAAGGGTTAAATTTCCACCAGAAGACATAAGCCTATGTGATTTATACTTTATACAGACACACCTGTCTTACAGTGGCCGCCCAATGGATATGAAAAAAATGGGTGTTATAGGCAGGTGGCCGCTATAGACAGGTTCTTTAACATGCTTTTTCTCTCGGAGGGAATTGTTTTTTATTGGTTGTATATGGCAGGTGGCCAATATAGGCAGGTGGTCACCAACACAGGTTTGACTGTACCTTCAATTTTCTTTAAAGATACTGCTTCTTACTGATAGATTTTTGCTGTTACAGATGCTGTTTATTTTTAGACTGTATACTACCTCTCATGAGTCTGTAATAGTGTAGTAACCTTCACACAAATCCTTGAATGAAAACAAAGAACAAAAACCCTATAATTAAATAAGGATTGTAGGCCCTAAATCTTTAACAGACATACAGACAAGCAGAAACATTGATATTTGAACAGCCATTGGTAATGACATTATATCATTACGAATTCAATGAGTTGGTAAGCCTCATCATTCTGTTATGACCGGATTTGCCTGTATCTTATTATCCCTCTGAATATTTTGTTGAGGTTTTTTTCACAGTATTGGAGATGTGAGGCAGATGCCCTCATTTTAAAACCCATTGTGGTTACACTACAGAATCAATCCACCAATGTGGATATAAATTGCCTGCACATCAAGCCTTTGGTACTTATTTCCACATCGTCACATGTACACAAGAATTTGAATACCTCTGTGCACAGTAATAAGAGCAACTGGATGGATTGTATTATGCTCAGTCAAAATATTTCAATATTTGACAACAAATTTTGAGCCTTCCGTCACAAAATCTAGCACTGCTCTGACATAAGCATTCACACATGCTTTTCAGATCATGATTATTTGCCTCATACAAACTGAAGTGTGAAGCAAAATAAGCTACTATAGCTATGACACATGTTTATTTACTTGGCTAAATGGTTGAAAAAAAAATCTCTCTCAAATTGGTCACAGCATGACTACTTAAAATGAAAATGTTTGATATGAAGAAAAACTCCATGTGAGTCGTGATAATGATCAGCTTTTTTTGACATAAGTGCTTTTCAATGTGCACAAAGTCTCCTTAAAGAAAAAAAAAACCTGATATGATCTGTCGCTTTAACATACAACAATGTGATCTGTCAGAGATTGCTGTTGATGCACTACTTATAATAGCTTCCCTTGAGCTATTGCATATTAATCATCCAGGGGATATTTTAAGACTAAAACCACAGTGTTTGAGCCACCCAACTGTGACTGTGTCATTGAAAGGTGTTCACTCATTCAACAAGCAAGGTAATGATAACATTTATTTTGCCGTGATATCTGAATTCTCAGCCCTTGGATATTCCATACTGACTGGTATCAACAATACGGGCAGGTCTTGAAAAAGATATTTGCCTTTATAGGAATATAATCCCAGAGGAGTCAACACGAGAATCAGTCAATCACTTTGATGACAGACAGTCTCTTAAAGGTGTACTAAAGCCTCAAAAGAATTCTTGCCACATGAGGTACTTAACCAAGAAAGGATCACTTTTGTGAATGTTTGAGTAAATCACACACATAAAAATGCTATGACCATTGAAATTTTGATTTGCAATCTAGCTTGGCTTAGCCACATGTCTCTATCACATCTTTTAAGAAGACATACTTCCTTCTTGTCTCTGAAAAGATTTATAAGAGATTTCATGTCATCATGGTTCTTGCACAGACAGAAATTTACAATGTAACAGGAATACCAGAAGAGACAGAGGTATTTCTGTGTTTAAAAATATGTGTGGATTTCTGCCAGAGCAATGCTAAGGGTCACATGACCAAGACATTCATTCCTGTCAAAAAAGAAAAGGACTGTCAGATAGCTTTTAACCATCACACTATAATTTTTTTCATATCTGTTCGATTTTGTTTATATTTAGTAGATCTATGCCTTTAAACTCACCAAAAATAATCCCACTCCATAAAGTGCAAAGTACTCTTTTTCTATGCTGATGGAGAGAAATTGTTTTTCCAGTTACTTTAAACCTTTGAAGGCAATTCCAGTAGAGAAACATTCACTCAAAGCAGATTATAGTAGTTGAAGTTGCCTTGGAAACTGTACTCAATTGAGTACTTAAAATTCCATGGTGGTATAAATTATTTTATGAAATGAAACTATGCTATCAACATTTTGTAAGATGATCATATATCCAGTTGATACATCAATGGACAAAAAAAAAAAAGGTATTTCTGGTATCCTGATTAAAAAATGGATTATTTATCAATTGTGTTTTCTTAATGAGAAAATTATCACTTAAGCTTTCAGGAAACAAATATCAAGTCAATATAAAAACACAGAAGCATCAACTCTATATACTACACTAAGATATTTGACTTTTTGTGTGGACTCACCTGCTACTTACATCCATTTTCATGAATGAATACTCCAAAAAAAAAAAAAAGAGAGAGAGAGAAAGGTTTTTTTAAAAGAGATTCTTTTCAGGATCGCTTTATCATTTCACATTATATTCAAATTAGCGCATGTCAGTTATTCAAAAGATAGATTTGTCTCTCAGTCCTTTTCATCAGGCTTTTATCATGACAACTAATAAGTGAATCTATTGCTTTGCTCTCTGGCATTTGTCATTATCTACTGTACAAAAAAGCAATTAAGGTTTCAAAGGCAAAATTGCCCCTAACAAAGATACTGCTATCAAGGGACAAGCAGTCAATCCTCCACTAATATGATTTGCAAATAACCGTCCCATTAAAAAGCTATGCACAGGGGACATCCAAGGCAATATAAATAATGAGTTCTGCATTATCTATTAATCACTGATTGAAAGTAGAAAATTGTACCGGGATGTGTGTACAATTGATGTAAAATTAAGATTTTTTTTTTTCCAGGGCAGGAAGATCATCACTTGAATAATCAGGCAAATTCTAAACAGTTAAAATTTCATGAGCCAAAGTCATAGCTCTTGGTCAGGTAAAATGTAACAAAGTCCACAATCAGTAAAGATAAAAATATGATTCTAATTACCTTAAAACACATTTAATACAAGCTAATTGGAGGTGGTTAAGACAAAGTGATCATTCATCTGCAATATCATCTGCAATTATTTTTCTTATTCAAAATCCCTGCTTAAAATGTCAATGAAGAGAGAGAGAGAGAGAGAGCGAGAGTTTAAAAAGATAGAAAAACATTTTCCTCCAAAATTCATCATGGGAGAAATAAAGGTGAGAGATCTTTACACAGAAACGGGATGAAAATCTGATTTCAGGACATATTTTGTATGGAATACAAACAAAAAAGAATAAATGTTTCCATGGTAACATGGCCAAGATTTCTACCTTGACTTGTCCGCAGGATTTTATAATGGACAATCTAATACTATCCCATATTGCCCTCCAAAAAGTGTATGCTATTCTTTTCACAAATTAGTTAAACTCTGCACAAATTTGAAGTGATCTCTATGATCTCATCACATCTTTTTTTTTTTAAATCAGAAGAGCTTCCACAATCACAAAGAATCCCTTTGAAAGGAAAGCACACACATACTTAAACAGAACAAAGACCCACAAGCAACAACGCATTATTTCATTATATTGTGCTGACTTTTTTTTTTTGCTTCAGAAAGCAGCATGTTTTTATGACTACACATTGTACAGCATAAAAATGCTAGGCTATGTACAAGAATATGAACTGTAAATTTGTGATACATCAGCAAGAAGGGGGGGGGGGGATGGGCAGATGTTGGTAAGTAATTTGATACCCTCAACAAGTCACTTGCCCCACACTGGTCAAAACTTGTGATAGCTAGCTTTTCTTCTTTTTTTTTTAAAGACGAAGTTACAGCGGTTAGTATTTTGCTTTTGTTTTGTTTTTGTTTTTTGCTTTCCATCATACCCTGCAAGAGTATCATAAGCTGTTAACTCAAACCATATGAGTTAGGTAAATTTGCATAGATAACAGCTTTCATGAGATGGACAGAGACATGTGACCCTGGGTTTACATTAGTGAGCATCTGCTGATCATTATCACATTATTGATTAACAGCAGGACAAACACACATTTGGCAGCATCCAGCATTAAATCTTGCGTTATTTTGAACTCATCAACTGAATAAGTTTATCTTGTTTGTACAGCAGTGTACTGCAGATGTGATAAGAAAATGATGAACTAGGAATAGATGAATTAATGAATCAATCAAAACAATCTACATCAAACCATGCCTTTCATGATTGAAATATTAGTAATAAAATGCATTCATGGGCACCTAGCATTAATAGCAGACTCTGCTTTGAAGTTGAACTAGCTTGTGTAACAGAAAATACTTGTAATAATAATGAACCATCATCTATTGCATCAACAACAAAAAAGAACAGAAAAACTGTCTCCAGAGAGCAAAACACTTTGACAAAAATCTACACTATCTACTAATCACTATCTATCACTAAAAACAAAGAAATCTAGATCAACATGCAATGATTTCACTTGAATGTCAGCAGAAGAATGCACACAGCAGGAATAATCTGGTATTAGCTGCCCGTTTCTGCAGAGTACATGAAACGCGACAGTTAAGCAAACACTTGATGATAATTGAGGAGGCAAAGGATTAAAAAAAAAGAGCCTTCCACGTCGCTATACCTCCACGAAGATCATCCATTGCTCCTGTGTAGTTGAAAGTGTCCAGGTTGATGATGTCTATGGTAGGGCTAACTACAATCTCTGGGTTCTGTATCCTCCCAAAGTCAACAAGAGACAAACAGATAGGGATAAAAAGAACAAAAGAGTACATTTTTAATTATACATCTCAAAAGTCCAGTGGTAGAGAGAAAGGAACGGGAGCATCATTCTCCTCCCTCTGTGTTAAACCGTGATGACGTGACCTGGTATCGATTTAGACAGAACCTTTAAAATCTTGGTAGACCTTCGCATTTTGTGAGAAGGAGTTTAAGTGTCTGGAGTGCACTTACATTTGCATGAACCCATTTGGCAAAATGCTCTGGACTCTTCCAGACCACAAAAAAAAAGAAAAAAAAAAACATTCCCCATATATAGCTCCCCTTCGTCCTCCTAACACAGACCTACTTCTGAGAGATATTGCCCGACAGGTCGAAAACAAGAGATCAAAGTACTTTCTGGAATTTTCATGAAACATTACCGGAGTATTTCTGAGAGTTTATGGGATCTCTGCTAACCATAATGGGAGAATATCCCAACTTTTCCTATTCTCTTTCTTTTCTGATCCAGACAAGCACCACTCTTTTCTGTGCCACTGCAATACAGGGTACTAATTCAATTATTATCTCATACATTTTCTGAATGTTCTTGAATTTCGATGATATTTTACTTTCATGACTGATTCTACGACTTGATTATCCCGTCATTTTAAGATTGGGTCTAAAGTGGTAATGGTTCTAAAGGTGGAAAGTTCATACCCATGTTGAAATCTGTTCAAACACACAAGCAATTTTGGTGCTGATAATCCCCAAACAGATTTAATTTGAATTGGAAAAGAATACATTTCATTTTGAAATTCAACTCACTCAAACATCTAATCAACAGCCATATGATATTCCTTCTACATGCTTTGTTTTGTGTGGCATGTTGAGCACTTTGTTGCATTGGGTTCTCAGTGAGCCTTTGATTTGATGTCTCCCTTTAAAATGCACATCGTCAAAACACAAATTGAATTACATAATGAGGTTTGACGCGAGCACTGTCTAGATAAGAGCTAATAGCTCCAACGCAGACAGTCTTTCCTGCGGCACACTACTGTCAACAATCACCACACGACACCCCTAAAATAAAAATCAATGAAATGCATCAGACTTTTATGCATAGATGTTGCCAAGTGTTTCACGTCCAGAGGGTATGGTTGTATAATAATGCAGTGTCAACAGATAGTTGTCCTTTTGTTTTTTATACATACATATATCTTTAGAACGAGCCTATAGATAGTAAAGAATACAGTTCCAGAAGACTGTTCATGGTAGACATGTTGTTCAATACAAGGTGACCATGCAAGAAACATGGGCATAAAAAAAAATTAAAACAATATCAATAGGACAAATTGTTGTGCACTTGAACTTTCCAATTAACATTAATTTCAGCTGCAGACAACTTCCACATTCTGTGTATCTTTTAGCATCTCCTGACAACTGATTTGAATTCAGCTGTACACTATATAATTATCTGGTACAACAGACATAGGCCTACAAGGACTGAAATACTGCATGCTGGATGAACCAGAATACTGATTCTTATGGCTTGAGTTTAAAACACAAATGAAGTCCAATACAGCAAACTAAAGTAGATACCATAGTGAAAATCATCTATCTTGTACTTGCAATTTGATCAAACATGATGCAATGCTTTTATCACGTTGTGACATACTTTGATCAAAAAGTAGTCGGAAATTGACAGGGACAATCAACAGAAGTAAAGAGATGGTATACACATGGTATATTTGTGATTTGCTCAAATGCACTTTCAATACCATGATCTGATAAGATGGCATGATGCTTTGATTACTTGCTGACACATTTTGATCAAAAAGAGGTTGAAAATGCAAAGGGACTTTCCACCAAAAAAAAAAAAAAATCAAGAGATGGTTACACAAACACATTACTGTCATATCAAGTGGACTGCCCTTGAGCCTAAATCTTTTGTGTCAACACGGCTGTTTGTGTCAGTTCCAGTTCATAAATGATATTCTAGCTAGGTGCTTTCTTTTTTTGGTCTCCCAAGCTAGCCAAACGACAACTGGGTTAAAGTAGCATTTTTTGACAGTCGGTGGATTGAATTCATGTTCATCAACAATTCTGCGCCCCGGGCTTTTAGCTCCTAATTCGTGAGGATGTTCTGGAACAGGGACAGGTGACGTCAGACACAAGAAAAAAAAAAGAGACACCTACACTCGAAGGCATGGCACCATTTCTCCTCCACATTCGAGCACCACCCTAGCAATTAAACTCCTGCAACTGTACAGCTACAATATTGCGAGTATCTGAACGAAAGAAGTGCACCGTGAATTTGAGATTCATTACACAGACAACAGATCGATGTGACTGTTACAAAAGCAACTTGTGTTTTCAGGGGTTAGATTTCAATGTTGAGGGTGAATTAGATGATGTTCTTGAGAAATTAGTAAATTTCAGTTATACAAGCTGAAATGTTGGCAAACATCTGCAGTATGCGGAACTTATGACCGAAGAGAACTGAATAGGAATCGCACTCCAAATTCATTTGAAAATGTGTCAAGTGGAAATGGGAAAAGGGTTCATACTCCTTCCTTCGTTTCCTTCCCTTTCTCCCTTTTTTCCTCTTACCTGCCATTGTCTCTTGTTGTATGTAGTTTGTTTACTGTGAGCTTCTTCTTCCTGTGTGTGTTTCCATTCCATTCCATTTTCTCTACTTAAGTTCCATTCACACTTACCGAGTGCTCCACATTTCTAAAAGCTTTTCTTTTATGTGAGCCTCTCTTTTCCAATAACACAATCACTTTGAAAACAATTAGTTTCATATTATGAATATGTATATATGTTGTTGTAATACATTGCACGTTTTCGGTTTTCCTTGAACTGGTATCCACAACAAAAATGTGCTATGAAAAATAAAATTCAATTTGAATTTGAATTTTGAATTTGACTCCTCATTCCCTGCCTTCTTCATATTGCTTCATGGTATACTAGTATTATAGCATTGTTACTATTCATTGTCAACCAGATTTCGACAGGGCAAGTGGTTTACACCAATGAAAGGCCAAAAAGATATGCCTTTTTCACTTTGTGGTATAATCATAACCAATGAACAGAAACTGACAAGCTTGCTAATAGTCCCATTAATGGTGTCATCATTAGACAATATATGCAACAATTGAATGTCCATTACACTGTTCTTTGACACAAGTATCACATATGTTGAAATGTTGATTTGTACAATACTTACTTTCTATTCACCTAATAGCACTTTGAGCAAATAGAATTGATACACAAGCAAAGATTTGACTTTGAAATAAGGATTTTTAAGATCAAATGATTCGCTGGTGAGTCATTGAGGAAAAAGCTTTGTCTGTGTTTTCTACTGAAGAACCATTCAAAAGATTAGATTTAAAAAAATCTATTGTCTGTAAAATATGAATCGTAAGACTGACTTGTTCCTCTACTTGCATGAAAGTCTCCAAGGAACCATGAGTACCTCGCATACAGACTTATTTTTATCATTTGATGGTACATCTAAATATTTG
This sequence comes from Diadema antillarum, assembly GCF_040938485.1. Taxonomy (NCBI): domain Eukaryota; kingdom Metazoa; phylum Echinodermata; class Echinoidea; order Diadematoida; family Diadematidae; genus Diadema; species Diadema antillarum. The sequence goes on from NW_027270918.1 coordinate 4,819,453, forward strand.
ACAGATTGGAAGTACTCTTGACAGGGCGAGATGAAGCAATGACAAAAAATAAACATATCAAAACATTCTTTTTGACCCAGTATTGGAGTGCTTGTAGCTCCCCTTCCCCCCCCCCCCAAAAAAAAAACAACTCATGAATACTCTAGAGACACACAACTTCTTCCTTGTTCAACCACAGAAGTAATGCAAGGGGCATTGTATAATATTACCACAGTATGCCTCCCAGACAATGAGTTCATATCTAAGACAGATGGATTGCTTTTCTGCCCTGCAATGTTGATATTGTGGCAACATTGATCGTACTGTTTACACTGCCTCGGCCATCTTGTTTAAACTTCCACTTTTTATCACTATTATCATTATGGGCTTTTGTTTGGGTTTGGTTTTCTTGCTATGACGTCGCGCTAAAAGCAAATGTAGGTGAATGGGGGTCGGCACCAAAGCAAGCTTTGATTTTGTCATACAAGTCGGGGGCGGATCCAGGAATTCCGTAAAGGGGAGGCGCCTTTGCAAAATTGAAGGGGGCACATGCACCCCCCTTTTTTCTTTTTATTTCTTTCGTTTTGACAAAAAAGTAAAGAGGGGGCGTGCGCCCAGTGCGCCCCCTCTGGATCCGTTACTGCAAGTGTTTTCAAATTTTGAAGAGTGAAAGATCAAATGTGCATTTCTTTTTCCGTTTTAAGGCTGTGTGAATAGTCTCAAATCACCCCAAAGAGAGTTTGCATAAATCCTCTAATTTTGCTGCCATGCAGTGAACAAAGTGGGGCTTCGAAGGTATCTTCATTTTTTGACAGAACAGAACTTCCTTTCAACTTTTGGATGTGTCACATTTTCCATTAAAAATTATCATTTCCATCCCTTTTTTGGTTCTGGCTTGCTTATGTACTTGCCTTGTTCATAATTTTTTTTGACATATATTTTACTGCATATATCCTAAATTGATTTGTCCAGTATAAGCCGTATTTTAAGCAAATTCCTTCATTATATGTTGACATGCTTTTCATAATGGAAATAAATCAAATCAAAATGAAAAACAGGGCCAAGATTAAGCAGATGTCTAGACTACAGATTTGGTAGTCAAACAAACTTCTTTTCATTGTTTGTCTGCTTGTTCAATTACCTTGGGGTCTTTGCAGTAGTTTGCCTAGTCTAAAGAGGCTGCATGGAATAAGAAAGCCATCATACTTCATGAGAAAATAACACCAGACACCTTGAGCACATTCAAATAAGTTGATTTATGAGTGACAATAATTGAACCTGTACTGAGCATAGGCAGCATACTTTTAAAATCATGAGCAATATGGCATGATGCAGATCCAAAACCTCCTCTCAATACATGAGATCAGAATACTCGATAGGGGATCCGACCCACGTGGGACGGCATATGCCTCACAAACTGTGGACTCGTTGAAGAATCGGAAGGAAGATGGCATCAATGTAACAGTTACGAATGTTGAGAAAAAGAAAAAATACTGCCTGAATCTACAGTAGTACGATTTGGTTACTTCCCACTGTGACTGGTGATCTTAGCATGTTGCATTACAGTCTCTCCACTTTTCTTTCATTTTTGTCCTTATTTCAACCCTGGTTTTTGTTGTTTTTTTGCACCTTAAAGGACATCCGGAGGTGGGTGTTCTCCCACAGGTCCATTTCTCACGCATCAACAGATCAAATTTGCCTTCCCCTGCATCACTGTCGTGTACAGTTTCTATGAAGACCAGCCAGCGAGAGAAAGAAAGTTTGCATAATTCTTTCACAGTGCATCTCACACAAAGGGGCTTCAGGGGTATACAGGAATTCTAACACATCTCTCTAACAAGACACCACTTTAAAGCATCACACTGCAACTGAATCTCGCTCACTAATCTAATTACATCAATGCATCTGAAGAAAAAAAAATCCTGAGGGAAAAAAAAAAGAGAAAATAATGTATACAATTTTCCCCAATTATGGAAACATCCAACAATCTTCAGGCATGAAATATTAGATAACAAGCATGAAGAGTTTGTTCAACTTGGAGTGGTGTGCCAGCTATTCTGCATTGCCAATTATTGTGTCCTAATTCCAGCATAAAAATTTCATCTTTCATCACAACATCTCTCATCTTCATGTATTTCAGAGCTTGCCGTCAATTAAACAATTTTTGTGCAAACTCCAGTTGAGTATTAATGTCTTCCAAGTTTTTTCAAAGATCAAAATCCTTTTCATGTTCTCATATGGTCATTTCATAAGCCTACAGACTGTGTGTAAAATTTATAACTTAGTTTAGAATCATTCCCAAACGAAGGAGGATTAACTCATCAGCAAAGATCGAAAGCATCATTAATCACAATCTCCGGACTCTGGGGCACTGATGAGGAAGCTCAACAACTCAACCGCCAGCAATATCTAACGAATCACTGTAACGATGGCACACACACACACACAGACGCATTAACATGAAACACTCAACACATACAAGCTGACAACAAACACACAAACACCTTGGAAGGAATAGCTTACATGATGCCATGAATGCCCGAATTACTGGAGGCCATTTGAGGAAATTCATTAAGAATGACAAATGCACCTCGAATTGAAATGTCACATGGAATCTACATCCAAGCAGCCGATAAATCACCCACAGAGGATATGGGAAAACACGTTGTTTGAGCAGTAAAGTGCAATACTATTAAACCAGACGTTTTCGCGTGCATTAAACTTTTCACAAATTTTGCAAGGAGCCAGGATTTCGCAAGAGTAAAATGCGTGCGAAAGATTTTGTCTGCACAATGCATTGAATGCCAGTGGCAATTCATAAAAGTTTCATGCCGCGAAAAAGGTTGTCAGCTCCAATTCTCAAATGTTTCTTGTTTTACAGTAGTCACAAACCTTCTTTAACCCTCTGTATACCATATAATTAATTACCTGTCCATAAGTGTGTGTGTGTAGATTTATGCATATACTGTATTAGCACAAAAAGGGTCAAATCCTCTTCCCTTACTAGCAAAAAAACAAAAAACAAAAAATCAAATAACAAATAACAAAAAAAGCAAGGCAAATGATTAAAGCCGGGTATTGCTGGCTGGCATGAATAAACATCACATCGAGATAATCTGTTACAAAATGGTGTAGTATATGATTACTTTTTAAAAGCCATTCAGCAAAGGCAAACAAAGTCATGTATTAATTGAAAGTTTTCAATTTGAGTTAAGCCAAACCTAGATCTGCATCAGTGGCTGAATACAGTTGGATTCAAATACCTGTGTACCATATGTACCATATGCTGCCAGAATCTTCTCCTAGGCTCTCTATCTAAGAACTTTCATCCATCAGAACTAACAAACAGAACCCCATTCAGACATCGCACAAACCCCTTTTTTCAATCATGATTATAATCTCTATAAGAAGAATTGCACTTGTAATTGAGATATTTCTTGCATCTGACAGCAAATTATGTAATTATGATTCTAGAACTGCAACTAGCATGTACACAGTTTATTTTATAAATGTATTTTACTAAGATATAAAACAAAAAAAAAATTATGTGACAGTCATCCGTATTTAAGGAAAGTTTAGGTTTTTCAAAAATTACTCAAAAGCGAAACAATGACAATCAAATTACTGGTGATTTTTTTTTTCTTTGGCAAAATGATAAGCACTAACATATATTCATGTCTAACAGACTCATATTTCTGGTCGTAGTGGCTGTTTTTTCTAGCACGCAGAGAGAGTGTCATCAATATTACACCTACTCAATGTAGAAATGTCTAGATTCGGGCTTTGCATAATGAATGAATTAGAACAAATTTTGAGCAGTCTTTCCGGAAATAATCTCTCAGTGAGCTGGAAGCCCCCTCCCGCTTGAGAAATGATGAAATGGGTATCATGCAGCTATAATCGGAAGATATCAGAACATAAGATGGGTGATTGATTGCTTCCTACGATGCCCAGGTGCCGTGGATGTCACGCACCAAGAGTCACATTTCAATTGTGGTAATTTTATCGTGAATGTGTGGATCACCACAGATAAAATTAATTTCACATATCACCTCTGACATCATGTTTTATTTGACAGCTGAAACATTTTTTTTTTCTGTGTGTTAGTCCATTACAGATTCTTAGAAATTTCAGCTTGCTCTCAAGAGATACACTTTGAAAGTTGGGTTTCCCATTTCTAAATGTCAAAAAATGTTGTGTGGATAAAGAATAATGTCTCCAAACACTGTCTGTGAAATCTTACAATAACACACCTTAAGAGATTAAAAAAAAAAGAAATTAAAAACTAACTCCCTGTCACTCAAGAATACACTCCCATTTTGTATTGAAAATAATGGCTGGAATTCTTTTTGGGTATGAATAAATTCTCTGGAAATCTATAGAATTGTGTCAACTCCCATCATTACAAAGTTTCCAGTTTTATCACTCTGAGGAAAGGTCTGAATTACCTACCTCTACAATATACCAGGTTAAGAACGGAATCTAATTTCCAGGGTAGCAAAAGGGACACACAAACTTTAAATGATCCAAGAAACATTTGAATAGTCAAGCAATGTCTTCATGATCATCAAATTGCAAATAGTTGTGATTGAGAGAAAAAAAAATACCCTACCATGACACCGATACAAAAATTGACTTGTGAAAGACAGGCTTGAACTAAAAACTTGACAAATAGCAATGATGATTAGCTACAAAAAGAGTAAACTGCTCATTCTAATCTCCAATTCTGAGCAGCACAGCTCAGATATTTTAATGTTCCCCTTTGTTTTACTGTAAAGACATACACATTTTCCAAACTGTAAGTGTTTATGCTTGATGCAAATACCCAAAATGTTATGATAAAAGGAAAAAACACAAACAATACTCACTGAATGGCTGAAACTAATAAAATTCTCACAGACGCTAGTGTGTAGGTTTGACACATTCAGAACAGGATCCCCCCCCCCCTTCCCCCCATGTGGCTCTTATTACCTTGACCAATTTAATCACATTCTATCAATTTACCAGCTGCCCTACAAAACAACGGAAATTCAAGTCAGGTTTCACTTAATTCATCCCACATTACGAGTGGGTTTCTAGAGTGGAGGCGGAACAGGTCCTCTTCCTCCGGCGGCCTACAAATATTCCAGACTTGAATATGAGTTTCCATACATCCTTCTGAGTTGTGTTCCATATTTGGCACATTACAAATCTACAAAATACACATAGAAATATTAAAAATATATGACATATTATTGTTTGTGAAATGATTGTTGATTTTTGTGTATGGTTTATAGTAAAAGAAATAAACAAATCAATGCAGAACCCAAGTACTATATGTGCCAAATGAATGGATGCTATCTCTTATACTTTGATGAGTTTGGAAGTTTTTCAGTACTGAAGCACAGAATCATATGAAAAAAATTCAATGAACTTAAGAAATTTTGTCCTTTCCTGTTTAAACTTAAAAAATTTCAGGAAATAGAGCTAACTTCAAGCATGATATTTTTATTTCTACTAAATGATGACTGTGACAGAGTGTCAAAGATATGAAGCCATGACCCAGAAAAATTTCCATTAGAGTTTCTTGCAGTTAGCAATACATCACTGGAAAATCTGATTAGAAAATAAGTGGGATATCTCATGAGATCTAAATATCGTATAAAATAGCCTTCTGCAAAGCTGCGGTCTTATTGGACCATGCAAAATATGCAAATGATATCATTTCCCGTGACTGTGAACATACCCAAACACATATTCAAGTTTTGTCGTGACCATACATCATGCTGTGATTGCCTCGCAAAACAAATCATGAGAACCGGAGTAATTCGCAGACGGAAGGCCGACCGGAGACGAGTCCAATCTGCCGAAAGTCAAGGAACTCCACACCCCGAAAAAAAAGAGAAGAAAATGCCGGCACTGCCCCATCTCTCAAGAATCCCTGTAGTGAATCGGATGCATCCTGCAATGCACCCGAAAAAGGGGGAGCGTCCCCATTTGGGCAATAAAACAGTTGCCATCTTCCATTACCGGAGGGTTGAATTTGGGTCAGCTCAATAAAATGGGTGACGGAGTCATTATTGGCCAGCATTTACGGTTTTGTTTTTGTTTTTCAATAACAGGCTCCATTAATGGCCCACTCGGTAAACAGTCAATAGTTTCAGTCGTCTTGGATTTGATGATTCACACCCTATATTTCCTTAAGTAGCTGGATGATTTGAATAATCTATATGGAAGCTACGCATTCTAGGGTCACAGCGCCGCCAATGCACTTTAAGTGAAAATAATCAGCGATTCCCAACGTCTGCAGGAAATCGTGACAGGCCGACTGGAACGGCAGTAATGACTTTCTTTCAACTGTGTGAGGGATAGCATGATCGAAGTTCACATGAGAGCAAGATGAGTTTAGTCACCTCTGATTCCAAGTCCATCCATTATGGAGTGTTCTCTTCTCCTTCAAAGGAACCTAGACCCTAAATGCCATTTGAACTGAGCATTCATATGTCCCTGACTAGTGAAAAACACAGACATCTGGAATATCAAATTGTCACTGAGACAAAACTCTGATTTGTTTATCGCATCAGTAATCTGAACACGGAACTACATAGGTCCATGTTTTGAAGAAAATTCTACCAAGTATTTTTTCTGTATCTCTCCAGCAAAATTTTGGATAGCGATCATTACATGGACATGAAACAATTTTAATTTTTATATAGCCTCACAAGCAGCTCACAAGTATGAAAGAGAAATGAAAGAGCGGGTGTTCACTTTTCATTTCTAAATCAGCTGCACATAAAAGCACACATATGGATGAGGCACATTTCTTGATTTGTTTGCAGGACTCTTCTATTTCATGGCTTATGTATCCAGCGGCAACCGACTGTTTCTCGTCCAAACATTAGACAGCGCCTGCGATCTGTATTTGGCCAGTGTTTTGAAAATGGAAACATCATCCCCCACCATCGAGATGGGATCCTCTCCTCTGACATTGTCTACTACAGCATAGATACTGAATTCCCAAGATGCAATTCAAGGCCTCGTCATAGAAACAGACGGATTAACTGCTTCAGAGAGACACATTACCATCTCAACGACAGTTGAGAGTTGACTAGGAATTTTGTTCATTTGTGTGCGCATCCGAACTTTTCCATAAATGCATATAATACAGACAATCATTGCCATTAATCAGAGCATAAAAATGTAGTATCTGTAAATGTGAATCACATTCGAATTAAACTCACTATGGATTATGAGACAGTGCTCTGAATATGCCTGAATCAAGCTATCATTTCCGAGGATATGGAACTAAAATGAAATTTGAAAGGGTTTGTTGTTTTTGTTGTTTCTCTCCTCGTATCAAGAATCTGTTCATTTGAACTCATACAGATTGTTAAAAACAAGATGTGTATCTCAACAAATTTTGTTCTATTTTGTGAGCACGAAAGTCAAGAAAATGCAAAGTTTTGTGACAAGACAAGAAATGTGTTCTCATGGTGCTTCTCTCACTATGGACAGATAGAGATGATGTGCACAGTGAAATAAACAGCTTTGAAGAATGTTGCCGATTCCTGCCAATCTGGTGAATATTGCATCATTAATGCGCAGGAGCCCACTGGAGTGGAATTAGTCTGGTGCGGCACATCAATAGTTAATCAGCGTCTAGCTATGATGCAAACTTTTTAGTCAGAGGAGCGCGCATCCATTATACCCCAGATTTATGATCCAATCCATTCTCAGGTTGATCCTTTCGATGCAATTTTCAAAGAAATGGAAATCTACTTTGACCAAATTAGACCATGGCCAAGATACATATTGCTCTGTTGTGGGTGGGGGGGGGGGGGGAGGGGTATCATGCTACTTCAAGTGGTCAGTTACAGTGTGAAAATATCAATCTATACTTTTGAATTTCATCTTTTCCTACAATTTTTGTCTAGTGCTATATTCTACTATGATGTTCGAGTTCTTCATTTTTAAATGAATATTTGCTGATAATAGCAATATCATATATTTCTTGTGAAGGAACCTACTTTCTAGCTAGTTTTTCACCAGAGCTACTTTATAATGCATCTTGAGTTGGTGTGGTTTGTTGTCTCAATTACTTCAAGTACAGTATAAATGAAAATTCCCCGCAAGTAATTCTAGATCTTCCTGCTCCGCCGGGTAAGATTAATTATGCATATCATTAATTCTGCGGAATCAAAACATTAAAGGGCTCGTATAGTTTTGGTTGAGACCTAACTTCAGGTTTTTAACATTTTTGGGCGAGATAATGAGAAACCTATATGAAAGAGCATGTAATTCCAAGAGGAATTCAACGTTAATTTGATGAAAATTGGTTATGAAATGGCAGATACCCAAAACAGAGCAATACTAATAAAATGTGGGACCCACATTTTATTACAATCGCTTTGTTTTACTTTGTTTTCGGATGTCTCAGCCATTCCAAAAGCGATTTTCATCAAATAAACTTTAAATTCCTCTTAGAATGGCATGCTCTGTACCATTTCATTAGTGGTTTCTTGGTATCTCGCAAAAAGTTAAAAGCCAAATCCTCAGCTCCACCAATACTGTACCATCCCTTTAAATAGTGTTACATATAACCAGAGTTGAGTTGATGTGGTATGATGTCTCAATTACTTCAAGTACAGTAACGGTGGAAACTTTTGTGTGAGTAATTCTTCCCACTCAGCCAGAAAAGATTGATTTTGCAAATCATTAATTCTGCTGAATCAAAATATTAAATAGTGTTGCATATAACAAGCAAAAACAGTCGTGTGTTTTCATTTTTGCACTAGTTACATGTTGCACAAAATGTGTGAAAATTTCCACTTCTACAGTAATTTACATCAAAGAAGTCACCTTCTCATCTGCTGTAATTGTTCCAAAACAACGAAAAAAGGGAAGTGAATACATATATGTTTGCAACTCTTTACTAGAAGAAAAAGCCCCAAATGTACACTAGTCATCTTCCAGAACCATGGTTTATTCATGAGTCTCGATTTGGAATGGGTGAAAACGAATATGATGGACCGTATTCTGGACGATAGGCGGCGTATCGATCAGTGCTCGCCTCTTTCATGACAAAGTGGGCGAGAGTGTTTGCACTGCAGAATGTCTCGCGGACATGCAACAACCTGTATAAATGTCAGATCAATAACCCCTCTAGAGAGGGGACTTTCACTTTACCATGGCGACAAGTGATATCAATGATAGAATTCCAGGAGGATGGCAGGTTTCCTTCTCCCATTAACCCTCTCCAGACCAACACATTAAAGTGTCCTTAAAGTCATTGCATACAAACAGGTTGCCTGGTGGTCATGAGACAGTTAATGTAACCTGATGACTCCACTGATACCTGCATTTCTTTAACCAGCTGACCTGTATCTTTGGGCTCTGTCACGGAATCATGGCACTGGCAGAAAACTTTTTAAGAAGGGTTTGCCTCTTTGCGTGCGTTGGCTGAAAAAAATGCTGGTGAAATAAAGCACTGCCTTTCTACACGTAATGAAACAGGACTTCATTAAATTGCAGCTGACCTGTGCCATATCTGTAAAATATCGATGCAAAAATTAGAACATCCTTGTTTTTTGCATGGGCAAATTACAGCAACAGCCTGACCTTGAATTTGCCCCACTGCTGGATTATCATCATGCCAATTTGTTTCAACAGATAAAATGACGCGCGAATTCTGTGAAAAGGAGATCAAAAAAACACTCCTTGGACTGAATGCAAACACGGATGAGCGAAATCCAACCGGAGAAGAGGAATAGGCAATATGAAACCAAAACCTATCGAACTTCTGTATCTCTCACAATTTCCTCAATGCATATTTACATCTGCTTCTCAGCTCATCAGAAGATGACAGGATGGCTGGTCTATCTTTCCAGACCCGACTTTCTTGAGGACATGACCAATGGGGCGTAAGAAGCTGAGTAAGTCTTTCCTGAGTAAGTCCTTAACCTTATATTTTATTTTCATCCTGATTAAATCTGGAAAGGAAGAAGGCGGAGGTCAAGCTTTTTTTCTTTACGATGATTCTCTTTGGAAGGAAATCACAACCGAGCTGTGATTTTGGCGGTGACCTCGATCGCCCCTGGCACCTGTCTGGACTACAGCGGGGTGCCATCTGTCCTCCCGTAAAAAGCTTGTCATGCAGTTTCAATTTAATCATATCGCGTCAGTGGCATCTGGGAATACTATTAGATGAGCTTGCTCTCACAGGAGAGAAAAAAAAAATAGCCACTTGGACCACAACTTGAACACCTCTCTGTCATACAATAACATGGTACATCAAAATTGGGTTTCTAAAGATGTGCACAACAGCATACTTTTGAATCAAGAAATTTCTCATCCTAATTGATGCTTAAAGCATTCCAACATAGTTTTACAGCATATGTCTGCAAATGTGAGAGATTTTGTTAATGTCGTTTGGAGAGTTTATCTCCCTTCATCTTTGTTTGGTCAAACTGGTTGGTGACGTGATCTAGTGCACAAATGCAGGTGTTCTGCCACAAAAGACTCTCGATTTATTCAAAAACCCACGATGAGCTCATGCACGGTTGACTTTGAGGGCCACTGAGCATTCCACTTCTTTCACACTGTGACGGCTGGAAGCAAACGGCATCTATAATTTCATCAATCGTGTCGAAAAACTTCTAAAAGTAGCGCAGAAATGCGCTGGTGCCCCCACAATTTCACAGCCTAGGTGACAAAATCTGTCATGGGTATCCGTGTCGGGGGAAACCGCAATTCATATTGTTCTTTGGTGAGGTGGATAAAGTCACTAGGCCAGCACATTTTTTATCTTAAAATATTGAAGGCTTTAAAACATGTGACAGTTTTGTTTTTAAACTTGTCTAAATCTGAAATTTGAAGGTCATGATCCTTTCCTTTGTAATTTCTCCCAGCTACTGTCATATTTTAGCAGGAGAGGGCAAGTGAAAACTAAGAGAGTATGAGCAAATGCACAGGTAAAAAATAACTCCAGCATATTGGCAATGAGAAAAGAAGGCACACCTTGAGTGTTCAATATTTGTTTTTTAGGTGATCCGAGTATCCTCTCGGATCACCTTCTGTATCTGTACGGATTCTTTGTTAGGTGATCCGAGTATCCTCTCGGATCACCTATTGTATCTGTACTGAATCTTTCTTCTTTATTTCTTTCTCCTCAAAAAGTCATTCACCTATGACTTTTAAACTTATACCATATATGTATCACGTCATAAGAACGACAGATCTATTGTATCTTTGTGATCAGTCAACCATGACGTCACTATGACGTCATTATCTGAAATCACGTTCACATTCGTATCTCATTAATGAAATGGAATTTCTCAATGACATTTACATATAATATAGTTCAAGTCAAGTTCTATCGATATATTTAATAAAATTTCATCACGACCCTGGTAAACGAGCGCGTACGCGCGCGTTGAAATTTTAATATGTTCCAATCGAGCTCAAAATTGTTTTGCACACGTTTCAGGTCATTTGGAGTATTTCAGAAAAAATCGACGGACGCGTACGCGCGCGCGCATATACGCACGCACAGCTCATATGCAATAGAAATTTCCCGTTTTTTCACACTTATCGGCTGCCTGAAATATCAAGGAATATTTCTACCAAGTTTCAAGTCAATCCGACTCAATATGACGTCATACGGGCCCGTCAAAGTTGAAATTCCGCGCGCGCGTCAATGGCGATATACAGTACAACTATGCCAAAAAACTGCCAATTTTAAATCCGATTTTACTCGTCAGGATGGACGGTGACCCCCCATTTTCTGTACATATTTTGAAAGCTGATGAGTTGTACATGTCATTTCATGGGGTGGCAATGCTGACAAAATGATTAAAAGATATCAAATTTCTTAATAAAGTAAAAAAAGTAAATTTTCAAAATGACGTCATCAAATTTCAAGTTCATTCGAGCGTATCTCACTAGTCCTTTGTCAATTTTCACCCAGATTTCAGTATGATGTAGCTTATCTAATGTTCTTTCAAGCATAAGATAACAAAATTTTGATTGGATAACGGTATCACCTCGTAAAAATGGATTGAAAGTAATCTTGTCAAATTTGACCAGTTTACGTGTTATCTCTATGGGAGTGCAGTTTTTCTGGAAATGAAAATTGACATGACTATCTTTATCGAGCACTAGCTCACTTAAGCTTCGGTAAATTTCTCCCAGATTTTAATATGTTGTAGCTGAGACTTTACGCTACCGTGAGTGTGCCCTTCGTTTTTTCATACGATGTCAGAATCACGTCAAAAAATTGGGTTGAAATTCAGGCTTATCTTCGATGTATTGAGATATTTCTTTCTTTCTGCAACTTTCTTTGCAATAACTCAAGAAAAACGGCCTCTATCACTTCCATATTTTGCACATGTTTAGTTCATGTCACGTGAATTATTTCATAAAATAACAACTACTTGATCGGACACCATCTTGGGTATGTAAATTAGGGTCAAAGGTCATAAGTGTTTCACCCTGTATCTTAGTGAATACATGTCCTATCTTTCCCATATTTTGCACACGCAAAAACCATGTTACAAGGGATCATATCACAAAATAACCACTTTTTACTCAGATGCCATCTTGTCTGTGCAAATTGAGGTCAAAGGTCATATGTACTTCTTTTTGTATCTTCGTTATGACGTGTTATCTCTATGGGAGGGAATTCTTTTAAATGTGAAAATTGACATGATTGTCTTTATCGAGCACTAGCTCACTTACCCTTCGGTGAAGTTCTCCCAGATTTTAATATGTTGTAGCTGAGACTTTGCGCTATCGCTATGTGCCATTCGTTTTTTTCATACGATGTCGGAATTACGATAAAAAACTTGGTTGAAATTAAAGCTTTTCTTCTATGTATTGAGATATTTCTTTCTTTCTGCAACTTTCTTTGCAATAACTCAAGAAAAACATGCCCTATCACCCCCATATTTTGCACATGTTTAGTTCATGGCTCGTACATTATTTCATAAAATAACAACTACTAGATCGGACAACATCTTGGGTATGTAAATTAGGGTCAAAGGTCATAAATGTTTCATCTTGTATCTTAGTGAATACCTGTCCTATCTTTCCCATATTTTTCACACGTATAGACGATGTCGCGAGAATCATTTCACAAAATAACCACTATTTCATCAGATGCCATCTTGGGAGTGCAAAGGTGGGTCAAAGGTCATATGTACTTGTTGCTGTTTCTTCGTTATAGTGTATACAGAATTTGGTACCTAACATGGCAGATATGACTCCCTTTGCTAAATGAGAATGCAAACATCACACGGCCAATGTCTCTAAACACAGATGAAACTTGTATGGTCATGCCTATTGCGATCAGGACTCGAATCATTGATAAAAAAAAATCGGATCACCTTAATTTGTCAGTGATGACAAATTACAATCTCTAGTTAGGTGATCCGAGTATCCTCTCGGATCACCTTCTGTATCTGTACGGATTCTTTCTTCTTTTTTTTCTTTATTTCTCCCCAAAATTTGTGCAGAGGTTAGCTCAGAAAGTGCTATGCCTATGAAGTTCAAACTTATACCATGTATCCATCATGTCCTAAAGACGACAAATCTAATGTATCATTGTGATCAGTCGACCGTGACGTCACTATGACGTCATTATATGAAAACACATTTTCATTCATATCTCATTAATGGAATAGAATATTTGAATGAAATTTACGTCACATATATTTCAAGTTAAGTGGATTCTAATCATATTCTCAAAATTCATTTTTATCTCAAAACGCGCGCGTACGCGCGCGTTAAAATATTTGTATGCTCAAATCGACCTCAAAATTTTTTTGCACACGTTTCAGACCATTTTGAGCATTTTTGAAAAATTGAAAAAAATTGGACGGACGCGTACGCGCGCGCACATATTCCCATGCACAGCTCATATGCAATAGAAATTTTCAGTTTTTTCACACGGATCGGATGTCAAAATTGTCAAGGAATATTTCTACCAAGTTTCAAGTCGATCCGACTCAATATGACGTCATACGGGCCCGTTAAAATCAAAATTCCGCGCGTGCGTCAATGGGGATACACAGTGCAACTGTGCCAAAAAACCGCCAATTTTAAATCCGATTTTACTCGTCAGGATGGACGGTGACTCCCCATTTTCTGTACATATTTTGAAAGCTGATGAGTTGTACATGTCATTTCATGGGGTGGCAATGCTGACAAAATGATTAAAAGATATCAAATTTCTTAATAAAGTAAAAAAAGTAAATTTTCAAAATGACGTCATCAAATTTCAAGTTCATTCGAGCGTATCTCACTAGTCCTTTGTCAATTTTCACCCAGATTTCAGTATGATGTAGCTTATTTAATGTTCTTTCAAACATAAAATAACAATATTTTGATTGGATAACGGTATCACCTCGTAAAAATGGATTAAAAGTAATCTTGTCAAATTTGACCAGTTTACGTGTTATCTCTATGGGAGTGCAGTTTTTCTGGAAATGAAAATTGACATGACTATCTTTATCGAGCACTAGCTCACTTAAGCTTCGGTAAATTTCTCCCAGATTTTAATATGTTGTAGCTGAGACTTTACCCTACCGTAAGTGTGCCCTTTGTTTTTTCATACGATGTCGGAATCACGTCAAAAAATTGGGTTGAAATTCAGGCTTATCTTCGATGTATTGAGATATTTCTTTCTTTCTGCAACTTTCTTTGCAATAACTCAAGAAAAAACGGCCTCTATCACTTCCATATTTTGCACATGTTTAGTTCATGTCACGTACATTATTTCATAAAATAACAACTACTTGATCGGACGCCATCTTGGGTATGTAAAGTAGGGTCAAAGGTCATAAGTGTTTCACCCTGTATCTTAGTGAATACATGTCCTATCTTTCCCATATTTTGCACACGCAAAGACCATGTTACAAGAATCATTTCACAAAATAACCACTTTTTACTCAGATGCCATCTTGTCGTTGCAAATTGAGGTCAAAGGTCATATGTACTTCTTTTTGTATCTTCGTTATGACGTGTTATCTCTATGGGAGGGAATTTTCTTTAATGTGAAAATTGACATGATTGTCTTTATCGAGCACTAGCTCACTTACCCTTCGGTGAATTTCTCCCAGATTTTAATATGTTGTAGCTGAGACTTTGCGCTATCGTTTATTTCCTTTGTTTTTTCATACGATGTCGGGATCACGATAAAAAATTGGTTGAAATTAAAGCTTATCTTCTATGTATTGAGATATTTCTTTCTTTCTGCAACTCTCTTTGCAATAACTCAAGAAAAACACGCCCTATCACCCCCATATTTTGCACATGTTTAGTTCATGTCTCGTACATTATTTCATAAAATAACAACTGCTAGATCAGACAACATCTTGGGTATGTAAATTAGGGTCAAAGGTCATAAATGTTTCATCTTGTATCTTAGTGAATACCTGTCCTATCTTTCCCATATTTTCCACACGTATAGACGATGTCGCGAGAATCATTTCACAAAATAACCACTATTTCATCAGATGCAATCTTGGGAGTGCAAAGGTGGGTCAAAGGTCATATGTATTCATTGCTGTATCTTCGTTATTCAGTGTATACAGAATTTGGTACCAAAGATGGCAGATATGACTCCCTTTTCTAAATGAGAATGCAAACATCACACGGCCAATGTCTCTAAACACAGATGAAACTTGTATGGTCATGCCTATTGCGATCAGGACTCGAATCATTGATAAAAAAAAAAATCTGATCACCTTAATTTGTCAGTGATGACAAATTACAATCTCTAGTTAGGTGATCCGAGTATCCTCTCGGATCACCTTCTGTATCTGTACGGATTCTTTCTTCTTCTTTTTCTTTATTTCTCCCCAAAAGTTGTGCAGAGGTTAGCTCAGAAAGTGCATTGCCTATCAATGTCAAACTTATACCATATATGTATGGTGACCCAAAGACGACAAATCTTGTAAAATCATTGTGATCAGTCGACCGTGACGTCACTATGACGTCATTATATGAAAACACATTTTCATTCATATCTCATTAATGGAATGGAATTTTTCAATCAAATTTACGTCACATATAGTTCAAGTCAAGCGCATTCTACTCACATTCTCAAAATTCATCTATATCTTAAAACGTGCGCGTACGCGCGCGTTGAAATATTTGTATGCTCAAATCGAGCTCAATTTTTTTTTGCACACGTTTCAGACCATTTGGAGCATTTTTTGAAAAATTGAAAAAATTGGACGGACGCGTACGCGCGCGCTCATATACGCACGCACAGCTCATATGCAATAGAAATTTCCCGTTTTTTCACACTTATCGGCTGCCTGAAATGTCAAGGAATATTTCTACCAAGTTTCAAGTCAATCCGACTCAATATGAGGTCATACGGGCCCGTCAAAGTTGAAATTCCGCGCGCGCGTCAATGGCGATATACAGTACAACTATGCCAAAAAACTGTCAATTTTAAATCCGATTTTACTCGTCAGGATGGACGGTGACCCTCCATTTTCTGTACATATTTTGAAAGCTGATGAGTTGTACATGTCATTTCATGGGGTGGCAATGCTGACAAAATGATTAAAACATATCAAATTTCTTAATAAAGTAAAAAAAGTAAATTTTCAAAATGACGTCATCAAATTTCAAGTTCATTCGAGCGTATCTCACTAGTCCTTTGTCAATTTTCACCCAGATTTCAGTATGATGTAGCTTATTTAATGTTCTTTCAAACATAAAATAACAATATTTTGATTGGATAACGGTATCACCTCGTAAAAATGGATTAAAAGTAATCTTGTCAGATTTGACCAGTTTACGTGTTATCTCTATGGGAGTGCAGTTTTTCTGGAAATGAAAATTGACATTACTATCTTTATCGAGCTCTAGCTCACTTAAGCTTCGGTAAATTTCTCCCAGATTTTAATATGTTGTAGCTGAGACTTTACCCTACCGTAAGTGTGCCCTTTGTTTTTTCATACGATGTCGGAATCACGTCAAAAAATTGGGTTGAAATTCAGGCTTATTTTCGATGTATTGAGATATTTCTTTCTTTCTGCAACTTTCTTTGCAATAACTCAAGAAAAACGGCCTCTATCACTTCTATATTTTGCACATGTTTAGTTCATGTCACGTGAATTATTTCATAAAATAACAACTACTTGATCGGACACCATCTTGGGTATGTAAAGTAGGGTCAAAGGTCATAAGTGTTTCACCCTGTATCTTAGTGAATACATGTCCTATCTTTCCCATATTTTGCACACGCAAAGACCATGTTACAAGGATCATTTCACAAAATAACCACTTTTTACTCAGATGCCATCTTGTCGTTGCAAATTGAGGTCAAAGGTCATATGTACTTCTTTTTGTATCTTCGTTATGACGTGTTATCTCTATGGGAGGGAATTTTCTTTAATGTGAAAATTGACATGATTGTCTTTATCGAGCACTAGCTCACTTACCCTTCGGTGAATTTCTCCCCGATTTTAATATGTTGTAGCTGAGACTTTTCGCTATCGTTTTATTTCCTTTGTTTTTTCATACGATGTCGGGATTACGATAAAAAATTGGTTGAAATTAAAGCTTATCTTCTATGTATTGAGATATTTCTTTCTTTCTGCAACTCTCTTTGCAATAACTCAAGAAAAACACGCCCTATCACCCCCATGTTTTGCACATGTTTAGTTCATGTCTCGTACATTATTTCATAAAATAACAACTACTAGATCAGACAACATCTTGGGTATGTAAATTAGGGTCAAAGGTCATAAATGTTTCATCTTGTACCTTAGTGAATACCTGTCCTATCTTTCCCATATTTTCCACACGTATAGACGATGTCGCGAGAATCATTTCACAAAATAACCACTATTTCATCAGATGCAATCTTGGGAGTGCAAAGGTGGGTCAAAGGTCATATGTATTCATTGCTGTATCTTCGTTATTCAGCGTATACAGAATTTGGTACCAAAGATGGCAGATATGACTCCCTTTTCTAAATGAGAATGCAAACATCACACGGCCAATGTCTCTAAACACAGATGAAACTTGTATGGTCATGCCTATTGCGATCAGGACTCGAATCATTGATAAAAAAAAAATCGGATCACCTTAATTTGTCAGTGATGACAAATTACAATCTCTAGTTTTTAGGTGATCCGAGTATCCTCTCGGATCACCTTCTGTATCTGTACGGATTCTTTTTTCTTCTTCTTTATTTCTCCTCAAAAGTTGTGCAGAGGTTAGCTCAGAAAGTCCGCTGCCTGTCAATTTCAAAATTATATCATGTATGCATCATGTCCCAAAGACGGCAAATCTAATGTATCATTGTGATCAGTCGACCGTGACGTCACTATGACGTCATTATATGAAAACACATTTTCATGAATATCGCATTAATGGAATGGAATATTTCAATGAAATTTACGTCACATATATTTCAAGTCAAGTGAATTCTACTCATATTCTCAAAATTTATTCTTATCTCAAAACGCGCGCGTACGCGCGCGTTGAAATATTTGTATGCTCAAATCGAGCTCAAATTTTTTTTGCACACGTTTCAGACCATTTGGAGCATATTTTGAAAAATTGAAAAAATTGGACGGACGCGTACGCGCGCGCACATATTCGCACGCACAGCTAATATAAAATAGAAATTTTCAATTTTTTCACACGGATCGGATGTCCAAAATGTCAAGGAATATTTCTACCAAGTTTCAAGTCGATCCAAATCAATATGACGTCATACGGGCCCGTCAAATTCAAAATTCCGCGCGTGCGTCAATGGGGATACACAGTGCAACTATGCTAAAAAACCGCCAATTTTAAATCGGATTTTACTCGTCAGAATGGACGGTGACCACCCATTTTCTTTACATATTCTGAAAGCTGATGAGTTGTACATGTAATTTCATGGGCTGGCTATGCTAACAAAATGATTAAAAGATATCAAATTTCTTAATAAAGTTAAAAAAGAAAATTTTCAAAATGACGTCATCAAATTTCAAGTTTACTCGAGCCTATCTCACTTATCCTTTCCCAATTTTCACCCAAATTTCAATATGTTGTAGGTTATGAAATGATCTTTCATTTATGTAATTACACAATTTTGATTTGATGACGACATTACCTCGAAAAAATGGATTGAAGGTAACCTTGTCAAATTTGACCAGTTTACGTGTAATCTCTACGGGAGTGCAATTTTTATGGAAATGAAAATTGACATGACTATCTTTATCGAGCACTAGCTCACTTATGCTTCGGTGAATTTCTCTAAGATTTTAACATGTTGTAGCTGAGACGGAGAGCTATCGTAAGTGTGCCCTTCGTTTCTTCATACATTGTCGGGATCACGTGAAAAAACTTGGTTGAAATTAAAGTTTATCTTCGATGTATTGAAACATTTCTTTCTTTTTGCAACTTTATGTGCAATAAATCAAGAAAAACATACCCTATCACCACCATATTTTGCACATCTTTAGTTCATGTCACGAACATTATTTCATGAAATAACAACTACTTGATCAGACACCATCTTGGGTATGTAAATTAGGGTCAAAGGTCATAGATGTTTCATCCTGTATCTTGGTGAATACAGGTCCTATCTTTCCCATATTTTGCACACGTAAAGACCATGTTACAGGGATCATTTCATAAAATAACCACTTTTTGCTCAGATGCCATCTTGTCTGTGCAAAGTGGGGTCAAAGGTCATATGTACTTCTTTTTCTATGTTCGCTATGACGTGTTATCTCTATGGGAGGGAATTTTTTAGATGTGAAAATTGACATGACTCTCTTTATCGAGCACTATCTTGCTTATGCTTCAGTGAATTTCTCTCAGATTTTAATATGTTGTAGCTGAGACTTTGCAGTATCAGGACTCGAATCATTGATTAAAAAAAAATCGGATCACCTTAATTTGTCAGTGATGACAAATTACAATCTCTAGTTCTTCTTCTTCTTCTTCTTCTTTATTTCTCCTCAAAAGTTGTGCAGAGGTTAGCTCAGAAAGTCCGCTGCCTGTCAATTTCAAAATTATATCATGTATGCATCATGTCCCAAAGACGGCAAATCTAATGTATCATTGTGATCAGTCGACCGTGACGTCACTATGACGTCATTATATGAAAACACATTCTCAATCATATCTCATTAATGAAATAGAATTTTTCAATGAAATTTACGTCACATATATTTAAAGTTATGCGCATTCTACTCATGTTCTCAAAATTCATATTTTCTCTTAAAACGTG
This sequence comes from Diadema antillarum, assembly GCF_040938485.1. NCBI lineage: Eukaryota > Metazoa > Echinodermata > Echinoidea > Diadematoida > Diadematidae > Diadema > Diadema antillarum. The sequence continues at coordinate 4,839,659 of NW_027270918.1, forward strand.
CGCGTACGCGCGCGTTGAAATATTTGTATGCTCCAATCGAGCTCAAAATTTTTTTGCACACGTTTCAGACCATTTGGAGCATTTTTTGAAAAATTGAAAAAATTGGACGGACGCGTACGCGCGCGCGCATATACGCACGCACAGCTCATATGCAATTGAAATTTCCAGTTTTTTCACTTTGATCGCATGTCTGAAATGTCAAGGAATATTTATACCACGTTTCAAGTCAATCCGACTCAATATGACGTCATACGGGGCCGTCAAAGTTGAAATTCCGCGCGCGCGTCAATGGCGATATACAGTGCAACTATGCCAAAAAACTGCCAATTTTAAATCCGATTTTACTCGTCAGGATGGACGGTGACCCCCCATTTTCTTTACATATATTGAAAGCTGATGAGTTGTACATGTCATTTCATGGGTAGGCAATGCTGACAAAATGATTAAAAGATATCAAATTTCTTAATAAAGTAAAAAAAGTAAATTTTCAAAATGACGTCATCAAATTACAAGTTTACTCGAGCGTATCTCACTTATCCTCTGCCAATTTTCTCCCATATTTCAGTATGTTGTAGCTTATGAAATGTTCTTTCATTAATGTAAAAACAACATTTTGATTGGATGACGTCATCGCCTCGTAAAAATGGATTGAATGTATCCTTGTAGAATTTGACCAGTTTACGTGTTATCTCTATGGGAGAGCAGTTTTTCTGGCAGTGAAAATTGACATGACTCTCTTTTTCGAGCACTAGCTCACTTTTGCTTCGGTGAATTTTTCCCAGATTTTAGTATGTTGTAGCTGAGACTTTGGGCTATCGTAAGTGTGCCCTTCATTCTTTCATACGACGTCAGCATCACGTCGAAAAACTTGGTTGAAAATGGCACGTGGCTTCGATGCAGCGTCATTTTGCTTAATACACAGGGCCTATGGAGCATGAAATAGGTCATTGCATAGCGCATCCGACTCGTAATCCTAAGGTCCCTGGTTCGAGGCTCACCCCTGCCAATATTTTTTTTTCATTTTTTTAAACACTTTTTTTCTTCTTTTTCTTTAGTTAGTCTTAATCTCCCTTCCTAACTTTATCTTTTTCTGATTTTTTTATGCTTCTCCTTCAAATTTCTATAAAATAACATATTTTTTTCTTTATTTTTCTTTCTTTCTACTACTTTCTGTGCAATAGATGAACAACAACAATGGCTATCAATCCCATATTTTGCACATGTTTAGTTCATGTCACGTACATTATTTCATAAAATAACAACTACTTGATCAGACACCATCTTGGGTATGTAAATTAGGGTCAAAGGTCATAAATGTTTCATCCTGTATCTTGGTGAATACATGTCCTATCTTTCCCATATTTTGCACACACAAAGACCATGTAACAAGGATCATTTCACAAAATAACCACTTTTTGCTCAGACGCCATCTTGGGTGTGCAAAGTGAGGTCAAAGGTCATATGTACTTCTTTCTGTATTTTCGTTAGGACGTGTTATCTCTATGGGAGGGATTTTTTTTAATGTGAAAATCGACATGCTTTTCTTTATCGAGCACTAGCTCTCACTTACCCTTCGGTGAATTTCTCCCAGATTTTATGTTGTACCTAAGACTTTGCGTTTTGCATCTTGGTGAATACCTGTCCTATCTTTGCCATATTTTGCACACGAATATAGACGATGTCGCAAGAATCATTTCACAAAATAACCACTTTTTCCTCAGATGCCATCTTGGGAGTGTAAAGGTGGGTCAAAGGTCATATGTATTCGTTGCTGTATCTTCGTTATTCAGTGTATACAGAATTGGTACCAAAGATGGCAGATATGACTCCCTTTTCTAAATGAGAATCCAAACCTCACACGGCCAATGTCTCTAAACACAGATGAAACTTGTATTGTCATGCCTATTACGATCAGGACTCGAATCATTGATTAAAAAAAAAATCGGATCACCTTAATTTGTCAGTGATGACAAATTACAATCTCTAGTGTTAAACTTCCCGTTGTCACAAAAAAGTTCTTTCTCCTCAAATGTTGTGTAGAGGTTAGCTCAGAAAGTCCTTATCCTATCAATGTCAAAATTATACCATATATGTATCATGTCCCAAAGACGATAGATCTAACAAAATCATAGTGATCAGTCGAAAGTGACGTCACTATGACGTCATTATATGAAAACACATTCTCATTCATATCTCATTAATGGAATGGAATTTTTCTATGAAATTTACCTCACATATAGTTCGAATCAAGTTGATTCTACTCATGTTCTCAAAATTCATCTGTACTCTTCAAACGCGCGCGTACGCGCGCGTTGAAATATTTGTATGCTCAAATCCAGCTCAAACTTTTTTTGCACACGTTTCAGACCATTTGGAGCATTTTTTGAAAAATTGAAAAAATTGGACGGACGCGTACGCGCGCGCACATATACGCACGCACAGCTAATATGAAATAGAAATTTTCAATTTTTTACACGGATCGGATGTCCGAAATTTCAAGGAATATTTCTACCAAGTTTCAAGTCGATCCGACTCAATATGACGTCATACGGGCCCGTCAAATTCAAAATTCCGCGCGTGCGTCAATGGGGATACACAGTGCAACTATGCCAAAAAACCGCCAATTTTAAATCGGATTTTACTCGTCAGGATGGACGGTGACCCCCATTTTCTTTACATATTCTGAAAGGTGATGAGTTGTACATGTCATTTCATGGGCTGGCTATGCTGATAAAATGATTAAAAGATATCAAATTTCTTAATAAAGTAAAAAAAGTAAATTTTCAAAATGACGTCATCAAATTTCAAGTTTACTCGAGCGTATCTCACTAATCCTTTGCCAATTTTCACCCAAATTTCAATATGTTGTAGCTTATGAAATGTTCTTTCATAAACGTAATTAAACAATTTTGATTTGATGACGATATCACCTCGAAAAAATGGATTGAAGGTAACCTTGTCAAATTTGACCAGTTTACGTGTAATCTCTATGGGAGTGCAATTTTTATGGAAATGAAAATTGACATGACTATCTTTATCGAGCACTAGCTCACTTATGCTTCTGTGAATTTGTCTAAGATTTTAATATGTTGTAGCTGAGATGTAGGGCTATCGTAAGTGTGCCCTTCGTTCTTTCATAAGTTGTCGGGATCACGTGAAAAAACTTGGTTGAAATTAAAGTTTATCTTCGATGTATTGAAATATTTCTTTCTTTTTGCAACTTTCTTTGCAATAACTCAAGAAAAAAGCCCCTATCACCTTCATATTTTGCACATGTTTAGTTCATGTCACGTACATTATTTCATAAAATAACAACTACTTGATCAGACGCCATCTTGGGTATGTAAATTAGGGTCAAAGGTCATAGATGTTTCATCCTGTGTCTTGGTGAATACATGTCCCATCTTTCCCATATTTTGCACACGTAAAGACCATGTTACAGGGATCATTTCATAAAATAACCACTTTTTGCTCAGATGCCATCTTGTCTGTGCAAAGTGGGGTCAAAGGTCATATGTACTTCTTTTTCTATCTTTGCTATGACGTGTTATCTCTATGGGAGGGAATTTTTTAGATGTGAAAATTGACATGACTCTTTTTATCGAGCACTATCTTACTTATGCTTCGGTGAATTTCTCTCAGATTTTAATATGTTGTAGCTGAGACTTTGCAGTATCAGGACTCGAATCATTGATTAAAAAAAAGATCGGATCACCTTAATTTGTCAGTGATGACAAATTACAATCTCTAGTTCTTCTTCTTCTTTATTTCTCCTCAAAAGTTGTGCAGAGGTTAGCTCAGAAAGTCCGCTGCCTGTCAATTTCAAAATTATATCATGTATGCATCATGTCCCAAAGACGGCAAATCTAATGTATCATTGTGATCAGTCGACCGTGACGTCACTATGACGTCATTATATGAAAACACATTCTCAATCATATCTCATTAATGAAATAGAATTTTTCAATGAAATTTACGTCACATATATTTAAAGTTATGCGCATTCTACTCATGTTCTCAAAATTCATATTTTCTCTTAAAACGTGCGCGCACGCGCGCGTTGAAATATTTGTATGCTCCAATCGAGCTCAAAATTTTTTTGCACACGTTTCAGACCATTTGGAGCATTTTTTGAAAAATTGAAAAAATCGGACGGACGCGTACGCGCGCGCGCATATACGCACGCACAGCTCATATGCAATTGAAATTTCCAGTTTTTTCACTTTGATCGCATGTCTGAAATGTCAAGGAATATTTATACCACGTTTCAAGTCAATCCGACTCAATATGACGTCATACGGGGCCGTCAAAGTTGAAATTCCGCGCGCGCGTCAATGGCGATATACAGTGCAACTATGCCAAAAAACTGCCAATTTTAAATCCGATTTTACTCGTCAGGATGGACGGTGACCCCCCATTTTCTTTACATATATTGAAAGCTGATGAGTTGTACATGTCATTTCATGGGTAGGCAATGCTGACAAAATGATTAAAAGATATCAAATTTCTTAATAAAGTAAAAAAAGTAAATTTTCAAAATGACGTCATCAAATTACAAGTTTACTCGAGCGTATCTCACTTATCCTCTGCCAATTTTCTCCCATATTTCAGTATGTTGTAGCTTATGAAATGTTCTTTCATTAATGTAAAAACAACATTTTGATTGGATGACGTCATCGCCTCGTAAAAATGGATTGAATGTATCCTTGTAGAATTTGACCAGTTTACGTGTTATCTCTATGGGAGAGCAGTTTTTCTGGCAGTGAAAATTGACATGACTCTCTTTTTCGAGCACTAGCTCACTTTTGCTTCGGTGAATTTTTCCCAGATTTTAGTATGTTGTAGCTGAGACTTTGGGCTATCGTAAATGTGCCCTTCATTTTTTCATACGACGTCGGCATCACGTCGAAAAACTTGGTTGAAAATGGCACGTGGCTTCGATGCAGCGTCATTTTGCTTAATACACAGGGCCTATGGAGCATGAAATAGGTCATTGCATAGCGCATCCGACTCGTAATCCTAAGGTCCCTGGTTCGAGGCTCACCCCTGCCAATATTTTTTTTTCATTTTTTTAAACATTTTTTTCTTCTTTTTCTTTAGTTAGTCTTAATCTCCCATCCTAACTTTATCTTTTTCTGATTTTTTTATGCTTCTCCTTCAAATTTCTATAAAATAACATATTTTTTTCTTTATTTTTCTTTCTTTCTACTACTTTCTGTGCAATAGATGAACAACAACAATGGCTATCAATCCCATATTTTGCACATGTTTAGTTCATGTCACGTACATTATTTCATAAAATAACAACTACTTGATCAGACACCATCTTGGGTATGTAAATTAGGGTCAAAGGTCATAAATGTTTCATCCTGTATCTTGGTGAATACATGTCCTATCTTTCCCATATTTTCCACACACAAAGACCATGTAACAAGGATCATTTCACAAAATAACCACTTTTTGCTCAGACGCCATCTTGGGTGTGCAAAGTGAGGTCAAAGGTCATATGTACTTCTTTCTGTATTTTCGTTATGACGTGTTATCTCTATGGGAGGGATTTTTTTTTAATGTGAAAATCGACATGCTTTTCTTTATCGAGCACTAGCTCTCACTTACCCTTCGGTGAATTTCTCCCAGATTTTATGTTGTACCTAAGACTTTGCATTTTGCATCTTGGTGAATACCTGTCCTATCTTTGCCATATTTTGCACACGAATATAGACGATGTCGCAAGAATCATTTCACAAAATAACCACTTTTTCCTCAGATGCCATCTTGGGAGTGTAAAGGTGGGTCAAAGGTCATATGTATTCGTTGCTGTATCTTCGTTATTCAGTGTATACAGAATTGGTACCAAAGATGGCAGATATGACTCCCTTTTCTAAATGAGAATCCAAACCTCACACGGCCAATGTCTCTAAACACAGATGAAACTTGTATTGTCATGCCTATTACGATCAGGACTCGAATCATTGATTAAAAAAAAAATCGGATCACCTTAATTTGTCAGTGATGACAAATTACAATCTCTAGTGTTAAACTTCCCGTTGTCACAAAAAAGTTCTTTCTCCTCAAATGTTGTGTAGAGGTTAGCTCAGAAAGTCCTTATCCTATCAATGTCAAAATTATACCATATATGTATCATGTCCCAAAGACGATAGATCTAACAAAATCATAGTGATCAGTCGAAAGTGACGTCACTATGACGTCATTATATGAAAACACATTCTCATTCATATCTCATTAATGGAATGGAATTTTTCTATGAAATTTACCTCACATATAGTTCGAATCAAGTTGATTCTACTCATGTTCTCAAAATTCATCTGTACTCTTCAAACGCACGCGTACGCGCGCGTTGAAATATTTGTATGCTCAAATCCAGCTCAAACTTTTTTTGCACACGTTTCAGACCATTTGGAGCATTTTTTGAAAAATTGAAAAAATTGGACGGACGCGTACGCGCGCGCACATATACGCACGCACAGCTAATATGAAATAGAAATTTTCAATTTTTTACACGGATCGGATGTCCGAAATTTCAAGGAATATTTCTACCAAGTTTCAAGTCGATCCGACTCAATATGACGTCATACGGGCCCGTCAAATTCAAAATTCCGCGCGTGCGTCAATGGGGATACACAGTGCAACTATGCCAAAAAACCGCCAATTTTAAATCGGATTTTACTCGTCAGGATGGACGGTGACCCCCATTTTCTTTACATATTCTGAAAGGTGATGAGTTGTACATGTCATTTCATGGGCTGGCTATGCTGATAAAATGATTAAAAGATATCAAATTTCTTAATAAAGTAAAAAAAGTAAATTTTCAAAATGACGTCATCAAATTTCAAGTTTACTCGAGCGTATCTCACTAATCCTTTGCCAATTTTCACCCAAATTTCAATATGTTGTAGCTTATGAAATGTTCTTTCATAAACGTAATTAAACAATTTTGATTTGATGACGATATCACCTCGAAAAAATGGATTGAAGGTAACCTTGTCAAATTTGACCAGTTTACGTGTAATCTCTATGGGAGTGCAATTTTTATGGAAATGAAAATTGACATGACTATCTTTATCGAGCACTAGCTCACTTATGCTTCTGTGAATTTGTCTAAGATTTTAATATGTTGTAGCTGAGATGTAGGGCTATCGTAAGTGTGCCCTTCGTTCTTTCATAAGTTGTCGGGATCACGTGAAAAAACTTGGTTGAAATTAAAGTTTATCTTCGATGTATTGAAATATTTCTTTCTTTTTGCAACTTTCTTTGCAATAACTCAAGAAAAAAGCCCCTATCACCTTCATATTTTGCACATGTTTAGTTCATGTCACGTACATTATTTCATAAAATAACAACTACTTGATCAGACGCCATCTTGGGTATGTAAATTAGGGTCAAAGGTCATAGATGTTTCATCCTGTGTCTTGGTGAATACATGTCCCATCTTTCCCATATTTTGCACACGTAAAGACCATGTTACAGGGATCATTTCATAAAATAACCACTTTTTGCTCAGATGCCATCTTGTCTGTGCAAAGTGGGGTCAAAGGTCATATGTACTTCTTTTTCTATCTTTGCTATGACGTGTTATCTCTATGGGAGGGAATTTTTTAGATGTGAAAATTGACATGACTCTTTTTATCGAGCACTATCTTACTTATGCTTCGGTGAATTTCTCTCAGATTTTAATATGTTGTAGCTGAGACTTTGCAGTATCAGGACTCGAATCATTGATTAAAAAAAAGATCGGATCACCTTAATTTGTCAGTGATGACAAATTACAATCTCTAGTTCTTCTTCTTCTTTATTTCTCCTCAAAAGTTGTGCAGAGGTTAGCTCAGAAAGTCCGCTGCCTGTCAATTTCAAAATTATATCATGTATGCATCATGTCCCAAAGACGGCAAATCTAATGTATCATTGTGATCAGTCGACCGTGACGTCACTATGACGTCATTATATGAAAACACATTCTCAATCATATCTCATTAATGAAATAGAATTTTTCAATGAAATTTACGTCACATATATTTAAAGTTATGCGCATTCTACTCATGTTCTCAAAATTCATATTTTCTCTTAAAACGTGCGCGCACGCGCGCGTTGAAATATTTGTATGCTCCAATCGAGCTCAAAATTTTTTTGCACACGTTTCAGACCATTTGGAGCATTTTTTGAAAAATTGAAAAAATCGGACGGACGCGTACGCGCGCGCGCATATACGCACGCACAGCTCATATGCAATTGAAATTTCCAGTTTTTTCACTTTGATCGCATGTCTGAAATGTCAAGGAATATTTATACCACGTTTCAAGTCAATCCGACTCAATATGACGTCATACGGGGCCGTCAAAGTTGAAATTCCGCGCGCGCGTCAATGGCGATATACAGTGCAACTATGCCAAAAAACTGCCAATTTTAAATCCGATTTTACTCGTCAGGATGGACGGTGACCCCCCATTTTCTTTACATATATTGAAAGCTGATGAGTTGTACATGTCATTTCATGGGTAGGCAATGCTGACAAAATGATTAAAAGATATCAAATTTCTTAATAAAGTAAAAAAAGTAAATTTTCAAAATGACGTCATCAAATTACAAGTTTACTCGAGCGTATCTCACTTATCCTCTGCCAATTTTCTCCCATATTTCAGTATGTTGTAGCTTATGAAATGTTCTTTCATTAATGTAAAAACAACATTTTGATTGGATGACGTCATCGCCTCGTAAAAATGGATTGAATGTATCCTTGTAGAATTTGACCAGTTTACGTGTTATCTCTATGGGAGAGCAGTTTTTCTGGCAGTGAAAATTGACATGACTCTCTTTTTCGAGCACTAGCTCACTTTTGCTTCGGTGAATTTTTCCCAGATTTTAGTATGTTGTAGCTGAGACTTTGGGCTATCGTAAATGTGCCCTTCATTTTTTCATACGACGTCGGCATCACGTCGAAAAACTTGGTTGAAAATGGCACGTGGCTTCGATGCAGCGTCATTTTGCTTAATACACAGGGCCTATGGAGCATGAAATAGGTCATTGCATAGCGCATCCGACTCGTAATCCTAAGGTCCCTGGTTCGAGGCTCACCCCTGCCAATATTTTTTTTTCATTTTTTTAAACATTTTTTTCTTCTTTTTCTTTAGTTAGTCTTAATCTCCCATCCTAACTTTATCTTTTTCTGATTTTTTTATGCTTCTCCTTCAAATTTCTATAAAATAACATATTTTTTTCTTTATTTTTCTTTCTTTCTACTACTTTCTGTGCAATAGATGAACAACAACAATGGCTATCAATCCCATATTTTGCACATGTTTAGTTCATGTCACGTACATTATTTCATAAAATAACAACTACTTGATCAGACACCATCTTGGGTATGTAAATTAGGGTCAAAGGTCATAAATGTTTCATCCTGTATCTTGGTGAATACATGTCCTATCTTTCCCATATTTTCCACACACAAAGACCATGTAACAAGGATCATTTCACAAAATAACCACTTTTTGCTCAGACGCCATCTTGGGTGTGCAAAGTGAGGTCAAAGGTCATATGTACTTCTTTCTGTATTTTCGTTATGACGTGTTATCTCTATGGGAGGGATTTTTTTTTAATGTGAAAATCGACATGCTTTTCTTTATCGAGCACTAGCTCTCACTTACCCTTCGGTGAATTTCTCCCAGATTTTATGTTGTACCTAAGACTTTGCATTTTGCATCTTGGTGAATACCTGTCCTATCTTTGCCATATTTTGCACACGAATATAGACGATGTCGCAAGAATCATTTCACAAAATAACCACTTTTTCCTCAGATGCCATCTTGGGAGTGTAAAGGTGGGTCAAAGGTCATATGTATTCGTTGCTGTATCTTCGTTATTCAGTGTATACAGAATTGGTACCAAAGATGGCAGATATGACTCCCTTTTCTAAATGAGAATCCAAACCTCACACGGCCAATGTCTCTAAACACAGATGAAACTTGTATTGTCATGCCTATTACGATCAGGACTCGAATCATTGATTAAAAAAAAAATCAGATCACCTTAATTTGTCAGTGATGACAAATTACAATCTCTAGTTTAATTTTTCATTTATTGGCTCCTCATCTGTCCATCAAATGAAAAGTCTGCTAAATTTATCCTGCAAATGTCCTCTGATGATAAGACTGTATGATGACATGAAGATTAGTTATGTCCTTGTTTTAGGCTCTGATGAGCTATTTCTCAATGAAACTATTCATCCCTTTCAAAATGAGCTCTAATCCCTTTAACATATCTATAGCCATTAGTTTTAATAACCTGACGTGATACAAACCCCTTTAACACACCCAGAAGTGTCTTCATTATGTCTCAATTCAAACCAAAACCACTGCCAAAAAAAAAAAAAAAAAAAAAAAAAAAAAATCCAGCAGAATCCAGCAGATCAGGAATGAATTATTTACAGTGTTCAGTCCATGTTGTCCACAAATCTACTAGAGGCTAATTTGTTTCTTGACATCTGCAGCAGAAAGAAGTGACAACGAAGGTGGAATCTAGGGGCAGGCAGGGGTGGATCAAGGAATTACGGAAAGGGTGGGGCACAAATCCAAAAATTAAAGGAGACGAACATGCCCCTTTCATTTCATTTCTTTTTCTTTTCTATTTTAACAAAAAATAAGGGGGGGGGGCATGCCCTGGTGTGCCCCCTCCTGGATATGCAACTGGCAGGCACCTGGAAAATTTTGAGTGTTTCATGAGTTCTTTTGCATGATTTTTTTTTTTCCAGAGTCAAGTGCGCATGCACGTGTGTGTGTGTGTGAGTGGAGGAGAAGAGTTTGTAACCCGTGATGGCCCATTCCTGCAGCCTGCAATACTGATACATAAAAAACGGTTTGTCTCGGTGTTGACAGATGTTTTAATTGCTCATATTTACACTGATAGCTACAATTCACGCACAGCAGTAATCGGTTTTTGCATCATGATGTAAAAATCCATTTTATTTGCTACCATTCACACATGGCACCAAAAAAGAACTAGAAAAAAAGTCACTTGGCTGCAAATGAAACATTTTGAGTCTCCAGACTGCACATGCCTGAACAATGACTGGAGTATGACCCAAGGCACCCAAGTGTGCAAACCTATGTGTGGGGAATTGCATTACGGGATTTAAAAACAAATGATACCAGTTTGCCATGTGCCATCCAAACATGCTGTGCAGGGCTAAATCAATGCGAGAGTTCCAAGAAAAGTCAAGCAGCACCGATGTTTACGTCACGAGATGTTTGTATCAAGAGGTGTGTGTGTGTGTGTGTGTGTGTGTGTGTGTGTGTGTGTTCACACACAAGAATTACCATGGTAACAGTTTTTGCATCCTGCTGCTTTTCGATTTTGATCAGCTGTGTGTGACATGCCGCTATTAACATGTTGAGGACGGGCTGATTTTGCTACAACGCGCATTTCCGAAAGACCCCTGCCCGAGTATACTCTGGACTTGTCCTCAGTGAGTTAAATGACAGCCTTGATGACTTCAGTTTCAGTCACAAACTATTTTCTGCGTTACACTTTCGGTGCGGTGGCCATATTTTCTCTGGAAGATGACAGAGGGCTTTCCGATCGGATGCCGAGGAAGGCATTGCGATGGAAGAGCTTACACTTGGTCATCATGGCCTACTTTTACGGTCCATAGGTTGCAACCCGAGACCACCAGAGGAAGGAAGCTTGGTTGCGGACCTGGAACTCCCACGATGCAACACACCGCAGCAGGATTTGTTTTCCTACAGTTACTAAGCAGCAACAGCTATTCTTTAGTCTTTACTGGCTGACCGCTGGTCATCATTAGGACAGTTAATGTATTCAAATCTATAGATATTATTCCCTCCAAGAATGGCCATACATTTTCCCATCTAGCATCTTGTGATTTTCAGTTTGAAGGCACAAAGTTGCTGGCATATCAGGGAAGTCTTTGGCATCATACCTGCTGTTCAGCAGGAACTACACCTGCTGCAACATTACACATGAAATCTGAACATGTTGGTTTAAACCCATCTATTAGTCATCAATATCAGACGCTGACCCCCAAAGACATATGTCTGATACGTCTGGATTCTCTCAAAACTTGAGACACCTATGTCAGCACAGCTGATAACAATAATTTGTTTCATTTCTCTTCAAGCACTTGGAATTTGACCAGAATTCATCTGTGGCAGGGAAGGGACATTAGCTAACATTTCCCCTTGTAAACAGTCGTAGGAGATAAGCTAAATATGTTGAATCAAAGCTATGTGATGTTCTATGTAGCTGCTTATAATTACTCCATTCCACAACCTCCAAAGCAGGATGTCAATGGCTACTTGACAGCTAGCCAAGGCAGCATTCAGAAGTCATCAAATTTCACATGAAAACTGCCAAAAATATTTCCTTCAACACATCTAAACGATACCCTTCACTACCCCCCCCCCCAACACATTTACAAAAACAGATACCTACATAAATAAAACCAATAACATCAAATATCTTACAATACAGACATTTTTTTTTATTTGCTTGCTATATCTACCTGTACCTAAACTCAGGGGTAATTATTATTGCAAAAGGACAACACTGTTGTGACTTACCCCTATATTAATGGTGTGTCATTTCTTAGCAAGTACACAGTAGATATAATGATATCTGGCACATTTTCTTGGTAATCAAATTAATTTCTTTCATCTGGTAAATGCAAGCTGAATCTTGTCCACAAAAAGGAATCTGTGCAAAGATTTCAATCACACTTATTTGGATTCATAGGTAGATACTTACTTCATTATTATTACCTATTATTCAATTATACTGTATTTCCATCTGACAAAAGGTAATAAATACATAGGAATAGTACAAAGTGTACATCGGACAAATTATATCATTTAACAATCTGTAAAAAGTACCAGTCATGAAGTATAATACAATATATATATATATATGTATGAATGAATATATGAGAAAAACGATGCATACTTTGCAGTGGTGACAAGAAGAAGTAAATATAGCAACGAAAACGAGTGCTCTACTGAAAAGGAGAGCTTTCATGGGAAAGCCATGCAGGCATACCTTGTGCCTATTCAGATGCTTATTGGGGAAGAAAGTCTCTAGGGAAAAATTAACAAATATAATCATATTTCCCCATGGTGGGAAATGCAGCCACAATTCTGATTAAAATCACTTTAATACATAATCACGCCTGGGGGTATCAGCATAATATGGACAATTGGCCTCACGTCTAGAGTGAACATAGTCTTGTTTTCTAGAAATTTGTTGCATTTCCACACCCTCATACTACAGCCACATCTATTACTACAAGCCTGAAACAAAAACCATATATGCCATGTGCAAATATTTTGTCCTCTTGAGTAACGTAGGAATCCTACATTAAACTGTTGTATAGGCCCTATATCCTAGGTAATGTCAGCTGCTTATATTCTTTTTACTGATTTCGCAAGCAGACTGACAAAAACACACAAAAATACTGTTTCCTACAGCATAGCTGCAATTTATAACATCTTCAAGGTTGGAAATCCACAACTTTGCTTCTTGGAATGAGATATAATGGCAAAGACTCATTCCATCCCTGTGCCTGTGGTCTATTTTGCGTATTTCTTTTTCTGTCAAGTTTGTAGCAATACATGCAAGTATGGGTCTGAGATCTAGACTAGAGTCACAAGGAGACAGACCCTACATGTATTCTTGAGTTTTGGTGCACTGTGATAAATAAGTTATTCACTTGAAAACATTTCACAGCACCTCAGTTTTGCACTTTTCCTTCCTTTATTTCCTTCTCTCTTTTTTTCTCTGGAGTGCTAGAAGTTTGTTTGACATTATTGGTGTTGAGGGTCAAAGTCTCCAATTTATTGAACACCATGTGTAAAAAACCCACGGGTCTTCTGGCATCAAATGTGTCTACCAGACAAATTCTGATATTCTTTTCTTCTATCCACTGCTCCTGGGGACAACACAACCAAAGAACTACTCGGTTTGACATATGAGAGCAAAAAAGAAAGTCTGCATGTGTAGTTTGTAGTCACAGCAAATTCTCACACATTCTTTTTCCCCTACTATTCCGTTTTGTCACTCTCACCTCGACATCACAACACAGTAATAAAAGCATGCTGTGAGAAAACTTTATGGAAGAGATCAATGGCCGGATACATGAGCTCAGTAGTTGAGGGTCAGCATGAAGATTGCATGAATCTAGTTGTATCGAGTACCTGCAGCCTACCAACAACACATAAACAAACAAACGAGTGATCAAAAAGTGGCAATAATTTGCTTCAAAAATATACCAAACTACTTATAAATAAAACAGCAACATTCATTTATATTGCCTCATAGATTTGAAATGGCAGTATGGTGATTTTCCACAGATTTGCATTTAGGACAATGTGCACTTGCTTCAAAAATATACCAAACTACTTATATAAAACAGCAACATTCATAGCTTTAGTTTTAGTACGGTATTTGTAGTACTCTTGACTTGACTACACATCACTGTGAAGGCCCAAGTAAGCTTTGAAAATAATGATGTAATGCCTACAAAATCATGAAGCCAATATATCACATTATGTCTGAATGTTTATCTCTGTGCACTATGCCATAATCTTGACCTGTCCAGGTCTCATAAATTGTTCATACAAAACCATGCTGAATACAACATAACAACCTTAACAGCCCTGCATGGGTATAGGACCTACATGTATAAGTGAAAACAAGGAAAAGTAGAAATTATGCGGTGCATAATATATGTCCCCGCCGGAAGTAGCATTTAGTAGCAAAATGTACAATATAGGTAAAAACTCAAGGTCAAAGGTCAAAGAAGTCAAAGGTCACAATTCTGTGTAGAAGTTTTGAAGCCCTCACCTAGTGCCATCACATAAAGCAAACAGAAGTGAAATCGGGTTAGAAATGGCAAAGGAGTAGCATTTTGTAGCCAATGTACAATATAGGTCAAAAATCAAGGTCAAAGGTCAAAGAAGTCAAAGGTCAAAATTCTGTGTAGAAGTTTTGAAGCCCTCACGTAGTGCCATCACATAAAGCAAACGGAATCGAAATCGAGTTAGAAATGGCGAAGGAGTAGCATTTTGTAGCAAAATGTACAATACAGGTCAAAAATCAAGGTTAAAGGTCAAAGAAGTCAAAGGTCAAAATTCTGTGTAGAAGTTTTGAAGCCCTCACCTAATGCCATCACATAAAGCAAAAGGAATCGAAATTGGGTGAGAAATGGCGAAGGAGTAGCATTTTGTAGCCAGTGTACAATATAGGTCAAAAATCAAGGTCAAAGGTCAGAGAAGTCAAAGGTCAAAATTCTGTGTAGCGGTTTTGAGCCCTCACCTAGTGCCATCACATAAAGTAAACGGAAGTGAAATCGGGTTAGAAATGGCGAAGGAGTAGTATTTTGTAGCCAATGTACAATATAGGTCAAAAATCAAGGTCAAAGGTCAAAGAAGTCAAAGGTCAAAATTCTGTGTAGAAGTTTTGAAGCCCTCACCTAGAGCCATCACTTAAAGCAAACGGAATTGGAATCAGGTTAGAAATGGCGAAGGAGTAGCATTTTGAAGCAAAATGTACAATATAGGTCAAAGGTCAAGGTCAAAGGTCACAACTGAAATTCTGTGTAGAAGTTTCACAGCTCCCATGTAGTGCTATCATATAAAGCAAACAGAATCAAAATTGGCTGATAAATGACAGAGAAGTAGCAAATTGAACATTTCGATCACACACGGACGCACAGACAGACAGACAGACGGACGGACACACGGACACACACACGTACGGAGCCCGTTTCATAGTCCCCTGCTCAAGCTCGTTCGGCGTGTACAATAAAATGAGTGAAGTACTGTATAAGCTGTTATTTTCGCATACAGATATTTTCACGAATGGGGAGGTCACAAACATTTTTGCGAGATGTTGTTTTCGCAACTTGACACTGAGGCTGTTGTAAATTTCACTATTACTCTAGCGCATGGCAATATTTTCACGAGTTATTAAATTTGGAAACAATGTTACTGCAGTTTAATGGATAAATATTGAATAAAAAGAATAGCTTGGTACCATTTCTCCTAGTGATTTTACCTGATGAGGCCAACAATCATAAACGAGCCTACTAATAATGCGCTTGGCCGCGTCACAGAGGCCCGACGAATACCTACAGAGTTTAAACAGATTCCAGAGGGACAAAACCTGACACCCTCTCTTTGTACATGCCTCACACTATTTCTATCGACTTCCCCTCCCCCACTTCCGCAACAGGAAGTCTTATAGCAGGATGGATATCTATGGCATCATGACGTGACTGTACTGGCTGTAGCAATGTACATTGAGGCAATGGGGGTGGGGGTGGGGTGGGGTGAGGAGGGGGTAGATGAGGCAATTCTGGAAAAACTGAGTCATGCACTTCCACTGGTCTTCACTAACAATAAAGAAAACAAAAACAAAAGAAAAATGAGAAATATTCTTTTACTGTCCCACTTCCACGACAGAAATAGCCATGGCAACAGGGAGCAAGTTATAAATCTGGAACTCCAACAGACTTCCTGGAAAACAAAGAGGATCCACTAGGCAGGGCACCTTTAGTGCGGGGGAGGGCCGAAGGATTTGTATAACCCTGTCTGATGCTGCAAAAACTGTCAGCAGGCCAATGGGCTGAGCAAAACAAGCCATCTCCAAAGAAGAATGAACACAGTATGTAGGCCTAGCTCCACCAACTCCAGAGACTCCAACCAAAAGCACCTTCTGATCTGGAGATTCTCCCGCCTGAAACCCCTATTAAACGGGAGACTCCAAGTTGATGCGTGCGAAGCGCGAAGTTCCTAGGGTTCTAGATGCTCTCTGGTGCTATCTAAGGCTTATTTTCTTTTCCACATACAATAGCAATAAGTAAGAAATCCTTTCCAACGGGAGGCACAGAGCCAGACAAGGGCGGGAGAAATTAAATCTCAAGCGGGAGAACGGGAGATTTTGCAAAAATGGGTTTTCGGCGGGAGATCGCCTGTCAAAAACGGGAGAGTTGGAGTCTCTGCAACTCTGCTAGTCTCTCAACTACAATTCAATTCAATCCAATTCAATTCAATTCAATTCAATTCAATTCAATTCAATTCAATTCAATTCAATTCAATCCAATCCAATTCAATTCAATTCAATTCAATTCAATTCAATTCAATTCAATTCAATTCAAAATTCACTTCACTTTCTGATAGGGATACGATCGAAATTATTAAGGTATACATGCAAATGTGAGATTACTTTAATACAGTGAAGTCAGCATTTGGCAAATATCAGTTTAGCTTTCCACTTGATCCCGCAAATGCCAAAGAATACCTTCATACAAGTCTCTGTTACAATATGCTTTTTCATGGCAGTGAGAATCTTTGCAGGAAATTCGTGTCACACACTGGAAATCCGGCACTGCTTGGATACAGCAAATTTACTCGTTTAAGTCTGGGCAAACTCTGGAGAAAAACGTACACAATGGCATTCCAGAAGCTAGGCAAACTTGGGGGCTCCGGGAAATCATTCTGTAACAGTGCTATTCCCAGGCACAACGGCACACAGCAAACAATGGGGAATGGAACCAGGTCAGTCGAATCAAAGCTTGATCAAACTCCGCAAGGAGGCATATGTTCCACACATCTATAACTCCTACAGTCAAAGCACATGGCTTCAGCACAAAGCTAGATCTGCCAACACAAGGCCGTTTGTGCTGGGTCCGATTACAATTCCTAGTACAGACCTTGTCCTTCAAAATCCTCCTCATAGACCTTTCTACCCAGGAAATTGTATCAAGATGCTACCCTGCCTAAACCTGTTTTCATGGCTATTTGCATGTTTACCCCCAAAGTATCCAGGTTTGATAACTAACTGCTGTTAAAAACAAAAAACACGCACACACACATAAAAAAAGTGTCTGTGAATTAAAATGACAATGACATGAAAATAGAAAAATATCTATGTAATGAGTCATTCCTTTACATTATAAGGTGCTGCCTTCGATGAATAGTAATTTCCCACAGAGATGATACATGGTACACGAGGTCCCCATAAACCTACCCTCTCCTCACCATTATGCATCACCACACAGTTTATCCCAGACAACCCTTTTTGTTATGATATCCGTGATATGCAAAAAAAAAAAAAAAGTGCTTTTGAGATAATTTGGCTTGACGCACTCCCACAGAGAAAGACAGAAAAAATCTGTACAATCTGTACGAGATGACAAGCACTTTATGCCATCAAAACACAAAAATCTGATGAATAAGGGTGTTACGTTTCATTTCTTGACCTAGATTCAGCCTCTGGCAACTTCTGCCCAGACGCATTTAAATTCGATTTGGGCCCCTGTCCCCCTTTTTTCAGGATGGTCGGAAGGTAGTCTAGATCAAAGACAACTGTGCAAAGATGCGTTGCATGGCAACCACAGTCATAACTACACTATCATCAAGTGGTTTGGCAATAAAATATGAGACATGCAGGAAAGAGAAAAGAGTGGTAAAGAGAATATCAACACTGGGCGATTTCGTCCATTTGCTAACATATATTAACAAGAATATTCGCTGAGTCCTTGCGACTTTGCAGTAGCCTTGAATTATGCAACTAATCTTCTTGCAGGATAACTTATTATACAGATACATAGTTTCAATGATATTGATATTGTGTTCAAAATATTACTTTAATTTTGGAACACACCAGAATGGAGATCATGTTTCAAATAATGAAGCCCAGATACACAGCATATCATTACATAGGAAGTGAATTGTGTCACACCAAACTTGATCTTGTAGTTTTTATATTCAGGTGCCAACTATCAAGTGTATCTTATTCTGTTTGTTTTGTTTTTTAATCCCATTTTTTAATCCCCAGAAAGATACAAACAGTAAGAAAATTTCAATGTTCAGATCAAGCTGATTCTTGCTGACACAGCCTAACGTGAAACATAATTTTTCAACATAAAAAGTGCTCCCGAACTGTAGTTTAATCGCTTTGAGGACAATGGATCATTTATAATAATCATGGCCATCAGCCAAAAGCTTGTTGCTAGGTTACGCCAGACATATTCGGCAGCAGGAGAGTGGTTCTCAGCGCTGATGCTCAGAAAGGGGAAACGAGGGTCAATTACAAACTTCCCAAATGCCATCAAATCTCAAAGAGGCATGGCTCATCAATGAACAAGTATAATATGCCAAGTGCCAACACAAAGTGGGCCACAGACAGTGAATTCAAGTACATAGGTTATCTGTTCAAAGGATGTGTAGTGTAGGCTCCTTGATTTTCTTTCTTACTCTCCTCACATAGCTGAAACTTTTCCTTCTATCTCCTGCTTATAATGTTTTGCTTATTTACGATTGAATTCATGTTTTCATTGTTTTTATTACCATCTTGAATATCAATCACTTTTTATGGTTACATTATTTTTGATAATTTTATATATATTTCATGATTTTCCTGAAATTTGCATAATCTATATAGTTTTATTTGACAAAGGAAAGGCTTCACGGACGACACATTACCCTTTTGCAGTATAATTACTTCTTCTTGTTGTGCAAATGCCATTATATGAAAAAAGAGTGCGCAAAATGAATGAACTTATGAATATGATCATGATTTAAAAAATTGTCTTCACTGTAAGATGATGATCAAATAAAGAGAACATTAGGCCAATGGAACGATTTGAGTGATGTCACATCTTTACATACATATGATTTCAAGCTGAACTGTAATTCTACATTGTGATACACCATCTCTGGTGAAATGCTAAGTAAATTACAATTATGACCTCCAAATGACAGACGGAATACGATCAGCCACTTTATTGTCTAGACACACATTTCTGCAAGATCATTGCAGGGGGATGTCATTAAACTTGAACCTTGTAGTTTGTGGTAAGTCTGCATAGCAAGGAGAGGTTCAATGCAGGAAATATTCTAATGACATTCAATCCAGAGACTATAAAAGCCTGAGACATTTGGATGATCTCATCTTCTGCTGCACAAATAGGACAAATAATCACAAATTCCACAATTTTTCAGATCATCTTTCAGTTTCTGGAAATCTATGGTGGCATAACATGGCATAATAGATGCAATTATTTGTTGCAAAGCAACTATCTCTGATGAACATTATAACCATATAAACAGCTAATTTTCCTCTCCCATCCACATTCTTCCATAGCCATGTGTGAACGAAAAAACCCCCCCACCCAATTGTCACATTGCAATGCAAACCCGTTACTGCATATACAATGCCAAATGCTTTGCTAGGTTTTTACTTTCGAGAATTTAACAAGTCACATGCTATTTGTGAATATAGACATACTAAAATATTAACCCTGTTCCTAACATGCATACTGTGATGTGCATTCATACATTCCTCAGTTCAGTACTGTACTCCACAATCGCAAATTTAACCACTCATAAAAATTGTCGGGAAGTCCCGATTCGTGAAAAAATAGACCTGCACAAATTTAGACTAAATAAAATATATGGCATACATAGTAAACTCCTATGCCTGAATGCAGCTATTGCATCTCAGAATTTACAATATCAACATTTTGGTCTTGGTAACATTGATTTGCATGAAGCATTACACTCAAAGAATTGTGATGTGATGTCTATATATCAATCAAAAAAGAGAACAGTTTGTTAAAATTGTACATGTTTAACTTTTTTCAATATTCGCTCTAAAGCCAGCACCCCACCACACAATATCTTGCAAATGAGTATTACCTTCCATATCTAATTGGTCACACTGATTGCACATTTCCAAAATGATAAACGATCATTGTAGTTACCACATTTCAATTAAAGCCACACAAAACAAAACAAAAATGGCAATGTTGGTTGGGTGCAGTGAGAATATAATTGATACAGCCAATCCATATGTAGCCTAAATGGTGCATGGTGAATAGACTATGAAATTCAAATTATAAACGCTATGTTTTCATAACCTATTTTCTGACGGGAAGCCACAATATAATCAAGTTTCTCATTAGTCAACGAAGGGTTTCACACTTGCAAGAGACCTTGTTTGTAATAACATTCTGAAACAGGTTTACAGCTACAATGTGCTCCGCCCTTAGATGAGTCTCGTCATCAAATTCAAGTGACAAGTTATATTCCATGCATTAGTTGCATCAAAAACTTTGTCCATCAAACAAGCAACATTAACTGCCAATATGCCTGCATGCATAACTATGTACCTATATATATGCACGTGAAGTGAATAAAGGTCATACTATGTTCTATACCTCCTTATTCATGACCTTTAGGTAAAACCTTTCATATTGCAAGTTACACAAGATAGAATCGAGCAAAACTGGGTTGATATGTACACCTCAGGACCATGATTGGCTAAACGTAGTTTGACAAAATGTGTTTCACTTTCAGACCTACAAAAAATAAAAGAACTTTGAGTGGCATGAAGCATGTTTCCATTTAAGTTTTGTAACAAGTTTGTCTGCCAATCTAAAAAGGTTGAAATGATTCTAACTTGATCCCCTATAACCAATTTCTACAGGCTTTTTAAAATTCAATCAAACATGCCAATAATCAATCGAAAAAAGAGCAATTTGTGCCTGGGACTCTTGCTTACTCAGCCTTTTCCTTCCATATTGACCAATGGTTAGGGGAAAAAAACCCCAATTACATCTTTCAGGCTGCTGGGAAAGTCTGCAGATGTTTCCGTTTGGAAAAAGGGAATGCTTTCATATATATTTTTCTTACTCCTCTTATGCATGGCTCTGGCACTATCATTGTACTGATCCCTTACCTAGACCCCGTTTACAGTGCGAGGCTCGGCCGCGGCCGAGCCGCGGCCGAGTCCACCACACCTTCATTTCAGTGTAAACGCGCAAAAGGCCAAATGCGAGGCCAAAATTGGCCTCGTATTTTGCCACGCTCTGGAGGTGGTCTCGGCCGCGGCCGAGCCGCGACCGAGCCCGGCCTTTTTTCAGTGTAAACGCAAACTGGGCCAAATGCGCGGCCAATTTTAGTCTGGCTTCCAAACCCTCTGCTGTACTATTTCGCTGTTCAGGATATTAACCCCCTCAACGTCGAAATCTAGCATAGTTTAGGGTGGTTTTGTCCTGCAAAGGATTTTTTCCTTCGGCAAAGGCCTTTGACCGAACGGCGACTTCATCGCCACGGAATTCATTTGGCAAAGGGTCTGAAAACCAGATAATACCAAATTGCGTTTGTTTACAAGCAGAGCGCCACTATGACAAAATATTGAAAGGTTTGCATCAAAAGCGTGGCCGAGCCCGGCAGTGTAAACGGACAAATTTGCGGGGCCCGGCCTCGTAATTGAGGCTGGGCTCAGCCCAGCCCCGCGCTGTAAACGGGGTCCTACACAGCACTCAGTCAGCTACAGCAGATCCTTACACCATAGTAGGAGACTTCAATTTTCTCTGTATTATACCATGAATTGTCGAATAGGTTCTCAAAGAACTTGCCATCCGACATTCCCAATTGTTACCTGTCTGACTGCATCTACAGACGTCAGTCTGTGGGACAAGGGATACTAAATGGTCACATTCCATTCACAAATGTGAAAGGAAAATTCAACACACACACACACACACACACACACACACATAAAACATACAAATGAACAGAATTTAAAACAAAAATGATTTAAAGAGTCGAAGGCATAAAAAAGAGACCAAACACTGTATTAAGATTAATCTCACATTAAAAAAAAAACATATTTAAGAAACCTGAAGTCAACTATTGAAAGCACACCATGACAAGATCTACCATCAATCACTGCACATGTATCCATCAAGATGCAGATATAAAAGATGGTCAAGATATCTGTTTAATGGTCAATTGGTCAATATTATCTGTTTATTACTGACTGAGCCGAGCCACACTGCCTTTTCCCTCACTGACAGCGGAAATGAACGTCTGAGTGCCACTGACCTGTGCCACTCGTTCCAGGAGCGGGGGCAGCCACCCGACGTTTGCCTCGCAGTGACTGTCAAGAAAAGTCAGGATGTTGGCTTGGGCTGCATCGGCACCTCTCACTCGTGATCGTATCAGACCTGCCGCAGGGAAAAAATAGATATAGCTGTCCATCATCAAACACCACAAAAATCTCTAAAAAGGTATATCTATGAAAGGGTATTATCCACATAACATGAATTCTCAACAATCTTTCATCTCATCAAATCATGGTTAAAGTCCGTCAAGACCAAAAAAAATAAATAAATGAATAAAATGAATAAATAAATAAATAAAAAATCTTGTATGGAGACTTATCTTTCATCAGTTTTGATGCTGGGATGATGGCAAACATGTCGAACCACAATCTGATACTTCAGACATGAAACCTTGGTTTGCTCATAACCTATTTCCATGAATTCAGACACACTACAGTGGCGGATCTACGGGGGGGGGGGGGGGTTTAGGGGTTTAAACCCCCCCCCCCTTGGGCTGCCAAAAATAAATGAATAAACAAAGAAAATAAAATAAATATGTATATATATGAATAAAAGGGAAAAAATATAGCTACAAATGGCAGCTTTTGGACTGTAAAATGTCAAAATTTTCAAGCTCGCTCGCTTCGCTCGCTCGCATCCAGCAGTTGAGCCCGGTGCGCCTCCCCCTTAATTTCTAAAGCGAAAAACATAGCTATGACGGCAGTTGTTGGACTCTAGAATGTCAAAATTTTCAAGCTCGCTCGCATTGAATCATTATGCCATTCTCCTAATGTTGCTGACAGTAATTGCCAGTAGTTGCGCCCGATGCCCCCACCCCTTAATTTCCAAAGCGAAAGATAAATATAGCTACAAACGGGAGTTTTTGGACTGTAACATGTCAAAATTTTCAAGCTCGCTTGCTTCGCTCGCTCGCATTGAATCGTTATGCCACTCTCCTAACGTTACTGCCAGTAATTGCCAGCAGTTGCGCCCGATGCCTCCCCCCCCCCTTAATTTCCAAAGCGACAGATATAGCTACAAACGGGAGTTTTTGGACTGTAAAATGTCAAAATTCTCAAGCTCGCTCGCATTGAATCGTCATGCCATTCTCCTAATGTTGCTGCCAGTAATTGCCAGCAGTTGCGCCCGATGCGCCGCCCCATTAATTTCCAAAGTGAAAGATATACTGTAGCTACAAACCCCCTTTTGGGACTGTAGAATGTCAAAATTTTCAAGCTTGCTTGCTTCGCTCGCTCGCATTGAATCGTTATGCCATTCTCCTAATGTTGCTGCCAATAATTGCCAGCAGTTGCGCCCGATGCGCTCCCATTTATTTCCAAAACGAAATATATAGCTACAAAACTCCAGTTTTGGAACTGCAGAATATCAAAATTTTCAAGCTCGCTCGCTTCGCTCGCTCGCATTTTATTGTTATGCCATTCACCTTATGTTGCTGACAGTATATAATTTGTCGATCGTTTCACACCGTCATTCCATAATCCATGTAAGGAAAACTTACAATGTTCCTCAATGACTGCGTTGTTGAATGTATCACATTCCGTAATGTATTGTAGTCCCATTATTGCTCACGCACACACGCACAAGCATACAGACCGTCAAAATTACTTTATGGTTCCCCCCATGTTTCGACCCACCGTACGCCACTTAACATATATATATATATATATATATATATATATATGTATATATATATATATATATATATACACACACACATATATATATATATATATATATACACACACATATATATATATATATATATACATATATATATATATATATAATAGATGTGTGTGCGTGTGCGTGTGTGTGGTGTGTGTGTATGTGTATATTGTGTAACATATGCATGGTCTAATCTTGAGCCCCCTCCAATGTTTGCCCCCCCCCAATCCAAAACTGCTTCCGGCGCGCCTGTTTTAAACTGTTATTTGATCTTATTCTAATAAGACGTAATATCATGGACTGCTTTTTATGTTCTCCATTACGTTAGTAGATGCCAGGAAAACATCACTTACGGGGTTCAAATAGCTAAAAAAAAAAAAAATCGGCGCGACGCCACGCGGCTCCACGCGGCTCACAGACATCGCCTTGTGGACGATGCTCTGCATCGCCATTGGGACATCACAAATCCAGGGACCGCGGAGCCAGGGTCGGCAAAAAAGAAAAAAAATAGAGCATGTAAGTATGCTTAAAATCGCAAGCTGGCAACCGTAAAAATGAAAAATCTCCCTACTGTGGAAGGGGGATACCCCCCTCCCACACCCTCCCCCCCTCGCTCGCTTCGCTCGCTCGGGCTTGGTCGCTACGCTCCCTCGCAATACCCAGCTCAGCCCCTCAAACCCCCCCCCCTTGGAAAAAAGCTAGATCCGCCCCTGCACTACACTTGCATATCATTGAAGATCTTAGTGTAAATATTGACGATAAGCAGCTGTCATGTAACTTTGGAAATAACAGAAGTACAGTGTATCCTCCCCTCTGATAAGCTCATGAATATTCATATAAAGCACATTCATACATTATACAAATCCTGGTTCGTAAGTCTGAGCACAAATAAATTTTTATTCATTCAAAATGAAATAAAGAAACAATTTGAGGGTTATGACATAGCTATACAATAGTTCAACATGAGCATAAGCAAGATCATTTTTTTTTAAATATGACATGAATACTACTTTTATAAAAGCACCAAGAACATACATTATAGATTGCCTTGATCATTTACTGGGTCATAAAATCAGAGAGACAATGGTCTGAGTCATATCAGAATAGTGGAAGCCCTGTATTTGTCTTAGTGCTGGAATTTGATTTTTAGCCACCTGTTAAAAAAAATATATATATAGTGCAATTGGAGTGTTTCAAGACAACATGGCAAAGATGAAATGAAAATTTTCACCTCAAATACAGCAATGAACAGGGTATGAGTTCTAGATGGCTTTGTGGGGTTGTAGATACTCAAATGCCTTCAGAAAAGATTCCATGCATACACTGCAAGGCTTAAGAGAAGTAATGTCTTACAGTAGATTATACAATGGAATCTATGAAGCATGACTTGGGCCTTTGTGAATAGTGCATACAAATAAAAACATGCTGTCGCACCTCTCACGTTTCAGCCTTAACACAACATGGACATCAGTCAAGCTTGAAATGTGGTTTGCACATTCAAATATTAGGGAAAAAAATGTTTGACAAACTATACAAGGAAATAAAATAGTGCTTTGAGGGAAATTGAATGGCTCCAAGTCACGTAGTAGACATATGCTTTTTGGGGCTTTTACTTCATTTGATTTTAAGGTTATTCACTCTGTTGCTGCACGACAGAACATGTATTTTTTATCTTTTCTCTCTTTTTTTTTTTTTGCAAGGTTGGCAAAGGAACCCTTTCGCATACTCTAGAAGGCAAGACAAAAAAATGAAACAGATATACACAGACAGACAATACAAACTACAAATAAATAACAGCTTTAAAACTATTGTGCCAAGTCCTGAATTAGACTGACACGTGTTCTGGCAGTAAGAAAAGTAGGCCTAGGCCCTATATATTCCGAGGACAGGTAGGCCGCTACTGGTTCCATGCCAGATTACTATGTCTGGCATACATGGTATATCCAGCTATATATATATATATATATATATATATATATATATATATATATATATATATATATATATATATATACATTCATATATGGCAGATATATTAATGTGGCATAGAAGCAGTACTCGTCCATGGCAGAACATTAGTGTCTGAATAAAGAGATACACGTATAGCTATTTTCAGCTGAATAAGAACACAGAAGTTATTCATAAATACAGTATGTACAAATATCTACATTGTGTGTGTATGTGTGTATTCATGTCAGCTTTCTTTTTTAGCTGAGATTAGCATATTTCTATATTAAACATTAAATGTTTTAATATTCTGCAAGTTATGGGTACTGGCTCCATGCCAGATAAGTCATACCTATTTCATTGAGGTATTCTATATAATTCTCTTCTCTCTCCCTTCTCCACCCTCCCCCTTGTCACTAGTGTTTGTTGGTAAGCAACTGGTTCTTTGTGTCTACTTTTTTGTTGCTTTTTTTTCTCCTTTCTAACCTTGCAACCATTACTTGGCTGGCCTTCCATTGACAAATGTTCATCCTTTCTCCTTTCATTTCAGCCTTGGTCTGTATATGCGTGTGGGTGTGTATGTATGTATGTATGTGTGTGTGTGTGTGTGTGTGTGTGTGTGTGTGTGTGTGTGTGTGTCATGCATGAGTAAGGAAAAGGAAACTATCTAGGAGATAAGAGCTTTTAAAGGGGAAATAAACACAACCGTACTCCTCCAACATGACAGGGTTACTCTGAATAAATGCAAAATTCAGACAAATATCACATCAATTATGATTTGATGTTAGGGAATGATGAAAATAAGTTCTCCTCCTGGCATCTCAGAATGGCCATGGAGGCAGCAACAAAAGTGAAGTTGAAACAAAAAGAAGGTTTCCTCATTTGTTTGAGTATGAAACTCCCCTAGAGCAATTTTAGTTTAATGAATTAACATTTCATCTCAACTATGCTTAAGACATCACATTGTTTGTGTGTTCAAAGTCAGAGGATGTTGATACTTTTCATGCAACTAATATGACAAATCCCATCTTTTCTTTTTCGGGGGGGGGGGGGGGGGGGGGGGGGGGTGGTTGTTAGCATGTGTGCATGGCATGGCATACCTATACAAAGAAATATTTTCTGAAATCTTACACCCCTTCCAGTAACTCATGCATTTTTGGCCAGCTTCTGGCCGAAGCTAATTTCGCCCGCGCCAAGCAGTAAAAGTTGCATTCAGTAACTAGACCAGAGCCACGCTCCTTTCACGATGACCCATTCACGAACTCAGCCACGTAAGGGATAACTACCATGTTACTGAATGAACGCGCGCTCCGGCAAAATGCATGGGACAGGTAATCGTGACCTTTGACCGTGGAAGGAATTTTGGCCCGAGCCTGGCGCTGCTTTTGTTCATAAACTCTTCATTCGGCACCAGGCCCGAGCCTGGCCCGCACCTGGTGCTAGCTTCAGCACCAAAATACACTTTGGCCTGACCCATTCATAAACTCAATATTTTTACGACTTAGCTCGGGCAAGCCCCGAGCCAGAGGAGTTACTGAAAGGGGTACTAGTCATCTGAGCCAGATGGCTCTTGTTAAACCATCTGTAGACACAAGTATCAGCTGACAAATGCTAAACATTTACGTATTTCTAATATTTTTATTGATTGAAGAGAACTCCCCTGTATGTGCTGTAACACTCTTTGTGTACAAGCAAATTCCTATCAAAGGAACACCTTGCAATCTCTTGGCAGAAAACTTTAATGTCAAAAACCCTCCTGTCCACCCCCCCCCCCCCCAAAAAAAAAAAAGACGCTTGAACCCCATTTATACACGCAGCTGGGCCCAGGAGCGCTCATGAAGCGCATTGACTTTACGCCCCTCTGTGTCTGTTCGTACAGATCACCACTCGCCTAGACCCCATGCAAAGTGACTGTACGAGAGGGACATAAATGTCATGGTGACCTTCGGTATGCGGGGAACTTCGAACATGTAGGACCTAAACTGTAGGCACAGCGCTCACTACATACCCTTTCAGAGCACTCTAAACATTGTTGACCGTTTGTACAGAGTTTAGAGTGCTTCAGGAGCGTTCCTGAACCTAGCCTTGAGAAGGGGCATAACTTAGGAGTTCTCCAGGTCCCAACTGATGGTTCATATAGAGCTGAGAGGGGTTCGGCAGCGCTCCTGAAGCACTCTAAAAGCCCAGTATAAATGGGCATTTAATACCAGACAGGTACATTGTGGTTTATGCACCTGTACCATAATGCAGAGTGGCAGTATGGGTCATCCAAGGAGAAATCCCTATGGCAAATCCTTCTCTAGTCTGAAGAAGTAGCCTTACACCATTGAGATAGGGGTACCTCCATGATTATACATTAGGTCTTCACTACAGAGAAGGCAGACTGTAGGGCAGTATTTTAGTTGGGCCTATGGGGAAGGAAAATGAGAAGTAAACATGGTTCCTTAATTTTTTTTTTTTTTTTTTTTTTTTGGGGGGGGGGGGGGGTTTACCTTTTTCTCCCAGGGGTCTCTTTAAGTGCCTCACTAACTCCCCCTTCAGACAAGAGAGTTCTCTATGGATATAACACATTTTTTCCCCGTCTGAATGCCCACATATCGATACATCGTTTCAATATAGCATATTTTTCAAAACGATGTTTTGAGCATCGTTTCGTCCAATCTTGCGATATCCATACAAAATTTTTTGTGTCTGAATGCTCTTGCTTATCCATATGTCGTATAAGTAGGCAGGACTTATTCACAACGCGTGCTTAGGGCCTGACCTCTACTACAGATGAGTCCAGCACGAAGTATAAACATGAAGCTCAAAGCCTGCACAAAGTTGTGCTGCGCAATGGAGAGACTCGTTTATATTCATGAGCTTCCCAAGAAAGTTCAACTGAGCGTGACATCTGAATGCTCCCATACTATTATCGAATAACGGGGTGTTGCATCTAAATGGACTCATATCAATACGCCATATATCCATACATCATAATGATTATACGAGAAGTTGATCTGTCTGAAAGGGACTTCAGTCACTTGATGAAAACAAACGTCTTATGTATGAGAGCATCACTGTGGCTATTAATCAAATGTCTCAAGCAGATGAAATATAATTATTTTGCCGTTGTTTCAAAGGTCTGCATAGAGTACCAATGTGATGATGTCAGTCTTTTGTTAAAGCTTGGGTTGGAACCAAGTGTGAGCAAGATTAGCAATCGTAGTGTTCATATTTCAGGCCAGCTGAGGTTGTTTAGAACCAGTTTCCATGGCGATGAATGGCCATGACATCACACTTTGGTGCTCTATTGTTACTGTAAAATGACTGTCCTTTTCAAACGATGATAATATCAGTTATAAACATGCATCAGAATATGAATCTATTCTTACTTGATTTTGGATAAAGACGAAAAAGCTACAGAATATTTCCATTTCCTATGTGATACAGACATTTCATGTACATGAACACACTAATTAATCTCATTCAAACATTTTCCCTACTAAGGGTGGCTGCTGTAATTGATAAATTTTGATGACATAATATGCCAATTACTTATAAGGATGCTGTGTGTAAGATTAAAGTTCCTACATGAACTGAGACTCAAGAGTAACCATTAAAAGCATTCAATACAAGCAAAAGACATCTAAAATGATTATCTAAAAGGCCCGGCAGTGTGAGAATTTGTGGTTGGCCCAATTCATTTGCTGATCAAGGTGCATTCGAAAACCACCAACAGCACCGGTCAGCGAATATGTGCATCGTTACGATCATCGGTAATGGTCTACTCCACTTGGCACTCTTCAGCTTTGTGTGTACAAGACATACTCATCACTGATAAAGCTGTATACAATTCGTTATGAGGATTCTCAAATATATCCAAACCAGGCTAGCAGCTCCATAAATTCACACGCTGTCAGGTCTTCAAAGGGAACCCAAACCCAAAGAGCAATGTGGATTGAGTGAAAGCAGAAATATTAGTAGAACACATCAGTGAAAGTTTGAGGAAAAGAGGACAATCGATGCAATCACTTTCACTGATGTGTTCTACTAATGTTGCTGCTTTCACTCAATCCACATTGCTCTTTGGGTTTGGGTTCTTGCTGTAGTCAATGCTTACCTTCCCTGACTTCATTGCGTAGCAGTTTCACTTTGGGTATACTGGTTAAAATCTCTCCGTCAGAGGCTGAAAAATGAGAACAGAAAATTTACAAATAAAACTTCACTGCAAAGTACGTATCTATTAATCAGTAATTTGCAAATATTACACACTGTTGCAATGAAACTTGGATTTGTAGAACAAATTATTGCACAGGGATCCTTACCAATAGACAACTTTGACAGGACTATCACAACATTGTTTTGACTGTTCAAAAAATGTTTTAGGGGAAACATGTGCTTACCAGTAAGCTCATCATGTCAATATGACTAATTGGATAAAATGTACAATTCTTTTCCCTCCCTCATTGGTTTGTCAAAGTTGATCAAATTCCGATTTAAACACAGATTGATTACTAATAACTATTACATTAAATGAATAAATTGGTCAAATCTTGCCAGTCATCACGCTGCTCCACTCTTTGGCCCGAATTCACAAAGGTGGTACAATCTTGTCCATGGTTTAAACCATGGACAAAGACCATGGGACACCAAGTGTTGCATGGCCTATTTGGTTATGAAATCAGTCATTTCGTCAACAAAATTACCATTTCGTAACGTGATGACAACATTTCGTCGACGAAACGATCATTTCGTTAACGATATGGTCATATTGTCGACGAAATGACTGATTTCACAACAAAATAGGCCATGCCACACTTGGCGCCCAATACAAAACTACAGTCTTTGTCTATGGTTTAAACCATGGACAAGATTGTAACCTTCATGAATTCGGGCCTTTAGGACTACATCTAATATGTGGACCTTACAAATTTGTCTAAATTTGAGAGAAAATTGTACATCATCAGCATATCAGAGAGCTGATGAGCCCAAAAAACAAACAAACAAACAAACAAAAACATGCAAACAAAACCACTGTGATTAGCGTCAATTAAAACATGGTCTGATTCCCAACCCAAGAAAATACTGAGCTTCACATCTCTCACAGTGAGCAAAACCTGAAGGTAATACTTAGATCTAGAAATAATCAGCGTTGAATTTTTTATCATGTCCGGGTGCCCCTATTCAACTGCATGCCCCTATTCAACTGCATGGGCGAACATTCAATGACTGAAATTACTCTGGCGAAAGTTTCCTACCAGACTGCACTCAGATGCTTTGCTCTATTTTTCTGATTCAAGGATATTATCAATCATTTGATAACTTCATATTTATATATTTGAATAAAAAACATAAAATCATATTCAGGGGCAATGTTCCCAGATCAAAATGCTGAAAACTTCAGAACCTCTTCAGGCGAAGAAATATGCGAACGATCTGCCCTGCTGAGATCTTGGAATCCCGATGATCAATAAGACTCTCAAACGTCTGTGGGAGATGATCCCATCGTATGTCAAACCCGATACATTGATTGATGTGCCTTTCTTATGAAGGAATCAAACAAGGACATAAGTCACGGCGGAAGCAGTGACAACCTCTAATCTATTTCTCCCATGAGTCACTGAAATCTTGATATTGTTTACAAAAATATGGGTTCTGCTGGCAGTTGGATGAGTATTAGAATTAATGTGGAGTGAATACAGCCCATCACACAAGCATCTTCTATATTGTATTATGTAAATATTGATTTAGCATGAGCATTAAAAAGTAGAGGAAAATAATTAGATCACATTCTGGTGCTGTCAAAGTCACACACTGGATGACTACTTTGAGGGTGCGCCATGCCACATCAGATGATTTTCCAACATGCAAACAATCATCATGTTTTTAGTACTGATGCAATTTCACTAAAACCTTTGCTAATTTGTCCGCTTACTTCACTGATCTACAGACAAAGTTCTCCAGATGGTAAGCTCACCTAAGATTCTTCCCAACTGTTTCAAGAAGACCAGCTCTTATTTCTTTAAGTGGAAAATGGTGCATGTGCAGATGGAATACATATAAGGGCTTTTTACACTTGTAAAATTTTGCTTAGCCCCGGACCAACAGTGGGGCTAAGGGGGGGCCTTAGCCCCACCGTTGGTACGGGACTATCCTTAGCCCACTTTCTGTTTACACTCGTTTTTGCCAAAGTGGGCTAGCCCCACCGATAGTACGGTACTATCTGGCCCTGCAAAATAGCAGGGGTTAGCACCGCAATTGCGGTGCCAAGCAAGTGAGTGTAAACAGAACGAAAAAATAATCCTGGGCTAAGCGACGGAGACGAAGTCCGACCCTCACTGACCAATCAGAAACGAGGTAATCAAGTGCTGCCGGTGCGTGCGTGTACGTGTACAGTACACTGCGTAATTATGAATATTCATGTGGTTTGGAAAGTCCGGGGCTAAGAAATACGAGTGTAAAAAGGTCAGTTTTCTCCTTAGCCCCGGACAAGAGATAGTACGGGACTAATTGGCGAGTGTAAAAAGCTGAAAAAATTGGTACGGGACTAACGATAGTCCTGGGTCAGAGAAAGTCCGGGGTTAAGAAACACAAGTGTAAAAAGCCCTATATTGCATTAAAGATGCTGTCACCATGCTGAGTGCACACACACAATACAAAACAAAGACATTTTATCACTTCGTGGTCATATCTGTAATGTAACAGAGTTCACTCCCCTAAACAGACCCCACACAGTTCTAATTTCGCTACATGAGTGATGACCGCATATAAACTCTGCCAGGAGATTGTGTGTCGCAGATATGAAGAGATGTCTTAATACTCTTGTACGAGATTAAGAGGTGGGAGGGAAGATGGAATTTCAAACAGCCCATTTTAGATGGTATCTGTCATTCTGAAGAACTGAAAATTGATCCAATGTGATCTAAAAGATTACCAGTCATTTACTGACTATGAACTAATAACAATACGGTCTTCTCATCCAGGGTAGCCTCTTCAGTGTTGCCTGTGCTCCACCACAGGGTGCTCCCATTACTATCATACTAGCTTTGCCGGGTACCCATTTATACCAGGGATGCCAAGTTCAAAAAAAAAATTATGAGTGAGATTTTCATGACTCGGCATCTCGGCATGCGAATGTGTGCGCGAGCGAGGGTGTGGGAGGGGTTTTTCCCCCCTTAGGCCTCCCACGGTAGGGAGCTTTTTCAATTTTTAGGCTTTTTAGCTCTTAATGGTGCGATCAGGTGCCTACTTAAGTGACTATTTTTTACTTATTTTGAAAGACAAAAGGGAAATATACCTTCAACTGCAACTACCACTTTAATCTTTTGAGCTATGCTCATTATTACAGGCCCAAGATGCAGACTTCGCCCGATGCGTGAGAAAAATGGGTGTCATGCGTGAGATCGTGAGATGGCCCCTAAATGCTGGAGTCTCACGCAGAATGCGTGAGACTTGGTAGCTCTGTTATACACCTGGGGCAAGAGAGATAAGGTGGATAAAAACATCTTGTCCAAGGAGGTAGACACTTGGTGGGCTTCGAACAAGAAAGCTCCCATCGCAAGTCAAGAGTTTTTATCCACTTTGCCACAGTGCACCCAGTAACTGAAGTGGGTGGACAAAGTATTCTACCCTGATTTGACATGACATTTCCACACCAAAATAGACTAGGGAAAGCAAAGGTATAATCATGCATGTAAAGCTTCCTTGTTAAGTAATTGGCATCCAGACACTCTTCATACTATCTTTGGAGATGAAAGTGCTCAAGTAAGGTGATGCAGATTGCAATAAATGAGCCAGCGCTAGACAGGCATACTAATTTTCACATACCGATAGTCATGCTCACACACATACCAACATGTAAGAACCACAGACAGTGCCATGCTAAAGGGTTAACAGGCTTCAAAGTGTCTAAAAAATAAGAAACAGATGCTTCCACTGAATGAATAGATTCAGAGACTCCAACTCTCTCGTTTTCGACGGGAGATCTCCCGCCGAAAGCCCATTTTTGCAGAATCTCCCGTTCTCCCGCTGGAGATTTGATTTCTCCCACCCTGGCTCTGTGTCTCCCGGTGGAAAGGACTTCTTACTTATTGCTATCGTATGTTGGAAAAATTAGCCTTAGATAGCACCAGAGAGCATCTAGAACCCTAGGAACTTCGCGCTTCGCACACATCAACTTTGAGTCTCCTGTTTGCTAGGGGTTTCGGGCGGGAGAATCTCCAGATCAGAAGGTGCTTGGGGTTGGAGTCTCTGTAGATTTCCACTGTTGTTGAACGAGAGCCCCTACTTTTGCATCCTTAAATTTTCTGCTCACTTTTTAATATGAAGCATTCAGTTCAAGGTTACCTCATCTTGCCTGCAAAATTCTCATCGGTATGGGATCTTATCTGTCCTTTACCATTAATATGGATCATTACACATAGTCCCTGATGAGCACGATGAGCTACAGTACCTCAATCTATTTCCCTCGACCCCTAAATTTTGAACTTTACGAGGAAGACAGTCAACACCCATGCATCTGAGCAGAAAATTGTCCCAAACACTGGAAATTGCAATGTACAGCACATGATATGTAAATAATGATATTGTGTGCGCAATCTTTCACTTACGATCATCGCTGCAGTCATCGACGAGTATGACCTCTTTGATGAGATGAGGGGGACTTCTGCTCAGGACACTGCATGGAAATGATAGAAATGAGAGTAGACATTAACATGTAGCCACTTAAAAAAAATGGAATGGGCAAGTGGGTCAGGTGGAGTGAAATATACATTATCAGGCTGGCATAATTTGATTGCTCTTGTCACTTTGGGCCAGTTGCGACTCTGTGCATTACCCCGTTGAAGACTAAGCCCAAGTATACTAGGGTTGGTGTCTATGGGAAATGTGTGTTAAAGCTAAATCAGCCCATCCTCAATGGGTTAAAAGAGAGTACAGCGGTGGAAATCAACTTTGGAAAATTGGTGGTTTAAGAATTGAGGGCAATATATGGTGGGCAGCATTACAGGCAAAAACAGGCCAAATTATGGACTGCATTTTGGGGAAGAAAATTGTCTGAAAACCAATCTGGGTGACAACATACATTTACTGGTATTTCATGGCATGGTAAGATATCGGACAAAATTTTCAATCATGACAAGGATGTAACAACACCCTGACAAGCCATATGTCACTTGATATTCACAGCTTATTTTCCCCAGGCACTTTACACCCAAGTGTGGTCTTGTAAACATTTTCACTACATCCACATAACACCATGCTTGAAAACAAAAAAGAAGGGGGAAAAAAACAAAACAAATACAGACATATCTAGGAGAGACAGGGTTGAGCACGTTCCCACAATTCAGTGGAACATAAACTGTGCATCATGTCTACCGACAATAGGGCAACAAAAATCATCAGTCTCCATTCTACAGCACTCAACCCAACAATGAAGTCTCACAAAAGAGTGCTTGAAATCCCACTGCGACATTCAGTTGCATTAATTCCCAAGGTGTGACAGGATTTCTTTTCTGAATGGCTGACACAAGGAATCGCATGATCACATTGAACGAGGCACACATGAACTAAGCTGAAAAGCAACCAAATCAGATTTTTTTTCTCTCTCTTTTGTTCTTCAATCCTGGATTTAATAGTCACCGGTACTACTCTCATGAATGTTTTACTGAAATCAGGTGGCATATGTAAATTTGATATCTTCAACTTTGCCCCCTGAGTATGGATGAGGTGTTGAATTGTAGAGGTTGAGCAAACGACACGATTTAGCTACGTGTCTTACCAAGGCCCTCACCCAGATCTGAGAAGTCTTTTGGGGGCCTGTGTATTTTGCACCCAGCTTGGTTAATATTTCATGTGCTGGTCAAATTGAGAGGGAGTGAATTATTTACCATTGCTCCCAGCTGGCTATGGAGATTGATGAGAGATGCTACTAACTGTCGGATTTTGATGTTGTTTGCTTACACAAGATCACAAATATACTCTATCACCATTAAAGCCAAAACATAGTTCTCAAGAGGGCTCAAAATTCATCTTCCACCATTTGGAATTTGCTTACAATATACTGAAAGAGTCTACTAAGAAACTTGTCTGGGGGACATGATCTATCAGGATATTGAGTTGTTTTGGAGTATTTTGAGATTAAAGGTGTGAAATGATGGCGATTGTAGAACACAACTTTTATTCTTGAAGCCCCCTCCCATTCAGTTTTAGGTGGGTAGAATGTTATGTATGATGATTGATTTGATTGATTGATTGATTGATTGATTGATTGATTGATTGATTGATTGATTGATTGATTGATTGATTGATTGATTGATTGATTGATTGATTGATTGATTGATTGATTGATTGATTGATTGATTGATTGATTGATTGATTGATTGATTGATTGATTGATTGATTGATTGATTGATTGATTGATTGATTGATTGATTGATTGATTGATTGATTGAAAGGTGTTTTATTGATCAATATCCATCGCAGCCGGGAGCTGAATTACAGACATTGTTAACAAAGGACCATGAATACATTAAAAATACACAAAAGATACAGCAAAGTAATGAAAAAAATGCATAGAATAACAAAAAATCAATCTTATTCATCTTAACCACTGCACAAAGAGATCAACCTATAATACAAAAAAAAATTACAATTACAATATCTACTATCACTATTCTCAATAGTTATCATAAATAAATTGATATGTTAATTGTAATGTGCCCTTGTAAGCATATTTCAAACAAGCTGCATGTGATTCACTTCGGCTGGATACTGCTGTGGCTCAATTTGTTAATTATTGATAACTGATTATAAAAAAATATAAAAAAAATATGTAGGAACCCCAATCAGGTATGCTCTAAGACTGGAGTACTTCCAGCAAATTTTTTGGCTGATATTTCACATTTTTGTTGTTACCCAACTTAAATCTTGCTATTTCTGTGTTATTTCACACATTTCTTCACAGTTCTGCAGGCATATGAGAACTACATTTTCACTTTAAAGTAAGTATGTGGTATCTACAAGTGTACTTGCTTGTTAAATCAGTTTGATTTTATTTGATGGCTCTAACTTGAAATTCTTAAGTGCATTCTGATCTCATACACACCAATATACATAATGTCTACATAATGTCATTGCGCTTGATTTTGATATGATACAAGAAACCATGAGAGATAAACAAAAGGTATCAAGAGACTTGAAACACACAATACATGAGTCCGGATGGTTACCATGCCACGATTCAAGCTGACATCAAATAACAAATCATGTTTTTAAAATGGTCCTCAATCTATATATTCTGATCTAATTTATAAAGAGAGATTTATCTCTGGTGTGATTACATGTATTACTGAAAAAGATCAAGCAGCAGTGTAATGGCGAACTGAAAACAGGGAAAGTATTATGATATCAAAATGATTGTAAATAAGATAAAATCTCCTAGATCCAATTTGTCAAGAGAGGGAGAAAAACAATTTGTATAAAACCCCACTGCTGTCTACAAATGTATTCAGTTACAAATAGAGAGATATGAAGCTGTACAGGAGCTTGGCGAGGATTTATTTTGCTGGCTTTAGAAACTACTAAAAGACTGTCTGTGTGCCCTTCGGCAAATACAGACTCAAAGACTTCAGTGGAGCTCGAGGTGGGAGAGAATGACGTGTTTGAGGGGAAAAAACATAGAATAACATCTGCTTGTGAGAGGTAGTGATCGGTTCTAAATTGAGGAGGACGGACTGTCTAATAATCTGAACTCAACTTCAGATATATATAAACGAGAGAAAAAAATTGCCTGAAGCTATCTTGGCTACGTGACTTAAAGCCCCTGTCAGAAGAGCTTTGGAGAAAAAGCTTTTGTCTGCAGCATCATCATGCGTTATGGTAC
Organism: Diadema antillarum; assembly: GCF_040938485.1. Classification (NCBI taxonomy): domain Eukaryota; kingdom Metazoa; phylum Echinodermata; class Echinoidea; order Diadematoida; family Diadematidae; genus Diadema; species Diadema antillarum. The sequence goes on from NW_027270918.1 coordinate 4,878,073, forward strand.
AGACCTAAATTTGCCAAAATGACAATGATGAAAAATCATTCCAAAATGGTAAAAGAAAAGAAATGGTAACCATGTATGATCAAATTCTATCCGCTTCCATCACAGATGTGTGTGTGTGTGTGTGTGTGTGTGTATAAAACATTGTATGATTAACAAATAGCCATAACGTGTAAGCACAATAAAAGTATATTTCATTGCAAAATTATTGTCATTAATCTTCCACCTGAGTTTCTCTTTTCCTTGGAGATAACCAATGCCCCTCCCCCCCCCCAAAAAAACAACAAACAAACCAACCCTCAAAACCCCAAAACAAGCTGATGCGTTCCAAAATATTTGCACTGTAAGTTCTCTCCATATTGCACTGAATTGACTATAAGCTTCCAGGGCCAACCCTAAACTGACTTTGGGCAGCTTTTCACTTAGGATGAGATCTATTTCGACGTAGGAGAACCCACATCCCGCAAAAAGTCAAAGGAATGGAATGGGCCTAATCGTAAAACAATGACGATGTGGATTTTAGACGGAAACTCACGGCTTCTCCATTGTCCAGAAAACCTCAGAGGGTTAAAGCCTTGAGTCAATTATTGGCTCAGTAGACAAGAGCAGAAAGACCTTGTGCAAATATACACCGATCCTGAATCACTCGACTGTTTTGGCCCAGGTCTGAGACGTGACTTTACTGAAGCCTAACAACAGACAAAACAGATTTTTAGGCAGGCTGAATGTCACTTCAGCATGGGAGAAACTGGATTCATTCTCTTTTCCAAACAGGAGAAGATTTTGGACCACTTGACGAAAAGCAATGGCAGACTATTCAATATAATTTGAGACAGATAATCAGGTGTTTTTCATCTCCTGTTTACAAACAAGTCACCTTATCTTCACATATCACACCATTACACAAACATGAAGAAATTTATGAAATGGTATGCATAAAATGCCTACTTTAGAAATTCATATCTGTTAATTACATGAAACAAATGCAATGTACTCATGGGTAAATATTGAAACGAAATTTGACTGAGGTATATCACTGCTAAAAGGCAAGTTTGGTGATGAGCATTTGATTTATTTCATTCCGTTTTCACATGTTTTGATTATAGGCCTAAATCTGTATTTTTTTTTCCTCCAAGGGTAATAACAAATACAGCATGCCAAAAAGAAATAAGAGATACAAACCACATAATATGGGAGTGGCCAAGCCCATATCATAGCGAGTTTGGTCATTTCAAACATGAAGAAAAGTGCAAAGTTGCGTATAGTAATCATGTTGATATTGGAGAACAAAAATGTAGTACACTGCCAGAGCTATTTTGATTGAGCACATACTTTGGAGGAAATTGCCCTCCAGACACGCGTGACACAATTTTCAGTGTCTGATACTGAGGGAGAAAACTTTCCTATGGAGCCAAGTCTATCCCCAAAGAAAATAAATAAGCTAAAATTAGATGGCATCGCATTCGGTATCACAACTGTGGCACATTTCATCACCTACTTTGGACCTTCCTGCATTGTAAAAGTAAAAGCAAACATATGACAGTGTTTCATCCATCAACACACACATGTGGGGGGGGGGGGGGGGGGAACGGAAAATAATAGCTTCAATTTTTGCTGCATCCACACGCACAACGAAAAAAAAGGAAAAAATTGGCAGGCTGTAAATAGTCTTTCACTAAGATTTCATAACTCCATTTAAAATGAATCATTTAGTTGATGCTTTCTTCGATCTTGAGTGTCTCGAGTATATAGGCACTTGCCAGTTTACAGGCACCACTATAGTGTATATGGGTGCATGCACGGCTGGCTTTATACAGTGCATCGATTCGCTCGCTTTGGGTAATTGAAGCAGAATTCCTGATAAAGCATCCTCTCTGGCTTGTAATAACAAAGTTCTTGTGGAGAAGGTGTTATCAAATTTGGAAAACATATTCAAGTGGAAGAGCTAGATGGCAATGGGGGGGGGGGGGGGGGTGGTGGATTGGAGCATTGGGGCCATTCACACTTACGGTGAAATACTGCAGTATTTTGTGCCACATTTCCCAATGTGAAATGCAAATATCTTGTGAAATACAGTGGTATTTTGGGTGCATGGTAACTCAAACTTCGTGCAAATTACGCATGCGACATTTGAGAGTGAATCCTGTCACGAAATTCTGCGCTTGGTACAGCAGTGTATTTGTCACATGACCTGACACACTTCCTGTCTTCTCCCTGTGGGAGAGATGTAAATATGCGCAGTTCTTACTTCGGAGAAGTGTATGTTTGGGCCAGAAATACCGTAGTATTTTGTGAAAGAGAATAGTATTTATCACACCAACTGAAATACCGCTGTATATACTACCATGATGAGAGTAGATATCGCATAATATCACAGTATTTTGTATTAATAAAGCGTGTATGCAAACCTCAAATATGTGCAGCTCGAACTTCCATGCAAGTTCATTGATCCTATCTGCCAATAAAGGATCAAAAAATCTTATAAATCCCAAAAATTCCACAAATTCCAAAATCACTACCAAAAATTTAATCATTTGTGTCATCACCCTATCATTGATCTTATCTGCCAATAAAAGATAAAAAATCCTTAAAAATCCCCAATATTCCAAAATCACTACCAAAAATTTAATCATCTGTGTCATCATCATCTTTTCCTGCAAGTTTCATTCAAATCCATTTGCAATTTTTTTGAGTTATTTTGCACACAGACAAACAAACAAACAACAAACAAACCAACACCGATGAAAACATAACCTCCTTCCTTGGCGGAGGTAATAAGTATGGGGACAACAAATTACCACAGTGATTTCAACGTGAATGCATCTTTCATGATGCTGGGGAAAATCAAGCAGAAAATCAAACCTATGCATGCTTACAGCTACATCACTGGTACACACACACACACACACACACACACACACACACACACACACACACACACACACACACACACACACACACACACACACACATACACACACACAGGATCATACATGGATGCATCTCTTCCCACCTAACTGGATGTATTGTCATTCACAATGACAGGGACGATGTACAATGTATATAAAGAAAAGGAAAGGAGGAGGGAGTGGGGGAGAGGTGTGGAGTGCATACAAACATTAAAGGGAAGGTCCTGTTTTGGTTGATGATGGCACGTCGGGATGAAATTTTTTGGCAAGATAATGAGAAACTACTTATGAAATATGAAAGAGCATTGAAATTTATGGGGAATTCAAAGTTTGTTTGACAAAAATTGGTCTAGAAATGGCTGAGAAATGCAAAAATACGTCGTCCGATAAAAGTGTGGGACCCACACTTTCCCCCGTGATACGACCTTACCTCCCTCTACCGTTTGAATTTGACTACATTGGGCTTGGGGCTTTTTCAACCGTTATCTTCCGCACACGCGAGCGATGTGTACCGCACGGCTTGGTCTGGGAGGTTGACCTTTTCACCTCCGTGAATTTGGGAGACAGACGGCGCGGCGAGGGAATATTGCGTAATCATGGGGGTTCATGGCACATTTGCAGACCTGTATGCACGTCGTGTGTGCGTGGAGTTCTGTGATCGCACTGCGGTATCAGCCGTCGCGTCGTTCCGTTTGTTTACTTGAGGGCACATAGTCTCTTTTCCTCGGTGTGATGCTGCGTAGAGAGCTCTACGGATTCCGACTCGAGAGCAACTGAAACAGTTAGGTTTTGCAAGACGAGGTATACATACGTCTCCGACCCAGAAATCTCGCAAAAGAATATAGAATCTTTCGAAATGAGGCGTAGGGGACAACGAAGGGATCGCGATTATTGAAACTGGACAAGATGCCTTCATCCCGTAGAAATGAACCGACGCGACACCTGGATCTACCGACCCCAGCTCGCGATGTCCTGAGTGAAAAAGTGAGTATACAGGCATTTAGTGTAGAAGTTAGTCAGTCCGACCCATCTTTATCCGTAAGTGCAGATGTGAGAGCTTGAAGTTTATCTCGTGAAGAATATCCTGTGCCTGCTAGAAAAGATGTATGTAGGATGACCCACAAAAGACTTGATTACTTTATTTTTTCACCTTGATTTTCAAGGTTTTATGCGTGTAAAAAGTTCAGAAAAATAGATTTCTGAGTAATGAAATTCGCAAGGGGTAATCGGCCAAACGAGAATGAAGTAGGGTCCCTTAGTGCAGAGTGTTCGTTGATCTGAAAATGAAATAAATTTCCTTATTCTGAAGCGTCCATAGTATTCTCAAGATTATGTGTATCGATCCGAAAACGAAATAAGGCTCGTTATTCCAAAAAGGAGATTCGTTAGTCAAAAATGAAGGAATATTCGTTATTAATTCTAAAAGTGAATAATATGTGCCCAAAGAGAATGGGGGAAGGGGTGATCATAATTTCTGTCGAGTATAGTTTACATGAGATTTGGAAGGGGATGATCTACACTGTATACTACTAGGTAGTACAAAAACTGTATTAGAAACAGGGGAACACAATGGCGCGGCAGCATTACACCCTCGTCGTGTCATTTTCTTTTCCCTACCTTTGAGTAGCCCCTATTTATAATAACCGTTTCTACATCGTATTACATAGCTCATCCTTATAATGTAATTAATCTGTCATATCATAATCATAAAAATGAAGTATACAATACCTGCAACATAGCAACTAACGCTGGCCGTTTGGCGGAGGTTCAGTGGTCCGATGCATCATGATAATGTGCGTGTGTTTGCGTATCATTTTCATTCAATTTTCTCTGCGTAGTATCCTATATACTTTTTTATATGTATTATGATTTGTTTGCTTTTGTTTTCAAAGCTCTTCAATTACTGTTTGTTATTATTAAGTCGACTGAGACTCTACTTGTATATGCCGTAGAAGACTGTAGGTTGTTCATTCACTGTGTCAGTTTTGTCCATCTATGTAGATCGTACATATTGTACATAGATCCATCATGATGAATTGCTGTTTGCTTTGATGTGCCCTTTTCTTTGAAGTGCTGAATAATTATGAAAGTTATAATAAATGGAAATATGAAATAGATTTTGTAATTTGACAAGCTATAAGATGATTTGCAGGTTGCATAATTCCATTTCCATTTCATAATTTGTTATCACAGTCAGTGTGAACAGCTTGATGTCAGGTTCTAAAACTTTTTAGGATGCTATGATTATGTTCCCCGGATGAATCCCTTCTTCATCCTGGGAACAATGCGTGTATAATTTTTCATAGATTGTCGGTTATGAATGCAACCAATGTCTTTTCCTTTTACACTTTCAGTAGGCTATGGATACTCTACATCTCAAATGGCACTTTAGTGGTTTCTCGGGACCTCTGAAAATGAAATCAGACCACCAAACTTCTAAACAGTTTATATTTTGACGGTTCCATCGGAGAACTGTGTCGAAAAAAATGTTTCCTTTCATTGGTAGGCCACGATACATTTCTTTTTTCGGGTCATCAAAATTCGAATTGAACGTTTTTGTAAGCGATCCGAACAGGACACCAAAAATAAATGAATAAATAAAACTCAAGTTTGTCTCGGAATTAACTTGTGAAAACTCAATTGATTCCATTAACAGGGAACGCGGGATATTGCGATGAATCATGGTAGTCAATGAGATACGTTGTATGACCCGACGTTACTCTTTCAATATACGTTTACGCGTGAAAAAAGAATGAATCTCTAATTCCACTGTATCAATTTTTTTTTATAGATCTCAGGAGCAAATCGAGAAAAGACAGGAATGCGCATTGGAAGCCAGTCAACAAAGGTAATGTTATTCTAATAAATATATCAACAAACGTGACCTGTTCTTTTTCGCATTGTGTGTGTGTGTGTGTGTGTGTGTGTGTGCATGTGTATTTGTGTTTTTGTTTTATTTTGTTTTGTGTTTTTTTTTGTAGGATGTGAAAACACGTAAGGCCTATATCGGCCTATATGACGCTTATTTTTATTCCGCGAATTTCTTATTAGTCAGAATGGAAGGCATTGTGTGAATATCATTTTACTCTGGTACATAAACTACGGGATGTGCAATTGAATCGTATATTAGTTGAAGAAAATGTCTACTCATGGAACCATGGTAATGATAAAATTATATATGAAAATGTTTCTGTTTTGTTCTTTATTACACAGGCAGATGTGTTCAACAAAATAACAAAACCAAAACCAAAAGCACTAAAAAAATTGGAGAGGTTCGGACATGCCGATTTTCTATTCCCGGCCACGAAGTATCGCCAGAGACAAGTCGCTTTATCCATCTGTCTTTCTCCTGAAAAGTTTCTTCCTCCACCTCTCCGAAGTTCGGCTGAGCCCCTTCACAGCCTGAACGTTCCTGGCGAAAACCATGCCCAGCCCTCATTCCATCTGGCCCGCTGCTACCACTGCCCACCTGTCTAAAGAGTTGAACATTGGGGAACGACGTTGATGGCATCACAGCGAGTATCCACGGTGGTTGTTCAAACTGTGTGAACAGTTCCTTTGGTAATCTACTCTGCTGTGGAATCGGCAGTAGACTATATCATGGTGTACTATTAGGCCGTATTTTTTTTTTTAATACAGTGTACTGTACATTGTTCTAAGTTTTGCACACAACTATATCCCCACAAACACAAGAGCCACTATTAGGGTTCGCGCGTATGCCAAAAAGCGGGATACAAATCTCGAGATTTACATGACCATCGTAATCTCGAGATTTTTGCAAATGTGCACACAAAATCCCACTAATTTTCGCGATCAGCATCGCGACGGTACCCCCAACAAATCTTGCACTTGATTTCTGAAATAGTGCGCTGATTTGCTCCCGGTGACCGCGTAAACGGCTGACCGAAAATACTTTACTCATCTCCAGATTTTATATTCCATCATTCAAACGAGCATCACAATAATGGGTAAATGACAACATCACACTACTGTGTGGCAGCTGCGTAAATATTGTCGGTACATGCAAACGCGTGAAGAGGGGGAAAAATCTCGAGATTTGGAGTTCAATCGTCATCCTGGGTCGTCATCCCGCTATGTTGTTATACGTGTGGATCCGGCTAATGGCGCGTAGATATTCTACATACTGGAAAGATAGTAAACACAATATCAAGACATGCATGATCATGAATGCGAACGATCCGGGTGAACAAGCGCATGTTGTATCATTGTACTGATAGGGTATTATGAAGGAAATTGTACGTATAAGGTCCACGAGTGTTACTTTAGTAGCCGCGTTTGTACGTACCATATAGCGGGTTACCAAGCTCCCCGAAACTCGAGTTTTTATTTTGTTTTGTTTTATTTGTTTTCTTTGTTTTTGTTGAAACCGTTAATCGACACTCTCCAAATTAATTGGTTAGTAGAGTATACTATGCGCTCGGAAACTAGAGTTTGTTGGGCTTTTTGTCTGTTTCTTTATTTGTCTGTTTTTATTTTTGCAGCCTTTCTCCCTTACAGAAATACTAGTAACTCGCTAATTGCCTATCGATAAATCGATAAAACTACAAGCGTTGTTCTTGAACCTCACATACATTGTCGAGTGCACGCCGTTGTGGCGTGCGCTATGAATGATGGGATATGAAAGATTCGAGTTTTTGTGGTCGACCGTTCACACGTATCTGCGGGACAAAGATTAGCGCGCTAATGACAGCAAGATTTCTTGGGTTTAGCATTGCGCTGCTGACCGCGCTTTGTTGGGTTTTTGTCCACTCGTGCAAAGAACTCAGTTTACTAGCGGGTTACAAATTTCTCGTTTTGTTACCCAGTAATTTTTATACGTGTGAATCCCCCTATAGGCGTGTATAGATGGGTAATGAATGCCAGCGCGTTTTCACTTATTTTCATGTTTATTTAGGCTGTATGTTTGTTTATTATTGCCCTTGTCATATTCAACAAAACAACAAATTACGATACAAAATAATAATATTATACTCGGTATACATTACGCAACAGTCACTCCAAAGATATTACCCTGAATGCCCATCCCCCGTCACATGGACGTAGGGCCTAATTTACACTGTACAGTGACGTTCAAACAGTAAAAACATTGACTCAACGATCAATCATTAGTTCACACATTGTATACACACATGTTTACATGTATGCTGGTTAATTTCTTTGGTAGTGCAATACGCTGTACAGGCCTGCTGGTAAATTCCCACAAGATGTTCGTAATCTGTCCTTTTTAGTACCTCGGATAAGCTTGATTTTCAGACATTTCCTTTTTTATGTCGAAGGTATATTTTCTCTCTTCCTTTTCTCATATTATCCCTGTGAATTATCCCTGGATGAATTTTCTTTGCAAATATGTGGCTCGACCGTAAGTTTCTTATAGATAATCTATTACATCGGTAAGTATGTAAATTTTGCTATTAACAAACAGGCAATGTTCGCACCTCTTTAAAATAATGGCAGAGAGAAGTTTAAATTTGCGCTTTCAAGCACAGCGATATGCTTGACGTGGAATTATTATAGGTGATATATTGAATACGACTGGGAAGAACACTGTCGAACCGAAGATAATGATAATTCACATTTTACTGCTCAGTATTATCAGTGTAATTCATTTTTGTATAATATTCACATTATTAGTATTATGTCTCGCCATCGTTGTTGTTCCTGTTACAGGTCATTGGTCATTGGTGTTTTTTTTTGTTTTTGTATGTGTGCTATATGCCTATATCTCGCGAATCGTGAAGAGGCTAATGGCTGGGAGCCAAATGATATCAGATAATTATTGTCGATAGCATTAGCACTAACTGGAACGGATTCCACGTACTCTGGCGTTATGAGCATCGTCAAAATAATCTTGACAAAACATATTTTCTCCTCAATCAAAACAGAGGTTCTCAGGAGGTTTGTAATGACAACTTATATAGAGAATGAAATTATATGTGATGATGATAATAGTACAGTATTCATGATAATCATTACAATGGTATAAAAAACGGTAACAACAAAGGCAACAATTTCAAGCGGCAATACCAATTCCAGGAGTTAGCTGTTTTGTTTAGATATAACTTCGATTTTTTTTTTAATACCACGAACTGCGTGTTTGTGATTGATGAAAAAAAAAGTTAAGTGCATTAATTACTTCACGCAACCACATTGGCCTCATTAGCTGTTATACGAGTTGATAAGAATAGTCACAGAAATATTCATTTTCAAAAGTGATTGACACTTCGTCTTGTAATTGTACTTACATTTCCCTTGAAATGTTGGTATGTACGGTCCGATATCACCATCTCCGGTTCTGTCCGAGGTCATAATGTGCAGTAATCGTGGATACTGGTTAGCTCGGTTAGCTTCAAGAGGGATAATTTTAAAGCGAGATGCCGATCCAGAGCACTTGCAAGATATACTTACTTTATACACTTACTTTATACACTGACGAGAAACTAACTGTAAACAATCGAGGGAACTTGATTAACCACAACTGAAATGCTCTTCCAGGGAATATAAAGCATATGAAAATATACAAGGGTTCACCTTCAAGATCAACTCTTCTTGTTTTGTTCTAATTTATTTATTTTGTAATTCAATTATTTTTTAGTGTCTTTTTATTGCACTTCATTGTACTTGAATGATGGTGAATAAAACTAGACTGAACTAAACTAGAACCGAGTTTGTAATCCTTGACAAGATCAACCTTGTTTCGTTATGTTCGTCAAGTTCACAGCTTTGTCGACCTCATGTTTCAGCAAGGAACTGTGAACGGAAAGATATCCCCTCCCTCTCTCTCCCTCTCTCTCTCTCTCTCTCTCTCTCTCTCTTTCTGACCTTAGTTTCAGGCTTACCGTGTTGTTTTGTTTCAGTTTTTACATCAGAATTGTCGGAAAAGATTTGAATGTAATCCATGGTCGGGGAGGTGTGCTGCCGCACATTTTCAGCCCTCGTCTTACTGCATCCGATTGAAAAATTGCCTTTTATACATCGACGTTTATAAGCATTAGAAATCTGATCAGTGTTTTTGAAGTATCTTTGACAAAATAAATCATGGATGTACATAATCGAGAAGAATTCAAACCTACGACCTCCTGATCTCCGGATTTTCAGGAATATATTGACATCTTATTCCTACACAAAATTTTGGTACACTGTCTTTTACATCTATGTATCTGTGTATGCCCGAAATGAGTTGGATGTGATGTATACAATTTCTATAAAATGATACATGTATCTATAGTTCACACCAATGTCTCATCTGTATTATGGTTTGCGAATTGTCTCCATGTTGATACTTTATAGTTTTCCCCTCCAAAATAGCCCAAAAGAGTCTTGCTATTTAATTTAAAGAGAATTGCTGCAGTCTGTAGGCCTATCGTTATATTTTTATACTATGTGAAAATTATTTACCATAATACACGCATTTTTTTAAATATTACAATGTTATTGTATATAAGATCAACAGATTTATCATTATTTATTATAAGGCTTGTTTCTTATACTACTTACCTTTCCGCATCAAACAAGATACATTGTTTAGCACTGTCAGAATTGTGATTGAAAAAAAAAATTATGTGGTGTGGTTTACGTAGGTACATGTATACAAGTATTTATTATATATACAGATATATATATATATATATATATATATATATATATATATATATATATATATATATATATATATATATATATAAAGTAAAAGAATTAGTAGAAGAAAAACGCCGTAAAAAATAAATCATAGACCTTGAAGATCTTAAAAACGGAGCATAGCTCTCAAATACTGAAAGGCAAGGTCACACTCTTCATCAGTTCAAGAGTGTGACCTTGCCTTTCAGTATTTGAGAGCTATGCTCCGTTTTTAAGATCTTCAAGATCTATGATTTTTTTTTTTTACGGCGTTCTTCTTCTACTAATTCTTTTACTTATTATCATCAAGATGCCGAGCAGACCAATTTTCTTATTACATTTCTGTATATATATATATATATATATATATATATATATATATATATATTATATTGGCCTCTTGTTATTACTATTTCTATTTCTGTTCAAATGCATGCAAATTGGTTGCTATTTTGCTTTTATGTTTATGTCTCATCAAGCCCTTGAAAAAGGCTGGTGAAACAGCCGAAAGCTTGGGGAATAAAGGCAAGACTGAACATCACTGCAACGTCTATACTGCAAGTTTTCCTTCCGTCACACACACACACACACACACACACATATATATATATATATATATATATATATATACGTAAAACTGTCTCGAAATTACTCAAATTTCCAGTTCTATTCTGAAGAATGGGAAAAGACACGCGAATACAAGCGGTGTTCAAAATTTACAACAAATACACATGTACACACATCTATGAACACTGTCAAACACTGTACAGTTTGTGATATGATGGTCACTGCATGTTATAGATTTTGCTTGTGGAGATAGATTGACAAGAGTTTTTGCTTGACGGCATCGTCTTCCATACGGTTACAGCTCGTTATTCCGAAGGTTCGTTATTCCGAAGGCTCGTTATTCCGAGGCTCTTCAGTCCGAAGTTTCGTTATTCCGAAGGTTCGTTATTCCGAATTTCATTTTCGGATTAACAAAATCTTCGGAATAGCGAACCTTCTGAATAACGCTACAAAAATGTTCGGATTAACGAACCCTTTTTCATTTTCAGATTAACCAACCTCTAGGTATAGGGAATTTGTGTGTTTCGGATTAAGGAACCTTCGGAATAACGAACCTTCGGAATAAAGAACCTTCGGAATAACGAACAGCACCCTTCCATGTACAGCCAAGATTTCAACCTGCAGATGAGCCAAGACACCTTGTTTCATACGTGAGTATATAGGTATCATAAAAAGCTGTCATTGATTTGAAATTGTAACACGACATTTCCATATAGAATAATGTAAACCTAAATATAGAATCAAATAAAATGTCTTTCAGGGTGCCTTACTAAAAATTGTTTGATTAAAACATTGCTGATTTCTCCGTACCGAAACTTTTATGGATCATCACATCGCCTCCAATGTATACGTTGTTTATAACAAACGCTCAGTAAGATTTGTGTAATATGAACCATGACTCCATTCTGTCAATATATTTCGAGTTTTGCAGTCGAATTTCACTGTGGGGTGTTTGAGAGATGTACATCATGATAACTGCTAGGGAGTTGAATGTTCCAGCATGATCCTGTCGAATTTACTTGTATTATAGGTATACATCGGAGCTCTATTGTAGCTCGATCCACTAAACATGGGCAAGTCAGTTTGCATGCTATGCACAGTGAAATCAGTGAAATTTCGGCCACTATAATTATACTGAACAAAACATACGATCCCATCGCTGACAAAAACCTGACAATTGATATTATATATAGCATTCTATATCACTAGAAGTTTCCATGAAGTATAATACAACATAAATATGTAATCAAGTCACTGCCAGGGGGTCTTACCAAAAACAATTCTGAGTAAAATATTTTTGATTCAATGATTCATCACATCGCGTTCGGTACGTGTTTACTTATTTTGTTTACACGCGCTAAGCAGAATAAAGCAGAATGAACCATTTGTCAAGCAGGTAAGTCATATTATTCATGACGTGATTGACAATACAGACTTTGCCACAATAGTTCCGTAACGGTAAATTAACACAAAATCTATAATCATCGTTTGATGATAAGAAACCAAGTGTTGTCTTTATTATATTCCATGAATACTTCACGTATAAAACGTTGTGATACTATATACTTACGATACCTGCCCGTAAAAAAATGGATCATTCACGTAAACAAATCCCCGCTCTTATTTTTTTTTTTTCGGCAGTTGTAACGGGGAAGTGACTGTATGTGTATCAGACACAGCTATTAAAAAAAAAGGTGATTTCATTCATGCAAACGTGTATTATTACTATTTTGTCGCATGATTTCGGACATGAATTTCATACAGTTCAGAAGCAGCAGTGAGATTGAAATATTAACATACCTATAGAGATGACCCTTGGTTGCTAAACATACCGATTTGGCAGTCCAAATCAAGGAACCAGCCAATAAATGGTATATATTTTCCTTCTCTAATTCAATTCAATGTATTAATTTCTTTATTTCCATCTTTGAAAAGACATGATTAAGAAAAAACTTTGAATTTCAGAAACTCAAGTCCTACAGGCCTACCGGTAATTGCAGTGTCGTTGATTTTCAATTGACAATTACAAATGCATGTCGCATAACTCACATTATTATCAAACATAACTCTCTAAAAAAAAAAGATCGAGTGAAAATATTCACTCTCGAAGGAGTGAATACAAAAAAAGAGTGAATTTAGAGTGAAATTGGAGTGAATTTCGAGTGAACATGTTCATTTTCACTCATTTTGGAGTGACCGCAGGGATCACTCGAAGATTTTGGACTTTGCCACAATAGTTCCGTAACAGTAAATTAACACAAAATCTATAATCATCGTTTGATGATAGGAAACCAAGTGTTGTCTTTATCATATTCTATAAATACTTCACGTATACGTTGTGATACCAAGGAGGTACTACGTACGATACCTGCCCGTAATATGGGTCATTCACGTAAACAAAAATCTCGGCCTCGAATTATACGATTGGTAAACAAAAGCTATCATTGATTTGAAATTGTAACACGACATTTCCATAAAGAATAATTAATAAACCTAAATAAAATGTCTTTCAGGGGGTCTTACTCAAAATTATTTGATTAAAACATTGTTGATTCCTCCGTACCGAAACTTGTGTATGGTTCTATCACATCGCCTCCAACGTATACATTGTTTATAACAATATAACGCTCAGTAAGACTCAATAGGCGCTTTCACATCAGCCCGATGTTTCGAAATAGCGCGCTATTTTCTGACTTGGGAAATTAAAAAATATCTCGAGCTTGCATTTTTATCGGGCTGATGTGAAAACGCCTATTGTGAACCATAAGCATTATAACTCCATTCTGTCAATATCGCCGGTGGAGCTCTATTGTAGCTCGATCCATGGCATGGGCAAGTCAGTTTGTATGCTATCATGCACAGTGAAATCAGTGAAATCTCGACCACTATAATTATACTGAACAAAACATACGATCCCATCGGTGACAAAAACCCGACAATTGATAGTACAAGTATATATAGCATTCTAACTAGAAGTTTCCATGAAGTATATACAACATAAATATGTAATCAAGTCACTGCCAGGGGGTCTTACTTAAAATAATTCTGATTAAAATATTTTTGATTCAAATGATTCATCACATCGCGTTCGGTACGTGTTTACTTATTTTGTTTACACGCGCTGAGCAGAATAAAGCAGAATGAACCATTTGTCAAACAGGTAAGTCATATTATTCATGACGCGATTGACAATACAGACTTTGCCACAATAGTTCCGTAACAGTAAATTAACACTAAATCTATTAATCATCGTTTGATGATAAGAAACAAAGTATTGTCTCTATTATATTCTATAAATACTTCACGTACAAAACGTTGTGATACCAAGGAAGTAGGCCCTACTCCGTGATACCTGCCCGTAATATGGGTCATTCACGTAAACAAATCTCTGCTCGTTAGCTTTTTTTCGGCAGTTGTGAAACAGGAAGTGACATATGCGGTAAATTTTGATTAAAAAATGATAATAAATGACCGGACGATAGATTGCCTGAATTTCACCCCAGCATCTTTTTTTTTTTGGGTGGGGGGTGGGGGGGGGGGGGGGCTGTAACTTCACAATTAATTTCTATAAAAATGTAGTGTCTATACTAATGTATTTTGGCTCATTTGGAGGTTGAAATCTTGATGCAAACTTTTTTCGTTTCATGTGTGTGAAGCTGCAGCCTGCAATAAGTGTAGCGTTTCAAATATTGGCGTCGTCTATCTGTTTGGATACTTTCTGAAATGTCTGTTGACACACACACACACACACACACACAAATCGGAAGTTACCGATCGAGTTTTTTTTCTCCTACTTTTGGGAATTGTGAGGGTGGCTAGTCGCGATTATTCAAAAGTGCCTCACATGCGCTGATCAAGCCTGTGTCAAGACAGTCACTAACATATCTCTGAGCTGGCGGTTTGAACATCAAAAATTCAATCGAAATCCATCTAGGATCTTTTTTCTCTGTGTGTGTAGTAGCTAGTACACGTGTGTCTAGTCTTCAAACTTTCATGTTCGAGATGATAAAATCGTTGATGCCGGTGGTTCTCAAATACAGACATACGTGAAATATCTACAGTCGGTGCCATAATCATTCAATTACAGTACTTTCTTCGGACTCACAAAGTTTAGTACCCAATGGCACAACCTTGGATACATAGTATTCAATGGATGGAGCTGTACATTACTAGACATTCGGATTATTTCCATAACCAGGTAGGTATATAGGGATACTGGTATCGGCGACCCAACACGTTCAATGGGGTTACGATACCGGTGTGTGTTCCACCGTACACCAAATGAAGCAAGTGGCTGGGCATTGGGTATTGTGTGTGTTTCTCTGGTGTGTGTAGGCCTGTACGGCGAGAGTTGGGAGAAGGGGAGAAAGATTCTGCCGAGAGTCCTTGGGGAGCTCGCAGAGTGATAGGAAAGCCTAAAAATAGATGTGTTTCGGTCAAGGGGTCAGGAGGGCCTGTCGCTTGGTGGAATGGAAGGCGTGGAAGGTGGCTGGAGTTTGGCTCGCAAAACGCAGAGACAGTATCGTATTGCAATGGAAACGGCAGGTGGCGCTCTGTATGTAACGGTCATCCTGATAGATGTTGGAAAGATTTTGCCTTCTTGCAGCAAATTACTATGTACTAAATTCGTAATTTTCTCATCTATTTTACCCTGTAATGTGAAACAAAACATCATGGATGTTGATACTATCCTTCCTCAACACAATTTCATCAAGTATTCTGCAAATACTAGCAAATAACATTCTGATACGCCACATAAACAGGAACAGGACCATCCCTTTAAACTTCTGCACCCCGTCATCCGTGGAACAATTGAGTTTTTTTTTTTTCTTTGTCAGTATACCTCACATCTATAAATACCCGTTACACCTGATATCCTTCAAAAAACATGCCCTGCATTTGCACCACAGTTACTGTGACATATTGGAAATTGATATCTTACAAAATAAGAAATGCAATTTTGATGAAAGTAAAGTGTATTGTTATGTTCATCATATCTGGAGGCTAGTATATGACTTCAATAAAGACTAGGTTAAGATGCTTCTCTGTTTTCTTTGCAGAATATGAGCAGAAGAACTTTTCAGAAGACATTTGATCTGCATGAAGCAAAATGTTGCTCATGAAAAAAATAATGTACACTACACAACTTTTTCTTTTCATCATACAGTGTCAAAATGCATACATCACTGAAATTATAATCATCAGATGACCACGAGAAGTAATCATTGCTATTGTAAACTTAGCCACTCTACAGTGACCTCTCATAGTGACACCAGTGACATACTTCATCAGACTAGTCTTCACTCAGGACAAATAAAGATATTGACTGAACAGACATCAAGGCAATCAAAAGATGCAGAAAAGAGGCTGGATGCCAAGGCTACCACATTCTGGACTGATTCATCTCTTTCTGCTCGTATTCATGGACCCACCTGATGACGGTCCGCATCAATGTGGATCGCGCTTCGTTGTGGAACGTGATGATGACAGACGTGGGCGGCAGCCTCGACACATCGTACGGTCTCTTGTGACACCTTCATGAGAAAAACATGCAAGGAACGGGAAAAAAAGTGTCACTTTTTTCACCTAAAGTGAACAAACATGCATTCCTGTATCGATCTTGTGAATCGAACTCAATCAATGATTAAAGAGAGAGGCAAATTGCATGGGCTATGGTGTTTTTGACACAGAGGGTAGTAGTTGCCCTCAATTGTAAAGCACAAGGGTATGTCAGGAAACGAGGGTTTTACCGACTCTCAGAACAGACAGCTCATGTGGTATGCATTAAATGTGGAAGGAGGAAGGGATCTTCAGAGTGTAATGAACCAGGGTCTGAAAGGCTAGGAAGGAGAGGAGATAGTCCCAAGACGTAGGAATTGCCATCTGCTAAAAATAGGATTTCAAAGCCAGAATGGGAGAAACTTTCGGTCATTCCACTCAACATTCTCTGTATTCATCAAAGCAAGATGAACTGATGTTCTTGAAAAAGATATCTAGATTATAACTGACATTATTTTTTTTGCTGCTGAATCCATTAAAGATCTCCAACCTAAATTGAGCTTCAGTAAATGTATTTGAGATGATGCCCGCCCATCATCACTTGCCAAAATTTGCCAAAATTCCCAATGTCCAGAACAATTAGTAACAAATGAGGTACGACAGTCTATCAACACCTCTGTAAGTGGGGAAGAAAGCTTGCATAACATGTTCAAAGGCATCACTGCCCTATGGATCTCTTTTAAACTGCTCTAAAATTGTTTGAAAATATGCTTGGATACTCTGTTTATGCTAGTGGTAACTGATTAGGTCTGAGACTTAACTTCCAATCATATCTCTCTGCAGCATGATTCCCAAATCAAATCACGTTTAGCAGTCTGGAGGCATTTTCTAACTGAGTTGGGTTCAATTCTGAGGAGTTGAGAAAATGTGAACTAGATGGGGGGTAGATCAAGGAGGCAGAGTTTAACTGTGAATTTACTTCCATTCTATTGCTGGATATACTACATACTCATGCAAAAGGAAAGAGAACGACGGCAATATTCAGATCAGGTTTTCAGGCAAACCTAAAGGCTGTTGACTTTTGAAAGTTGTCATTACTCAATTGACATCTACAAACAAATATTCCATGGATATTGGGATTGACACCAAGAGAGTACTGCCTCTGATTATCCTTTCCCAGAGATATATTCACTCGCAAAATGACATTAGAAGCCATATTTGAACTCATTTCAAACATGTTTATGAGTGCGCTATAGAATAAGCTGCCAATGTTTGTGTATCCATCTATCAAAAACCACATTGCCCAGGGCATCGACACATAAATCAAATTTCCAGCGGTGAATGCACAAGCGCAGAGTTCAAACGGTTCCTTACCCTGCTCGCGCTTCCAAGTGCGTAATAATGACAAGCATTATATCATGACACTCAATGGCTGAAAGTTATTCACTCCACAAGCAGTTAACGAGCATCAAATCTTCATCAGAAAAAAAAGAATAAAAGCTCCTGGCCCTCTCGCTTTGAGCGGCCCAGGATGTTGAGAGAGAAAATTCTGCTCATTACTCTTTCGGCCTGGGCTTAAATGACACATCATCAAGATATGGGACTCTTGGGAGCCATTTTTAAAGGATCACATTTATCAGTGATTTCGCCCAGAAAGGATATGAACTCAGATGAACTAAACTAAACCAAACTCTAACGACCAAAGGCTCTGACCAAAAGCTCACGCACATACATCATACTTAACTCAATTTATGCGCTGCACAATGGCATACAAGTAATTCACACAATGATTGGGAAAGTGCAAAGGAAGCTGTTGATAGAGAACACCGGATTTTTACTCTTCTTGGGAATTAAAGTCTTTATGGTAGACTTAGGCTGCATTTATCTAACTTGAGAGAGAGAATCACGTTTCAAAACGCGTTTGGAACGGTGTTTGCAAACGTGGTTTGAAACGCGATTCTCAGGGTGTCGCGTTTATCTAACCAAAATACAGTCGCGATTCAAGTGGTGTCACTGCGCAGCTGCTTTGCGCCGTTTGACCCGAGAAGTAAAGGTCAACTGCATACCACCAAACATGCCTCATCAGTCACACACAAATAATGGGCAGAGAACACAACCGGAAACAACTGGGATTTGACCTTGAGATATAAACATGTTTCAAAACGACATTGCGTTTATCTTCTCAAAGAACGGCGATCGTGGTCTCAAACACTTTTCAAAATGCCCTTTGAAAGGCGTTTCAAAACGTGTTTGAAAACACGGTTGCATTTATCTAACCCCTGAAAATGCCTCAAACGCGTTTAGGATCGTGATTCTGCCTCAGAATTTTTTAAGATAAATGCAGCCTTAATCACTACTGACAGCCAACCGCAACAAATATTGCTTTCAAGTAGGGCCTACTGTATATGACATACATTTTGCAGGGTTTATATTTTGGCTAATCTTGGGAGTCGCATGCTATTTGTGAATTGAACAACAAGCAAAATTATAAAATCTGATCTTGACATGTAGGCCTATATGTGACATGCACACATACATTTCTCCATTCATTACTGTACTCCAAAATTGCGCATTCATCCACAACTACGAAATTGTCCAGAAGTCCTGATTCATTCAAAATTGGACTTGCGAAATAATTGACGTAAACAGAAGATCTTATGCTACTAGATGAAGCCATTCTATCAAAGTGATATAAACACATTCAGCACATAATCCTTAAAGGGACTGTACAGTACTGGTTTAGGTAGGGATTCATGTTTTGAACATTCCTAAGTGAGATAATGAAAAGCCTTTTATGTTGTATGAAAGAGCATGTAATTTTGAGAACGATTCAACGTTTATTTGATGAAAATTGGTTTTCAAATGGCTGACATATCCAAAAAAGTGCTAATAATAAAAGGCGACATGCCACAACTTTATTAGGATCTCTTTGTTTCACCTTGTTTTTGGATATCTCAGCCATTTCAAAACCAATTTTCATCGAATAAACTTTTGATACCACTTAGAACTGCATGCTCTTTGACATCTCATAGAGTGGTTTCTGAATATCTCGCAAAACGTTAAAAGCTAAATCTTCACCTCGACCAGAACTGTACACACCCTTTAAGAATAATTCACTGTCAAATTATTTAAAGATTCATATTAAAAGGAAAGAATACATGCTTCAAGTAGAATTCCATATCAATCAAACAATGACATCCGTCTATGGAAAGCTCAAGTCATTTTATAATCTACATTTTTTGGGGGGAAGGAGACTGCATCTTTTTCTTACAACCTATGGTGGACCTGGGACAGGACTACTGTAAAAGTGGAAATTTTCCGCGGTATTGAAATTTTCGCGCATTTCGCGCAATGAGAAGCAAGCGCGAAAATAAAAGCACGCGAATATTTTTGCATGCCCTATGTTCCAGTACTTGATGTCTTGATTCCGCGGAATTAAAAACACGCAAAAGTCTTTTGACACGGCCAAGCGCGAAAAATTAATTGCGCGAAAATATCCACGTTTACAGTAATCTGGAATGTCTTGCATTTTATCTGCACAAGTCCTTAGATCTACAAGCTGATTCCATTTACTGTAAAAGCTGTTATTTTCGCATACAGATATTTTCATGAATGAGGAGGTCACAGAAATTTTCATGAGATGCTGTTTTCACGAGTTGTCAGTAAGGCTTACTAGGAGTGCACCAATGCCTGTCTGTTTGCGACATTTTCGCATGTTGTTAAATTCACGGCCTAACAGTGATTCACATATTCAACAAATTAAACCGATGCAGAAATAACTGCTTTAAAGGGGAAATCCAGTCCAAATATAAGTTAGTCTGATAAGAAAGAGTAAAATATTACGAATTCAACAGTATAATTTTGATCGAAATCGGATTGAAAATAAGGAAGTTATGACATTTTGAAGTTTCACTATTTTCAGGGGGAAACAGTTCTTGAACAGTCAATATGAATATGCAAATGGCAAAGGGAGCATGTCATTCCCTCACAACTTTATACCATATAGTTTGTTCATAAAATTTGAAATTTCCAGTTTTTCATTCAACCGCAATAATAATTATGCCCGAGGCTCAAATCCTCGTATATCTAACTGATCACTATTCTGAAGTTATTCAACCAGGAATAACATCATGTTCAAGACTTCAATGACAGAAACATTGAATTTTTGTTATTTTTTGTACACGATCAATGGAAAATTGTAAGGGTTATGACATGGTTAGCTCACTCATTTGCATATTCATATCCACTGTGAAAGAACTGTTTTGCAGAAATTAACAAAACTTCAAAATGTCATAACTTCCTCATTTTTCATCCGATTTCAGTCAAATTTTTACTGTTGAACTCGCAAGATTCTACTCTTTTTTATCAGACTAACTTATATTTGGACTGAATTTCCTCTTTAACAGTACTTGAGATTAATCTCTTCTCAGTGATACTGTCTTTTTTATGGTATAGCATGGTGCCATTAAAATGTACATTTTACCAAAACATTTATTTGTTTCTCTCTGCATTGAGTTTTGCTAATGATTCAGGAAACATTGTCTGGCACCAGCGTTCACCTACCATCATACAAACTACACATCATTCTGCCGTGTTTAATTTTCTCGTGTGAATGGACAAGGGGAACTTTGGTGCAAAAGTACTCGGGTAGAAGGGCCAGGGGGATCACCCAGCCATCCACGAGGGCTCACTTTCATGTCTGGGCATTTGGTGAGCAGCTAGGGAAAACAAGATTGATGGCCTCTCCCAGAGCTCAGGATGAGCATCCTGAGCTCCTCTCTGAAATGCTAGTACCTACGAGTTAGGTTCCATCAACATCCACGAGTGATGAGGAATCATCAATTCTTGAGAAAGGAGCACTTTGGATCCTAGCTGGGGTGATTACGTCCGGAAATAAAAAGTATCGCCTTGCACACTCATTCCTAAAACAGCCTACTGAAGTGATCAAGTCCACAGTGTGCAGCTGTTTTTCCTCTTCTTCTTCTGTTCTTTTTATCAGATATAAACAAGTTTAAGAAATAACACAATCAAAGATTAAAGAGTAATCATGACTTGATGAACTTTCCTTTACACTAGAATGTGAAATAATCTATCAATTCCTGGAACAATTATTTGTATAAGTAGAGAAATTACAATCTTATCTCCATTGCTAATTAAATCTTCTTGTCAGATAAAGATACACTCTGGTAATGAAATGACTTGATTGTTTGATGTGTTTTAATCCATAATATCTTTGGGGAATTTTGACATTAAAATCATTTTTTTTTTTACATTTCTATCTCTGAACTGATACAAGATACCTCTGCATTTATTGGAGAATGATAAGACATAATATCTGCACAAAATCAGAAAGAAATTTACAAATATTGGCCAATTTGAGAGACGAACAGGAAATCTAAACTTCCAAAAATGTATTGCCAATTCAAACTTAGTAATAAACCTATTAAATAAGAAACATTATTAAACATAATAAACCTTAAGGGAGAAATAGGCCCTTAACTAGAACACAGCAGGTGAAGTGATGTACTTTTATGACAGGAATGTCATATTCACGAGTTTAAATACTCTCTAGAATACTCTCTTAATATAAAATATTCTTCAATGTGAGCTGAACAAACTGACTGTTGGAACAATGTTACTTCACAAACATAACATGCCTTTTTTTACTGAGATAAAAACTTGCACTCCAATCATCTACATCATTCCAACAGCAGCTCAAAATTAAATTATGGATACCTTTTCTCCTATGTTTATATTATCACTTCTTCTTAGAAATGTTCATTGCAAATACCATATTGTAAGAGAAAAAAAAAAAATCATAGTAAATTTTCAAACATATTGTGACACAGATATTTTCAAAAACAACAATCTCTGCTTGTAAACTTACACACTGCTATTCAATACTGAGCCAGAGTTAAAAATGGATTTATTTTGCAGTGACAGCTTGCATGTCAAGCACAAAGTTGCAACAAACTTGTTGCAATGTTTATACAAGAATACTGTGATGCACTACTGTCAATATTTGTGGTCATAAGGAGGCATATAAATCAAATTACTGAGTTATGTGTCATTTGGGACAAAAAAAGAAAAGAATTTGAGAGCTTTAATGGTGACTGGGGCACACTGGGAATGAGCCAAATATAGCACTTCCTGTTTGACCAGTTCAGTGACTTTTCCTATCCTTACAGCTCTCAAATCCCATAGACATTCTGCACTTCCCACTTCCACATGTGTAAGGCTTGGGCAAACACTATGAAAGCCATATATGTAAATGATGAATATGCCTGATGCTAACCTTTGACCATTGCACAATTGAAGTGCAAACACACAAATAAATAGAATTTTTTTTAAATAGAATTTATATGCATACTGTAGGACCTGCTTCTTTGTTATTCACAGGATATACCAATGATTTCAGAATTTCTCATCTAACAACTTAGTGCACAACTTTAATACACACATGAATTTTGTTACATATCTGTACTTCTATCTCTAACCAGTTTCCATAACAATGAAAGCAAACAAAATATGAAAATATGATGAAATTATACATAATAGTATGGTAATGATCCTTTTCATCACATAATAATCACTGCCCAAAAAGAAAAGAGAGAAAATAATTAGCATTTATACAAATTGCTTGGTATATCTGTTATTAAAATGTCAAAGCGGAGGGGAGTTACATACTCAGAAACAGATTTCACATCTAGAGTCCAACCTGTATGGCAGTCAAAACAAGGAAAAGAAATCTACCAAGAAAAACAGCGCTTTTACTCTTTTAACATTTATTCTGTACTTTTCCCCCTGGAACGCCACTCTTATGGGCACATTAGCTGCACACGCACATCCCGGCAGCCAAAGTTAGTATTAGCCTCATTTTTTTTTTGCAGGGTAGGTGTGAGTTGAAAACGACAACGGTGGCTCCCCACACACCATTGATCTCTATGCCTGCTAGCTTACCTGGGGAAATAAAAATGGGGTCAGCTTGTCAAATTATCACTTGCTAAGTGAACTGTGAAAGCCGCCGCGGGCCTTTATAGCACTAAGACAGCCACAACAACAATTAAAGTCTGTGTGTAGTTCTATAGGAAAGCTTCCAAAATGTAGAAAGACAAAAATCCCCCATACATCACAATCATCATAGATAATTATCTTTATACTAAAGAAAAGAGGGACCAAAGCAACAGAGATACATATAAACTGACCCATCCTTCAAAAAATGTAAGTATTCAGAAAGCATCAAAAATGTATACGAACAAATTCTCTTTACCTCACAATCATTCAGACGATTATCTTCAAAAACGAGTTTTTTATAACACTTACAGATTATGGGGAGCAGAAGTACGACATGTTTTTCAATGATAAAAATACCTGACCATCATTCCTGTAGGGTAGCCTCTTTTTGTCATGTTAGCACTGCTCTTTCGGAGGGACCTGCTTTTACCCTTAAATTGGCATAAATAACCAGGTATCCACTTTTACACCTTTGTCAAGAGGGACAATACAAGTGAAACATCATATCCAATAGATGTGTACATACTGCCTAAGATTTGAACTCAGAATCTGCTTTTTATGAGTCTAGGGTCATATCCGCTGCACCACAGCCCACTTCATTCAGACACAGTATTTTGATATCTCCTGTACCAATTAAATGGTCCTGTTCAAACACAACAAAAATTAATGGCTTTCTCAAATTGATTTCTGCACTATGATGCAAAAAACTGTAAACTGTAAGTAGACAGAAACAAAACACGCACACATACACACACACACACACACATACACACAATGGATAGCCTGGTTTTCCATCATGATTGTATTATGTAAAATGCATTGACAGTAATGTGGATGTTGAAAGATTTGTAGCAAGAGATTGACAATCATATTAATGTACTGGAAGATAAACTATGTAACTTTGTTGAATATTTCCATAATCATATTGGTTGCTTGTTTCTTATTTAACAATCTGGGTTACATGTCTCTTTTCATGTAATTTTATCATTCTAGACTTTGCATACAGCTTTATCAATTGTGCTGTGAATCAGAATGAAGCTGCATTCACAGCATTTCAAAACCGGGGGCAAATATGAAAAGACTACTGCAACTGAACTAAATGTGTAATGTTGAGAGTAAATTTGAATATTTGTGATCATCACTATTGGTTATATGTGAGCAAATTTCTTTTTAGGTATTTGAATATACATTGTAGTTGCAACCTCTTGCAAGACCTCGAAGTGCACAAGGAATTGCTGCAAGAAGAAAATTAAAGTAGCTGACTGCAAGTTTGAGTGACACATGATCGGCCGAAGATTTACCCACGCTTGTTGCTTTTGCAGGTCTGTGTGTTTTCACCCATCCACTAATGACGCTATGTAAATCCAGAAGTTTGCTTTGATGTCACTTAAACATCTCTGTTAAAACCACATATCAACACAGTAAAAGCATTCAGGTATCTTCTGTACGCTTCCCGTCATGAATGAATACAGGGCAACAAATGTAATCTTGTTTGTCTATATGTAACCTCACTCCTGTTTTTCATGTCACTTATTTCTATAATGAATATTGGGGAAAACATTGATGTATCAATGTTAGTGTTAAAACAATCAAGAGAATTCTCTGTTGCATAGACCAACTATTTTTTGTTTATTCTTTGGGCAAATATTATTTGTTAATTAATCCCCAATAAATGTTCAATGATTCATAAAGATGGTATATTCCCACACATTGTGTGTGAGAGAATTCCATTTATCCTTCACATAGGCAGAAAAAAAGTTGTTAACATATTCATCTAAAACCAGAGAAAAATTTTTCTAAAAATGTCACCATATATCAAGTAAGATACAAAGATGTTGCTTCTAATGGCTCAGTGATGGGTTCCAATGTATGACGATTTAATGATGCCATATCCAAGCTGTCAAAACATTTGCAACGGTCACAATTTCCTGCAGAGACTATCTGTTTACTTTATTTTGGCTGCTTTCAGCCAAGCCAAATATGATGTGAAACTTCCCTATAACGTAGACACAGCTCTTACCATGCAGAGATTACCCAATCAATTAAAAGTACCCCAAAAAGAAAGCAAAAACAAGGCACAGAATGTTTAGAATATATTATGTATGTATGCATGTATGTATGTTATTTATGGAGCATTTCAAA
The DNA here is from genome assembly GCF_040938485.1 of Diadema antillarum. Lineage (NCBI taxonomy): Eukaryota > Metazoa > Echinodermata > Echinoidea > Diadematoida > Diadematidae > Diadema > Diadema antillarum. The sequence goes on from NW_027270918.1 coordinate 4,903,836, forward strand.
TCCTTGCTTCGTATATTTCTACCAAAAATTATTCTCTTTTGCTTTCTTTTTTTATATCATATATACCCTGGGAGCATGACCACAAAAGTGAGTTTTTGTTTGGCAAATTCTTCCCTCTGCTTGAAGCTGTTTCAACTCACATATGAAACCTTGTCCACACAACAAGCCGATCCATTACAAAGTCGACTGGCTACTACAATGTGACCATTTCACCTTCACACTGCTACACAGAAACACAACCAGGCAGATTTCGTGACCCGGTTGATTTTTACGATTCCGCTATTGATGTGCGGTGTGCAAACTCGAACAAAAGAGAGTCTCACCTATTCGTGAGAGATTTTATTTCATCTGTTGGGTTTCCTTTGCCGCTCCATACCGTGCGGATAAGGTCATAGACGCGGCCCCTCCAGCTGTGAAATTTGCTTCGGCAGCCTCGCACTGTTGCACTTGACACTCACTTCATCAGTGCCACACTCAGCGGACTGAAAAATGGTTTTGATTAGGGTAGCTGTTTGATTTCCCTCGGCTTTGATGAATACATCATGGGGCTGCTCCAACAGAAAAAGAGCTAGGCCTTTTTATAGCTGACAACAGAACTTGGTGGCTTCCACAGTAGACATATCATGTATGAGCACATTCATGAGGCAATTATAACCTGAAATGAAGACCCTTTCTGATCTGCAGGCAACTCAAATACCTTCAGCAGTACAACAGCAACAAAATAAAATGAACAAACTCGCATCAAGAAATACTACCTTTTCCTGCTGCTGCATTGAAAGAAAGTCTTAAGACTACTGTTAAACCAGAAATGTTCGTGTGTGTTTCAGTTTCCTGAATTTCACGAGAGACAAGATTCACAAAATTACAACGCACGCAAAAGTTCTTGTCTACACTGCAATTCGTGAAAATCTCTCGTTGCGGAAAAGGATGTCGGTTCCAATTAACAAAAATTCACAAAAATATCTTGACATGAAAATATCTTGCTTTTGAGTATACCTCGACGTGCAAGATATTGTAATTAGCTCTTTCAAAGGTTAGAACATACCATACCTACTTCCTGTAAGCAATGAATATGGGACTGTATGTAACATGTCCAGATCCTGAATGCAGGGGTCAAAGGACTTTACGCACTTGTTAAGAGCCTGACTGCAGTGTTCAAGAGCATAAATGCCTTATACAAAAGCCTGAATGTACTGGTCAGGGACTGTATTCACTGGTCACCAGCCTGAATGCACTAGTCAAGAGCCTGAATGCACTCGTCAAGAGCCTGAATGCGCTGGTCAAGAGCTTGAATGTGCTGATGAAGAGTCTGAATGTGCTAGTCAAGAGCTTGAATACACTAGTCAAGAGCCTGAATACACTAGTCACGATCCTGAATGCAGTGGTCAAGAGCCTCAATGCACTAGCTATTAAAGAGCCTGAATACACTTATCAAGAGCCTGACTGCACTGGTCAAGAGCCTGAATGCTCTCGCCGAGAGCCTGAATGTACTGGTGAAGAGCTTGAAAGCATGGGTCAAGAGCCTCAATGCACTGGTTAATAGCCTGAATACACTAGTCCAGAGCCTGAATGCAGTGGTCAAAAAGGACTACACTGGTCAAGAGCCTGAATGCTATGGTCAAGAGCTTGACAGCACTGGTCAAGAGCCTCAATGCACTGGCTAATAGCCTGAATACACTAGTCAAGAGCCTGAATGCAGTGGTCAAAGGACTACACTGGTCAGGAGCCTGAATGCAGTGGTCAAGAGCTTGACAGCACTGGTCAAGAGCCTCAATGCACTGGCTAAGAGCCTGAATACACTAGTAAAGTCAAAGAGCCTGAAGATAGTCTTGACATCAGTATCAGTCTAGTGAGTTCATATTGCTCTCTCAAAGCAAAAAAAAAAAAAAAAAAGAGCCAGGTTTCATACCTGCAAAATGACTTGTTTATGAACGTGTTTAGTGTAACACTACAATGCTATATAATGGAGTGATTTTTCCATGCCTGAAAGCAAACATTTATCACATCTTTCCTCAAGATGTCTCTCACATCATGACTAGCCTGTTGTGCTATAGATATGATTCCAATCAGGTTTTCCTTTTTTCCATGAGTGCATTCCAAATCTGTAAAACTTCTGAGACATGATTAAAGTGCATAGCTCAACTTGTGTTCACTTTGTCTGCGTGTGTGCATATATACAGAGTATTTATTACATCAGGGCTCAACACTAACTTTGTTCTCTGGTGGCCTGCTTGGGCCACTAGGCTGTTTGAATTTGAAATTTTAGTGGCCCAAAAGAGAAATGTAGTGGCCCAAATTTAAAGGAAATATAGAAATTCATTTTGAACTCTTAGCTGTCAGATCAGGCCATCAAAAGATAGCCTTTTTGGAAATTTGGTAGCCTGACATCAATTTTCAGTGGCCCCAGACCACCAAGCCACTACTAATGAGTTCTGGATATTCATGTATGTGATTGTGTACGTGAATTTCTAGAGAGTTCCATGTTTGATTGGCAGGGAGTAGAGTTAGAGACACAGCTGTTGTATGTATTTTGGTAATGCTGTTTACAATATTATTGGTAGGCAAAGTTCACAAATCTCACTATCTGAACACTGCAACTCCCTGTAAAACATTTAAAAATGCATTACAGGAATGTGATTACAAATGGGCACATAGGCCCTATATGTGTCGATCTGAAACCACTCTAAAACATCATTTTTCAACACTCAACACCTAAGACCTGTCATTCAGGAACTTATCAACAATCAATAGCCACCATAAAAAGCAGTGCACTCCAAACCACTGGAGCGAGGGTGCATACTTGGGCAATCTCCCGCAAATTAAATATTTGCATTTGATTTGTATTCTCCTGCCAGCTGTTGCACCTCAACAGACACTGAAGCGAAGCTTGCTGTGCAAACAGGAGCCGGGGAGAAACTTTGATTCTTAAAATCACGGCCTAGGTGCACCTAAGGCATTTTATGTCACCTTTAATAAGAACTCAATCACTCTCATTGAAACGGTTGCCAGGTTTCATAACAAACCAAATGCAATTTTCCCAGCAAAACACCGCTAGACTGATAAACCGTAGCATTTGTTCTATCCACTTCATAACCTGTCTTAGGGTAAATCTGTAACAGCTCATCCACTGTATAAATCAATCACACTGGATAAAAGGATTTATAAGGGAGGTGAGAATTCACAAGAGCTTTATAACCTGGGCAAGTATGCTCTTCTCCTTGAGCATGGTTGCGCGGGTCCTCAATGGTTGGTATCTGCTCTGGGCCCCCCTTGCTAGAAACTCGACTTGCGATTAAACGCAACTTCACATTAAACGCGAGTATCGCCCATAAATTGCTTTTGATCCCTGCGTTCCATTGCTAGAAGAGACTTGCATTTGATTCTCATTAATTATTCAGATTTAAATCATTGTGGATGAGGATAGTCTGAAAATAGTTGAAATAAACCCCTGCAAATAGCAAGCGCATCGTCCATACATTGCAACAAGTGACGACAGTAGATATTGAAAAGTACGCTAAAATATGGAAATATGTGCTAAATTCCTTGAGTAATGAAGTTTTACAGAACACTACTTTAGGATTAGAATGGCTAGGATACCTCAATATGCACAGAATTTGCTTGTTTAAAAAAATTAACTCACGTTCATGCCGACTTCAGTCCCTGAATAATACATTCTGTGATATGACGTTGAAATCAATAAGTGGGACTATAGGATACCATCTAAAGCTGTGGCAAGTTCATTGACAAGGAGTTTTTACGATCGCATTCATTGCAGCTTGTAGTTTACAAATTTGAATACTTCCCGTACGAATCATGAGATCTTTATTTCATAAGTTTGATTTTCAAATGCTATGCTGCAGCAAAAAAAAAGAAAAAGAAATGCTAATCACAATAGAAAGTGTGTGATTCAATTTCGTGGGGTTGTCATTGCACGGTCTCCTACATACAGCACTACACATATATCTCTATGAACACTGCTTTACTGTAGCTAGCTTGCAACACATACATACAGTATGTATGTGTGCATATATGCAATGCTATCTTCGTTAGACGACAATCAAAGGGGTGGGGGTGTGGTCGTTCGCTTCCGGACAATATTAGACAGTGCATATTAAACTTATCAACCGACAATATTTCTGTAGGCCTAGTTGATGAAAACTGACCTTCATATGAATTTCTGCAATGTTTTAACGACTGATTTTACTTAACACAATTATCTGTTGAACAAAAGGAAATATAAAGAAAATCCCACAAAAATTCACTTTTCTAGCATTATGAAAGAGCACTTGACTAATCGCGTTCAGAAAGCAGGGAATAATTGCTATCCTTAACATACATACATGTCAGTATCAAGTTGACGGAATGTGTAATTTTCATGAAAAATGAATTGTGGAATCCCTTTGTATTTTCTTTACATTATTGTCCACACATACGTCATAACCTCTAGTAGTCTCCTCATCCAGTGGTTCTAACATCAAAACTGTAAAAATTCATAACTTTTGTCCGATTTTCCTCAAACTTTCACTGATGTGTTCTACAAATGTTGCTGAGACTTTCACTCAATCCACATTGCTCTTTGGGCTTGGGTTTCCTTCAAAGTCATGGCAATTGTATTTCAAGGATTTTTTTTTTCGGGGGGGGGGGGGGGGGGAGGAGGGGGGTTATATGTTTGGTTTTTAACTTATTATCATATTGAGTTATTATTTTAGTTTTCATTCCATCACAGTGATTCTTGATTGGAAACTCAACCACTTGTGAAATTGCCTTACAAATCTGAATTTGTGAAATGCTATCCTTGTAAAATGTGATAGGCCCTATCTATTATACACCATAGTATGTGGGGGAAAAAAGGAGAGAAAACAATTGCCCACAGGTTGTTTTGTTTTTTCTTTGAGCACAAACCACGACTAAAAAGCCCAGAATTTTAAAAATCTGTTTGGCCAACAATTGTATAGGCCTTGCAAAAATCTGTCAAACATATATGGTTTGAAGCAACCTTCAATAAAAAAAAAAGAAGACAGTGTGGCAATTACAGCTAGACTAAACAAATTTATTTGATTAGCCTTGCTTCCATGCTACTGAATATTTTCCCTCACCTGTCTATCATAATCAATCAAGCAATTGCAACAGTCTGGATACTAATCATCCCCTCAGTTATTTGCCTATGCCCTTGGTAAACCAGCACATACAGAAGAAGCGCAGTCTTTACTAAGGATTGTCGGGAAATATATCAGCTAAACTCATCTTATGGGGATGACAAGAAAGAGAGCTCGCATGCTGGACAGAAGGCTACAACCCTTCCAATGTTGAGGAACACAGTGTGAAACGAATACCCTTCAAGGGCAACATGCCAATTATTTTCCTAAGAGATAGGATTCACCAAATAGATGATGCTATTTATTCTGTCTGCATGGGAAGATGAATATTATTGGGATCACTCTGCAGCCCACGGTGAAAGAGAAGCACAAAATACTGCGGCAGGAGAGGATGTGACATTTGATATCAGAGAAATCAAATTCAATGACAACTTTGTTACCCAATACAGTACAAATGAATGTCAAAATCTACAAACCACAAACACCAACAGATGTCCTTCTAGTTGTATAATGGTGATGAGACCCATGTGAAAGGGTAATGCCATTAAAATTGTGTCTGTGAGTCTCAAGCTCTGGTTATCAAACAAAAAAAGGGACATTACATAGCAAGAGCTATAACAGTAGTTTTTGGGGTCTTTTTTAATGCATTGTGTCTGACAACCTTCCTTTATTTCCTGAACATATGGCTTGTCAATTATATCACACAACTTAATGTTCGTTATAATAAAGATCTCACATCTCGCAATTCCAAGGTCAGGCAATTTATCTTGACATTTGACTTCACTACCCATTGTACATTGGGACTTTTCTATACAGTGAGGTAGCATAATCATACTGGAACCCTTTGGAGATGAACTCCTTCAAACATACAGAATACATGTGCAGCAGAGTAATCATTGTTGTATTAAAATATTTTGTCTGCATTCAGGTGCAAAAGGTCAGCTATGAATGTTCACACACTCTGCCAGAACTCTTGGCAAACACTACTCAAAGAAGCAGCTACATGCATCTCAGGGCGTGCGAGCACTCTACGTACTTGAAATGCCTGGTGTCGGGCAGCGGTCTGTCGACTGGAATCCGATCACTCTTCACCTGGTTAAAGGCATGCCGGGCGAAAGGATCCCCGCCGGACTCCACGCTCTTGGCTGCGATGTACTCACCCACGTCGAACGGCACCACGACTGGATAGTAACGGAACTGGGTAGGGGTGGAGAGAGGGGTGAGGGATTAAGTGAGAATGAATTCACTATGACTCGTTTTTGAGAATGAGAATGATAAAACTGGAAACTTCTTAATGATGGATGGGGATACAATGCTATAGATTTCCAGTGAATTTAATGGGACAGAAAAAAAATATACATATATATATGCTTTTCCTTGTACAAAAGGTGAGCACATATACTCAAGTGACATGGGATTACTTTTTCATGTCTTTTTTATTTAAAAAAAGTCTAAGAACTATTACCATAAAATTTCATACATGATATTGAGAGGCATTATATTTCAAACATGCAAAATTTGTGAAGTTTGCAAAAGGGATATACGACCTTTAAAGCCAAGGGATGGTAGAGTATTGGTGGAGATGAGAATTGGGCTTTTAACTTTTTGCGAAATACCAAGAAAACACTTATGATATAGTACAGAACATACCATTTTAAGAGGAATTCAAAGTTTATTCGACGAAAATCAGGTTTGGAATGACTGAAACATGCAAAAACAAGGTAAAACAAAGCGATCATAATAAAGTGTGGGTCCCACACTTTATTAGAATCGCTCTTTTCTTGGATATCTCAGCCATTTCAAAACAAATTTTCATCAAATAAATGTTGAATTCCTCATAGAATTACATGCTCTTTCATATTTCATAAGAGGTTTCTCATTATCTCACCAAAAAAAAAAAAAAAAATGTTAGAAACCTGAAATTCGGTCTCAACTAAAACTAAACAGTCCCTTTAAGGTTTCCTTTCACTGGCATTTCTATTTCTTCTTTGCTTCCTTTGTCAAAAGGAGGCAGGTTCTAAATATTGAAAACATCAGGGACAGGAGTGAGCTCATTACAGACCTGTCAAAATGAGTACTCACATCTTCCCCATACCCAAGTCCAAGAAACCAAGTTTCTGGGGTTTGTTGCCATTATGTGTTTTCTATAATACTTACTATTCATTGTTAGTTTTTACTAAATTGTTGTATAAATACATATGTTTAGTAAATACTCTCTCTCTCTCTCTCTCTCTCTCACTTGACCCTTTAGTTGTTCATTTAGGCTTGTTCGTTTCACTTACAGAATGTTATAAAAAGAGTAAAATTAAGCACCAAATTAACAACTGGTCTACTATTACATTACTTTGAATAATGGAGTGCTCAACATATTTCCCTTAAAATGTTTAATATCTTACAAAGAAGTTACAGAGTAATCATGCATCTACTGTATCCACTTTTTTGGTGAGAAAATTCTGACAATGCCATGGAGAAGTAAAGGCTTCTCAATCTGCATTCACAAATCTTTTAAGATTTGAACAGATTCCTGCAATCTACATATGCTAAACTATACCAACAAGGATATTCAAGACAATACCACTGGACTTTTCCTTTTTTTTCACTCCAAAAAACATGATTGTTAGACATTTTTTATTGCCAATATTATGGGTCTCAAAGAAAAGTACTTGTCTTAGAAGCTGAACTTTCATTTATTGTCTCTGTCAATAAAATTGTGATTTAAAAAGTTTTATGGTATGCTTTAAATTCTCTGAGATTTTCTTGCATAGTACATCATAATGCAAGCATTTGCTCATGTAGAATGTCTCAGTTTCCATGCTACACAACACTTGACAACAATAGCAACTGAATATAATTGCAGTTGCTATGGCACCACCTGAATGGCCCTGGTTTGGTTTTCATCATTAAGTTTATCGTAGTATTACAGTAATGCTCAAAGCACCACAAGTCTTAAGATGCCAAGAACACAGGGGTACAGAAATGTCTTAAAGGGGAAAACCGAACTCATTCATCAGCATCTGAACATCTTCTTTTTTTCAATAGAAGTGATTCCCTCTGCATTCAATTTCAAATTATATTTGGGACTCAAAGTAACAAATGTGTCTTCTTTTTAATTGTCTTCAAACTTCAGTCTACTGAATGAATACCACCATGAATATAGGAACAGGCTGTATTTTCAATGTTGTGTTTATCACGGAATACAGTCATTCAGTAGGCTTTCACGTAAGAAAAAAAAATCGTTTTAATAAATACACTTAAAATTCTCATGGGGTAAGCTGAACTCAATTCGGTCAATGAGATCATGCATATCGTCAAATTCCTATAATGCTTTTTCTTTACCCCCCCCCCCCAAAAAAAAAAGAAAAAATGAAGAGAAAAAGCTAAACTAAGTATTCTAAATGCCACAGACATTAAACAATCCAATTAACCCCTTCTGTTCATGACGGATTTCCCTAGGGGAGGAGAGAAAGAGTCATCAGCCAGAGCGTGCACACTCTTATCATATTAAATGCACGAATATAATCCAACTGCAATGCCGAAAGCCTCAAGCAAAACTTCAGGGAAAAAAAAAAAGGAAGATGCGCAGCCAAATTGCTTGCTGGTGGAGAGAGTGGGCGTACCATGACGAGAGATTATCTGAAGGATAAAAGGGCATTCTATGGCTGTCTGTTTTAATAACGGTAAAAGCCCCAATATTAAAGCAATAAACACATAATTCACGATCACAACCTTTTCAAAGTGATACATGTCTGTTTTCTTTTCTTTTCTTTTCTTTTTTCATGAACAATGACTACTCAGATCATTAAAATCATTTCATCTGATCAATCATTAATTCATCAACTAAAATTACATTAATTTGTATCAATCTATCTGTCTCATCCAGTATATATACCCAGCAATATGGGCACTTCATGTGACAGTTGCATCAGCTTAATTCCATCCAAATTTGATAGAGTGGAACTGGCTTGAATATGTTTGACTGCATTATGATAGCCAACTTCTCTAACATGCAAAATAAAAGTGGCACAGAATGATTGTTGCTGAACAAGGGCAGACTGATTTCACTTTCTGTTAATGAATAAATATATTGAATTCCGCAGCGTAGTCTGGCTGTATCAAAATTGATTACATTCAAGCAAATTGTCGAAATCATCATCTCAAAGTAACATGACACATCAATGTTACTCAACTCAAGCTAGAAGATATCCGTACACACGCACACACACACACACATACCAGGGGTGGATCCAGGAATTTCATAAAGGAGAGGCGCCTTTACAAAATTAAAGGGAGGAGCGCGCTTACCCCCTCTTGATTCGCCACTGCACACACACACACACACACAGACACACACACACACACACATATTATATATATATATATATATATATATATATATATATATATATATATATATAATATGTATGCATGTATTAATGTACAACAGTTATTGGCATTCAAACCCATCACAGAATTTCAAAGAAAATTAATCTTTCAATATGGACTTAATGCAGTTCTAACCATTACGACCTGCCATGAATTTGCAAGTGGGACTCCGCATATTAGTTTTGATGATTACATCTTGATTCTATCCATGGTTCACAGGATACATAAGCCACGGAGCTATGAATATTCATACCAAAATTACAAGCTACCGTACAAAAAACAACAACAACAACTATTACAGTATTTTAAAGTAGTAAAAAGATTGAAATTACATGGCCAATTACACTATAATTATTAATCATTCTGCATACCACGTATACCTTTTTTTTTATTCATATGTGATACAGAGATTGAATATTTTGGTCAATACGTCAATAAAGGAAGAAGTATTCAGTGGCAATTAATTGTGACATATTCCAAATTAAGAGGGATTTTCACAGGTAATTGCTGTCAAAATGTAATTCAGTCAAAACGTTGCAATTCAGTATCAAATTCTGGCTTTAAGTAATCATGTGTTTAATGATGAGATTATACTAATATAATATATCAATTTCAGATATTATCTTTCCTATTTCCTTTCATTTGCTTGCTATATTGAAATCATCTCTCCACTGCCATGAAATCCTGTCTGCCTTACGTCATGAAAAGAATGATATAGGAGTTCTTTAAATTGAATATCACTGAGTGATGCGACTCGGAAATTAAATTTCTCGGGGACCATCTAGTATTTCAGTAGCTGAGAACCACAAGCAGTTATTGGATCTAGCACAGTCTGATTACTGATTTCAATCGAAATCTTCACAACAGGTGAATGTCTGCATATAGATATGGATGGACTCTTGAATTCAAAAGTAGTAATAATGATAGAAAGTTTACTATGAAAATATCATAAGTTGTCTGTTTTTTCAAATCAGATATTACACATTGGACTAGTCATCTGAATGATTATCCTTGAATTCGCAATTTTCGCATTGGAATTTGCAATGAAAAAAAGGGTCAAGTGATTACCCCAGTATCTGCCCTGTGTCTAACTTTATGGGTGAAAGCCTGTATTGACTTTACAGTTGTGCATATGAATAGCTGGCCAAACCAGCTTAGGCAAGATTTGGGCAAAAGTAAACTTGGTATCTCACTCCACTCCACACCAGTGAGACGAGACGAAATGCTCCATTAATCTTTGTCATCGTCAGCTATCTAAAGACATTGTTGCTACACTTTACAAACTCTTTTCATTGCCCAGGTATAATAGAGCTTTAGCTTTGAGAGTGCCTCGAAACAAATTCTTCATTGGCTTCTCATTCTTTTTTTTTTCTTTTCAGGCTATTTAGCCCAAAACTTGTATTACTACGCTTCTAACTTTGGAGAGATTCAGAGGGCCAAAATTGTTTCTGTTACAGTGTATTTGTAGTCAAGCAAACTTATATGATGTTCATTGTGCTGTGTTCAATACTCATTGAACACTGCTACGTTCAAGGAGTATTGAATACCACTGTTAAGGATTTTCAAAGGGATAGAGAACGACAAATGGCCTTGTGATCATTACAAACATCAATTTTTTTTTTATTTCACATTAGTAAAACTCTCTTCATTCTGCTTTTCCTTCTTTTTGTACAATCTGTAGAACCATCTACAAAGAAAAAAAATCACAATATTTCAGTGGAAAGTTGCTAGGCAACTTTGCCAAGAGCCACCTGAAACATCACTAGAGAAATCTTTGTTTCCTTGCTTCGGGTGAAGTTTTCATTATGAAAGCATTTATGGCAGAAAAACAATTATATTTGGTTAGGTGACTTCTGGTGGCTGTTTGGATTTCTCCCTCAGCCATAAAGGAAACGTGCAGCCAGCTAGCTAGTCTTTTGTTCATGTTATGATACAGTCATAGTTGTAGCCATGAGACAATTTATTTCCAAACTGCCTCGACATTGCGATTTTAATTTCCAGCATTTACAGAAAGGTAAAAAAAAAACAGTGTGATATTTCCCAGTAAGAATGGGCCATACAGTGAATAGGAAAAATAAGCCTCAATAACACTATGACTTACTATAAAAAAATGCATTTTGCAACGCCAATGATATATTCAGGCAGATATGCTCAAAGGATTGAGTACCATCTGCCAGGCGATTATAGTCACCTGGGGGAGATCCATGAAGGATCACCATCTTCCGCCCTTTCCGTTTTTACGTTCTGCCATTAAATAACCTTCAATAATAGGTAACTTCACATTGACAGTGAGACACATCGGTACTTTGTCATGTGAATAAAAACACACTGCGACATACACCTTGAAGGACATTGCAAAATACCATGGTATTTAGGATATTAATTCAAACTTTGCACAAAACGTGCATGCAAGATTTGATTGTGAATCGTGTCATGAAATACCACTAATCATATTTCTCACATGACCTGACACACTTTTTGCCTTTTCTCATTGGAGATAGAGTATGCATGCACGGTGCTTACCAGTAATACCACAATATTTTTGTGAAAAAGAAAGGTACCCAGTGAACTAATGCTGTATCTAAGACCCCGTTTACAGTGCGAGGCGAGGCCGCGGGTCGGCCGCGGCCGTGCCCAGCCCCGCTTCAGTGTAAACGCGCAAAAGGCCAAATGCGAGGCCAAAATTGGCCTCGCATTTGGCCTCGCTCTGGAGGTGGTCTCGGCCGCGGCTGAGCCGCGGCCGAGCCCGGCCTTTTCTTGGTGTAAACGCAAACTGGGCCAAATGCGCGGCCAATTGCGCGGCCAATTTTAGTCTGGCTTCCAAACCCTCTGCCTGTATCTTTCGCTATTCAGGATATTAACCCCCTCAACGTCGAAAAGTAGTATAGTTTAAGGTGGTTTTGTCCTGCAAAGGATTCTTTCCTTCGGCAAAGGCCTTTGCCCGAACGTCGACTTCGTCGCCACGGAATTCATTTGGCAAAGGGTCTGAAAACCAGATAATACCAAATTGCATATGTTTACAAGCAGAGTGCCACTACGACAAAATATTGAAAGGTTTGAATCAAAAGCGCGGCAGAGCCCAGCAGTGTAAACGGACAAAATTGCGAGGCTCGGCCGCGCAATTGAGGCCGGGCTGTAAACAGGGTCTATTACCACAGCATTTCGTCATTGAGAATGGCACCAACAAATTACTGGTACTGAGATATTCAACACCCCGGGACAATTCCAGTGTGAATGCATCATCTGTTGTTATTATGAAACCACCAACCTGTTTGCATACAATGTCAAGGACATTTTGCACTAATGGTCTGGTGGGGGTTTATGCACCTCACCTCATAAAGGGGGATATCTAACCTCTGATCCACATTCACTGTGCTCATTAGTGGGGTTTTCTGTCAAAGCTGATTGGGGCATTTGATTTGACCCATTAGGCCTATCCCTTTCAGTCTCGTGGGCGACATGCTTATATACAATGTCAATAAGATTCTTATGCTGGTGGCCCTGAGAGTGTTAATAAATCAGTGTGACAGGTGTATCAGCTATATAGTTATATACTTGCTTTACCTTTTGACTGGAATCATGCTTTAATTATCAATATGCAAGATGAGAAACACAGCAGACCATCAGCACAGCCTGAGATCACACTGGATTTCTTTTCTCTTTTTGATTAGATCATCCATTCATGCTGTCCATAACAATGCAAGTTCCCAAGAGAGCATGGCATCTACTTATTCAAATCTACAAATGCATTTGTCTTATCACCCAGAACTTTTATTAATCGTCATTTTTCTTTATCACCCTGACTCTCAAAATTAAGTATGAAATTGAATTTATATCTAACTATCCATTTTCACTTGATCCCCTCATTCACTTAAACAACTAGGACCTACTGTAAAAGTGGAAATTTTTGCGGTGTTGAAATTTTCGCGCATTTCGCGCAACCAGAAACTAGCGCGAAAATAAAAGCACGCGAATATTTTTGCTTGCCATATGCTCCTGTGCGTGATGTCTTGATTCCGCGGAATTAAAAACACGCGAAACTCTTCTTACCCGGCGAAGCGCGAAAAATTAGTCGCGCGAAAATATCCACTTTTACAGTATAGGCCTAGTATTTAGTTATCCACATAATAATCAATATTATGATCAATCTGGCCGGTAATTTATCTTAAATCCTGTCATTAATCTCTTCACTTTTGTCTTTTCCTATATCTGCCATCTCTCTACACATCCTTCATGAGAACAACCACTGTGCCATTTATGCTTTAATTTTAATATCATGGCACTTGAAAAGCTCTGGCAATGTATCGTGGGTAATAGCAGAGACAGCTATGGGAGCAGGAATAACTTGTTGAGTCATAACAATGGCACTCAAAAGCCAGGAATCTCTGCAATGGATGTCTGGGACAGAGACGCCTGGAAGTACTCCCATGAATAGTCCGAGGGCTCCGCAACAAATGACATAATATACTTGCCTTGTTCAGAGACTCTTACAGCCGAGTGCCAGGAAGTTTGAAGTTAATTGGATCAGAAAGGGAAAGCGGTGAATCCTTAATCACTCGGAAGCCATTGCTAATACAGCTCGCCTTGCCAGATGCAACATAGGGGCAGAGCCTTGCTCTAATAGCTCCGGATGAAGCTCTAGCGATTACTGCAGAAGTGAGCCTGACAATGTATTATGAAAACGCCAAAGCTTCCAATTTTTTTTTCTTTGTGGCTAGAGAAAGTGCCTTCCTCCTATGGGCTGCACAAGTGCCATGCAGGAAAAAGCATCGCCGAGTGAAGCACGGAGTAAAGTATCTGTGCCATCAAGTTTGGAAGTTGGGAGAAAAATTGGAGGAAACAGGCAGTAGTGCGGGCAAAGGTGTGTGTCCTTTGGATGCAAAACTGAGACTGCCCAAAACGGGTCTCATCTGGTCTTTAACCCATTGACTACAAGAACCTTGTAAGCCCCACATAAAGTCAACAGAGATTTTAGAATCTGTTAGAATTGGTTACCGGTTTTGAAAAATACTTGAGGCTATTATTTTGAAATCTACTTTGACTGCAATCTCATACTATGATGTGAGGGGTTGGGGGAAATCAAACGAAACCTGACAATAATCTGCGCAATGCACAAAACCATTCAAGAAAAATTCAATATAACTTGTCCTATATTTCCATTAAAGTAAAATTTTTAAAGTGATTATGCTTGATTTAGTGTCACCTGAACTATTTACATATACCATAGAGATAGGCCTATATGCTAATATTCTTCAAGCTTTTGAGATAAGAGAATGACAGAACTTACTAAAAAACCAGAAACATTCACAACATGAAACTTTCCTGAATTTGAGCCAACAGCCCTGTAGCGGCATGTAACTTTGTAACCTAGCGACTGGCATTCAATGCATTTTGCAGACAAAAACTTTCAGGTGCACTTTACTTGTATGAATCTTGACTTCTTGTGAAACACACAAAAGTTTCATCCACACACACACACACACAAAAAAAAAATCGGTTCAGTAATGCAAAGGGCAGCCACTACCTGCAGCACTACATTTAGTATTTAATATTTGGCAGTTTGCCCAAGAGTTCACTGCCGAAGAGAAAAGCGTTGTATGAGCTGAGGAGCATTCCAGAGGCTTGCAACGATAATAGCAATGTGAGAATAAAACATGTGCCATGCCTGAGGGGAGATATGCGGAGGTTGAAATCTCCACTATTGACCGTGTATACGCCGACCTTGAATCCGTCAGCCACTTTGAATTTTGTAATCCACTTTAATCTGACATAAAATATGGCAATCGGTGCAAGAACGCTGGACATGTATAATGGATGGCAAATCTCGTTACACGAACACATACAGATCTCCCACACTGAGCAGTCAGAATAGTCAGGTATCAAACTCACACGCATTCTCTGTCAGTTGACAGAACTACAAAAGTGAGAACACTACCTTGTGAAATTTTTTAGGAAGAATCTAGCAAGAATAACTGTTGATTTTCTTAAAGCTCAAACTTAGTAACTTATTCACAAGGCATTAATACAACACTGAGCTCACAATCTTAGAATATGAAACTAACATCTTTCATTCCCTGACAACTGAAAAACACATCAACTGCATTAATGCAAAGGATATTTGTGACAAATGTAACATTCTCAGTCTCACTGCTGGACATTCTATGCTATGACTTTGTTACAGCCACAATTTGATACTAATTGCTTTTCTAGATAGTACCGGAAATTTCCTGTAGACATCAAACCTTCACAGATATTCAGAGGTCCTAGAAATATTGTATTTGTTCACGGAATATTAGAGTTAGGATGCAAACTATCACTGAAAACAAATATGTTTATATTCATAATAATAATAAATCAAATACCTAAAATTGTTGAGTTCATTAGGCCTATAATTATCAAGCTTGTGTAGTTGAGCAATACTGTATCTTTGTTGTTTTCTATACGACAGCATAATGTGTAGTATGGGATTCAATCGAGCAGCAATAGGTAAACAAAAGTTATGACAACTTGCAGAAACCATGCACTCTGAACAATAAAGGCTTATTTTGTTAGCTTGTGGCAGACCAAAATAGTGATGGTAACTCAAATACTTTTCATTAACAAAGATTTTTTTTTTGTCCTTTAGACTAGTAAATGTTGGTCTTTGTGTACCTTTTTTAATACCCCAATTTTTAGTGAGGATGTCATCAGGTTATATGGCACTTTCTCTCAGTCCCTTAAAATGTAAAATGGAAACACCACAATATTTTGAAGTAGCTTCTCGGAATGACACTGTGGTGTTAATGAAATGCATTTACCAATGTATAGATACTCTGCATAACTGTGCCTGAAGAAACTAGATGGTGGTTTTGCTGCCTTGAAAGCATCTGCCTTGTAACTATTATTATACCGCAACCATGTATAGATTCAAACCATTGAAAATTCTTTGAAAACCAGATATTGCATGCATTGGAAAACCACTGGGAATGTAAATGCATTATGGATGATTCAATAGTGTTCAGACTACAGTCACTAATGGACAATAGGCTTCACACTATCCATAGTGGCTGGACAAGCACATGCTCTTGCATTAGTCGACAAACATCGCGGTAAATTATCTTTCATTTGCGAATCCTTGAGGGGGTTTTCAGTGCAAACAAGAATTGATTGTGGCATCCAGTTGACCTCATTCAGAAAGCGTCTACTCCTCTGATCATTCAAACATATAAGAATGCAACATTCACAGGAGAAAAATCAATTACGGGCAAGAATTCAGAGTTGCAACATATTCACAGAGTACCGTATGTACTTTCTTCAAGTCTGCAAACCTTGTGCAGAAGAACTGAATCCTGAGGCAAGATTTGTGATGGTGTGGGGCGAGATGGAGAAGGAGGTCATGATGAAAAACAAAGAAACAAACAAACAAACAAACAAACAAAACTTCTACCCACATTAAAGGTAAGTTACCTTTCTTCTATGCTAACAGATAATCCCAGTTACCATACCTGTTTGTCCACAGTAATCACCTAATCTTTGTTGTACCCTAGTGTTTGGGTCATTTGTGTCATCGCAATTTTGGTTCGTATAAATCAAGAGAGTGGATGCACTGAATAGATAGAGCTGTCACTCCGTTTAGATTTAATATCAAATTGGGCCCACTTCTCTCATTGTCGAGAGGCCTCCCCCAGTGGGTGAGCATCTAATTGGTATCTAGAAGCACCCTACTTAAGGGGTTTATTGGGTCTCCGGAAAAAAAAGGGGCTTTACATCTGAAGAGATTCCATTAAAAACAGCTCATCCCACAGGCAAAAGACTCTTTAATTCACATACACACAATTTAGAAAATTAGCACTCTCTCTCCCCATGTCTCTTTCTTCATACCCTCAGCCTCTCTCATACACTCACTCTCTTGTGGATCCCCAACACTTTTTCTGTTCTTGACAATAGTTACATTCACACACTGTTTGTAATCTTCTAAGCTTTAAGCTTCGATGATTACTATGTACAAATGTAGCTTGTACTTTAAAAACGGTGACGCACGCCTACAAGACACCTACGTTTAATTTTAGAGATTTAATTTTTGAGTGACCAGTCCTGCTCAAGGATTAAACCACAGAACTGGAAGACATAAGATATTCATGGAGTGCTAGCAACAAACCCGAGAATGTGCAACAATACAAAAGTGTATAACACACACTAGAGGTTGACCCAGAAGCTGGGGGGGGGGGGGGATAGGGTTCATGGACAAGTCACGCAAACATTCAAGTACATTGATCATTGTTTTCACACGACGTTAAACTGCGTGTGGGGACCCCCCCCCCCCTCCTTCTTGTGGAGAAATCGTAGATGTCTTCTGGTTCTAATCATCTACTTATCCTTAAAGTTGTAACACCCTAATGTTTTTAGATTGATTGTTTGTGGTACGCGTGGTCTTTGTAGGCGAGTGTCACTGGAGTATATTTAGTTGTATCACGACGATGACAATAATGCGAAGTCACCACTTGTAACACTTGTATAACTTGTGTAACTGAGTGTTACTATAAACGTATAACCGTTCGGTAGACTTTACGATGGCACAATGATAATGATGACGAAGAGACGCGAAGGAAAGTACAGTTCAGCCAGAATGTATACTTTTAATATTTGTCGTAATACAGGAACTTTGGTGAAATACAATCTCAATAATATATGAACACTTGGCACTCCCTGGCATGCTCCCAATCGGGGCTGGAGTGTATCACGGATATAACCCTCTGCCGGGTGGCAAGAGGCCTGGCCGAACCAGTATAAGTTTGGCTGAACAAGAACCATGAGTATGAATTTGCAGGGACATTTATACTAAAACTTATGAATACATTATTATTGACACTTTGCATAAAATGAAAGGGGAGATTATTGTTTACTTATACATATGCAGGATATTTCTTCGAAGGCAATCCAAATTTGGGAAGGGGAAAGTGCTTATACCATATTTGGTCATGAGAGTTTATGAATGAACTCACTATTCTGTAGTAGTGGTCGTCAGCACAAAGGAATGTGCTAGTCTAATGTTTTAGGGAGAAGTCTAAACAAAGGGGCACAGAGAGGAGGGTGGAATGGGTCAGTGGGGACTGACCACTTTCCAAATAAATCAGTGCGTCATGGGTTATAATGCACTGCAAGGACATCTACAGTGGGGAAGTGAGGAGTGGGGAGATGGACACAATTTTGGGTCTTACATTCGTCCGGCATTTCAAAAAGAAACGTCCTCGTTTCATATAGGAAATAAAACAAACATTATTCTTAAATATTGCAAGGGAATGTACAAATTGTAATCTCAAAAGCGTATACTCGAACACACATAGATGTGATTAACTTAACAAAAGTAATCAAAATTGGCAAACTGAGTGGAAGTGTTGATTAAAATGATTGACTGACTGATACTGGAA
The DNA here is from genome assembly GCF_040938485.1 of Diadema antillarum. Lineage (NCBI taxonomy): Eukaryota > Metazoa > Echinodermata > Echinoidea > Diadematoida > Diadematidae > Diadema > Diadema antillarum. Next base: position 4,922,722 of record NW_027270918.1, read on the forward strand.
ACATAATTAAACATAAAAACATGATACAAGTACAAACCATAATAATCTACTCAAATGATTACAGCTATGAAACAAAATGACATAAAAACACAAGATAAACATAAGATATCAATGTAATTCCAATTCATGTAAAGTTATCGTAGTAGCTGTCGGCTGTGTAACATTATGATCATACCATACGGACTTAACCTGTTGTATGAAAACTTTGAAAGTGTTGATGTCAGCTTTCACTTAATCGAGAAATGCTAGTTACAACAAAATTAACCATCACATTAAGTCAACAGGCATAAAGAGACATAACAACATATAAGCAGAATCAATTTCTATGAAGATAAACATATCCTATAACTAGGCATCGACCAGCATTAGAATTACATCATTATTATTGTAGTACCGTTGTACAATCATCATCCAGGTGTGATTATCTTAATAAAGGGGAATACCATAAAAATCAGGTCTCTTAATTAACCTACCACTACGAGTGTGGGTGTGAGGGTCATGGTTTCGGGCATGGGCATCATGGGATGGTGGGAGAGGAGGAGGAGGAGGAGGAGATGGAGCTTCAGCAGTTGGCTGAGAAGAGGTAGAAGAGTAGGTAGGAAGTGGAAACACAGGCATGTGAAAAATAACTTGTTCCTCAGATGTGGGTGGAGAGGGAGGGCTGGGAGTAGAAATGGGTGAGGATTGTGATGTGGGCTCAAGATAGGGTTTGAGGCGGTTGTAGTGGAGAACTTTAGGAGTAGAGCTAGAATTAGACAAATCTGATAGGTGGTATAGAATGCCATTGTTATCTTTCCGCAATATGCGATAGGGGCCTTTCCATTTCGCAGAGAGCTTCTCACGAGTTGGAACAGTGACAAGCACTTTGTCTCCTATCTCGTATGGGATGAAACGTGTGGTTCTGTCATAATGCGCTTTTTGTGAGTGTCGCGCTCGTTCGGTCTTTGCGTCGGCATGTTCAAATGCTGACTGCAAACGGTGGAGGAGGGTTGTTGCGTAATCATCTGGTGTGTGTGATGTTGCAACGGGGTCAGATGAGGTCAAGACTGAGAGAGGGGTGGAAGCTTCACGTCCGTGGACAAGAAAGAAGGGGGTGAAACCAGTAGTGGAATTAGGTGTAGTGTTGTACGCAAATTGATGCTGGCTGAGGACAAGGTCCCAGTCAGTAAGGGCGGAGGAAAGGCGTTTACCAAGTTCAAGTTTGAGGGTGCGGTTATGTCTTTCGACTAAACCATCTGACTGAGGGTGGTAGGGGGTGGTGCGTGTTTTGGAAATTCCAAGTTTTGCACACAACCTAGTCATGAGATTTGATTCAAATTGTCGGCCTTGGTCGGAATGAATGGAGTCAGGAATGCCATGTTGACAAATGAAATTGTCAAATAGGCAGTCTGCTACAGAAGTCGCTGTCTGATTTGGCATAGGGTAGAGGTTGACATATTTTGTGAAATAGTCAACTACGACAAGTACGTATCGATTTGCACGAGGGGTGAGGGGTAACTCAGTTATGTCAACACCAATGCGCTGAAAGGGACGGGAGGAGGGGATGGGTTTGAGGGGGGCTCTGTGAGCAGGGACAGGGTTGCGCCTTACCTGACATGGGAGGCAGCGGTTGCAAAAATCTGCAATGTCGCTACGCATTCCAGGCCAGTAACACATCTGATCAGCCTTCTGTAAGACTTTTTCAGCACCGAAATGACCAGATAGTGGTCCACCATGGAGGATAGAGAGCACCAATGGGATGAGTGAATGTGGAATGACAACTTGTCTGTTCATAGCACCTGAAGGGAGGCGTCGAATGCGACATAGCAGTCCGTCATAAATTTCTAAGCGTTCAAGTTCACTATGAAATTTACGTAGGGGAATTTCATACCTAGGGATGGCAGATCGAGGGGGAATGGAACCAGATTGAATCCAGGACATCACTTTGCTCAAAGTGGGGTCAGATTGTTGTGCTTGATGGAGACGATGACCATCAGCCAACAATGATGCACACAGTGTATCAAGATTACCCGGAGGTGTTGCTGTTTGCGAGGGCAAGCTGGGGGTGGGGTCAGTTGTGACAGCAGGATTGCCAGTTTGGGTAGGAGGAGGGGAGACAGGTGAGGAATGGTGACATGAACATGATGATGATGAGATAGGTTGAGGTGATGAGAGGGGAGGTAGCGAATGAGATGGAGGGATGGAGACGACAGATATGATAGGAGGTTCAGGTGGTTCAGGTGGTTCAGGTGGAGGTGGTACACGAGACAATGCGTCTGCATTGGCATGACGAGCACCATCACGATGTTCGATGACCCAATCGAACGTCTCTAGCTCGAGGGCCCATCGGCTACGTCGTGAAGTTGCCGTGCCAGAGTCGTGACCAACAGGCAGCCGCCTGAGGCCGACAAGAGGCTTGTGATCTGTGATGATGGTAAATGGGGAAGTCAGCAGATAGTGGCGGAAATGACGTACAGACCAAACTATTGCCCACAATTCACGATCATAGGTCGACCAACGTCGCTCAGTTTGCGACAACGCACGACTAGCATACGCTATTACATGTTCCTTGCCATTGAGGCGTTGCGTCAATACTGCACCTACAGCAAAGTTTGAGGCGTCAGTATGAAGTGTGAATGGTTCGGAAAAAACAGGGAATGACATGATCGGGGGTGAAGTGAGTGTGTCTCGCAATGTGCAAAATGCTTGTTCGCACTCATCTGACCACTCAAACAAGGCACCTTTCATTGTCAGTGCATATAGCGATCGAGCTACATGCGCAAAGTTCTTCACAAATCGGCGGTAATACGAACACAAACCCAGAAAAGCTCGAAGTTCAGTGACATTGCGAGGGGTGGGCCATGAACGTACTTTGTCAATGTTGGTAGGGTCAGGCAGAACACCAGCAGCTGAAATGACATGTCCGAGGAATGTAACTTCCTTCTGAAAGAAAGTACACTTGTCGGGACGTAGTTTGAGACCAGCTGATCGAAGACGATCAAACACTGCACGCAACCGGCCAAGCTTCTCATCAAATGTGCGGCCAAATATGATTATGTCATCAAGATAGACCAGCACAGAATCCCAGTGCAAACCACGCAAAACTAATTGCATGAGTCGTTGGAAGGTGGATGGGGCGTTTCGAAGTCCCATGGGCATCACAGTGAATTGATACAAATCAGTACCTGTAGTGAAAGCAGTTTTCGGTTTGTCATCCGGGTCCATAGCAACTTGCCAGTACCCACTGGACAAGTCTATAGTACTGAAATAGACATTTCCAGCAAGTGCATCAAGCGTGTCATCAATTCTGGGGAGAGGATGGGAATCGGGACATGTAACTCTATTCAACTTGCGATAGTCAACACAGAACCGATATGAACCAGACTTTTTCTTCACCATGACAACAGGTGAGCTCCACGGGCTAGAACTAGGTTCAATAACTCCAGCCTCAAGCAGGCGATCACATTGCTGCTTGATTTCTTGGCGAATGTTGGGAGAAGTCCGGTATGCACGCTGTCGAATGGGAGGAGCGGTGTCAGTAGGGATGACATGTTGAACAAGATCAGTGCGACCATAATCATCAGCAGATTGGCTGAAAACATCTGCATAGTCATTGAGCAGAGCAGTAACCTGAACACGTTCATCAGAAGTCAATGATGTTGATGAGAGATCGAATGAGGGAGAGGTGTGAGAGTTGGTAGAGGGAATAGGTTGAGTGACATTCGAAGCACAATATTGTTCTCCAGAGCGGCCGAGGAGGGGGTGAAATTCACCTAGCGGCATCCCAGGGTACAACGTGATCGACGATGATGTCGGATTTGCGACACGAACTGGGATTGCACCATCAACTACTGAAGAGAGAGTACATGCAACAACAACAGGCAACTCATTAGTAGGTTCAAGCACACCTTCAATGTCTGATGAGGAATTGACAAAAGTCTCGCCAAGGGAGATGGGGAGGACTGTTTCACTCCAAGGAGGGATAACAACCTCGACATCGACGACTGCGGACACAACAAGTGGGACAGTAAGGGCGGGCTGTACGAGAGGGAGGGAAACAGATGACAGTGAAATAAAGCCTTGATTCAAGTCTAGGCAAGCCTGATGAGCACATAGGAAATCCCATCCCAAGATGACTTGAGGATGAATTCCACGTGCAACCTGAAAATGGTGTGAAAACTGAGCCGAGTGAGAAGAAAAGTCAACCAAAATAGAGCCTAATGTATCTAAAACATCACCTGAAACAGCTTTGATAGGAGTAGGCAATGATAGATATGGTCGGGAAGAGAGTGAGGGGAGAGAGAAGCGAAGTTGCTCACCAATGAGTGACACCGTAGCACCAGTATCGATCAGAGCATGTATTGCAGTTGAACCAATGGAGATCAACAGACGAGATGAAATAGAGGGGGGAGGGGAAGGGCGGGGTTGGGTCTCAGTGGAGGATGCTGACAGGTGACCCGTGCTCTCAGCTTGTTTTAGTTTCCCTGGTTCTGAAATGATACGCGGGCAGGAGAATTGCGGCGCATCGCACTAGGCATTGGTCGGGAGGAAGGGCTTTGAGATCGATGACGATACTGTACATCGTCTCGACGTCGATCGTCTGCGTAACGCGACTGGGCATTGTCTCGACGTCCATCTTCTGAGTAACGCGACTGCACATCGTCACGACGTCTATCGTCATGACGTCTATCGTCTGAGTAACGCGAGCTATAACTGTAGCGGGGAGAGTCGCGCGGTGACGCAGGGTAATCACGCGAATAGGGATCAGCAGTGTAATTGTTGCTATGACGACGAGTGGGGTATGGGCTTGGGCTTCGCCCGCGGGAGGGCGGCATAGGGGAATAATGTCGTCGATCAGGAGTCGGTGATCGAGGTCGGGGATATGACTGGCGATGATATGTATCACCATAGAACCTATCATGACGGTCATGGACAGAAGGGGAGCGGTAACGATCATGAGAATGAGACCGGGTGTAATCAGGACGATAACGAGGACGGGAACGAGATGCGTCGCTCTGAGCATTCTGAAATGAGTCATATTGTGATTGTAGGGCATGGACTGACAATTGAAGAGAGTCGATTCGTTCTAAAATTTTGTCAAGGGGATCGCAAGGAGCAGTTGCAGTAGCAACAACATGGTTTTGGTTGGGTTGTGAAGAGGAAGGAGAGGAAAACTTTAGTGATTCCGCGGCACGCTCAATGCGTTGAGCTATGCTCAGCGCTTCGTCGGTGTTGCGAGCTCCATGCTCATGGCATTTCGCCTGCATGTCCGGGCTGAGTCCAGCCACAAATCTCCGAAAAATTTCGTCCTCACGGGCGGCAGTATCTAATTTGGGGAAGGCTAGGGTTGTCAGGCGGTTTAATTCCGACAAAAATACTTCGAGGGGTTCATTTGGTTGTCTGGGGCGAGCATTTAGCATTCTACGGAAAGAGGTAACCTCATCTTGTTTTGAGAAAATTCTCTCAAGTTGCTCTTTGGCCTTCTTGAAGTCTTGTTTGGTTGCTGCAGGGAAAGCATCCCAAACGGCGAATGCAGCGCCCTGGAGACGGGACCCTAACATTTTTGCCATATCAATATTATCTGAATTGGGACAAGCATCAATTGCTACTTCCAGGCGTCTACACCACTGGCGGAAATCAGCGGTGCCATCACCCGAAAAGGATGGGGGGAATTGGATGGGGACAAAAGCACCAGGAAGGGAGGGGGAGGTAGAACCAATGTCAGAGTCAGGCATTGTGAAAGTAACCAAATAACGTAAGTGACAAAAAAGCTACGAGAAATAAAACTATGAAAATGGATCAGGGAACTGGAGGATGATGAGAGGCACTATAACTTTGCAATGCAAAGCTATGGAATCACATGTAATACGCTGAGTAAAGTGTCTGCCGACAACACAAATAAAAACAGTTGCTACAAAGGGAGGGGTAGTACGGTGTATAGCAAAGAAAACAAACTATATGAACATGATACTACTATAATCTATCACAATACCTATATCTATATATGTATAAATCATGGAATGCAGTGATAATGACAGCTAACATAAAAACTTAAAATAGAGCATAAGGTCGTATACACACAAACAAATGCAATATAATTCATACAATAGAAATAGTATAGAAAGAGGGAAAATAAAGTTCAAAAGTAGACTTAACAATCTGGAGAGAAGTGACAGATGAACAGGCGAGGTTTGTCGGGAAGACTGTGTAGAGGAGCCCACGAAGGCAGCTTCCTTGCAGGCGCAGCTTCAGGTAGCACAAGTCCAGAGACAGGATGAGGAGGATGACCACAGTAGAAGGAAGATGATGGGTTGATAGAAGATCGTCAGGTACGGGAGATCGTCAGGTAGAAGCCGAAGGTAGACAGGAAGAAGATGAACAGGATCCCAGAGAGTCGATGAGAAGAGATGACCAGGGGGAGTTGAACAGGAACACAGACAGAGTAGACTGGAACACTGACTAACCTGAGTTAGTCAACAGCAGCAAAGCGTTCAATAATTATTGTACAATTGTACAATATGCAGGAAACATACCAGGCTCATACAAGTCGACATCCGGATGAACAGCAGCACGACGAGTAGTCAATCACGCCAACGGGTTGCAGGTCACCGTTTTGCTGCTGCCACCAAAAGTACGTCGAGCGGGTAGATGGCTCCGCTTTACCGCTGCCACCACTGTAACACCCTAATGTTTTTAGATTGATTGTTTGTGGTACGCGTGGTCTTTGTAGGCGAGTGTCACTGGAGTATATTTAGTTGTATCACGACGATGACAATAATGCGAAGTCACCACTTGTAACACTTGTATAACTTGTGTAACTGAGTGTTACTATAAACGTATAACCGTTCGGTAGACTTTACGATGGCACAATGATAATGATGACGAAGAGACGCGAAGGAAAGTACAGTTCAGCCAGAATGTATACTTTTAATATTTGTCGTAATACAGGAACTTTGGTGAAATACAATCTCAATAATATATGAACACTTGGCACTCCCTGGCATGCTCCCAATCGGGGCTGGAGTGTATCACGGATATAACCCTCTGCCGGGTGGCAAGAGGCCTGGCCGAACCAGTATAAGTTTGGCTGAACAAGAACCATGAGTATGAATTTGCAGGGACATTTATACTAAAACTTATGAATACATTATTATTGACACTTTGCATAAAATGAAAGGGGAGATTATTGTTTACTTATACATATGCAGGATATTTCTTCGAAGGCAATCCAAATTTGGGAAGGGGAAAGTGCTTATACCATATTTGGTCATGAGAGTTTATGAATGAACTCACTATTCTGTAGTAGTGGTCGTCAGCACAAAGGAATGTGCTAGTCTAATGTTTTAGGGAGAAGTCTAAACAAAGGGGCACAGAGAGGAGGGTGGAATGGGTCAGTGGGGACTGACCACTTTCCAAATAAATCAGTGCGTCATGGGTTACAATGCACTGCAAGGACATCTACAGTGGGGAAGTGAGGAGTGGGGAGATGGACACAATTTTGGGTCTTACAAAGTTTTGAGCACATCTACATGGAGCTTAACTACAAGCTAATCATTGAAGATTAAAACTTCATGCTAATCTTCATATTCAGAAACTTCGTGTGAATGTAACTACTATTATGAATGCTTTACTGTTAAATTCAATTCATCCTCAGTCAGAGATGTGCTAAACACCATTCTAATCTGTTCACTCTCTTCACGTCCAAAGGCTACTAAACAGAATGAGGCAATGGACCTCATAAAGATCTGTTTTATTTCCATTCTACAAACATGTACAGGGTGAGGAAAACAAAATTAAATCTGTGACATCTGAGCAAACAATTTAAACATAATGACCTTTTGACTGCCATTTAAGTCATATGACCTAGATATCGATGAGTACCTTGAAAGAGCTGTTCAAGCCTGATTTTACACTCTAAAAAAAAAGTTGTAAATGTGCTTCCAAACATGCGTCATGCCACTCAAGTTGTAATGGTGGAGAGCCCATTTCAGTTCTATCTACATCACAGATCTCTTCTTCCATGGGATCCATGAAGAGATCTTTGTTTTTCCTTCATGGACCCATGTACATGTATCTAATTTGTAAATCTGGCCTGTATCACATTTCTCTCACACACACAACAAAAAAATTTCTGGTAACAACTAAAGAAGAAAAAAAAAATGTTTCCATTTCTTTTGTGCTTCTGTTCAAACAATGTTCCGGGTTTCTGAGGAAAAGAGTGTCTTTAATTGCTTGAGAACCAATGCAATATGTCTAGTCATCATTTATTAAAGCAGACATTAAGTTCACCCTATTCCCTCATTTTTCACACATGATAAATGAGGGCATCCACCTCTAAAAGTTCAAAAGGAGAGTTTTGTTTTTGTTCTTGTTTTCCTGCACTGGCCCTGGTCTCAGATAATTCTATTCTTATGACATGTTAGATGAGTGTGAAGAGAAAGAAATTGCACCTCTACGCAGCACTTTTGTTCTGGCATGTTCCATGCTCATTTTCCTCTCAAAATCACCTTTTGTCTGACTCCTGCACTAGAAGACCTATTATCATTTCCATGATTTACTCTTGATTAATACACGCAGCCATAACCATCATAATTTTATTTGAACAATACTGCTTTGGCATTTTTGAGGACTAAAATTTGTCCTTAACAACAGCACAGGTTTAGCAATAAAGCCACAAAATTTAACTTGTTTTGCAAACTAAACAAATGGGTGTGATAGTGTGAAAATAACAGCAAGGCTGCCTGAACACAAATGAGAGAGAGAGAGAGATAAAAAAAAAACTTCCAATTTTAGGACTCGCTGCATCTTTTGTTTCACAAACAGCATGTCACACACCTGAAGCCACAGTCTAGTGTTTCGGTGAAGCATGCCACAGTTTGACGGCACTTTGAACAAAGACCACGAGGGAAGAAGAGGAAACGCTCAGGGACAAGCGGAATACTTCAAAGTCTTCTCACTTCCACCACAGGTATTGTCATGCTGCTTGTTCCCTTCTCAAGATTGATACAGCTGGCAGTTTGAAAGAATGTTCGACTCTTCCTCTTCTTTTTGTTTTTAATCTTACAAGCTCTCAGCTTCACTTTGACACATGTTTTTTGTTTCTGCTTTACACTGTCTTTGTTTACTTTCTATTTGGACTTTAGAATGTCATTCATTGTTTGCAATGATAAGGAATCAGGTTGTGAACAAGCAGACATAAATCTTCTAACTATTAATGTGTACCTGACACTGCGTACAATGAGAATATTGAGAAGGTTTTACACCTGTGCAGCTCAGTTGTCACGACAGTCATTGATTGAAGTGATATTGATCAATAAACTGATAAGACTTCTACAACAGCTGGCATGTTACAACCACTGTCATACCTATCATTGGTAATCATGGTGGGTTCATATGTTTACATGGCCAATTGTCTCCTTTTCTCTCTGCTTTTTTTTTCTCTTTCTTGCATGGAAAGGATTTTTTTTTAACCCATTGAGTACAGTTTGATTTTGCTACAACACGCATTTCCCATAGACGCTTGCCCGAATATACTTGGGACTCGTCCTCAACGAGTTAATATGGACGACATGTATTTTCTCATAGCATACAAAGGTTTTCACGTCCTAGTGAGATATGGAAACAATGTCTGAATGATGCAATACAAAAATACATCATAAAGGGAATGAGCACTTGAGACCCACAAACTAAGACCAAACAGAATGTTGTCAGAGATCAATGAATGATGTCACAATGAGAAGAATGAGATATGGTAACTTCCTATTGACAGGGCATCATTCCTTCTACAGACTACAACTGTACGGCTTGATTCCCCGGACATAACTGCACGATGTCCCTGTGTGAATATGTTTGTAAAATATTGCAATCCTATATAAACGATAAAAATTTGACTGACATGCTCGATGAATGATATTTCAGTCAAAACATGAATTCAATTCTAGCACTGTAATAACGGTTTTAAAAGAATTAAAGTTTATGAACTGCACGACACTGCACATGTCCTCTAATCCCAATGAATTCACCACTCGGTTGGGTGATGTGCATGTTTAAGTTTGGCCTACTATGTTAACCAGTAATGACATATCCTGTAGGGATACCACAGAGTACTTCATGACAATTCAGCGAAATCCTCCCCAAATTGTCCTCGGGTAATTTGATGAAGAGTAAGCCGAGACTGAAGCATTCCAGCCGCATATCCCTTCACCAGCCTCTCGGCTGAGCCGTGCCGCATCAAGGCAGCGTGTCTTGCATCATCTGAGCAGTTCACTGATCACTCTGGTGGACGAATTTCTGCCTGAATACCCTCGCACGCTTTACTCCTCACACGAACCCCCGGGTAAGCTGGCATCCCTCTGTTACCTTGGATACCGTCTGCTCTGCATTTGGGAGTGATGCAGAAATAACACGTTTGCCTTCCACCGGATACGGCGTTCAGGGCTTCAAGCGGATCCACAGCATACGCCATCAGGGGCCATGGTACCTTTCTTGGGCAAAACACTTGCCATGGTTGCTGTATGAATGCACTTTGCCACAGAAACAAAGTTAAGTCTTCAAACTACAGGAGCTATTCACACGAAAAAAAAAAATGTTTCCCTGAAGTACAGGATAAAAATGGTGATAGTCCTACCACAAAGGGGTATTGTTTGTTTTTGTAGCTAAAATCCATCTTCAAAATTGTCAGAATCACGATCATAAACAAAAGATCTGATTCCCCTTATATAGGCTAAGCATCATATTCTTAATTTCTAAAGTTTCCAACTATACTTTATGAAAATACAGTCAATTTGACAGAGCAAATGCTATCCTCTGACTGAAAAATACCACGGTAATTTTGCATTTCAAATCCCACAGATAATTTCAAAAAATTTTCACTGGTATGCCCAAAGAAGACAACACCATTCAATTTCATGGGGAATGTGGGAAAATAGGAACAAAGCACGATCTCATTAAGAAGAGCGATAAGCAAAAAGAGCAAAAAGTGTTAAAGTGGTTTCGAAACATCAATCTTGTAGCAGAATCTTTCACTTAAATGCACAGCAAGATCTTATCACATCCCACAGGTAACAACCATCCATGAATGTTCCTGTGACCCAGACAAAGAAAGAGAGAGAGAAAAAAAAACACCACACCCTCCTACACGTGTTTCAACTACAACTCTTGAGCTCTTTTCATAACATTTTGGTTGACATCTGACATCACACAATGCTGCTTGGAACATTGATGATTGCAGCAAAGACTATAGTGTAGGCTGTCCTATAATGGTAGACTGCAAATATCCCATGGCAATGTGCCAATCATGGAATGAACTGCTGATGTTCTTCTATTACTTGAAAGCTTGCTGCCCTTTTACACAAACTATAAATGTTTTTTTTTTCAACAATAATGACAACTGAATCCTGAAAATGAGAGAAAGTGAGAAAAAAGGGTAACAGTATACCCATTAAATCTTAACGCTATATTGATAATCAATGTTATTGTTTTTGTAGTGAATGTGTTGGATGAATGAAACTGGCCAGCTCAAAAGAAGAAAACTAAAACATGTGGGGGTGTCATACAAAAGTGTCTAACTTTCTTTATTTTTTTCTTCCTTGCAGGTATCTTAAAGTAAGCTCCTGACAAAATCATGTTGCTCTAGTTTCATATTCCCTAACTGCACTGGCAACCCAAACACACTGTTAGCTGTTACTGGTTACAGCACCCCAGGGTTACATATTCCCTAGCTTGCTGCCAAAAGTCCAACACTACTAAGGAAAATTGATAAACAGATGAATAAATATCACATTTTCTTTCATTGGTCTCTGCTAGCTGCTATTACCACTTTGATTTGATATGATCCAAGTTTAATGTGGCTGTTGAGCCCTGTTCGTACACTTACTATAACAATTTCATATTGCCAGGTCTGGTTGAGGAGACTAGTAAACTTTACAAAGTCGGAAGACTTTGTGAAAGCGCGATAGGCTTTAGTCTGCACCAACTAGACTCAATTGTGAAAAAACAAGTAGATCCTCCTACAGCATGCACTATGCAGGGTAGGGGAAACATTCCAAGACCCAAGATATTCCCAAACTGGCTGGCTATAATTGGAAGTTTCCACCCTCGGAATAGGCCTTTAATATTCCCTGTAGCTGTTAACTCTGCACAGCATCCTGATCCTATTCAATTCTGTGTCTGTAGAGAGCGTGTACAGTTTATTGCAGCAAAGCAGTGGTGAACAAGGTGATGAATATTTCATTCCAGAGCTTGTGAGCACGAGCACCCTCACACACAACAAATATGCATCCATAACTGTGCACTGCAGCCACTTCTGATCAATGTAGACACAGTCCAGTCTTCATGAGCACTCTCTCACAATTTCACAAAGTCTGCTCAGCCCCTACCCCCTCCCCACCCCCCCCCCCCCACAAAAAAAAATAGGGGGGGGGGAGGGGCTTCTAAGTACATTACTGCAGCCACAGAAACAATTCACAGACAAGGGCGCACGATGTACAATTTCATTACACGAAAGGCAACTCCTTGTCTTTTCAATATAAACTTTTGCTGAGTTTATATTCAGTTGTCATTTAGAGGGCATATACACTACAAACAGAGTGACACTCTTTAGTTTCTCTTCTTGATGAGCTGGTGTCTGATGACAAAGAAGTATAGAGATGTGAGAGAAGGAAAAATAGGTTCCCAGTGGGTTCCACTCTAGTTTGTTTGCATTGGTTTTTGTCCAGCACTGCACTTGGCTTGCATCCTAGATGGAACCGAGGTACAACAACTTAGTTTTAAATTGAATTTGAATTGGAAAGGTGTTTTATTGATCGATATCCATTGCAGCCTGCTGGCTGAATTACAGACATTGTTTCTCTAGTTTATAAAACCATCCTGATCATAACAAATAAACTTAAAGTGAGCTATCATTACTTCATCAGTTTTTGTTTCATTTGGATTTCTACACTTCTGGCAATAAAAATCTGCCAAGATATGCAAGACTATAACACACGAGAGATACCATACCTCCATAGTTGATTTTCTTGTGTTTAAAAAAAAACACACACACACAAAGCTATTGCTAACAGAAGATATATAAAGTGGACTTAAAATATCATAATATGGAAATAAATGAATGTCACACTGAGTAAACTGTGAGGAAAAATATGGGGAATACTACATCATTCATGAGACCAGTGGTGCTCATTCAAAAATGTTCAAAAATATGAATCAATGTGAAGATGGATGGCAATCAATGGAAGTACCTTGCGAGGATACCACCACCAGTTTCAATGCATAGAACTAGACTCAAACAGCAAAACAACACCAAGGCAAGAGACAGTAAATGAGACCATTCGGAAGGTTAAAACACTTCATGTGATTAGCGTGGAGGTGAAATTAGCATGATTAATACGACACTGTACACTTTGCTTACCGTTGCATCCCCATCATTGGCTATCGAGTTGATGAAGTACAGCACACTGACGGAAAGAGCAAAGATCAAAGTAAGGAACCACACGCGCTTTATTCGCGGCAGCATGACTAAACTTCCACAAAATGTTCTCTAGTGGCTTGCACTAGTGCTATAGAATTACTACTCATTTGATAAATAGCAGCAAAGGAGATATTGAAAGTCTTCACGTCGGCACATTATGTTCATTTTCTTTGTCCGCCCCACATCAATGGCTCCGATGCCAGATTATCACGGATTTTACTCCTTACAGATTAGCGAACATCGGTTGTAACAGACGCCGGCGCTCCGGGCGCGGTTGGCAGGAGTGATCCCGAGTGTGTCCACCGCCTTTACTCAACGGCGCAGAGTTCACTACACCGTAGTCTGCTAGAGAGGTTTATCGAAGACCCACTTGACACAAGTTTGAAAAGAAATTGTTTGGCAGAACACGTTTAAATTCGTCTTATAGTGCTCCAAGATATGTTGATAAATCCACTCCCTAAACTGTAAAATATCCAACAAAGCGGTCAGTCAGAGAGCGTATTTCCGATTTCTACGCACGAGCGATAATCCCTGCACTTGTTTACTGTCATTGAGTTTGGACAAGGCTCACTGAACTGCTGAGCTGAATGAGGATAGAGCGAGAGATCGAGAGCTCTCGTTCTTCCTACCCTGGCGATGCGTGCTCGCGAATAGGAGTGCATCTTCGTCATACAGCGTACAATGGTAGGCCTACTTCCTGATTGGCAGCGGACCGTCTTTGCCAGTGTGGGTCACTCTGGCCAGGGAGGTGCCGATCATAACGGTTACGAGGTATCTGGGCTGGGCTCTCCTAAATGGACAAAATTTCGTGGAAAATTCTCAGTTTTTTATACATGAACAACGTGCCACGACTGAAAAAAAATATATAGATGATTCAAAGGAAAATTGCGCAGAAGAAAAGGAGGAAGGAGAAGAAAGAAAAGAGGAAAAGGCAGAAGAGGAGAACAAAGGGTAGGGAAAAAAGAGGAAGAAAAGAGTATACGAAGTATAAGGAGCACGGGAAGATAATTATCAAGAAAAGTGGCTCGCTTATTTTTGTCTATAAATATTGTATCCCAAGACTGTATAAGACATAACATCCGAATCTGTGAAGGGGCATTTTCCACCTAGTGGCTAAATTGGTTATCTGTCTTACGTAATCAGCGAGGGAGGGGCCCTTCTTTCAACAACAAAAAAGATAACCGATTGAAACAGCGTTAATATAGCTCAAGTGGAGGAACTTATGGCATTGTGTTCTAGATTTCATTCTTGATTTGAATTCTATATTCATGATGTGAAATCTGAAAACATGGACTGAGGTGGGTTATCGGTTCAAAGTTAAAATGTCTACTTCAAAATAAGATCTAATGAAATTGACGAAATGATATATATGAAATATAATGCTTTACAAAATCAAGAATGAATAATAAACTTCATTCCCAAGACTTGGTTGCATACATTTTCATTCGGTAGTTCCAATGTTTTTACCACTTGAGTGAGCTGTTATTTCACTATTAAATCCTTTAATCTTTATTCATTTATCAATATTTACTTCATATTTTTGTTTACTTCACAATCATCAATTAAAACAAACAAAGCATTCCGACACAAGTTCTTAAAGTCTCTCGCGACGTATTAGATAACCGCCATCTATTGTTGAATTACACATCGGGAACAATCAGCTTTCAGAAAGAGGTCATAATAATTATATCTGTAAATATAAGTGTACATGTTTTGATATAATATACATACTGCCTATTCACCACCTCCTTCTCTCTGCTTCTCTTTCTCTTTCTCTCTCCCTCTCTCTCTCTCCCCCCCCCCCCCCTCTCTCTCTCTTTCTCTCATAAACACTCGGGAATATTATACCATGCATTATTACAATGTATCATCAATGTTGTTTTCTGCAGTCGCTGTCCCCCGTCTATAGGCTTTTTTTCAGCACTCATGTACTCGTTTTCTTCTAGAAACAATGGTTCTGTCGATTTGATTGCATACGAAATGCAAAAAGAAGAAGAAGAAGAAGAAAGAAAAAAAAAACCGACATATGAATCCATTTTCCCTGAATGAGACTGATCAATCGACGCATCTGAATGGACTCTGTACGGAGCAATGTGTGAAATATCACACGAATGTGATTAGGACTATTCATAGGGATATATGAAGAGTTTGTTTGCAAAAACCGATAAGTCCATTTTTGATGATTTTGAAGTACGGTCTCTGTCATAAAGTACAAAATAATACCTTTTAAATGATATATTGGTCACTACATATAAAGGAATATTTTTGAAGTTATGGTCAAAAGAAGCAAAAATTTTCTTATTATTCCCTTTATTTTTCTTGACCTTTAATCGCAAATATCTCCATTGGACAGGATATGGACTTATCGGTTTTTGCAAACAAACTCTTCATATCTATCTCTACGGGACTATTTGATATTCAGCGTGAATAATGTGTTGAGCAGGTCGCGGTTGTGTTTCCGAGTTGTTTGCTATTTCGTAAGAATACTCGTACATCTTTGCCAATGCGCGAATGTGGCACTGACCTCAGTCTGATCATGCATGTCTCTGTGAAAAGATTCATAATTAATTGCATGCAGCTTCGATATCTCGTTTCAGCCGCGATGAATAAATTCCTTTAAAGAGAGTGAAGGAGAGTATAGGGTATTCTATTCTAAATGCAAGAGCGCATGACTGATCGACATCTTTCTTTAGATTTGCTTTCCCGCGTGTAAAGCGGTCTAACTTGAGTGCTTTTCTTATAATATGACAGATTCCAGTTTTTCTTATGTATCATCATCGATTCTGATATCCGAAGGAAGTATTGGATGTTATCACATAGCTTCCTGGAATGCTGTCATCATTCGTAAATGAATGTCCGTTTCTTCTGACAATCAAAATCTTCTGTTTCAGTATGGTAGATTGTGAATATGCTGAACATTCCCATCATTGAACATAACAAAGGTGTTAACCATCACTCTTTCTTACTTGTTTCAAATAGGGTTTAAAAAAAACCCTACTATATACCAGAAAGACATTAATCTAAATGCAGGATATCAGCATCCCTCACCCAGTGTCGAAACAGAGCTAGCCAGTTAAGTATACACAAAAAAGGGGACAACAGATGCATGAAAAAAATAAAACAGATTGATTTTGCAAAGCAAAGAAATCAAACGCCAAATGAATATAAAAAAGGTAGATCTATATGAAGTTTGTTTTACATCGACACCGATCTATTATACTCTCTCTACCCCACACCCTCTCGAGGCCTCTCCTTCTCTCTTCTTCCCTCTCTCGATGTTTTTCTCATCCCTGCTCTCCTCTGTCCCTTCTACCTTTAACATGAAACTTTGGCAAATTAATCTTGAACCGAAGAATGCGAGGAAAGACAAACACAAAAATAAACACTGCAGAAGCAAGCACAAAAACGGCAAGGATGGCAATCGCAAGGTCGAATAACAGCAGACAGCTCATTGCACTAAATCTCAATAGAGGGAGCTGTTGCTCTTTTACCAGTAGACGCTCTGTTCACCTCTAGCAGCAGTGCGATCGCGATGATTCTTGTGTCCGGCGAGCGAATCTTCATGAATCCTGTGGATGTCGTCTGCTTGGGCTCCCGTTTATCATTAATAATCAAGTGTTAATCTTACCAAGTGATGTCTCCTTATGTCTTTCGTCTCACTTTGTATCACTGATGTAACCATTAGATCTGATGTTTAAAATCATACATGCACAAAATCTGCAGGCAGACTTTACACAACGCACATGTACCATCATTTGCCTTCCGAAGCAGATTCAATCCAGGATGACTCATACACATTGTATCATCTTTCAATTCTGAACATCAGGCCTATAACATTTTAAAATATATGTTTATACACTTTATGCAATGCCCCTCAATAATTGTTTATTTATTTCATTTTAAAGATGAATCAAGATGAAACGAGATATGAAACTCGTCACGCTGACGAGTTAGGTGATACGCTTGGGGTCATCAGGTGTCGGTCATCTGTGATCGACAAAGAAAAGAATGTGATATAGGCACCTTGAAGTTATATTGAGCGTGCATGCAAAACCGTTTCTCTAACCACTCGGCCACGGGACATCCCCGGAAATGGTAAGGGAAAAAAGAAATGTATAGATATTACAGGGGGAAAAGTCAATGCCCACTCAACAATCGTGGCCGCGTGAACATGTATTGCATTGCTAGACGGAAATGCGGCCTTGTAACGACTGATGTCGCTATGCCATTTCTGGCAACTTGGGAAAAATACGCGCCGTAGACATAAAGCCTATAATCGGCTGGTTTTGATACCTTGCCTTTAATCACAATTTTCAATGTGATGACGTCATCAAAGTACAAAACAATGACATGGTCTTGAAAGACAATTGTTCAAAGTACAACACCTCAGTCGTCGTCATTACATACTATGATCGGTTTGACAAAGTCAGCCTGCAAAATTTTGCAGCAGTCGAAGCAATGTGGTCTCCAACACAAAAAAGAGGGATATGGTGTGTGTCTGTGTGTCTGTGTGTGTGTATAGGTGCGTTTATATACGAACGTGATTTCTACATGGACGAATATGTAATACAAAATTGAAAAAAAAAGTAAAATAGCCAAGTATTTTGTTTCGTGATCTTGTGGGGTTCGAACCCGCAACTTCACGTCTCTGAGACGTCGCCTTTAACCACTCGGCCATACGTCTCGGCGAGAAAATATGAGGAACGTAAACTTATGTATGTGAAAGCTGAATCGGGAATCGTTTTGTCCACATTCCATTCTCATTTTCAGTTTTAAACTGCAAAATTGTCAACCTGATGATGAGATTTCAAAAAATAAAATGCATGATTACTGAAGCTTATTGTCTCAGCTACAACATACTTAAGTTTCAGAGGAAATGAAGCAAAATCAGCTGAGATAAATGTGCTTAAACGTTGTCAAGTCAATGCATGGTTTAAAAAAAATCACCTCCCATAGACATTACACGTAAACTTGTCCGATTTTGCATCTTTACCTTTAATCACAATTTAAGGTATGATGACGTCATCAAATTTCAAAACCATGACTTGGACTTGAAAGGCAATTGTTCAAAGTACAACATATCTGAATTTGGGATAATATTGAGCTTAAACAACAGAGATACGAGCAAATGAATGTCAGAAACAGTACCTCAAAAAAATTAATTCCACTTTTTTGATTTCAGATGATGATATGATGACGTCATAATGTAATTATGGAAATATTAATACTTGAAACGTTATTTCCAATTCATATGTTTTTGTAATATGCAATAAAAACATAGGGTAACCAGACGTTTTAAAGAGCTATGGCGAAATAAACAAAGACATGTTTTTCGCTATATTTGCACAAAGACGCGCACACGAAATTTCAACTTTGACGCCAACGCATTCCTTTGTTATAGGTCAAAATTGATCGGAAATCAATGGATATTGTTACTTAATGTATCAGGAATCCAAATCTGTCAAAAAATGTGCATTTTCAGTTTGCTTACGCGCACTACGCGCGAAAATGTGCGGACGGACGCGAACGCGCGAAACGCTTAAAATTGTCTGAAACTTCGAGATTTCCCATTGGTAAGTTGTTTTGAGCCTTTTAAAAGTTTGACGCGCGCGTACGCGCGCGTAATAATGTCTTAGGTAATTAGCATTAAAATGTATGATAGAGCGTGACCTGAACTTAATGTCCGCCGAAAATGATACAGACATGACCTTTAGATATGAAGTTATGATCGATCATGTAACATGGTCCGAAAATCACAAAATGGCGCCTAGATGACGTCATAGATATGTTACTGTCATGAAAACCTTATTGTGGCTAGATTTTGTCATGAGACATGTTCCCTGAAAATGTCATGTTATTCCGTAATGTCATTCTTGAGATATTGATGACACAAAATTGTCCAGAAAGAAAGAAGAATAACGAGATATGAAACTCGTCACGCTGACGAGTTAGGTGATACGCTTGGGGTCATCAGGTGTCGGTCATCTGTGATCGACAAAGAAAAGAATGTGATATAGGCACCTTGAAGTTATATTGAGCGTGCATGCAAAACCGTTTCTCTAACCACTCGGCCACGGGACATCCCCGGAAATGGTAAGGCAAAAAAGAAATGTATAGATATTACAGGGGGAAAAAGTCAATGTCCACTCAACAATCGTGGCCGCGTGAACATGTATTGCATTGCTAGACGGAAATGCGGCCTTGTAACGACTGATGTCGCTATGCCATTTCTGGCAACTTGGGAAAAATACGCGCCGTAGACATAAAGCCTATATCGGCTGGTTTTGGTACCTTGCCTTTAATCACAATTTTCAGTGTGATGACGTCATCAAAGTACAAAACAATGACATGGTCTTGAAAGACAATTGTTCAAAGTACAACACCTCCGTCGTCGTCATTACATACTATGATCGGTTTGACAAAGTCAGCCTGCAAAATTTTGCAGCAGTCGAAGCAATGTGGTCTCCAACACAAAAAAGAGGGATATGGTGTGTGTCTGTGTGTCTGTGTGTGTGTATAGGTGCGTTTATATACGAACGTGATTTCTACATGGACGAATATGTAATACAAAATTGAAGAAAAAAAAGTAAAATAGCTAAGTATTTTGTTTCGTGATCTTGTGGGGTTCGAACCCGCAACCTCACGTCTCTGAGACGTCGCCTTTAACCACTCGGCCATACGTCTCGGCGAGAAAATATGAGGAACGTAAACTTATGTATGTGAAAGATGAATCGGGAATCGTTTTGTCCACATTCCATTCTCATTTTCAGTTTTAAACTGCAAAATTGTAAACCTGATGATGAGATTTGAAAAAATAAAATGCATGATTACTGAAGCTTATTGTCTCAGCTACAACATACTTAAGTTTCAGAGGAAATGAAGCAAAATCAGCTGAGATAAAGGTGCCTAAACGTTGTCAAGTCAATGCATGGTTTTAAAAAAAATCACCTCCCATAGACATAACACGTAAACTTGTCCGATTTTGCATCTTTACCTTTAATCACAATTTAAGGTATGATGACGTCATCAAATTTCAAAATCATGACTTCGACCTAAAAGGCAAATGTTCAAAGTACAACATATCCGAATTTGGGATAATATTGAGCTTAAACAACAGAGATACGAGCAAATGAATGTCAGAAACAGTACCTCAAAAAAATTAATTCCACTTTTTTGATTTCAGATGATGATATGATGACGTCATAATGTATTTAGGGAAATATTGATACTTGAAACGTTATTTTCAATTCATATGCTTTTGTATTACGCAATAAAAAGATAGGGTCACCTGACGTTTTAAAGAGCTATGGCGAAATAAACAAAGACATGTTTTTCGCTAAATTTCCACATAGACGCGCACACGAAATTTCAACTTTGACGCCAGCGCATTCCTTTGTTATAGGTCGAAATTGATCGAAAATCAATGGATATTGTTACTTAATGTATCAGGAATCCAAATCTGTCAAAAAATGTGCATTTTCATGTTGCTTACGCGCACTGCGCGCGGAAATGCGCGGACGGACGCGAACGCGCGGAACGCTTAAAATTGTCTGAAACTTCGAGATTTCCCATTGGGAAGTCGTTTTAAGCATTTGAAAACTTTGACACGCGCTAATGCGCGCGTAATGATGTCCTAGGTAATTAGCATTAAAAAGTAAGATAGAGCGTGACCTGAACTTTATGTCCAACGAAAATGATACAGAAATGACCTTTAGTTATGAAGTTATGATCGATCATGTAACATGGTCCAAAAATCACAAAATGGCGCCTAGATGACGTCATAGATATGTTACTGTCATGAAAACCTTATTGTGGCTAGATATTGTCATGAGACATGTTGACTGAAAATGTCATGTTATTCCGTCATGTCAATGTTGAGATATTCACGACACAAAATGTGCCAGAAAGAAAGAAGAATAAAAAGAAAGAAAGGAAGATTTTGACAAACACAATAGGTGATACGCTAAAAGCGTATCACCTAAAAAGAAACTAGACTTGGAATTTGTCAAGACTGACAAATTAGGTGATCCGATTTGTTTTAATCGATGATTCGAGTCCTGATCGCAATAGGCATGACCATATAGGTTTCATCTGTGTTTAGAGACATTGGCCGTGTGATGTTTGGATTCCCATTTAGAAAAGAGAGTCAGGTCTGCCATCTTTGGTACCAAATTCGGTATACACTATAACGAAGATACAGAATGAAGTATATTTGACCATTGACCCAACTTTGCGCAGCCAAGATGGCATCTGAGCAAAAAGTGGTTATTTTGTGAAATGATTCTTGTAACATGGTCTTTGCGTGTGGAAAATACGGGAAAGATAGGACATGTATTCACCAAGATACAGGTTGAAACATTTATGACCTTTGACCCTAATTTACATACCCAAGATGGTGTCTGATCAAGTAGTTGTTATTTTATGAAATAAAGTACGTGACATGACCTAAACATGTGCAAAATATGGGCGTGATAGGGGCTGGTTTTTTTAACTTATTGCAAAGAAAGTGGCATAAAGAAAGAAATATCTCAATACATCGAAGATAAGTATAATTTCAACCAAGTTTTTTGACGTGATATCGGCGCCGTATGAAAAAATGGAGGGTATAGTCGCGATAGCCCAAAGTCTGAGCTACAACATATTAAAATCTGGGAGAAATTCACGAAAGAGTAAGTGAGCTAGTGTTCGATAAAGACCGTCATGTCAATTTTCATTTCCAGAAAAATTCCCTCCCGTAGAGATAACACGTAAACTGGTTAAATTTGACAAGGTTACATTATATCTATTTTCACGAGGTGAAGACATCATCCGATTAAAACTTTGATTGAACAAAACTTAAAGAGTATTACATTGGCTACAACATACTGAAATCTGGAAGAAATTCACCGAAGGGTAATTGAGCTAGTCGTCGATAAAGACAATCATGTCAATTTTCACATCTAGACAAATTCCCTCCCATAGAGATAACACGTCATAATGAAGATAAAGAAAGAAGTACATATGACCTTTGACCCTACTTTGCACAGACAAGATGGCGTCTGAGCAAAAAGTAGTTACTTTGTGAAATGATTCTTGTAACATGGTCTTAAGTATGCAAAATATGGGAAAGATAAGACATGTATTCACCAAGATACAGGATGAAACATTTTTGACCTTTGACCCTAATTTACATACCCAAGAAGGTACCCGATCAAGTAGTTGTTATTTTATGAAATAATGTACGTGACATAAACTAAACATGTGCAAAATATTGGGCTGATAGAGCTTGTTTTTCTTGAGTTATTGCAAAGAAAGTTGCAGAAAGAAAGGAATATGAAAATACATGGAAGATAAGCTTTAATTTCAACCAAGTTTTTGGGCATGATGCCGACTCCGTATGAAAAAACAAAGGGCACATTTACGATAGCCCAAAGTCTCAGCTACAACATACTAAAATATGGGAGAAATTCACCGAAGCATAAGTGAGCTAGTGCTCGATAAAGATAGTCATGTCAGTTTTCATTTCCAGAAAAACTGCACTCCCATAGAGATAACACGTAAACTGGTCAAATTTAACAATGTTACTTTTAATCCCTTTTTACGAGGTGATGCCGTCATCCAATCAAATTGTTGTTATTATATATCTGAAAGACCATTTAATAAGCTACAACATATTGAAATTTGGACGAAAATCAACTAAAGAATAAGTGAGATATGCTTGAATGAACTTGAAATTTGATGACGTCATTTTGAAAATTTACTTTTTTAACTTTATTAAGAAATTTGATATATTTTAATCATTTTTCCAGCATTGCCAACCCACGAAATGACATGTACAACTCATCAGCTTTCAGAATATGTAAAAAAAATGGGGGGTCACCGTCCATCCTGACGAGTAAAATTGGATTTAAAATTGGCAGTTTTTTGGCATTGTTGCACTGTATATCGCCATTGACGCGCGCGCGGAATTTCAACTTTGACGGACCCGTATGACGTCATCTTGAGTCGGATTGACTTGAAACTTGGTAGAAATATTCCTTGACATTTCACACATCCGATCAAAGTGAAAAAATGGGAAATTTTCATTGCATATGAGCTGTGCGTGCGTATATGTGCGCGCGCGTACGCGTCCGTCCGATTTTTTCAATTTTTCAAAAAATGCTCCAAATGGTCTGAAACGTATGCAAAAAAAATTTGAGCTTGATTGGAGCATACAAATATTTCAACGCGCGCGTACGCGCACGTCTTTACGATGCGAGGAATTTTGAAAATATGGGTAGAATTCCCTTGAATTGAAATTTATGTGACGTAAATTTCATTGAGAAATTCCACTCCATTAATGAGATATGATTGAAAATGTGTTTTCATATAATGACGTCATAGTGACGTCACGGTCGACTGATCACTACGATTTTACTTGACATGTCGTCTTTGGGACATGATACACATATGGTATAAGTTTGACATTCATAGGCAATGCACTTTCTGAGCTCATCTCTACACAACTTTTGCGGAGAAATAAAGAAGAAGAAGAAGAAGAAGAAGAAGAACAAAGAATCAGTACAGATACAGAAGGTGATCCGAGAGGATTCTCGGATCACCTAATAAAGAGAGATTTTGACAATCACAATAGGTGATACGCTGATAGCGTATCACCTAAATATACCACAGGCAGTTCACCTTTCATCATGGGGAGTTTGATATCAGTAAAGTATTTTTTGATAACATGTTAAACTATGAAACTGAAATAAAAAAGTTATATACCTTCCCCATGTCTAAATTAAAAAAAACTGAGGTCCATTCTTAAAGGTCAATTTGTAGTTGTTCGAGGTTGCAATTCAAATGTTGAGAGTTTTAATTTTGCCTATCTATTAAATCTACTAGTCAGGGCTCGACACTAACGGTGGCCCGGGGCCACCAAAAATGCACGTCGGGCCACCAAAATTTCAGAAATGAAGAATGCGGTGGCCTGATCGGGCCACCAAAAAAGGTCGTATGTTTACCTTTGGGCCACCAAAAATAAAAGTTAGTGTGGAGCCCTGTACTAGAAGATCTACAAACTACTCCACTCAGCATAGTTTCTGTAAAAGAGGCATTCAGGGGGGCGTTTCATCAACGAGTTTGTCGGAGTTTTCACCGACAAATTTGCTATCAGCCAATCAGACGCAAGGATTTCATTAGCTTTTAACAGTTGTCAGTGTAAATCCTTGCGTCTGATTGGCTGATAGCAAATTTGTCGGTGAAAACTCCGACGAACTCGTTGATGAAACGCCCCCCTGGGGGGCGTTTCATCGAGTTCGTCGGAGTTTTCACCGACAAATTTGCTATCAGCCAATCAGACCAAGGATTTCATTAGCTTTTAACAGTTGTCAGTATAAATCCTTGCGTCTGATTGGCTGATAGCAAATTTGTCGGTGAAAACTCCGACGAACTCGTTGATGAAACGCCCCCCAGGTGATGTTTTTCATGCATGTATGATGAAAGAAAAATTCTTGCATAACCCAACATGTAATAACCGTCCCCTAAAATATAAAGTCATTATTTTTTATTACATTTAAGATTTATGTTCATACTTTTTGTTTTTGTTTTGTTTTTGCTGGACAACTGGATTTCCATTTGTGTGCATGTGGTCACGTGGAGGGTATGTGATAATCATGTGATACATGTACAATATTTTGGCATTCTGAACAACAAAAAATAGTAGTGGTTATTCTACCATTGCTGCAGTTGAGCTACTTGCTTTTATAGTTGAGAGTGATGTCTTTTAATATAATAGTTATACAAATAAAGAATGTAAATGAGTGTAATGGACAGAATATTTCACGAGGTGAAAGATGAAATTATCGATCCATTCAATTCGGCTGCGCCTCGTTGAATGGATCTATAATTTCATCTTTCATCGAAAGAAATACTGTTTCCATTTCACAAATGGAAAACATTTGTTATTTGTTTTATATATTAAACACCAAGAATAGATCCTTGACATTTGATGTTGTATAAATTTAGAAACAAGAGAGAATGTGCGGGATCCATGATCCAGGATCGAGGGAGTGCTCATTGCAAGCTTTAGGCTAGCGCACTGTCGCATACACACTGCAAACGCAAGCGTTTTCCATGCGTAAATTATGTGTAGTGTGCCAGGCTCTCGGCATGCATGCAATGGAGCAAATCGTATGGATCCAAGATTGCACGGTAAATGGAGCCACAATTGCACGGATGATGATGTCATAGTAAAATGGGATGAATGATCAATGTCAAACAACCAATCAGATGACGAGGATCTATTTAGGCGTTATAAAACACTAATATGTTGTGCATTCAGTACATATTATTCTGACACTCTGCATACAAACACACACACGCACACACACATGAATAGAAAGACATTTTCACAGGTTACAGTTCCAACCAATAACTTCACGTTTCATATTTTGTTCATTTTGTTACAGTAATCCTTCCAATGAAAAAAAAGAGAAGTCAACAGATTATTGTTACCAAATCACAATGATTTAGGATATATTGTATACCCTAATGTGAACAAGTCTAAGGGTCAAAGATGTTTCTAGGGTTGAATTCCCTGCATACATCAACAGCAATCCCCACATTAACAATGCACTATCATTTGCACGCAATAGAGATTCAGTATAAGGGTACAATCTACACTGGACTTCAGAAGCATTCATATTTGATAATTTTATCCAAAAACGATTTTAAGAAGATACAAGATGCAAAGACAGACCCACACATCACAATGTCTACGATATTCACGCTTTAAGACCCCTATCTTGAACGAAGTCCATTTTATTTCACTTCTTTTGTACGCAAAAACTGTACATTGAACGCATGGTATTTTTGCAAATCACTCGAGACTTTGACGAATTGCATTCATATCTACAATACACAGAGTGAGAATTTAAAATACACATTTTGGGAGTATCTCTATAAGTTAACATTCCACTTTAGAACATTGGTTCTCATAGTGAGTTAGGGAAGATATGAATGTGAATGCACTTAAACGCATCAACACATAAACTTTGTTCTACAATAAAGCAAAACACTCTCTTGAATTCAGTAAATTTATAACCAAAATTTAAGAGCACTGGTGTACACAAAGACTTTGACAGGAGGTCCAATGGAGTTGAATAAAAGGATACTGAAAATAAATTATCATAGAATTCACAGCATGCCCTTATGCAATGATTTCAATCAGATTGAAGCTGTGTTACAGATTTGGAGAATTACAAACAAATATTGTTCTCTTCAACTGCATCTGAAAAGCTACATAATTTAAAAAGAAGAGCTGTAACATGACTGCAAGAAAAAAGCAAGAAAATATCTGCTATCTGAACTTGGACAAACAGATTTCTCATGCATTTGTTTTCCTGGACTACAACTGAACTAGTTTTTCATAGCTAAATCCATGTTGGTATATCAAGCATTTACTGTCTCCCAAAATTTTACAATACTAATGAAACCACTTCTGTAGGACAGTGCATTAAACATATCTTAAAGCTAGATATCACATTTTCACATCATCACCTTCGCCTAGCTCTTTCTGGTAGGATAGGTTCAGGAACTATTTTACGAGTTCCACCGGGAAGCAACACGCAAGTTGGACCCTTCTTTTTCTTCTTTGTCACCTCTTCATCAGTTGATGTGGCATCATCCACCTGCACCCCTAGATAACGGAGGAAGATATTAAGCTTGGCCTGCTTTTTCTCCAGATACTTCTCGCCTTCGAGAGGCTTCAACCCCGCAAACCGAAACTTGTTGAGGCGACGCTCCCAGCGCTTGCGGTTGCGCTTCCGTTTCCTCTGCTTCTGCATTCGCAGCTTGAAGCGGTTGCGCTTCCG